>NC_086319.1:130944012-131624012 GCF_036172605.1 Pelobates fuscus | reverse complement strand
CCCGTCGGGGAGATGGTGCCAAACGTTTTCCAAGTTCCCCCATCTTCGGGGCGAAAAATTTTCAAAGTCCCACGAGCTCCAGGCCTGGGCGGGCAGGGGACTCTGGCCGCTTCTCCGATGCCCAGGCAGAGTTCCAGGCCGACGGGCGGTTTTCCCCCTGTGCTGGCAGGGGACTCTGGCCGGTTCTCGGATGCCCAGGCAGAGTTCCAGGCCGATTAGTCAAGTCACTTTTATTATTTTTTCCAGTGAACTCAGTCATCTGCATTAGTGAGTATACTCATTTTCAGCACTAACACATTAATTATTTAGTTTTAACACTGCTTTTAATTGCTTTCATCACTTTTGTTTGTATACTCACTATGCTCTTACTAGTATTTAACACTATTTTATTTATGACACTATTACTATTTATTTGTCTCCCACATTGTAGTGTAGGACCCACCGATAATGGGGTACTTTGAAAGTAGTGGTGGGCTTAACAACATATGGCCATATGGTGGAACTAAATCCCCATATTTATACTTAGTTAGGCATTTTAGTAGCCTTCTTAGTTTTTTTGTATTTTTGTAGTCTGAGTGCGCTGCACTATTTTCTCACTCATATCTGGTGTCACAATAGCTTGCTTTTAAAAACAAAAAAAGTTTTTGACTGTAATTTAATAGCAGTCAGTGTCCTTCAAGCAGGTGTCAGGCCTACAGCGTGTACTCTGCCAACCTCTGCCAGTGCACAGTGCCACTCATATCTGGTGTCACAATAGCGTGCATTTAAAAACAAAAAAAGTTTTTGACTGTAATATAATAGCAGTCAGTGTCCTTCATAAGTGTGTGTCAGGCCTACAGCATGTACTCTGCCAACCTCTGCCAGTGCACAGTGCCACTCATATCTGGTGTCACAATAGCTTGCATTTAAAAACAAAAAAGTTTTTGACTGTAATATAATAGCAGTCAGTGTCCTTCATAAGTGTGTGTCAGGCCTACAGCGTGTACTCTGCCAACCTCTGCCAGTGCACAGTGCCACTCATATCTGGTGTCACAATAGCGTGCATTTAAAAATCCAAAAACTTTTTTTCATTGTTATAGATTGAATAGCAGTTAGTTGTCTTCAAGCGTGTGTGTCAGGCCTACAGCGTGTCCTCTGCCAACCTCTGCCACTGCACAGTGCCACTCATATCTGGTGTCACAATAGCTTGCATTTAAAAACAAAAAAGTTTTTGACTGTAATATAATAGCAGTCAGTGTCCTTCATAAGTGTGTGTCAGGCCTACAGCGTGTACTCTGCCAACCTCTGCCAGTGCACAGTGCCACTCATATCTGGTGTCACAATAGCGTGCATTTAAAAATCCAAAAACTTTTTTTCATTGTTATAGATTGAATAGCAGTTAGTTGTCTTCAAGCGTGTGTGTCAGGCCTACAGCGTGTCCTCTGCCAACCTCTGCCACTGCACAGTGCCACTCATATCTGGTCTCACAGTAGCGTGCATTTAAAAACAAAAAATTTTTTTTCACTGTTATAGATTGAATAGCAGTTAGTTGTCTTCAAGTGGGTGTGTCAGGCCTACAGCATGTACTCTGCCAACCTCTGCCAGTGCACAGTGCCACTGATATCTGGTGTCACAATAGCGTGCATGTAAAAACCGAAAAACTTGTTTCACTGTTATAGATTGAATAGCAGTTAGTTGTCTTCAAGCGGGTGTCAGGCCTACAGCGTGTACTCTGCCAACCTCTGTCAGTGCACATTGCCACTCATATCTGGTGTCACAATAGCGTGCATTTAAAACCCAATTTTTTTTTTACACTGTTATAGATTGAATAGCAGTTAGTTGTCTTCAAGCGTGTGTGTCAGGCCTACAGCGTGTACTCTGCCAACCTCTGCCAGTGCACATTGCCACTCATATCTGGTGTCACAATAGCGTGCATTTAAAAACAAAAAATTTTTTTTCACTGTTATAGATTGAATAGCAGTTAGTTGTCTTCAAGTGGGTGTGTCAGGCCTACAGCATGTACTCTGCCAACCTCTGCCAGTGCACAGTGCCACTGATATCTGGTGTCACAATAGCGTGCATGTAAAAACCGAAAAACTTGTTTCACTGTTATAGATTGAATAGCAGTTAGTTGTCTTCAAGCGGGTGTCAGGCCTACAGCGTGTACTCTGCCAACCTCTGTCAGTGCACATTGCCACTCATATCTGGTGTCACAATAGCGTGCATTTAAAACCCAATTTTTTTTTTACACTGTTATAGATTGAATAGCAGTTAGTTGTCTTCAAGCGTGTGTGTCAGGCCTACAGCGTGTACTCTGCCAACCTCTGCCAGTGCACATTGCCACTCATATCTGGTGTCACAATAGCGTGCATTTAAAAACCCCAAAACATGTTTCACTGTTATAGATTGAATAGCAGTTAGTTGTCAGGAAGCGGGTGTCAGGCCTACAGCGTGTACTCTGACAACCTCTGCCAGTGCACAGTGCCACTCATATCTGGTGTCACAATAGCGTGCATTTAAAAACCCAAAAACTTTTTTCACTGTTATAGATTGAATAGCAGTTAGTTGTCTGCAAGCAGTTGTCAGGCCTACAGCGTGTACTCTGCCAACCTCTGCCAGTGCACAGTGCCACTCATATCTGGTGTCACAATAGCGTACATTTAAAAACCCAAAAACTTTTTTCACTGTTATAGATTGAATAGCAGTTAGTTGTCTTCAAGCGGGTGTGTCAGGCCTACAGCGTCTACTCTGCCAACCTCTGCCAGTGCACAGTACCACTCATATCTGGTGTCACAATAGCGTGCATTTAAAAACCCAAAAACTTTTTTCACTGTTATAGATTGAATAGCAGTTAGTTGTCTTCAAGCGGGTGTGTCAGGCCTACAGCGTGTACTCTGCCAAACTCTGCCAGTGTACATTGCCACTCATATCTGGTGTCACAATAGCGTGCATTTAAAAACTATTTTTTTTTCACTGTTATAGATTGAATAGCAGTTAGTTGTCTTCAAGCGGGTGTGTCAGGCCTACAGCGTCTACTCTGCCAACCTCTGCCAGTGCACAGTACCACTCATATCTGGTGTCACAATAGCGTGCATTTAAAAACCCAAAAACTTTTTTCACTGTTATAGATTGAATAGCAGTTAGTTGTCTTCAAGCGGGTGTGTCAGGCCTACAGCGTGTACTCTGCCAAACTCTGCCAGTGTACATTGCCACTCATATCTGGTGTCACAATAGCGTGCATTTAAAAACCCCCAAATTTTTTTCACTGTTATAGATTGAATAGCAGTTAGTTGTCTTCAAGCGGGTGTATTAGGCCTACAGCGTGTCCTCTGCCAACCTCTGCCACTGCACAGTGCCACTCATATCTGGTCTCACAGTTGCTTGCACGCATAGTACCACTAATCCAAAAAAAACTGACAGGCAGAGGCAGGCCACCCCACAGGGGCCGTCGTGGTCGTGGTGCTGTGATTCCCTTTTGCCCTAGAATAATGCCCAGTTTTCAGAGGCCACATACGCTGAACTTGAAAAGCTCTGAGGACATAGTTGACTGGCTAACACAGGACACCCAATCTTCTACAGCTTCCGCTCGGAACCTTGACGCACCATCCTCCTCCAGCTTAGCTTCAGGCACCTCTCAAGATACCACTCACCCGCCTGCCACCACCACCAACTCTAGCACCACAGCCGCTTCACTTTATCTGTCAGAGGAGTTATTTACACATCCGTTTGAAGAAATGAGTGATGCGCAACCATTATTGCCAGAGGATGTAGATAACAGGGATATGTCTCAGTCAGGCAGCATTACACACATGGACGTACGGTGTGATGATGATGATGTTGTACCCGCTGCTGCTTCCTTTGCTGAGTTGTCAGATACAAGTGAAGCGGTTGATGATGACGATGCATCCATGGATGTCACGTGGGTGCCCGCTCGGCAAGAAGAAGAACAGGGCGAAAGTTCAGATGGGGAGACAGAGAGGAGGAGGAGGAGACGAGTTGGAAGCAGGGGAGGTTGTCGCAAGGAGCTAGTGGCACAGTCAGACAGCATGCATCGGCACCCGGGGTCAGCCCGACAGCACGCCAATCAACGCATGCTGTGTCCACCACCAGAATGCAGTCATTGCAGAGCTCAGCAGTGTGGAATTTTTTTTGTGTGTCTGCCTCTGACAACAGCGATGCCATTTGCAACCTGTGCCAAAAGAAACTGAGTCGTGGGAAGTCCAACACCCACCTAGGTACAACTGCTTTGCGTAGGCACATGATCTCACATCACAAACGCCTATGGGATCAACACATGAGTACAAGCAGCACGCCTACTCTAAGCCACCATCCTCCTCCTAGTCCAGCATCTTCAGCCACGTCAACCACTGCTGTCCTCCTTGCCCCCTCTCAACCATCCGCCACTCCGTCTCCTGCCCGCCTTGAGCAGTTCCCGCTCATCTGCCCACAGTCATGTGTCTGTCAAGGACATGTTTGAGCGTAAGAAGCCAATGTCAGAAAGTCACCCCCTTGCCCGGCGTCTGACAGCTGGCTTGTCCGAACTATGAGCCCGCCAGCTTTTACCATACAAGCTGGTGCAGTCTGAGGTGTTCAAAAAATTTGTAGCTATTGGGACACCTCAGTGGAAGGTACCCGGCCGAAATTTCTTTTCACAAAAGGCAATCCCCAACCTGTACTCGATTGTGCAAAAGGAAGTAATGGCATGTCTGGCACACAGTGTTGGGGCAAGGGTCCATCTGACCACTGATACCTGGTCTGCAAAGCATGGTCAGGGCAGGTATATCACCTACACTGCGCATTGGGTAAACCTGCTGACTGCTGCCAAGCATGGAATGCATGGCTCTGCAGAGGAGTTGGTGACACCGCCACGACTTGCAGGCAGTCCTGCTGCCACCTCCTCTACTCCTCCTACTCCATCCTCTTCCATAACCTCCTCGGCTGAGTCCTCTTCTGCTGCTGCGTCTTGCTCCACATCAACGGCACCCCCCCCCCCCCAGCTCACCAGGTACTATTCCACATCCCGGATACGGCAGTGTCACGCCGTCTTGGGTTTGACTTGCTTGAAAGCAGAGAGTCACACCGGATAAGCACTCCTGTCCGCCCTGAACGCACAGGTGGAAAAGTGGCTGACTCCGCAGCAACTGGATATCGGCAAAGTGGTTTGTGACAACGGAAAAAAATTGTTAGCGGCATTGAAGTTGGGCAAGTTGACACATGTGCCGTGCATGGCACATGTGTGTAATCTGATGTTACAACGCTTTGTGCATAAGTAAACAGGCTTACAGGACGTCCTGAAGCAGGCCAGGAAGGTGTGTGGCCATTTCAGGCGTTCCTACACGGCCATGGCGCACTTTGCCGATATCCAGCAGCGAAACAACATGCCAGTGAGGCGCTTGATTTGCGACAGCCCGACACGTTGGAATTCAACACTCCTAATGTTCGACCGCCTGCTCCAACAAGAAAAAGCTGTTAATGAATATTTGTATGACCGGGGTGCTAGGACAGCCTCTGGGGAGCTGGGAATTTTTTTGCCACGTTACTGGACGCTCATGCGCAATGCCTGTACTCTCATGCGTCCTTTTGAGGAGGTGACAAACCTAGTCAGTCGCACCGAAGGCACCATCAGCAACATCATACCATTTGTTTTCTTCCTGGAGCATGCCCTGCGAAGAGTGCTGGATCAGGCCGTAGATGAGCGTGAAGAGGAAGAGGAAGAGTTGTGGTCACCATCACCACCAGAAACAGCCTTATCAGCATCGCTTACTGGACCTGTGGTAATGCTGGAAGAGGATTGTGAGGAAGAGGAGTCAGAGGAGGAATGTGGCTTTGAGGAGGAGGAGGAAGACCAACCACAACAGGCATCCCAGGGTGCTCGTTGTCACCTATCTGGTACCCGTGGTGTTGTACGTGGCTGGGGGGAAGAACATACCTTCATTGACATCAGTGAGGAGGAGGAACGGGAAATGAGTATCTCGGCATCCAACCTTGTGCAAATGGGGTCTTTCATGCTGTTGTGCCTGTTGAGGGACCCTCGTATAAAAAGGCTGGAGGAGAACGACCTGTACTGGGTGTCCACGCTACTAGACCCCCGGTATAAGCAGAAAGTGGCGGAAATGTTAGCGAATTACAACAAGTCGGAAAGGATGCAGCATTTGCAAAATAAATTAAAAAGTATGCTTTACACAGCGTATAAGGGTGATGTCACAGCACAACGGGAATCTAACAGGGAGAGAGGTGGAAGTCATCCTCCTCCTCCCACGACCACGCCGGCAAGGACAGGACGCTTTAAAGACGTGTTGTTGATGGAGGACATGCGGACCTTTTTAAGTCCTACGCATCGCCACAGCCCTTCGGGATCCACCCTCAGAGAACGACTCGACCGACAGGTAGCAGACTACTTCGCCTTAACTGCAGATATCGACACTCTGAGGAGCGATGAACCCCTTGACTACTGGGTGTGCAGGCTTGACCTGTGGCCTTATCTATCCCAATTTGCGATAGAACTTCTGGCCTGCCACGCTTCAAGTGTCCTGTCAGAAAGGACCTTCAGTGCAGCAGGAGGTATTGTCACTGAGAAGAGAAGTCGCCTAGGTAAAAAAAGTCTAGATTACCTCACCTTTATTAAGATGAATGAGGGATGGATCCCGAAGGGACTGATACTAGGCGATACATTCGATTAAAAAAGGCCTGATGAGATGAGCTGCCTTGGGCTAAAAATGGTCCACATGCTGCTGTATTTTAGCTCTGAATGCCGGTTGACTTGCGTGACTTATCCGCCACCAACTAGGGTTTAAGCCGCCATGTTTTAGGGCAATTTCCCTAAACAAAAAATTCCAAGACAGGAACTATCCCAATGATCTTTTATTTAAAACCCAACAAAAGATAGAAGGTTTCCAGAGGAAAGATCTCCTAGTAGATAAAGATAAACATAAGATTACGAATAATAAAAGCCATAGAAATGACTTTTATTTTGCCTTCCTCACTAAGTATAATGGCAGGGCGAATCTAATTGAAAGATCTATACGGAAAAATTGGCCCATTTTACTACAGGATCAGTATCTAAAAAGGGTCTTACCATCAAGACCGAAAGTGCTATACAAAAAAACTAATAATTTGAAAAACATTCTAGCACCTAGTATACTACCTAAGGAAGGCAAGGATAAGGAGCATTTTTTATCCAGGAAACCGAATGTTTTTTTTAAATGTGGCAGATGTAGTACTTGTAAATTTCAAGCAAACAAAACTATGGAATTTAGGAGCACAGTCACAAAGGAGGTTTTTAAAATAAAACATTTTATTAATTGCCAGAGTAAAAATGTCGTATATTTATTACAATGTAAATGTGGCGTCCAGTATATAGGTCGCACTATCAGAAAACTTCATGTTAGACTGCTTGAACATTTTAATGGGATTAATAATAAAAACTTTAAACATAGTGTTCCGAAACACTGCACCACCTGCAATGTTTTTAACTGGAAAGATTTTATTTGCATTGGGATTGATTTAATTAAACCACACTGGAGAGGGGGGAATACAGAGAAAATGTTGGCAATGAGGGAAACCGAATGGATATATAGAATGAAATCATCGGTTCCCTCGGGTCTTAATACGGATCTTGACATACTGGTCTTTATGGATTAACCTGTATATGTTAACCTGCATATATTAACTTGTTTTTATATCCCCTTTTTACCTAGATTTCTCCATATATATATATTCTTACTCTTATTTTTATTTCTATATTTATCTGTGGTCCGGTTTGTGCAATGAAGAAAACAAGAGAAAGCTCCTCCATTCGTTGAATCTCATAAAATGATCCTCACTATATAGAGGTTGCCATTTTTTATAACCTTCCTTGGCTTCTTGATCTTATTTATTTATTTTATATCTGTTCCCTATCCAATTAAGTTGAACTTTATTCTCTTTTTATTCTCTATATTTTGTATTCATTTTGATGGATTTGATATCCAACTATTTGATATTCTCCATATATTTCGTTAGAATTCACTGATTGATTGTTCATTTTTATGACCTCTTGTAGATAGCTTTTCTATGTTAGCCTTAGATATATATATATATATATATATATGTAATTTATATCATGAATGTAGTGATGCAAATGGGCTATCATGTCTTATTTTTCTTTTTTTATATATATATATATATACATGTAGATTTTTACATATTTTATATACCATATATATATTTTTTACATACCACATTTTCTGCAAGTAAATTAACATAATTAATTCTCTGATAAAATTGGTCATCTCTATTTTATTAAGGCCCGATTTGCATCTTTATTTAGGATGCTGAAATTGTAATTACACAAAGATTGGATGTAGGCAGGTCTGTGAATACAGACCGCATTATTCTCGAGCGCTCCAAGTGGAGTTTTGCTCGTTTTGTGGCTGTGTATATTACACATAAAGTTTATTTGCGTTCCAGCGTGGATGACGCATGCGCACTCCGACCAACCGCACGTCATTACGTATGACGGCGCGCACGGCACGGACTGTGCATGCGCAACCGCTAATTGGCGGCCAGACCGGCGGATTTAAAAGAGAGAGAAGACCGGCAGGAATTCAGCAAGCTCCTGAGGAAGTCGTTACCGACGAAACGCGTTGAGCACCGAGCACCTGCAAGAACCCTACAATTTTGGTATAGCAGTCTAGTTTTACATGCATTTTATTGTTAAAGTATTTGTGCATTTTTTTGCTTAAAGTAAATATCATTGACACTTTGTATGCTCTGCACTTTAGCATTGGGCACTTTACTCAAGCATTGTATAAATATAGCTGCTACCTCTAGGGGTTCTTGATTCTTTTGTGCATGTTGCACTTTTAGATATTGTCCTAATAAATTGGATTTTCTATTTTCACGTATGGTATTTTTATGACATTATTCTGAATTATTCAGTATCATTTTTAATTAGATCACCACACATCTTAATGCTTGTGGCGCCCTGTAGTCTGTACTAGAGTCCAGACTTTGTGTTTATTAGGGCAATTTCTGCCTGTGAAACAAACATCAATTTTTCTGGCCACTGCTACAGCAGCGGCTGCAACAATACCAAATTTTTCAGGCATGTGTACATGCCTAATTTATAGGCCTCTGGTGCTGCACTGTGGCTTCAAAAACCAAACCAAAATAAAGGCACAAAGTGACCCTATGTAGGGGGAACAGTCCCTATTCTGCTCTGTGTCAGTGTGTATCAGGGATTTGACTATCTTTATTCAGATTCCAAAATTACAATTCCAGGAAAAATGTAACAAACATTTACAAGAACATGTTATGCACATCATAGAAACAACGTGAACCTCTTTAAAGCCACAAACTTAAGACAAAAAATACGTACACACAATGTGTAAGGCTTTGAAAGAAAATTCTGAATCCTTACATGTTTACTTTATCGTTTGTTTGATTTTTGTGAACCAAATCTAAACTACAAGCAGCGTGAAAACTATAAAAACTCAATTGGCCATGCTGATCAAATTAAATAGTATGCTTTACACAGCGTATAAGGGTGATGTCACAGCACAACGGGAATCTAACAGGGGAAGAGGTGAAAGTCATCCTCCTCCTCCCACAACCACGCCATATCTGCCAAGTGACCCTATGTAGGGGGAACAGTCTCTATTCTGCTCTGTGTCAGTGTGTATCATGGTCTCTGAGGACGGGGAACAGTCTCTATTCTGCTCTGTGTCAGTGTGTATCAGGGGCTTTGAGGACGGGGAACAGTCTCTATTCTGCTCTGTGTCAGTGTGTATCAGGGGCTTTGAGGACAGGTGTCAATCCATACCTGCCAAGTGACCCTATGTAAGGGGAACAGTCCCTATTCTGCTCTGTGTCAGTGTGCATCAGGGGCTCTGAGGACAGGTGTCAATCCATATGTCAAGGTGTCAATATGTCATATGTCAGGTGTCAATCCATATTCATTGTGATTTAGGAATGTTAGGTGATTTCTGCCATTTATGGATTAGAACCAGACTCTGCATCAACTGTGTAATTTTCCATGGGAGTTTTGCCATGGATCCCCCTCCGGCATGCCACAGTCAAGGTGTTAGTCCCCTTGAAACAACTTTTCCATCACTTTTGTGGCCAGAAACAGTCCCTGTGGGTTTCAAAATTCGCCTGCCCATTGAAGTCAATGGTGGTTCGCCCGGTTCGCTGGTTCGCGAACGTTTGCGGAAGTTCCCGTTCGCGAACCGAAAATTTCGTGTTCGCGACATCACTAATCTTAAAGTGGTATGGGTACATAGATGCTGTCCATTTTTTGGAACATGTAAAACATTGCAGTTGTTGAGATAAGGAAATGTTTAAATTTGTCAAAAAATGTCCACAGTATAAAGACAGAGAATGCATACATGAGTAACACAATTTTGGATAAAAGTCATAGTTACTTTTGAGGCAGAGCAGCTGCCCTGAGGAGACTGAAATGGCACTAAAAGTAATTTGAGGATCACCATACCTCCAACTAAAGTTTTCTCATTAAGAGGTAAGCAAAATAAAGGCTAAACTAGCAGAGATTTAAAAACAAAAACATCTCCACTGGCAAAAACAAAGTAGCTACTGCTCAACTAAAACACATTTTGCATTTATACTATCAATATAATCTATAGCAGGGGTTATCAACCCAGTCCTCAGGACCCCCTACCAGTCCAGGATTTGGGGATTACCTGGGTGTGTCTAAGGTGTTTAGAAAAGGGGGGAAAAAAACACCTTAGACTCTAAGGTGTTTTTTTTTCTTTTTCTAAACACCTTAGACACACCCAGGTAATCCCTAAACCCTGGACTGGTAGGGGGTCCTTGAGGACAAGGTTGAGAACCCCTGATATATAGGAATAAAAAAGATCTATTGTTCATCAATATATAATGTTGCGGGACACTTGGATCTGATCTGCGAGGCGGAGACCATGATGGGGACCACCAGGATTGTTGTAATGTAAAGAATTCCTTAATCTGTAAAGTAAATATATAAATGTAACAGTCTTAAAGGGACACTATAGTCACCAGAACAACTACAACTTAATGTAGCTGTTCTGGTGAGTATAATCATTGCCTTCAGGCATTTTCATGCAAACACTGCCTTTTCAGAGAAAAGGCAGTGTTTAAATTGCTCCCTAGGAACATCTCCACGTGGCCACTCCTCAGATGCACAGTAGGCAGCACTGCTGTTCTGCATCTCCACGCTCTGCAAGGAGATGCTGAATTTTCATTGCATCTCTATGAGGAGGTGTTAATTGGCCAAAATGGCATTTGGCCCCACTTGACTTTAGTAAATATTATATTTATATATTTTCTTTCCTTTCTGTTTGACAAAGGTAAATCTTACCGTGCAATTTACGTCTTTCATTCGGCTATTTCGGCAGCTCATAACCTGATTGGCGAGGTTCCGGTTGGGAAACATCCCTCCGTTTGTAGGTTATTACGGGGTATTCATCTTTCTCGACCCCCGGCTCCTCGATACACCCAACTTTCTGATGTCTCTAGCGTGTTAACTTTACTTGAAAACTGGCCTACTAATTCTGAACTTTCCTTATGTCAACTCTCAGCCAAACTAGCCCTGTTGCTCTGTTTGGTCTCTTTTCAACGAGTTTCGACATCATGTTTGTGACGGGTTCTTGGAGGGGCATACTTGCCAGCCTCTTGTCCACAGGCTATAGACCCTGTTAAGCTTAATTGATACATTGTTGCAATTTCCACCGCAGTTGTCTAAGTATTTGTCTGGGTGGCCGCAATTCCTATGGACGACCGCGAGGTGGCGGCCATCTTGTTCGCATGGACCAAAACCGCGAATAGACTTCAGGGGACTTAGCCGTGAATGTCCTGGAACTATTTTCGTCATGATAACTTGCGGTTCCCGGTCGGTCCTCCAGCAACACTTAGGCGCGATTCTATGGAACTATTTTCAGCTATGGGACCATGCCTGTGGTCGATAAAAACTATGACTTCCATATATTTTCTGAACCCCTGAACTGATCTGGGTGATTTTTTAAATATGTTGGTCACCCAGATCAGGGATATCAGGAGATGTTACTTTTATGGGGATTTTATGTGTTTTAAGGTATTTTGGGGGTTTTGAAAAAAAGTTTTTTTGTGTTTGGAGATAATTGAGTTTAGTATAGTGCTTGACTCAATTATCTCCTAAGTAAACCGGAAGGCTTATTGTATTGTATGTGGGAGTGTCATGCATTGTAACTCTGTTATTATTGGTTTGTAAGTTTGTGTCCCTGTCCCCAACAAGGTCCTTGGGGGTGTATACCTTGCTTGGGGACTTGCATAAAAGGCCAGTGTGGCTCCCATTACCCCTTAAGGACACATGACATGTGTGACATGTCATGATTCCCTTTTATTCCAGAAGTTTGGTCCTTAAGGGGTTAAACAGAGATTCGTTTACCCCTTCATGAAGTCTTGGCTCATGTTTACGGGATTGGAGAAATACATACACTCTGGGGATTGCTATATCACAATAGTTCCCTGAGTATGATCACTAGCTCTTATAAGAGTTGTTCCTGCTACGCTCTCTGGACTAGGAGAGGTATACCCACTAAAAGCTGGATCCTGGTCTTGGGTCCAGGGTGGGTGGAGAACGGCGAGACCCCAACCAAGCTGCGGCGGTTTGTGGGGTTTACGGTGCTGATGGTGTCTGGTGGAGTGCTTGGAGTCCTCGATGAGCAGTAGGAGCATCGACTGACGGGCTGTCTGTCACAATGGCTTTTGATCTTCATGCGATTACCTTCACACCTGAGGGTGTTCGTTTTTCAATATCCCGTTGCACGTCTTGCCCACTTCTGTTTTTATCCTTACTTTCCGGATAGACCTGCTCTTTGTGTCGCTCGTTCTTTACAATAATATGTCGACCTTATCTCCCCTGTCTAGGCTCTAGCAGGGTCTCTTTTTGTCTCTTATGTTTATACACATAACCTGGCTTACTGTCCCACGATCGCTCGCTGGATCAGATGGCTGCTCCGTCTTGCGGGCATTGAGGCTTCCTTTGGGGCACACTCACTTTGCGGCACTGCCGCGTCCTCTGCCTTAGCTGCAGAGGGGGTCTCTTTTGGACATTCTAGCCTCCGCTGATTGGTCTCAGGAATCCACCTTCCGTACCTTCTATTTCCGTCCTACATCTCATGCATCTTCTTATTTACTATCCAGGCGTTAAACCAGCAAACATGAAGCCTCCTGTCTTGCTATAAAATTAGGGATTATTCTAACTTCAGTGACCGAATAATCTAAATCTTATTAAAGACAGGAGGCAAGTATTTTCCCACTTGATATTTTTCTTATCAGTTTTCTTTTCATTTTTCAACCTCCCTTTTCTTCATTTATTTGGGAAACTTTAGTTTTTTTGTTAAATGGCCCTGCAGTTAAGTTTTGTTTTCCTCTTAGAACACCCTCTATACATGCAGAGTATGACTATTTCATGATTTAAAATGAAGTTATTCTCTAACAATATATTTATATTTTGCTTTTTCGTATAAAGTTGACACATTTTGCTCATTTATTGTGCGTTATTGTATAACTGCCAGTCTACCAATCACACCATACTTTCACAAATTTTCTTTTCGTTTTAGTCTGAAGCTTTCTCATCGTTCACGTCTTCTTTGACCCGTCTTGTGGATTGGTTTATCTCTATCTGGTTTACACGATTGACTTCAAGTTATCGGCTGCATCAAGAAAGAGGAAGTGGGAGGAGTCTTACAGTCACACTATACTGACTAGATGTGTTCTGATTGGTTGATTTTGTTTATACTATTGTCTAACTGTTTCTTTGCTGCTGGGAGGTTCAGTAAAGAAGGATAAAGCAAATATTCGCTTCCTGTCTTTAATAAAATTTTGATTATTCGGTCACTGTAGTTAGAATAATCCCTAATTAAAATTTATATATCTCAATATTATGTTTTTGTATTTATCCAATTGTTGTTTAACCCCTTAAGGATGCAGGACGGTTCAGGACCGTCAACGGCATTTTTCCATTGCCGACCGCTGCCGGTCCTGAACCGTCCTAACTTTAAGATTTACTTACCCGATCACCGTCGTTCCCCGGCGGCGATCGGCGGTGCTCCCATTGTGGGGAGACTGCCTGCAGCCCAGACAGTCTCCCCATGGCAGATTAGGACCCCTGTGGCCATGTGATCGCTCAACAGGGCGACCACATGGTCACAATAGGTGTCCATGTGTCTGCCTGCAGGGGGACCGTCTGTGCTGACAGGCAGTCTCCCTGCTAGTGTAAAATCAGAAATAAAAATAAAGTTAAAGTTAATAAAAAAATAATAATTATATATGTGTATATATATAAATGATATATAGACATATATTATACCTATATAATATATGTCTATATATCATATATATAATGTCATAGTAAGTGTATTTTTACATTAATATGTACATATATTAATATAAAAATACACTTATAATTAAATTACACACGTATATATATAATATATATAATAACTATATATATTGTATATATATATATATATATATTATTATAAAATACAAATAATAAGTAATTTAAATTTAATTAACCATGTAAAAATAATAATAAAAATGTTTAAAAAAATTATATATCTATACGAAATTTTATTCTAACTGTATTTTGATATTAATATATATATATATTTATATCAAAATACACTTAGAATGAAATTGTATATATATCTATGTATATATAAATAAATAAAAAGAATACAAACAATTCATATGTCCATATACAAAATTACATAAATAATTATATAAATATACGTAGACTTCAAATATATAAATATGCATATATATTTAAATTCTACGTGCGTATTTATGTAATATTTTTACATAATTAAGTTATTTTATTGATTGCAATTTAAGGGACCTGCCTGCTAACCCAGGCCGAAAGTCCAGAGAATTTTGTGTTCAGCAAAGTCTCCTGAGTATAACAGTACCCCCCATGTACAGGTTTTATAGTGTTTTTGAAAGTTACAGGGTCAAATATATGGGTCAAATATTTTTTACATTGAAAATGGCCAGGTTGGTTATGTTGCCTTTGAGAGCGTATGGTAGCCCAGGAATGAGAATTACCCCCATGATGGCATACCATTTGCAAAAGAAGACATCCCAAGGTATTGCAAATGGGGTATGTCCAGTCTTTTTTAGTAACCACTTAGTCACAAACACTGGCCAAAATTAGCGTTCAATTTAGTTTTTTACTTTTTTCACACACAAACAAATATGAACGCTAACTTTGCCCAGTGTTTGCGACTAAGTGGCTACTAAAAAAAGTCTGGACATACCCCATATTGAATACCCTGGGTTGTCTACTTTAAAAAAAATATGTACATGTGGGGTGTTATTCAGCGATTTATGACAGATAATAATGTTACAATGTCACTATTGATACATTTTAAAAATGTAGGTTTTGAAACCGCAATATCCTACTTGTACTTATAGCCCTATAACATGCAAAAAAATAGCAAAAAGAATGCAAACACTGGGTATTTTTAAACTCAGGACAAAATTTTGAATCTATTTAGCAGTTTTTTTCATTCGCTTTTGTAGATGAGTAAAAGATGTTTCACATAAAAGTCAAAAAACATGTATTTTTTTCAATTTTTCATCATATTTTTTCATTTTTTAAAAATTAAATTACATGAGATTATATAAATAATGGTATGTAAAGAGAGCCCCTTTTGTCCTGAAAAAAACAATATATAATTTGTATGGGAACAGTAAATGAGAGAGCGGAAAATTACAGCTAAACACAAACACCACAAAAGTGTAAAAAGATGCCTGGTCGCAAATGTACAACATCACAAAAACAGTCCGGTCCTTAAGGGGTTAAACATCTGTATATACTCTGATAAAACCATCTACTCAGGCAAAGTTTGGAAAAACAGCGCCTCGGAGGGCATATGATAGCATCATACAAATATATTCGGGGGCCAATACAAATCATTGTCTGGAAATCTATTCCTAAACAGGACTATACATAGGACACAAGGTCACACATTTAGACTGGGAGAAAGGAGATTTAGTCTAAGGCAAAGGAAAGGGTTTTTTGTTTACAGTAAAAACAAAGAGATTCACCTTTGTTAATCTTTCTTCATATCAAATTTGCCATTCCTTTTATTAATTTTGTAACCTGCCTCTGCACTTTTTATAGTGGCATAATATCCTTCTTTAGAACATGTGACCAAAATTGCACAGCATATTCAAGGTGTGTTCTCATCAGTGATTTATAAAGAGAAAAAATATGTTTAATTACTTTATATCATAAAGCATTTCATGTGAATACTTGGAGCATGACAAAGATCTGTTGTATTTTCCAGTAAATTAATGCTATACTTTCCTGTTATTTTTAAAGTAAAAATTAAATCTAGATTTTCATACTTCTGGGACCCCTTTAAGTAGGACTTTTTGTACAGTCTTGTGTCACACCTGCACCACTTAATGCTATATCCACTATTAATGTTCATTTGCACACACTGCAAAATCATAGCATTATAATAACCAATTTAAATTTAATTAGTTTTTAGTTTTACACATATATCCTCAGTTTGTTGCTACAGAATATACCAAAGGTTAAAGCATAAAATCATTATTCATTATTACTAGATTTCCCTTTTGTTAAATTAATTGTAAGACATTTATTGCAATTTACTTCTTAGAGAACATTCCCAGCTGCTAGATACAAAAATAACTAAGCTAATTGTGAAGTGAGTTCCTTTTTCTAGTCTTGTAGAGGACATGACACTATTGTCTCATTGTTGACATAGAGCCGTTGTCAGGTAAAGGACACAATGGGAGCATAGAATAATTTAGCAGGTGAAAGCACATTTACTGATGAAAATGACTAATCTGTTATATAACCTGGTACGGTCAAAGTACATTTTGTTTTAGATGGCAGTTTTGCTTGAATAATGATGATCTTTGTAGTAATGTGGTTTTTTTTGTTTGTTTGTTTTTTAAATTGTCATCTGTATTCGTTCATAATATACAAAATGATACCAATTGCTTTTGAAGATTTGCAATGGTTTTCTGTAGATATAATCTGAACGTGAAGCAATTTAGAAGTTTTAGATAGTATAAGGAAAGCGAAATTGGTCAACTAAATGTATATAACAACCCTCTACAGTATTCCTAAATACAGTTATTTAACTTTTTTTTTAAGTATCCATTTTCAACCGTTACATGGAGGGATGCAGAAACAGGAAGTGTTGGATGAGCATGATGACAGTTAAAAAAATAAAGTAGGAAAGGGATTTATGCTGTGGGTATCTTTCTAACCCATGGCTAAACCACAAAACACATCCCTGTAATAATACTTAGAAAATTTAGAAAAATATTTTTAGCCATTACGCAGCAATTAAAATCCTGGTAGACAGCTGTAGACCCATTGTCTGGTGGCTAGAACAAGCCTGGCATATAGAATGATAGAATGTTCCTGATACATTTCAGCATCAATAATATTTGTAGATGTCTTGAAACAATGTCTAGTGGTCTCCCCATCTTGTCCATCTCTTTGCATAAATTCATATAGTACACTTGCAACTATTTATATTTTAAATGAAAATATGCCCCATGTACGCAGAAATAAAAAAAAAAAAGAAATTAAAGAAAGGATGAGTACATGGCAGACAGACAGATTTTCATTCGTGAAAATCCAGCTCAGAACTACTAAGAAAAGGCTTGGGATAGATCATTTGATAGGCCAGGGAATAGCACTTGCAGGCTTGAAAGAAGCTTCTGACTGTGCGACACGCTCTGGACCACCCACCCACAAGTAGCACATCTTCTGACAAGCTAAGCTTGATAGGGAAATTAAGGAGAGGCAGTTCAAAAAGTGTAAAGGACCAGATTGCAAAGGCAGATCCCATAGAGAGTCATCTGTAGACGGGGGAAAAGCAACTAACAATGACAGGTTTGTAACAATGCCACTTTTTTATATTTCTGTGGGTGCAGGTTTAATAAAACATGACATGGGTAAATACAGCAGGTGTACAGTTTGCACAAAAGATTTATATAATACTCTGAAAGTATTTAAAGATTTCTTATTATAATGTAATTTCTGGTTAAAATACAGCATGGTTTAAGGCAGGGTTTTGGGAAGGACTTAAATCAATATATATGCGAAAGGGGCTATAACATTTAGGGTGCAGAATACCCCCATGCTCCTCATTCATTGAGAGGATAAATATTGAGCACCCAGCTACTTGCTTCCCTAATCTCTTGGGCTGTGAGATGGGGAGCAATTACTTTAAGATAGTGACTGCTAAATAGGTAAAAATTGAGGTGAGGATCTCTCTCTCTTCCCATTCTCAGGGCTTTCAGTTGGGCGATCACTTCAAATTAATGAGGGTGTTTTGCCAAAAAAAAACCTAACCCAATGTTAGGAGCAAAGAGGTTTCATGTCCTATCACTTCTACTGGGATATGGGCATTTACAATTTGAAGGAAAAAAAAATTGTGGTGGGAAGTGTTGTTGGGTCTCTCCCCATGCCCATTGCCTACTGGCGGCAATTGAGATGTTAAAAAAATGAATTGGATCCTATCTTCCTACATCCCATTTTTTTTTTTCATTTTTCAGGTGAAATTGTTTATTCATTGATCACTTTCAGATGACTTAATCACCCAAAATTCAAGTAAATCTGTGTTTGTCCAAAAACTAATGTTGTGTATATCCTACATAAAAGGTTACCTTGACTCTTTGAAGGTTTACTGATATTTGCAATCTATTACTCTATTACTGTTTACATTACGGCACTCACATCTGTAAGTACTTTATCTAAAAAAAATCAAAATAAAATCATTGTAGTTATAGAACAGCAACAGGTTTCAGCATGGAGAATGAAGAGACTGTGATCATGCAACAGAAGGCTAGTGTTTATTTTTTCTTGGTGTTCAAATCTTTTTATAGATGTGGCAAACAGCTTGATTATTAAGAAACACTGTACGCAGTGACGTGGGAAGGATCCCATTAATTGGTTCACTTGACATGACTCTTATTTATACAGTAAACAAAATACCATCTAATTTCCTGTTAACTCCACTGTAACTATATTACACTGGTAACCTTTTAGCAGTTCTTTGACGTATAAAGGAGAAAAACATTTTACATTTATCAGATATGCACTCCACCTGTGTTAACCTTTTATAATTATTATTTGTAACGGATCGCCTGGCACCCCGACTGAGTACCTCCGTTAATGGATGCTCCTAGTGCTTCCTGAGGGCTCCAAGCACTCTGGCAGACACCATAATCACCGAATCCAAGAAACCTTTAAATTCTCCCAAGCGTATGAATGCTGTAGACCATTGAATAGGAACCATACGAATAGGCTTGTACCCCTAGCAGTCAACTGGAACAGCATACAATAAATCCTTCCCCCAATAATGAGACGACACATCACTTTGAGGTTAAAACAGGAACTCTGGACTGGCTCATCCAGCCTGGCTTTTATTTCCAACTCACACATACAGGCCACACCCAGGGGGAGGCATAAAAGAACCAATGACATAGATGTTACCTCCCACACATCCCCTCCCCTTAGTGTGACACATAATCCCATTATGCATACAGTGTAAAATATACTTTTACACAACTTTCATAACTTTAAAACCATACATCACATTCACATAAAAATACATATCCACAATCAATCCATTCAGGGGAACAACATATTAAAAAATGGCATGGATCCGACCAGGGGTTCAAAAGTTACTAAAAGTATATTTTGTTCCTTTCTGGCAGAAAAAACATCCCCACAATGCACCCTGGTTTCCTCCCTTCTGCCCTGGAGTTAATTGGAGAAGTAATCCAATTACCCAGGACTAAAGGCAGACTCCATTAACCACATGGTTGCAAAACAACATAAAACACTTTAAAATACATAAAGTCACATTTACACATAACACACAGACATTTCACCTATCCACAGATAGCTGGGATCTGCACGCACAAAACTACAGAATAGCGCGCAGATCCTACTCACACAGTACAATTGCCATGGAGCTAAAGTCTTTCCCATAGTCTTTCATTATATGAATAGGCTCCATGGTATGGCTATCTGGGGTATCACATTCCCATAAAGTCTGGTCCATAGTCCAAAGGCAAGAGGCGGGCAATCAGCCCCCTCCAAGGACACGTGGCGAGGTCGGTTTCGCCACACTTCTCCCCTTTAACCCCCAGACTAACAGGGTACTTGACCTCCTGCCGGTCAGTGCCCTTGTTAGTCCAGCAGCCCACCCACAAGACAGAAACAGCAGAGCAGCCCACCCACAATAAACAGTTACTACACCTGGGTGAGGGAGAATCTTGTCCAGGTTCAGGTGCCTCACCACGGCTGTGTGGGGGACTGGTAGGCTGCCTTGGTAGGTTGCTGAGGGGGCAGAGACCAGCGGTACTCTGTCCTGTTGCCAGCACTACCACGGGAGTAGTCTGGTTGGAGCCTGGTTGCTGGAGACCGACTGTCTCCCCTTGAGTTACACCGCTCTGCTGCTGGAGACCGACTGTCTCCCCTTGAGTTACACCGCTCTGCTGCTGGAGACCGACTGTCTCCCCTTGAGTTACACAGCTCTGCTGCTGGAGACCGACTGTCTCCCCTTTAAATACACCGCTCTGCTGCTGGAGACCGACTGTCTCCCCTTGAGTTACACCGCTCTGCTGCTGGAGACCGACTGTCTCCCCTTGAGTTACACAACTCTGCTGCTGGAGACCGACTGTCTCCCCTTTAGTTACACAGCTCTGCTGCTGGAGACAGACTGTCTCCCCTTTGGCTAAACAGCCCTGTTTTGGGGGGGCAGGACCGACCGTCCCTACCCCCTGTGCTGGAAGTGTAGAGACCACGGTCCCATCTGCACAGGTGTGGGGCTTACAGTCTCCCCCTGGTACATTAAGCTGCCGCTGGGGAGAGGTGGTAACCAGCTCCTCTCCCATTAGAACACTCTGCCGCTGGGGAATGGAGACTGGGCTCTCTATTCCCTGTACATTAATGATCCGCCGCTGGGGAGAGGTGGTAACAATCTCCTCTCCCATGCATACTTCCCGTCTCTGCGGAGGGAGACCGACTGTCTCTCCTCCCAGCACAGAGTCCTGCTGTGGGGGAAAGGGGGCTGGGCTCTCTATTCCCTGCTGGATACTCTGCCGCTGGGGAATGGAGACCGGGCTCCCAATTCCCAACAAATCACACTGCCGCTGGGGAGGGAGGACGGCTCCTTCAGCTCCCTGTAACTTGGGCGCAGAGACCACGGTCCCATCTGCGCTGGTGTGGGGCTTACGGTCTCCCCTTGGTGGGTTAGGCTGCCGCTGGAGAGAGGGTGTAACAAGCTCCTCTCTCTGAACTGTAACCTGCCGCTGGGGATCAAGAACGGCACCTTCAGCTCCCTGTAACGCACACTGCCGCTGGGGATCTGGGCCGACTGCCCAGCATCCCTGTAGGGCCGGTAGAGAGACCGCAGTCCCATCTCCACCTGCCATCTGTGGGTCTTCCCAGGACCAATCCGTGAGGCCCCTCAACATTTGTGAGTAAGGGCCACCTGCTTCCCCACCTGGCAACTCTGGCTGCTGCTGGGGATCTGGGCCGGCTGCCCAGCATCCCGGTGGGCCCGGTGGAGAGACCTTGGTCCCATCTCTACCTGCCTGTTGTGGTTCCTCACAGGACCAGTTTATGAGGACCCCCACTTCGGGTTCCTCTCGCCGCCTCAGGGAAAGACGGCTAACCTCCTCGGATGCAGCCTCTACTCGGCTGCTGTAACGCTCCTGCTGCTGAGCATACTTCCTCTCTTTTGCCAACCGGAATTCTCGGTCCAGCCTTGTGTTTCGCTCAGCCATGACCTGGTTCCAGATCACCCGGCGTGTCTCCATGGGTATATCATCCCCATACTCGGCCACTCGCTGCCTCACCTCGGCCAGCCAATCATCTCCAGAGCCAGAACCTTCCATACTTGTCTGCTCCCAGGGGCGCTGCACGACTGCTAGCGTTGCCCTCAATTTGTAAATCCAAACAGTGTCTCTGAGCTGCTTTACCTCACACTAGGACGCCATCCCACCGCTTGCCACCAATGTAACGGATCGCCTGGCACCCCGACTGAGTACCTCCGTTAATGGATGCTCCTAGTGCTTCCTGAGGGCTCCAAGCACTCTGGCAGACACCATAATCACCGAATCCAAGAAACCTTTAAATTCTCCCAAGCGTATGAATGCTGTAGACCATTGAATAGGAACCATACGAATAGGCTTGTACCCCTAGCAGTCAACTGGAACAGCATACAATAAATCCTTCCCCCAATAATGAGACGACACATCACTTTGAGGTTAAAACAGGAACTCTGGACTGGCTCATCCAGCCTGGCTTTTATTTCCAACTCACACATACAGGCCACACCCAGGGGGAGGCATAAAAGAACCAATGACATAGATGTTACCTCCCACACATCCCCTCCCCTTAGTGTGACACATAATCCCATTATGCATACAGTGTAAAATATACTTTTACACAACTTTCATAACTTTAAAACCATACATCACATTCACATAAAAATACATATCCACAATCAATCCATTCAGGGGAACAACATATTAAAAAATGGCATGGATCCGACCAGGGGTTCAAAAGTTACTAAAAGTATATTTTGTTCCTTTCTGGCAGAAAAAACATCCCCACAATGCACCCTGGTTTCCTCCCTTCTGCCCTGGAGTTAATTGGAGAAGTAATCCAATTACCCAGGACTAAAGGCAGACTCCATTAACCACATGGTTGCAAAACAACATAAAACACTTTAAAATACATAAAGTCACATTTACACATAACACACAGACATTTCACCTATCCCCAGATAGCTGGGATCTGCACGCACAAAACTACAGAATAGCGCGCAGATCCTACTCACACAGTACAATTGCCATGGAGCTAAAGTCTTTCCCATAGTCTTTCATTATATGAATAGGCTCCATGGTATGGCTATCTGGGGTATCACAATCCCATAAAGTCTGGTCCATAGTCCAAAGGCAAGAGGCGGGCAATCAGCCCCCTCCAAGGACACGTGGCGAGGTCGGTTTCGCCACATTATTTGCTTCTATTTTTCTTTTCTCTTAGCAAGTAGCATAGCTAAGACATCTGATAGCAGTGAATGCATACAACGGAGATAAGTGCCTAAAGGTAGCCTAAGATCAAGTATTGATGAATTGTCTCATACCTGAAGCATCCAGTGATAGCCCAGGAAATGCAATCATCGACATTTTCAAAAACTGCCATAGCCCCAATGTTGCTCTATGGCATCCCATAGGGGAAAATAGCAATAGGAAGATAAGCCACTTATTGTAAGCAATAGCTTGGGGAAAGCATGATTATGATGTGTTTGTTCCAGCCAATGAGGACTGAATGCTGTAATGCTTCTGTTGAATATTCTAGGCAGCCCATTATAAAGCTGTATGGCTTAGCAATGCTGGTTCAAACTGCAGAGTCATTGCAGCTTAAATGCATGTCTGTGTGAAGATGCACATTGCCAACATGCAGCCAAATGCAGACACCCTCATGTGGTAATTAACTCTAATTACAAGCACGTTTAGTGACCCTGCTCAAACGAGCTTACAGTCTATAGGAGGTGGGGTATAAAACAACATTAGGACAGAAAATATCAATCAAATATTGTGGGAGTGAAGCAGAGCTGGAGGAGAGAATAGAGTGCTGCCCTTTAGGAGAGAGCAAGAGACAGGTATAGAGGTAGAGGTTACTCTGGAAGGCCATAAGCTTTCGTAAAGAGATGTGTTTTAAGGCACTTTTTAAAGAGTTGAAGACTAGGGGACAGTCTGATTGGGGTAGGCAAGCTATTCCATAGGAAGGGAGCCGCCCGCGAGAAGTCCTGCAAGTGCGAGTTGGCCGTACGTGTGCAGAGCAGAGGGACAGAGAAAGGGCTATACCTACGGATCTGTGAGATGTCACGTATTCATCCGCTTATAAAAATGTGGTTAATGACATTTACTGTCCACACAGGAAAAGTTGTGACGAGCAGCAACCAAATCCATAGAAGGGTTAATGCTGAGCAGCAATTATGCAAATGGGAACCTGGTAACTGCTTTGGGGACAAAGACCGCGGACAACCTATCAGATCTAAAAGAGGGGTATTTAGGCCCAGTTCCCATCCTGCTCAGTGCCCTGTTGTGGTTTCCCTTGTGGTTGTCCGAGAGCGCGTTATTGATTCTGGTAATTCTGGTTATTTGACTTTGGCATTGTTTTTGACTTCCCTGTTTTCTGGCATCCCTGACTCCTGGCTTTTCCTTATTGTTGTGTCTCTTTCTGTTTCCCTTGACCTCGGCTATTCCTGACTAGTCTTTGGTACGTTAGTCAGGCCATTCTAAGGTCCGGTATACGTTACCTATCAGTCCTCTGTGTTGTACAATTCTACGTGCTGGATCCTTCTGTAATCCTGACAACAGATATAAGAGGGGCTAGAATTGTTCAGTGCTTTATTTGTATATACACTATGCAAATATATGTATTTTAATATTTATTTTTTTCTAGGAGATTGCATACAATTATTTTTTTCAATTTATGATCTTTATTAGTTTTAACAGTATACAAACACTTAAGATCATAGACATAAATACAAAGTGTCAATCTAAATTGCACAACGAAACAAAAACACAGATGAAAAAAACAAAACAACAACCACAATACATAACAAATTTACATTTTTATAAATTTTTAAGACAGTGACTTTTACTTATATGGTTCACACATGAAACGTTGTGCCTAGATGTTTTTGGATGTCTGTATCTTTAAAACTTGCCAAGCTTTCTTCCTATCCATTCAGTAATTGCCATTTTATTTGTGTATTTTTGGATCAAATAATATTAATTTATAGTGGCAAATCACTTTATTTATATATACAAACAGCTATTTTTATCATACTTTGCAGATCATAAATGTTGTTTATATTCACATATTGCTCTGCTTGTACGTAGGGAGTTTTCTTTGTGTCTTGTTATATAACATCACCATATGCTTGCAACTCATGCTCACATATAAAGAATGGCTTTACGTATACATTAATTTACTAATTTAGAAAGAGTGTGTATTATGTTAACCCATTAAAGACGGAGGCAATTGTTCAAGTTCTGACCTAAACAAATCCTTGAAATGTGCTATTAGTCTGTTCAGCCATAATTTACCTCTTTAACCCCTTAAGGATTGAGCCAAATGAACACGTTTTGATCAAAATAAAACGTAAACAAAACTTGGAATTTGACTATATGTCTGTTCAACCGTAATTCACCTCTTTCATATTAAGTGCACCCACACTTATTAGATATCATTTTATTCAAGGGAAATAGGGCTTTCATTTAACATCAAATATTTAGCTATGAAACATAATTTAATATGAATAAAATATTTAAAATTGTGAGAAATTAAGAAATGTAATTTTTTTAGTTCTGCATGACATTTTAACTGTGAATGTCATAATACTGTTAGCTTTTACTGCAAAAAAATACACATTTTTATTCAGCGATGTTTCACGTGTAAAACAGTACTCCCTATGTACAGGTTTTATGGTGTTTTGGGAAGTTACAGGGTCAAATATAGCATGTTACATTTTCAGTTTTGTTCACATTGAAATTCGCCAGGTTGGCTACATTGCTTATGAGACCGTATGGTAGCCCAGGATTGAGAATTATTCCCATGATGGCATACCATTTTTTTTATATGTGTGTATATATATATATTTGTGCTCGGAATTTAAATACGTAATGGATAGTAACTGTGAGCAAAGTTGGTTGTGGTGTGCCGAAACCAATGTACGAGTGGGCCTGTAAATAAAAGAGGGCCCACCAAGGAGAATGTAATTATAACAGGGTGTAGGTGGGTGGGAACAATCAGCTGAAAGGCAGAGGTGAGTAGGGGCTGGGAGTTTAAGTAGGGGACTTACTCCTCCCACAAATTCAGGCCTCCACAAGTTCAGGCCTTTTAACTTGTGCTCGGAATTTAAATACGTAATGGATAGTAACTGTGAGCAAAGTTGGTTGTGGTGTGCCGAAACCAACGTACGAGTGGGCCTGTAAATAAAAGAGGGCAAAAAGATAAATTCGAGAAATACACACTTTATTGCATTTTTTACAAAACCAAGTTGCTGAAAGCTTGGCGAAGCTCTTTCTCCGGCTGTGGAATATATGCAGTATATATGGAGGATTTCCACCGCCCCAGTCTCTTGATGATATGGACCGGTGTGTTAGTGCTAGAGGCTGCTCCTATACGGAAGGAGTGCCTAGAGAATGCAATCGGGTTGTGTCCGAGCTTAGATAACAGAATTCTGATATGAACCATCAATTTTGCTGTGGTTAACGGGTGCCCTTGTAGTGTTAAGAGCGGAGAGTCCAGTAGGTGACCGTGCAGAGTTGACCGTAGGTGGTCTAGTACTTTTACCGGACACCGGGCATTATCAGTAGGGAAGAGAAGAATTATAGTAGGGTGTAGTGACCGGTTGGTTTTAGTTGTAGGGATCGAAAGTTGGTAGTGATCTTAGTGAGGTGTGATATTTTAAGTCTTAGCTTCGTATCTCCTTGACAAATTACGGTGAACTCTCTAGGTCTGAGAAAACCGTAGAAAGCGAGATATAAAGCAGATTTGATCACCGTATTTGTGCCGATGTCGAATGGGGCTGTGTCAAGGAGATTGCTAAGTGACCTGAAGATAGGCCCATCTATAGGTAATCTAATGGTAGAGAGTGGAGGTGAAACCTTTGATATTCCTTTCAAAACCTTTTTGACGGGGTATGAAGACAGGAAAGGTGTGTTGTTAGGAAAAAAAAGGTGAGGCTGTGGTGCTGGACCCCCGTGAGATATAATTTAATGGTGTTGTGAGATAGTTTAAGGTGTAGGTGGAAAAAAGAGGCAAAAGCCACCATGGTTTGAATAGAGAAGTCACCTTGTAAACCGAACTCTGCTGTGAATTTATTAAATATATTAAGAGCCCTATTGTAAGTGATAGCCGTGTTTGGTGATAATGCTTGGTGAGTGAGTGCTCTAGCGTGGTTCAAGAGTGTGCTTAATCCAGGATTAGATCGTGGAACCGTGGTGTCCTGGATGGTTGTAGGTGAGCCGTTGGGAGTGCCTGAGAAAATGCCTGAAATTGAGAACGAGAAAGAGCGTCAGCGGCCGTGTTGTGAATACCCGGGATGTGAAAACAAACTAAGTGAAACTGGCCGGATGCTGCCAACCAGGTCAGCTTGCGAATCAGCCGCATGATGGTCAGGGAAGATGATCGCCCTTTGTTCACGATTTCGCAAGCTGCCGAGTTATCAGAGTAGCATTTGACTGCCTTGCCAGACCAGAGATGACCCCAGGTGTGTGCGGCCGCCACAATGGGATAAATTTCAAATAGTGCTGAGGTCTCTCTGAATCCTGGCAAGGCATCCGAATCAGTGGGCCAATGGCCCCTGAACCAGTGGTTCCCAAAAATGGCTGCAAAACCGGTATTGGCTGCTGCGTCTGTGTGGATGATGGGTGAAGAGGTGGAGAGAGGGGGAATAAACATGGAGATTCCATTCCAGTCCTTCAAAAACTTCCCCCACATAGCTAAGTCAGCCTTGGCGTGGGGGTCCAAAGAAACTGTGCCAGAGTCCGGAACTCCGTGCAGCAGGCAAAGGAGTCTGGATATGAAAGACCTTCCCTGCGGAATGATGCGCATTGCAAAGTTCAGGGATCCGAGAAGGGACTGAAGTTATTTTCTAGTGCAAACATCATTCCGCAGGAACAAGTCATCTCCCCTCTCAAACGTGACAGTTTGTCGTGGGGGAGGCTAGCTCTGAGGTTAACCGAGTCCAGTTCTATCCCCAGAAAGGTCAATTTAGTTGTGGGGCCTATAGTTTTGGCTGTGGACAAAGGGACTCCAAGTGTGGAAAATAGTGCAGTAGTGCTTCTGATTGCTGTGGGTGAAGGTGACCCTGGCTCTATTAGTAAAAAGTCGTCGAGGTAGTGGATAACGGAGTGACACCTGGTGACGTTCAGAAGCAGCCAGCATAGTGACTCTGCGAAAATGTCGAACAGTTTGGGGCTGCTTCGAGAACCGAAAGTGAGTCGTGTAGAGAAGTAATATTTCCCTCGCCATTTAACACTGTGTAAGTGCCAGAGTGAGGGGTGCATGGGTAGTAATTTAAACGTTTGTGATGTCCATTTTGCTAAGCCAGGGTCGATTACCAGATGATATGATGGACTGTATGGCGTCGTCGATGGTTACGTACTGAAGTGAGAATTCGTCTGCTGGAATGAGTGCGTTTATGCTTGGAACAAAAGAGGAGTGCGGTGCCGATAAATCAATAATTAGACTTTTTTTTTTTTTTTTTTGGAATATTTGTGAATAGCAATACCAATGGGGTTAGTGCGCCAGGAGGAGAATGGTGAAGAGGTGAAGGGGCCGATCATAAAACCGTTGGTGATTTCAGAGGCAATGAGAGTGTCTATGGAGACTGGGTCTAAACGTGCTGACTGGAGATTAGGGCATTCTAGTGTACCTGGGGGAATGGCTACAATACCCGTGAGAAACCCTTTAGTGAACCCTGTGGTGAGATAATCCACCAGATGATTAAGCCTGGGATCCCTTGTCTTGAGCACCACAGAGATATCACCGTAATTGAATGCCTTGTTCTCAAGTACATCCTGTGAGGCTATGAGCAAGGACACCAGACACACATCCTTCCCGTCTAGGATATCTTTCCTGAGAGTCAGGGACGGAGTGTGCTGGTGACTCAAATGGTGTAATGGCTGTGCCCGGTGCTGGAGGGGGGAGTATAGGAGGGCATGTTGGTATAGTAGGTACAGCCTTGAAAGCGACTGGGACTACCGTGGTAGTACCTGGGGAGGAGATGGCGCGTTCCACCTTAGATAGCCTGCTATTGAGGGTCTGTAGATTGGCCAAGATCTCTTCCAGGGTATCCTGGGTGGCCGTGCTGTTGCTTGGTGGTTGTCCTTGAGAGCTAGTCCCTGGCCTGGGCTCGGGGGCTTGGTGAGTAAGTAGCCTATAAAGTTCAGCCTTCCTAGCTGTGGCCGGAAAGGGGATTCCCCTGAGCCTAAGCTCGGCCGTAATTTTGGGAATAGTCCATGCTCTCAAGGACGTGGGGGTTGAAAGAGTGAGTGATTCGCCTGGAGACCCGGGTCTGGTAGGCGTGAATGGAGTTTCTTCTGTCAATTCTTTGGTTGGAATAGGTTCTTGGGACATTCTAAAAGGAATGATTATGTGAAAGATATATTAGAAGGGGCGTAAGGTAAGTAGGCGGGGTATGTGGGGTGGTGTATATGGAAGAACTGGACTGTAATGCTAGATGCCAAAGCGAAAAACTTAACTGTTGAATGTTTGGATAGGTGAGGCCCTGCTAATGCCAAGTGGCGGTGAGAGGCTCTACCTATGATTTGGCTTATGACGTAGTTGCCACAGATGTGGTGGCGGGATGTTGGCCTCTCGGTGACAGTAGAGAGAAATCAAAACGTGTGGCCGTGACAGGTGAGGCCCTGACTAGCGCCCTGTAGTAGGGCATGCGAGGCTTGTAACTATGATTTGGGCGTGGGGCCGTACCTCCGTGTTGAGGTGGGGGGGGATGGAAGGCCTCGTTGGGACGGGATTTCTGATAGGGTGCGCTAAGGCATTAGCCTAGACCCTGTAGCCAGTTCGATTGTATATTTAAGGATAAGGTGAGAGGACTGGAATGTTGTGTAGATACTAACCTTGACTTCTTGCGAATGGTATCTGGAACCTTCTGGTGGTAATAAGTGTGGTAAGTCTCGTCTTATGCTGTCCTTGAGGAAGAGTCCTGAGGCTTTAAGACAGATGTTGACGTATTTATGCGTATCGTGGTGGCGTATGATTTGAATTGGGAGTAGGTTGTTTGTTAGGGGCGTGTCAGGATCGGGACAGGGATCCAACACGCAGAGTACAAAGAGTGGAAAGGTACGTATACCGGGCCTTAGAATGGCCGGACTAACGTACCGAGAGTAATAGAGAATAGTCAGAGACAAGCCGAGGTCGAGGGAACGAGAAGACAGATAAGCGAGAGACAAGCCGGGTCAAGGGATAACAGAGAAGCAGGGTAGTACAACAAGCCGAGTCAAAACCAAAGAGAGCAAACTAGAATACCAGAGCACTGAGTGACTAGACAAGCTAGAACCACGACAGGGCAATGAGCTGAAGAGAGAAGTAAGCTTAAATACCCTGGCTCAGGATGGTAAGCACGCCTCTGACAAGTACCGATTGGATATCGGACACTTGAGTGACAGGTCGCTCGTGATAGCGTCATGACGTCACGTATTGAGCGTCCTGCTAGAAAAGGACGTGGATTCCTCGCGGCCGGTGTTTAAGTGACTGGATGAACCGCGAGGAACGAAGGAAACAGCTCGCCTGGAGGGGCAAACCACCAAGTCTCTACCTCCCTTAGAGGTAGAGGCCTCAGGTACCCTGACAGTACCCCCCCTCTCAGATACGCCCACCGGGCGGAAGGAACCGGGGCGAGATGGGAAGCGGAGGTGAAATGCTCTGCGAAGGCGAGAAGCATGAACGTCCTCCTGAGGTACCCAACTCCTCTCCTCAGGACCATATCCCCTCCAGTTGACCAGATATTGCAATTTTCCCCTTGAAATTCTGGAATCAATGATGGAGCTGACCTCGTATTCCTCCCGACCCTCCACCTGAACAGGACGAGGCGAGGAGGCCTTAGAGGAGAATTTGTTGCAAATAAGAGGTTTCAACAAGGAGACATGAAAAGAGTTAGGAATGCGTAAGGCAGGTGGCAGAGCAAGGCGATACGCAACCGGATTGATACGAGTGAGAACCCTGTAAGGACCTATGTAGCGAGGAGCAAATTTCATAGATGGAACTTTTAGGCGAATATTCTTAGTACTCAACCATACCCTATCCCCAGGAACAAAAACAGGAGCCGCTCTTCTATGCTTGTCAGCGTGTTTCTTGAACAACGAGGAACTATGTAACAGAATTTGCCGAGTCTGATCCCATAATTTCTTCAGGTTGGCGACATGATCATCAACCGACGGTATCCCCTGAGAAGAGGAAACCGAAGGAAAAATCGAAGGATGAAAGCCATAGTTCATGAAGAAAGGGCTAGAGCGAGTTGAATCGCAAACAAGGTTATTGTGTGCGAACTCCGCCCAAGGAATCAGACCGACCCAATCGTCCTGGTGTTCGGAAACAAAGCAACGCAGATACTGTTCGATCTTTTGATTGGTGCGTTCAGCAGCTCCGTTAGACTGAGGGTGATAGGCAGAGGAGAAGTTCAATTTGATACCCATTTGAGAACAAAAGGATCTCCAGAAACGTGAGACAAATTGAGAGCCTCTATCAGAAACAATCTCTGAAGGAATCCCATGTAGGCGAAAAACCTCTCTCGCAAAAATCTCCGCCAATTCAGGAGAAGTCGGAAGTTTAGGTAATGGCACGAAATGAGCCATCTTAGTAAATCTATCCACCACCGTGAGAATAACAGTCTGTCTCTTGGAAGCAGGCAAATCAACGATAAAGTCTATGGACAAACAGGACCAAGGTTTCTCAGGAATGTCCAAGGGGTGTAACAGGCCACATGGAGAAGCATGAGGTAGTTTAGTCTTGGCACAAGTCTCACAAGCTGCGATGAACTCCTCAATATCTTTCCGAAGTGAAGGCCACCAGAAATCCTTGGATATCAGAGAGTATGTCTTGCGAATACCAGGGTGACCAGCTATTTTACTTTCGTGAAAACATTGTAAGAGCTCCAGTTGAAGTTCAGGAGGAACAAAGTTTCTTCCCTCAGGAGTGTTTTCGGGAGCTAGATGTTGTGACTTCAAGATCTGGTCAAGTAGCGGAGAATGAATTTTGAGACTGGTATTAGCAATAATATTGCATTTGGGTACAATGGAGGACAAAAGTGGTTCAACTGAAGCAGAAGGCTCATATTGGCGAGATAGCGCATCGGCTTTAGAATTCTTTGACCCAGGTCTGTAAGTCAGAACGTAATTGAAATGGGTAAGAAACAACGACCAACGAGCCTGCCTGGAGGACAAACGCTTGGCCTCTCCGATATAAGACAAATTTTTGTGGTCTGTTAGAATGGTAACAGGATGTAATGTACCTTCCAATAAATGTCTCCACTCTTTCAAAGCCTTGATAACCGCTAGTAATTCTCTGTCACCAATGTCATATCTGCTTTCAGTACCGGTCAATTTTTTAGAGAAAAATCCACATGGATGTAATGGTTTATCAACACCCAACCTTTGAGATAGGACAGCACCTAAACCAGTCTCTGATGCGTCTACCTCAAGTAGAAAAGGCAGAGAAGTGTCGGGGTGAACTAAAATTGGAGCGGAAGCGAAAAGCTCCTTGAGAGTTTTGAACGCAAGGAGAGCTTCAGTAGTCCAATTCTTAGTATCAGCCCCCTGTTTGGTCATATTAGTGATAGGTGCGATAATGGAAGAATAGCCCTTAATAAAGCGCCTATAATAATTAGAAAAACCAATAAATCTCTGTACGGCTTTAAGACCTTTGGGTAAAGGCCACTCTAGAATGGACTGGAGCTTATCCGGATCCATCTTAAATCCCTCCCCAGAGATCACATAGCCGAGAAAGGTTACCTGGGTTTGATCAAAGCTACATTTCTCCAACTTGCAGTACAAGCCATGCTGGAGAAGCTTGTGCAAAACCCTCCTGACTTGCTTGTGATGAGTCTCAATCTCACTAGAATGAATGAGTATATCATCTAGGTATACAATGACGCAATCTTGCTGAAATTCCCTAAGAACCTCATTTATCAGATCCTGGAATACAGCTGGTGCATTGCATAACCCAAAAGGCATAACAGTATATTCATAGTGACCATATCGAGTATTGAATGCCGTCATCCACTCATGTCCCTGCTGGATTCTCACCAAGTTATATGCCCCTCTGAGGTCTAACTTGGTGAAAATTGTAGAGCCCTTCAAACGATCGAAGAGTTCGGTGATCAAGGGAATCGGGTAGGCATTTTTAATGGTTATCTTATTTAGGCCTCGATAATCAATACAAGGTCTCAAAGAACCATCCTTCTTTTTAACAAAAAAAAATCCAGCCCCGGCAGGGGAGGAGGACCTCCTAATGAATCCCTTGTCTAAATTTTCGTGAATATACTCCTCTAGAACTGAGTTCTCTTTCGTAGATAACGGGTATACATGACCTCTGGGCGGCATGGTACCAGGGAGTAGGTTAATTTTGCAATCAAAGGACCTGTGTGGGGGTAAGGTATCGGCTTTCTTTTTGTCAAATACAGCCTTTAAATCTAGATACTGAGACGGAATTTGTGTCTCTGTAGGATTGTCAGAGTTAGCCGATGTGTTGGTTAAGCCGAGAGGTGAGACCTTCCGCAAGCATTTCTCTTGACAATTCTGTCCCCACGAAACTATCTCCCCTGACTCCCAATTAATAATAGGGTTATGTCTCCTCAACCAGGAGTACCCCAGGACTATGGGAATAGACGGAGAAGAAATGAGCAGTAAGGATATGTCCTCTCTATGTAGGATGCCAACAGTTAAGTTAATCGGTATGGTCTCATGAAAAATAACAGGCTCAAGTAACGGTCTACCATCGATGGCCTCAACAGCCAGTGGTGTCTCTTTTAACTGGGATGGGATAGCATGCTTGGCAGCAAAACCCTGATCTATAAAGCTCTCAGCAGCTCCAGAATCGATTAGTGCCATAGTCTTAACTACTCCCTTTTCCCACTTTAAAGAAACGGGTAACAGAAGCCTGAGCTCTTTGTAGTTGTGAATAGAGGACAAAGTAGAAACACCCAAGGCCTGTCCTCTAGAGGAACTTAGGTGCGAGCGTTTCCCGAACGATTGGGACAATTTAGGCGTAAATGGCCCCTGACTCCACAATACATACATAAACCCTCCCTTCTCCTGTACTGTCTCTCCCTCTCTGTGAGATGAGTACTGCCTATCTGCATAGGTTCAGGAATACGTAAGTCCTCGAACTCAGAATTTTGAAAGGTAGGCGCTAGTTTAAAGGAGGGTCTACGGGTCCTATCTCGAGTGTTCTGCCTCTCTCTTAAGCGTTCATCAATACGAGATATAAAAGAAATTAAATCCTCCAAATTTTCAGGGAGTTCTCTAGTAGCGACCTCGTCAAGAATTACATCTGATAACCCATTCAGAAACACATCTATATAAGCCTGTTCGTTCCACTTAACTTCTGCCGCCAAGGACCTGAACTCTAGTGCATAATCCACAAGTGTTCGATTGTCCTGTCTAAGGCGCAACAGTAATCTAGCTGCATTGACCTTTCTACCAGGAGGGTCAAAAGTTCTTCTAAACGCAGCTACAAAGGCATTATAATTATAGACTAGTGGATTATCATTCTCCCATAAAGGATTGGCCCATCTCAGAGCTTTTTCAATGAGTAAAGTAATAACAAATCCAACCTTCGCTCTATCTGTAGGATAAGAGCGGGGTTGTAATTCGAAATGGATGCTAATCTGGTTCAGAAAGCCACGACACCTCTCCGGTGACCCGCCATAACGTACTGGTGGGGTGATACGGGAAGAAGCGCCTACAGTGGCTACCTCTAGACCTGAGACTGCAGGAGAAATAGAAGGAGTACGTGTCTCCTCAGGTGGATTACTAGCACGAGACAAAAGTGCCTGTAGTGCCAAAGCCATCTGATCCATCCTATGCTCCATGGCGTCAAACCTGGGATCCGAAGAACCAAGCTGACTGTTTGTACCTGCAGGATCCATTGGCCCTGTCGTAATGTCAGGATCGGGACAGGGATCCAACACGCAGAGTACAAAGAGTGGAAAGGTACGTATACCGGGCCTTAGAATGGCCGGACTAACGTACCGAGAGTAATAGAGAATAGTCAGAGACAAGCCGAGGTCGAGGGAACGAGAAGACAGATAAGCGAGAGACAAGCCGGGTCAAGGGATAACAGAGAAGCAGGGTAGTACAACAAGCCGAGTCAAAACCAAAGAGAGCAAACTAGAATACCAGAGCACTGAGTGACTAGACAAGCTAGAACCACGACAGGGCAATGAGCTGAAGAGAGAAGTAAGCTTAAATACCCTGGCTCAGGATGGTAAGCACGCCTCTGACAAGTACCGATTGGATATCGGACACTTGAGTGACAGGTCGCTCGTGATAGCGTCATGACGTCACGTATTGAGCGTCCTGCTAGAAAAGGACGTGGATTCCTCGCGGCCGGTGTTTAAGTGACTGGATGAACCGCGAGGAACGAAGGAAACAGCTCGCCTGGAGGGGCAAACCACCAAGTCTCTACCTCCCTTAGAGGTAGAGGCCTCAGGTACCCTGACAGGGCGCAACGTGAGATCCTGCATTGAGGGATCTGGAAGGTTTAAGTGTGTGACTGGGCTGAAATAGATATTTGTGAGAAGGCTGGATGAGGCCTTGGGGTGACGATTGGACGTATTTGGGTATAGACGTAAGTACCTGAAGGTATGGCTGAGTACCGGGTCAGGTTTTGGTGTTTACCGGAGCCTGATGGCTGTATGATCGTATGTCTGAGTAGAAATAATAGTAAAGAATTAACGTACCGTGGGCGTAAGCCTGTGGAAAAGTAGTAATGAACTTGAGACCGTGATAGGTTTTATATGAGGTGTAGTAACAAACGAGTTGTGAACTATACCTTGGTTTGACATAAAGAAATTACGTTATGCGAAACGGTTTAACTGTGTAGAACCGGGGGAAGCCTAGAATAATACTGGAGCTAAGGGTTAACCGAAGAAAAATTCCATAGTTAACGACAGGTGTGGAGGTAAGTAATAAAACCCAATATGTAAACATTTTAGGCCTATGGCTTTATAATGCAAAGTGATAAAATACAATACCTGTTCCTGTAATAAAAGACCTTGAAATAAACAACTTTAGCGCAGAAAAAGCGAGAAACCGATGCAGTCTGTAAAGCCAAAAATATGTGACAGCGTGATTATATGGAAAATGAATAGTACAGACGTTTATGCGCCGGATATTGTGTTTATAAACAGTATTTATTAGTATATGTGACAAAATGAAGTGTTTAATAGGTAAATATGTGTTGTGGCAAGGTCAGAGAGGCTTTCTATGTTAGTAATAGATTGGAGTGCTCTCTATTCCCAGCATGATGGGGTTAATTGGTGGGAGTCACCCCTTGAATGTTATATACCAGGTGAATGTAATTAACCAGCACTAGGGTTTTAAAAGGTTAGCCTCTGAAGACAGAGAGTCTAACAGCTGGGAGAGAGGAGGCAGTTAAGCCTGAGACAAAGGTACTGTGTGAAACCTGCTTAAAGATCTGTATTTCATTTTGTTTAAAACTGGGAACTAGATTAGCTGGCCAGTTGGATAGTTAGTAATACTGTTTAGTAAGTCTCCAAGTTGGAGTAGGATTTATTTTCTTTTTGTTTTATTTTGTGGGAGAGCACAACCTTGTATATATTGTGGAAAGTGACAATAAACTGCAGTACTATTTTATCCTGACTGTTGCATTTGAAGTTTGTGAAGAGCCTGGCCATCCTGCCACAGTGTATAGAAACTGTACGTTTATGATAGACGTGGATATTTTAAAAAGTAGTAAAACAAATTAACTGGTTAACATAGAAAGAAAATCACAAGGCAGATTTTTAAACAAGCTAATTATATCCCCAAACTGCCAAAAAAAGGTATCAGTAGCAATATGACCGAACAGGGAATATACGTAAAGAAAAGTAGAATTCGTGAAATAGAACTTAGTGCATACTGTAGCCTATTTGAATAAGAACTAGCCGAATATGGATTTAGAGCAAGGTGTTTGTGTTTTAATCGTACGAAATAGATTGGTCCTGGGTGACCAAACGGAAATAAGAGAATGCCCGTAATAATATTACTGTGTATATAAATAATAATAGATTAGGTAGTTTCCGTACGAATATGTAAAAGCAGTGATAAAGTGCCGAGCGTTCGTCTGTTTTGGCGTGAACACTGAAATCGGTTAAAAAAGCGTGTATTTGTACGAATATGATAGAGGGAGCCTACCCCTATGTTTTTAGGCCCGAACGGCGGGAAATAGCGGGGCGCTATTTCCTACGCCTAACTTTCGTGAACGTGCCGGTCTCGTGACCGGAAACCGGGTACCTTGACCGGGAACCGAGTGGAAGGCCTCAAACGGACAGAGGACTGGTCAGGACGTCTGACTGCTGGAAACAGGAAAAAATTCTGGAGGGAAGCTAGACAGGAAGTGCTTGTTGCTATGGGGACAAAACAATCAGCTGAAAGGCAGAGGTGAGTAGGGGCTGGGAGTTTAAGTAGGGGACTTACTCCTCCCACAAATTCAGGCCTCCACAAGTTCAGGCCTTTTAACATATATATATATATATATATATATATATCTATATATATATATATTTTTTTTTTATTACAATTTTACAAATTAAACATTTGGTTTTAACATTTAACATGTTTTTCATATGCAAACAACAAATACAATAAATTTGATTATCCCATTTCAATCTTGTCTGAATCATTTTTAAATAGATAATCATTACGAGCTAGTATCTAGAAAACTGATATAGTCTGTTAAACAAATTATCAAGAATTAATCAGCAAAGAAGGATATAATACACAAAATATAACATAAATATAACATAAATGTCAGATACATTATAAACGTATAACAACATAAAAACATTGGGAAAACCTTGGAGAACAAAAGGATGGGCGATACCAGTATCGTTTCTTTCATAATATTAATTCAATCTAGAACCATTTACAAGATAATAACAGCATTTTACCAAATGGATGTATCTATGCAAGGGTTTTATTTACTAGAGATAGGCAATCTATTCTGTATATTAATCAAACCAATTTGTCCATATCTTGTTGTAGGTAACTATATTATTTTCTTTAACCCCTTAAGGACTGAGCCAAATGTACACGTTGTGATCAAAACAAAACGTAAACAAAAACTTTAATTTGCGCTACATGTCTATTCAGGCGTAATTCACCTCTTTCATTTTATGTGCACCCACACCTACTATATATCATTTTATTCAGGCGAAACAGGGCTTTCATTTAACATCAAATATTTAGGTATAAAACTTAATTTAATATGAATAAAATATTTTAAAAATGGGAGAAAATAAGTCATAGTACTGTTTGATTTTACTGCAATAAAATACACATATTTGTATTCAGCGATGTCTCACGTGTAAAACAGTACCCCCTATGTACAGGTGTTATGGTGTTTTGGGAAGTTACAGGGTCAAATATAGCACGTTACATTTTTCAGTTTTTTCACATTGAAATTCGCCAGATTGGTTACGTTGCCTTTGAGACGGTATGGTAGCCCAGGAATGAGAATTACCCCCATGATGACATACCATTTGCAAAAGTAGACAACCTAAGGTATTGCAAATGGGGTATGCCCAGTCTTTTTTAGTAGCCACTTGGTCACAAACACTGGCCACAATTAGTGTTAATATTTGAAAATGCAAAAAACGAATTTGAACATCAATTTTGGCCAGTGTTTGTGACTATATAGCTACTAAAAAAAATGTAAAAAAATATTTGTATTTATATATAGGTATATATATATATAGTGATATATATGTATATACTTATGTATTATATTATTATTTTTTCTTAATTTAAATTTTTTTATTTACAGATTTATTTATTTTATATTATATATAAATATATATTTAATGAAAATTATATATATATATATATATATATATATATATATATATATATAATCAATATCATTGTACGTATATTTTGATATTAATATACATTTATAATTATATATATATTAATATTAAAATACACTTAGACAGTGTATGTGTATGTATGTATATGTGTATATATATATACTTAGATCATATATATAATAAATATATATATGATCTAAGTATATATAATTGTATTTTACACTGATTTAACTTTTATTTTATTTATTTCAGACAGCAGGGGGAGTACCTGTCATTATAGGCACTCCCCCGCTGGCAATGCCGTCCATGTGATCGCGAGGTCCTCGAAAGGACCTCGCGATAACATGGCACAGGGGGTCCTGAAGAGGACGGAGGATGGTTTGGGCATTCTATGCCACCCTCCGGCGTTTAGAGCCGGTTCCTTAAGGACGGCATAGAACGCCCACCATCCTTAAAGGGTTAAAATAGGCTACCTTTTCCATTACACCTTGATTTTGAATTTGGGCTTTAATCTCTGTTAAAGTGGGAGGTTCATTCTGTCTCCACTTTCTAGCAATACAAAGTTTAACAGCCATTAAAACATGGATGGTTAAATACAAAGATGTGGGGGCGGGGCTTGCCAACATGGCGACCCGTCGCACACTATCAGAGCTCCGGGAATAATCTTGACAAAACAGAGCTGGCTTTAACGCCTTTAATACCTAACCCTGGACTGCCTAAAGCCAACAGACTCCCAGCTCACTCATCCGACGGCCCGCGAGGTAAATCCCGCGGGACGACTCACAGAGACATTAACGCGGCCTAGCAGCGACCTGGCAGTGCGGGTCTGGGAGAGACGGCCGATCCCTCAGCCTGTGCTCCAGCTGGACCCAAAGTGGACTGCCCTGCTTCCCCCCCCCCCCCCCCCACCGGTGAGGGTTATCCCCGGCAACCCCAGACACTTACCTGCATCTGGGTCTACCCGGAGTGCTCCTCACCAAAATCCGCGGGCCTGATCGTAGCTCTCAAAATGGCGCTTAAACACAGCACTGAGCAGCATGCGAGCCCTGCATTGACCTTCTTGGCAACATTCGACAAGATATGTGAGGCCTTCTGGGAGCGGCTGAGGCACCGAGCAGACCAAATCCACAAGCCCACAGGTACGGTACCCACATGAAAGAGCACTCACAAGCCCCCTCATTCCCCACCAAAGCTACAAAGGGGGCCCAAGAAGCCGTGCCGCGCGGGGTGGCGAAAACGACCCTCAAAAGGCCGCATGAACACCTGGCAGAGGAGGCAGCTCAAGAGACATGTTCCTGTTAGTTCCTTTCATTCTGCTATGCCTGTCTATGTTTACTCTTGTTTTCCTTAACAAAAAAATAAATAAAAAGTGCAGTGTATCCTGAATCTGTTACCATAAGGTTACCAATTATCTACAGAATGTAATATCATTTGTCATGACTGACTTATGTATTTAACACTGCACTTTCAAAAAAAAAGAATAAAAAAAAAAAAGAGAGAGAGAGACATGCCGGTGAGAGCCGCTGGAGCCGACTCCCGCCCAATACAGACTGCAGAGGAGGAAAGGGGCCACAACAAGAGCAGGACGGGCACGAACCACCACAGAGGCCAGACGGGCGGTTGCCTCAAGTCACAGGAAAGAGCACCTGGCAACCCGGCCTCCAGAAGGGGCATCGGCTGACCCACCAGGCGCATCCAGAGACTCTAACCCAAGTGATCTACCCTGGGACCTACAACCCACGCAGAGAGTCACTGGAGCAAACCTCCCTACACCGACGGCATCACTATACTTTGAGAGACTATCACTGGAGATACCTTGCAGGGCCAGGGAAAGGACTATCTATTGCAACACATTGTAATCGGGCAAAGCTGTTCATATCCCAGCCACCCTCCGGATCAAAAAGCAGAACTTAAAGTGTGTTAGCAACATTAATAACTGATAAATATCCAGCGGCACGAAAGATTCAGCTAACCTGCTTTATTTGCCTGATAAGCCTGTTGCCATATAAACATAAGCTTAGCAGGGCCAGCACCTACTCGATACACACCTTCATGCAGGTGCCCAGCCTTTACGTGTGCTACCATCCCTTAGCAAAGCTACCTCCATGCTATTAGAACCCCCAGGTTTAAAGCCAGCTGATAATGGGCATTAGCTACACAAACCCACACAGTTCCTCTACTGCAAGGTTTAGTTTTTACGAGCTTTAAGATTGTATTACCGCTTTAATAATTGAAGCAGGGACAACCAGATCAACCTGCCGTAGACCAGTTCCCTGTGTAGCGTTCTCCATGCTAGCCATGCTGTCAGAACACACACCACTTAAAGTTACATCTTAGTTACTCACATAAGACCCACCACGTTACGCATGCTGGTGTGGCTGTCTGTCACCCTGGTGACTTACACCTAGACGTATATACCAAGCTTGTTTATTCTCATATAAAAACAAAATGTGCCAATAATTCAATGCCATCTATGTGAAATACCTTGTTTTACTAGGCTTGTACTATGCTGTTGTGGCATTGCCAGCTTGTATGTTATCTTGTACACAATAAAAATAAAGAATAAAAAAAAAAAATACAGGTCCAAATGGAATAAGAATCTTTCCTGGCCATTCATGGCAGCATCACTTATGGGTTAGCTCCGCTCCCAAAAGGAACAGGACAGGAAAGAATTAATTAATTATAACCAGACTGTAGGCATAAAAGGTCCCTCCTCCCTCTAACTCACAGTCTTTTTTTTTCTGTCCTTAACAGGACAAACAGGAATTAAATCCTAAAAAAAATTTTTTTGAGGCCACCTTCCCATGTATACCATGGGTTCTTACCAGATAATATTCAGCCTCTCTTTATCTGAAGAACTATTATGATGTGGTGTCGGTATATCCTTAAAAAATCCCCTTACAGGCATAAAAAAAACCTCAGAGATTGTGGCAGTAGAAAAGTCTGGGTAATTTTCTTAAAAATGATCTTACCCTAATGTCTGATAAAGAGAAGAACTTGTCTTGCCTTCATTTTTAGAGCTGCCAGGTTTCAGGGGCTTTCCAGAAGCGGGCGTGCGGTCAATTTCGCCTGTATCATGTTACTTCCGGGTTCTGCATCTAGTTCCGTTTGTGCATGCGCGATCGCCGGGTTTCTTAGAGGGAAAGCGCGCCAAATTTTAAATACCGGGATTCATATAAAAAAATCCATCTGGTGCTGTTTGCAGTGTCCTGACTGAAGTTTGAAACAGTTTTTGTTGTTGAAAGGCTGCCCTAGACTGAAAAATATCTATAAGGTAAATAATAAGTATTTTTTCTTGCTACCTTGCATTTGAAGCAAATTTAAATGGATATGAAGTAATTTTTTAATTTATTTTTTTATTTTAATTAGATGGCTTCTCGCTCTGCCTCAAGATCAGTATCTAGAAAACATAGGTGAGCCTCAAATACGTTTAAGCTATAAAGGGAGGGGGGGTAAAAGAGTGCCATTAAGGGCCCATAATATATTATTGTTAAAATTGCCTTTTTCGGCCCGAGCAATCTACGAGAGGATTCACCAAGAAAATACAAAGAAAAATATAATAGCTGTGTTAACTGCAATCAAATTGCACCCAGTGGAAGAAACCTTTGTAGAGAATGTCTGACAGAAGCCACTGAGGTAATGGCTACTTCCTGGGCTAATTGGGCAGAGGTTTCTCCTGACGACATATGCAGGGCAGCCACCTGGTCGTCTCCTATGACATTCATCAGACATTACAAGCTGGATGTGGCTTCTTCATCCTCATCCTTTGGGAGTGGTGTTTTGTCCTCAGTTAACACTCATGAATACATTTATTTTGCAGCAGACTGATGGTATATGTTTTTTCCCCCCTCCCTTTGTTCTGAGCCTGGGTATTACCCATAAGTGATGCTGCCATGAATGGCCAGGAATATAGAACATTTTCTCCATACTTACCGTAATTTTCTTTTCCTGGCTATAATTCATGGCAGCATCAGCAACCCTCCCATGTTTTTGTTTTAAAGCTTTATAATGGACTGCGGGTTAGAGGGAGGAGGGACCTTTTATGCCTACAGTCTGGTTATAATTAATTGTTTCCTGTCCTGTTCCTGTTGGGGGCGGAGCTAACCCATATGTGATGCTGCCATGAATTATAGCCAGGAAATAGAAAATTATGGAGAAAAAATTCTGTATTCTGGGGTCAAAGTCATGTTCAGTTTTAAATCAGCAAAAAGTTTAGATACTCCCAATTTGAGAGTGTCCAAACCAGTGCAGTCCCACCAAATATGTTTAAGTGAGCCAGGTACGCTATTACATCTCCAACAAATATTGTTAGAATTTGTTTGACATTTGCATACTTTCGTAGGGACCATATACCATCTATGAATGAGTTTGAGAGAAATGTTTCTGGTATATTTATACAATGGATCGTTTTCCTTATCAATTCAAATGACTTTAACCAAACCTGCCAGGAGAAGGATTTATCAAGTTCAGTTTCCCATTTGATAACCGTGTTCAGTTTAACTTCCTGATTTAATGTATCCAAGGCTCTTCTAATTATTGAAGGTTTATTATTGGCCTCCCCAAAAAGGATCTTTGTCAAAGGGTGAATCTTTAATTAGAAGTGTTTTATGAAGGAAGTCATATACTCTTAAGTAAGTAAAGTAATCTTTATTCGATAATCCAAGTTTTTCCCGGAGGTATGAGAAACTACCAATCCCAGAAGTATTGTATATATCTTGAATTTTTACTCTGTCTCTACCTAACCACCCATTCAGATTAAGGTCTTGGATATAACATTTCAAAACTTCCAAAGGGGCTTTTAAAGAGATTTGATTATGGGGAAAAAAATATTTCTTTATTGGTTCTAAAGATTGGAAAAAATAGGAGATCATTACAGTGTCATGAGTGTAGAATATGTTCAGGAAAGATTATCCCCCTTCTGCTAATCTGGCTGGCATTATTCTAAGCACAATCCTTGGTTTCTTATTACCACAAACTTAAAATACAAATAAACAATGAAATAATTGAAGGATCTTCTTTGGACCGCTAAGGGGAATTGTACGAAAAAGATATTCCAATTTTGGCAATAGATATGCTAAAATAATATTTATTCTTCCAAGCCATGATGTTTGTAATTTGGACCATTTTAAAACAGTAAGAGTGAGTTATAATTATCAGAGGTCCACTCTTCAATATTAAAATTTATAATTATTCCCAAATAACGGAGGGAATTAGACATGTTAATTTTATGATTCTTGTTCAGATTTTCTATTTGTGGGTTTGAAAGATTACAATGTAGAGCTTGTGTTTTTTGCATATTGATTTTATAATTGGAAAATCTGCTATATTCTTCTATACATTGTAGTATAGATGGTATAGAAGACTCAGGGTTTGTTAATGTCAGAATTATATCATCAGCAAACATAGTTATTTTTGGTTCTTGGTCACTTACAATTACCCCATGTATATTATGATTTTGTCTTATATATGATGCCAGTGGCTCAATAGATAGAATATAAAGAAGGGGTGCCAAAGGGCATCCCTGGCAGGTTCCGCTCTTAATAGTGAACCAATCGGAATCTAGACCATTACCATATATTTTTGCCATGGTAGAGGAGTATAGAGACATTGTTAAGTTTTTAAAGGATCCCTCAATACCAAACACAGAAAGTGTAGCAGACAGAAATTGCCAATTTACCCTATCAAAAGCCTTTTCGGCATCAACAGTTACAAAGACTGTAGGGATACATTTTTTATCGAATTCGATCATCATATTCAAGATCTTACGAATATTGTCACTAGCAGATCTTGCTCTCAAAAATCCAGATTGATCTAGATGAATTAGGTCTGAAATTATTTGGGTAAGTCTGTCTGCTAAGATTTTGGAAAATATTTTTATGTCTAAATTAATGAGAGAAATCGGACGGATATATAATGTGGATCTTTTCCAGATTTTGGCATTGGGGAAATCGTAGCATTTAACATTTCTGAGGAGAAACTTTTAGAAGTTGTTTTATCTGAAAATATTTTTAAGAGAAGAGGAGTTATCACATTCTCAAAAGATTTATAAAAATATGCTGTGAAGAATCCATCTGGCCCTGGTGCTTTTACCATTACTAAGCTTAACAATTGTTCTCTCAATTTCTTCAGATTCAATGGGTGTATTTAGAGTTGCAAGTTTTTCTGGTTTTAATTAGGAAGATTACGTTTTAAAAGGAAAGCTTTTAGTTCACTCTGATAAAATGTATTTTTTAATATTATATAACGAGGTATAATGTTTTGCAAAGGCCTTGCCAATGTTGTGAAGAAAAAGGCAGATTTTGTCTCCATCAATAATCTTTTTTATTGTATATTTAGTTCGGTCTTGTTTAAGTTTTTTTGACATAGGCTTCCCTATTCTATTATTACTACTATACCATCCGTGGTTCAGGGATGTGATTGAGTTTTTAATTTTATCTTCTAGAATTAATCTTATTTGATGCTAAAGTATTTTAATTTGTGTTACAATAAGCATATTTGGATTTTCTTTGTTATTTTGTTCAAGTTTGGACAGTTGTATATAAAGGTCAGCTAAATTTGCTCCTCTGATTTTCCTAGTTTTTGCCCCCATTTGTATTAAATTCCCCCTCATAACACATTTAAAAGTTAACCATAAAGTCTCACTGGATAATTGTCCATTATCGTTAATTTGAATTAATTCTTTTGAAAGATTTTCAAGGTGTTTCCTGTTTCCTGAAACCAAGTGCACCAAATTCTGTATGAGTTCTTAATTGTTTAGTGTCTTTAAATCTTCTATCCAAATTTGCATCCTGGATGGTATTCCAGTCTCTTCCAGTTAGTAGTATCCCCTTTTTAATTTTTTTAATCTCCCTGAAGAGTTTTCTGTAAAATGATTGTGAAAATGCATTGGGGGCATATAGATTACAAACAAGAATTACAAATCTTCCTAGTGAATGTTTTTCTATATATATTTGTTCAAATGTAAGCTTAGATGAACAAATGATGGCTACGCCTCTTTTCTTTTTATCCAACATACTAGCGTTCATAATATATGAAAATCTAGAATATTTCCAAAAAGTTTCATTATCTTTCCAATCTGTTTCTCGTACAAAACATAAATCTATTTTATCCTCTAACAACATTCTGTAAAGAAGACCTCTTTTTAACGGAGAGTTCAAACCCTGTGCATTTATAGATGCTACTTTAATTGACATTATTACTCTCAGTAACTAATGTCTTTCCATCAATGGTTCTAAAATTTACAAACGGATTCGTCCATACCCAATCTCCAAGGATGTCCTTACACATACTAAACAAACAACAAAATTACATGAAAACACATACGAAACACCACCATTACAAGATAAAACTTAACTTACAGGTGGTTGCCCTGAGAGATCTAAACATACAAAACCTTAGCAAAAATAAAAAATAAAGTATCTCAGGGAAGGCCAGGAAGTGAGACTTTAGTCGAATCGGTATTTTAAGCATACATCATGGAAAAGAGAGAAACACAATAATATGATATAAGATTATAAAAGAGAGAGTATCTCTGAGTAAACAGGAAATGACTATAGAATATAGATCTATAAGAGGACACAACAACCTCACGAGTAGCCCAAAGGGTTCTTGAAAATGGTTATAGTGTAACATTTTAAAATTGACAATTTTTATTTTTGTCGAAATGCATGGTTGGGGTACAGAAGAGAAGATCGGGGGGGAGGGGGAACAGCAATATTATGCAGTATTTATACAATGTGGGCCATGTTCATGAAATGTGAGCAAATCATCAATACATTTTAGTATAACATATTAGACAGTGTGTGTCGTGTCGCGTCTACAGGCTGATACATCTTGTATATATCATTGGTGGGTTGCGTTGTGTGTTGCTCCATATCCTGTACATCTTGGCATAAACAATTTGATGTGCAGATTTGCGAATAGCTATGGGTTATACCCTCTCGGGTGTTGGCACGCTTGTGGGCGTTTTGGGTGGTGAAGCTATCCTGTATGCTGATGTCCGTTGGTCTATCACACGGCTCCAGTGAGCCTGCTTGCGGCCTGGATAGAGATTTGTCGTGCACTGGGGGGACACAGTACTTTGCTCCGGGGCTGCTTGCGTAGGTTCTCATTATGTTATGCTGTTCTAGTGAAAGAGAATGATGGGCGATGGTGGCGGGTAGGGGGGGGGGAGAGGTGGGGGGATAGGAGACTTTGGCCTATTGTTGGGTGTGTGTGTGTGGGTGTAAGGTTCGCCTTCTTTGAGCCATAGTGTAGTGCGGGGATGTGCTCCATCGTGGAGCCTATATTCTGTGTGCGTGGTATTGGAAGCTGGTGCTAGTGTGGGCCTGGTTTGTGTTTATCCCATAGTTCCCATGCTGTGGACCAGTATGTTGCCTTTGGCCCTGTTCGCCTTGCCATCAATTCGTATTGTTTGGTTGTGTCAATCGCGCTGATACATTGTTCTATTGTGGGTGGGCTCGTTTGTTTCCATCTTCTACTTATAATTGCCAGGGCTGCAATGATAATGTGGTATAGTAAATATCTATGGCTGTTACGTAATTTTGGCGGCAGTAGGAGAAGCAGGAAGGTTTCAGGTTTGGGTGGGAGGTGAAATTTGGAACATTGGGCTGCGAGTTTCGCCACTTCTTGCCAGTATTTTGTGAGCCCTGGGCAGTGCCACCAGGTGTGAATCATAGTGCTTTTGTCCGTTTGGCATCTCCAGCATATGTCTGTTGTGTTAGGAAAGTTGTGTTTATATTTATAACATCTCAAAAAATGTGGTTTTAAGAGGAGGGTCTTATAAAATATAATAAGACCCTCCTCTTAAAACCACATTTTTTGAGATGTTATAAATATATATCTGCAGTGAGGAGTCTCTTTGAATTGCTTTTAAACATTGTATGCAAATTGGTGAATAATAGTACTGTATTCTAGATTCAGATGTTGTTTCTGACTGTGTGTTTAAATATAATCAACCTCTTTTCGGTTGATAAAAAGCATATGAAAGATTGATTGCCCATTGAATACGATCGAAAATCACGCCCCCCCGGCCAATGGGGTGAGAAGGGGGAGGCTCTATGGACTTAAAAGGATGTCTGGAACTCTCTGACGTCGTCGAAGGAAGCCTGTGGAGGCGGGCGAAACGCGTCACACGGACGTCACTGGAGGGGCGGACCCGGAAGCGGTCACGTGATCGGACTACAATCAGGAAGCGTTTTGATAATATTTGCTCGTGCTTTTATGTGGGTGACTCTGCGAGTCTATACCCACCACATCCCAAGTAAGGGTTTTAACTTTTTTATGTAATAAACTTACCTGTGATACTATTCAATTGGAGGTCCTCCCCTTCTGTTTTACACACAGTACAACAAGAATCAGCAGTGGATATATTCTCTGGAAAATCCAACAGTGTGGGGATATCCCCTTTCCAAAAGAGCCTTACAAACCCAGAGCCAGGGGTGATAAGGCTCTGGGACATGTGAGTTTTTTTCCCTAAGATTTTTCTTAGTGTATATAATTATATTCAGATGGTCTGCACTATTATTTGTGTTTTTTATATTTGCAAATTAATTTAGCACGCTTTTTGGTAATTAATGTAAAGTTGGGCATTCGTGTGGCATATTTAAGTACTCGTGTGCTCATAGTATAATATGTAAGTTGCATATTGAAAATCATAAGGTAACCAAGCTTTTAACGCATGGTAAAAAGAGAAGCATAAAACATAAAAGCAGCATCAACTATGGAGATTGTGCTTCAATGCTAAGATTACCACCCCATGTGAGCCCTTTGTCATCCAGGCGAGAAACATGTGCAGCTCTAATGAACAGCCCTAGCATTTATGGTTAGCCTGTGATTTATCCCCCCAAGTGAGTCCCATGTCAGCCAGGTGAGGATCGGTGTTTGCCTGTCAGGAGTCCAGCCTTTGTGCAGCATGACTGTTGGTACGGGAAGCTCGGCAATCACTGTACTGTTCACAGTCCCTTTATGAGTGGAACGGTCCGACGCTTGTTTCAGACTGGGTAAGGTTCCAGGAATCATGGTTACTATTAGTGATCAGTCTGTGTGTTTCGGCTCCTTCTCTGTGTGCAGCGTGGTATGGTAGGTAAGCTGTTAGATCGTACCAGTTCTTCCTTAGGTCTGCTCTTGGGCTCTTTTCCTTTTCTGACGGTCCTTGCTCTGTCTGGGTCAGTAGGCTGTTCATGAGCCCACAGGAGAGGTGAGTGCTCCACGCTGTCTTCAGGGTCGCCTGCCACGAGGTCTCCGCCATTTTAGAAGCAGCCAGTGCGTTGGGCCTTCTCTGACACCTCTCCGAGCGCCAGCGTTATGGTGGTCTGATGGGTCACAGGGTGGGGACCGGGATCACCCCCGCCGGCCCAGAGGGGGGGGGAAATGGAGCCAGACCCATCTAGCCCCAGATTTCTGCTTTACCGCTGGTGGGCAGGATAGCTGGGCAGCGGCCGTCCACCCTGCTCACCGCCCGAGCGGTCCCCATCACGCGACAGGGATCGCCCCTCCGAGGGACTAAAACCTCTCGGCAAGCCTCTCCTCAGGACCAGGGTCCTCTCACTTCGGGGTTCAGCAGCCAGTTGTCAGGTAAGCTTCAGCTGTTGTTTTGAGGCTAAAAACCAGAGGTTTTTGCAGGAGCTACTCCATTTTGCGTCCGTTCAGCCTGGCGGTCCGGCCCCGCCCCCCCATACCATTTTTAATAGTAGACAAACCAAGATATTGCAAATGGGGTATGTTCAGTCTTTTTTTAGTAGCCACTTAGTCACAAACACTGGCCAAAGCTAGCATATATATTTGTTTGTGTGTGAAAAATGCAAAAAACTAATTTTAATGCCAATTTTGGCCAGTGTTTGTGACTAAGTGGCTACTATAAAAGACTGGACATACCCCATTTGCAATACCTTGGGTTCTACTTTTGCAAATGGTATACCATCATAGGGGTAACTCTCATTCCTGGGCTACCATACGGTCTCAAAGGCAACGTAATCAATCTGGCGAATTTAAATGTGAAAAAACTGAAACCCAATCCTTATATTTTACTCTGTAACTTTGAAAACAACATAAAACCTGTACACGGGGGGTACTGTTATACACAGGAGACTTCACTGAACAATAGTGTTTCAAAACCGTAAAACATATCACAACAATTATATTGATGGTGTAAGTGCTGTTTGTGTGTGACAAATCCAAAAAGTTTAATTTTTACTGATGATGTCATTGTTGCAATACATTTTACTGTTTTGAAACACTAATATTTGTGTTCAGTGAAGTCTCCCGAGTAAAACAGTACCCCACCCATGTACAGGTTTTATGTTGTCTTGGAAAGTTACAGGGTTAAATATAGTGCTAGCAAATTAAATTCTCTGGACTTTCTGCCTGGGTTATCAGGCAGGTCCCGCAAATTGTAATTAATAAAATTACTTAATTATGTAAAAATATTACATAATCTATACGTAGAATTAAAATACGTATGTATATATATTTATTTATATAATTTTTAAAATTATATTTATTTATATATAGGCATATAGTGATATATACATATATATGTTTGTGTATAGATATATATTATTTTGTTCTAAGTGTATTTTGATATCTATATATATATTATCAAAATACAGTTAGAACAAAATGACACATATATATTTTGAAATTATGTATTTGTTATTTTTTATTTTTCATTTTTAACGTATTTATATATTTATTTATTTTATATTACATATATAGATCTACATATATATATATATATATATATATATATATATTTAATTAATATCATTGTAAATTATCTGGTAAACAAACTCAGGCTGGAACTGCTGCAAAGCCACTGCCCCAGAGACATACTAGGAATGGCAGATGGATTACTGTAGGATCTGGTAGACTTAGAGTTGTGGATAAAAGGCATATTGCACAGTCTGTTGCTCTACATACCGTATATACTCGAGTATAAGCCGACCCGAATATAAGCCGAGGCCCCTAATTTTACCCCCAAAAAATGGGAAAACTTATTGACTCGAGTATAAGACTAGGGTGGGAAATGCAGCAGCTACAGGTAAATTTCTAAATAAAATTAGATCCTAAAAAAATTATATTAATTGAATATTTATTTACAGTGTGTGTATATAATGAATGCAGTGTGTGTGTATGAGTGCAGTGTGTGTATGAATGCAGTGTGTGTATGAATGCAGTGTGTGTGTGTGTGTGTAAGAATGCAGTGTGTGTGTGTATGAGTGCAATGTGTATATGAGTGCAGTGTGTGTGTGTGTATGAATGCAGTGTGTGTGTATGAATGCAGTGTGTGTATGAGTGTAGTGTGTGTGTGTATGAATGCAGTGTGTGTGTATGAATGCAGTGTGTGTATGAGTGCAGTGTGTGTATGAATGCAGTGTGTGTATGAGTGCAGTGTGTGTATGAGTGCAGTGTGTGTATGAATGCAGTGTGTGTGTGTGTATGAATTCAGTGTGTGTATGAATTCAGTGTGTGTATGAGTGCAGTGTGTGTATGAGGGCAGTGTGTATGAATGCAGTGTGTGTATGAGTGCAGTGTGCTTATTATTTTGTAATTATTATTATTTTAATATTATTTTTTTTGTTTTATTAGTAATATTTTTTTTATTATTTTTTATTATTAATATTTTATTTTATTATTTACATTTTTATTTATTTTTTTCGTCCCCCCCTCCCTGCTTGATACATGGCAGGGAGGGGGGCTCTCACTCCCTGGTGGTCCAGTGGATGGGCTGTGTAGGAGGGGGGCTGGCAGAAAGCGTTCACTTACCTTTCCTGCAGCTCCTTTCTCCTCCACGCCAGTCCGGTCAGCTCCCCTGTCAAGTCCCAGTGTAAGTCTTGTGGCCGCGAAACTTACACTGGAGGAGAAGGGAGCTGACCGGACCGGAGGAGGAGGGAGCTGACAGGAGCTGCAGGAAAGGTAAGTAAATGCTCTCTGCCAGCCCCCAACAGCCCCTTGTCTGTATTATGGCAATGTAATTGCCATAATACAGACATTGACTCGAGTATAAGTCGAGTTGAGGTTTTTCAGCACAAAAAATGTGCCGAAAAACTCGACTTATACTCGAGTATATACGGAAATTCATTTTCTGCACTTTCAGAGTGTAATGGTGTTATGGAGACAGGCACTGAGGGTAGTGGTGTTGTGGAGAGAGGCACTGGGGCTAGTGGTGTTGTGGAGAGAGGCATTGAAGCTAGTGGTGTTGTGGATAGAGGCACTGAGGCTAGTCGTGTTGTGGAGACAGGCTTGGAGACTATGGTGAGGCCTAATAGAAACCAGTGGTTGTTGGGGGATTCCATCATAAGAGGTGTGGAGATGGACAATTGTGGTCTTGTGAGGTGAGACAGGAGACGTATCTGTAATATTGTTAAGCGAGCAAAGCAGGAAGGGGAATTGGATGTACTTGTCCATCTAGGGACAAATGACTTGGCTTGCAATGAGGTTTCAGAGGTTAAGAAAGTTTTTTGTGTTTTTGCCAATGATATATGGCAGGTTGCTTCCACACTGTCTGAAGTTCTGCCTGTGCATAACACTCACAACGACAGGCGGATGCGTGTTAGGGACTTTAACTTGTGGCTTGGTGAATGGTGTGGGGGGCAAGGGTTTGGCTTTATTTCTCATGGTAGCTCTGTTTGGAATGGAAATAAACTGTACAAAAAGATGGTTTGCATCTTTCTCAAAAGGGAACAAATGTTCTCAGTGAGCAGTTCAGAGGTTTTGCTAGGATGTATTTAAACTAGGAGGGGGGCAAAAGGGTGATAAAACATCAATCCAATTGTCCCCCAAAACAAGGACAGAAGGTGCCTGTAGCAGGTGTGTTAAAAAATGATAAGCTTAGAGTCATGTCTACAAATGCTCGCAGTTTAGGGAATAAGATCCATGAACTTGTGGCAATAATGGCAACTGATAATGTAGATTTAGTCGCTGTTACTGAGACATGGTATAATGAGAAAAATCACTGGGACATAGCAATACCAGGGTACTCTTTATATAGAAAAGACAGGGAAGGTAGGAAAGGGGGAGGGGGGTCCTGTATGTGAAGGATAGCATAAAATCTAGCCTAATAAAAGTTAGTGAGGTGAACATAGAGTCTGTTTGGGTTACGTTAGAATTTGGTAATCACACAGTAACTCGTGTAGGTGTGATTTATAGGCCCCCAGGACAAATTGAAGAGTTAGATAATCTACTAGTTGGTGAAATAGCTAAAATGACAATGAAGGGGGGAGTTATCATCATGGGTGACTTTAATCTTCCTGATGTGAATTGGAAAACAAAAATAGCTGCTTGTGCCAGGAGCACACATACTCTAAACTCCCTACTGGGATTGTCTCTAAAACAAGTCATTGAGGAGCCAACTCTTAAAGAGGCCATACTAGATTTAGTGTTAACAAATGGAGATTTGGTATCCGATATTACTGTAGGTGATAGTTTGGGATCCAGTGATCATCAGTTAGTGTGGTTTAATATAAGAACAGTGACTGAGTCACACCACACAAAAACAAAAGTTTTAGACTTTAGAAAAACAGACTTTTCTAAAATTAGAATATGTGTAAAGGAGTCATTATCAGACTGGAGCAATTTAAATGGAGTCCAAGAGAAATGGGATTATTTAAAAGTTGCACTACTGAAGGCAACAGAAAATTGCATTAGGCTTGTCAGTAAAAGCAAAAAATTCGCCCCCTCCACCAAAGACTGGATCGCAAGAGTGGAAGACATCAGGAACATAGAGGAAATCATCCTGATGGAAAAAGGGGAAAAGCCAAATCTACCAGAAAATCTGGTACCACTGGACACATTGGCTAACAACAATCTAGCCAACCCGGAACGGAAATACACAACTTTCCACGGCGACAGAACAGCCCCCATAGTGCACAAGGACACCTTATATGACGGAGCCGCCTCCGGATTCCTCCCGGCACGGGGCGGGGGGGGGAGAGGGGACCCGGAGCCGACCCGCTGACACCCCCTCTCCTACTAGACCCCATCCTCTACCTCCAGACCGGACCCCCCCCCTCGCCCTCAGGCTCTTCCGTCACTCCAGACTACTGGATGCAAGCCCCCTCCACTCTAGAGGAACATTCCAAACACATAGACGGCCTAGGCCGAACTACCACACAGTGGCAAAGGACCCCCCTAACACAAACCCGACACCCCTGACCCACCCTCTACGATCCTTCACCTGCCAATGAGCAACCAACAGGTCGGAAACAAACAAAGGGCTAACATGACAAGATTCCCTCAGACTTACAGCGAGTAATAGTCCACGGAGGGGGTTTGTCTCAGCACAGGACTGCCAGTAACAAATGTCTGAACAGCCCCCTACTCTGTTGGCTTACCATTAGTGTATGGATAGGCAGGGATGGCTCTGTATTGGCTTACTAGGATGTATTACAAATTCCTTGGTTTCACTTAATAGTAATACTAGACTACCAGAGAATGGCTCTAAATATCCCTTCTGGGGGAAGGAACACATAGCCCCAACATCACACCAATACTCAGAACAGATATGGCTAACACAACACACATAACGCTTTATTATTACCTCGACGTTCGGGCATAATGGGGATGGGGCTAGGGCAGATGGCCTAAGCCACCTTGCCTCTACAGCACATACAGAAACTGGAGAAATATTGCTGAGCCTATATAAGCCGCTCCATCATTGCACACATCATTATAGATAAGTGTACAGATTGCTCCTGTGGGACAACCACATAAAACTTAGTTATGCCTTATGTTTAACCTATTTAGACGCTACCACTTATGCTGTTCTATCATTTTATGTTACCAATGTCTAGCGAATGAATCTGGACCACATTTCAACTTACTGTTCCAGAGTGCGACCATAATGATATCAATGCCCAATACACCTAATACACACAGCCGCCAAATATTATATAACACATTGACGCTATCGTGATGTATAAGTGTACTTAGTTTAAGCTTTATGATACCGGCTTATGTAATTTTCTGTCATATTATTATGCCTCACTATGCAGTTCATCAACTTTATGTCAACCTAATTGTACGTATTATATCTTGTTCCTTTTTAAAAAAATGTGCAGCCTACCCTGACACGCAGTTTTTGTGCTCACGTTACTGTCATGTGTTATTGCATACCTGTGTTTGTACCAATGCACAGCAAAAATAAAGAGTAATAAAAAAAAAAAAAAAAAATCAAGAAACCACTGTGGTACTCCGCAGATGTGGCCAAAATAGTAAAAAACTAAAAGTTAGCATTTAGTAATTATAAAAAAAAAACCAGAGTGAGGAAGACAGAATGATCTATAAGATTAGGCAGAAAAAGGCTAAGCAAGTTATAAGAGCTTCCAAATCTCACACAGAAGAGAAAATAGCACAGTCAGTAAAAAAGGGGGACAAAACTTTTTTTGATACATAAATGAGAAAAGAAAAGTAAAACAAGGATTAGTTAGATTAAAAACAAAAGAAGGAAGGTATGTAGAAGAGGATAAAGGTCTAGATGATTGCCTCAATGAATATTTTTGTTCGGTATTTACAGATGAAAATGAAGGAAAGGGATAAATTAGTAATTTATTACACGTGAGTTTACAGAGGAAGAGGTTCTATTTCAACTGTCAAGAGTAAAGACAAATAAGTCAATGGGACCTGATGGAATACACCCAAAGCTATTAAAAGAGCTTAGTGGTGTACTAGCAAAACCATTAACAGATTTATTTAACAAATCATTGATAATAGGAGTAGTCCTGGAATATTGGAAGTTGGCGAATGTTGTGCCCATTCATAAGAAAGGTAATAGGGAAGAGTCGGGCAACTATAGGCCAGTAAGCCTTACTTCAGTAGTGGGGAAAGTGATGGAAACCATGTTAAAGGATAGGAATGTTGAACATCTAAAAACACATAGTTACATAGTTACATAGTTACATAGTTACATAGTTACATAGCTGAAAAGAGACTTGCGTCATCAAGTTCAGCCTTCCTCACATATGCTTTTGCTGTTGATCCAAAAGAAGGCAAAAAACCCAGTATGAAGCGCTTCCAATTTTGCAACAAACTAGGAAAAAATTCCTTCTTGACCCCAAAATAGCAGTCAGATGTCTCCTTGGATCAAACAGCTATTATCCCACTAATTAGAAATTGTATCCCTGTATGTTATGTTTTTGCAAGTACCGTATATACTCGAGTATAAGCTGAGTTTTTCAGCACATTTTTTGTGCTGAAAAACCCCAACTCGGCTTACACTCGAGTCAATAGTCTGTATTATGGCAATTTGCATTGCCATAATACAGACAGGGGCTGTGGGGGCTGTCAGAGAGTTTACTAACCTCTCCTGCAGCTCCTGTCAGCTTTCTCCTCCCCGCGCCGTCCGTTCAGCACCTCGGTCAGCTCCCAGTGTAAGTCTCGGCTCTCGCGAGACTTACAGCGTGAGCTGACAGAAGAGCTGAATGGACGGCGCGGAGGAGAAGAGAGCTGACAGGAGCTGCAGGAGAGGTAAGTAAACTCTCTGACAGCCCCCACAGGGCCCCCCCCCCCCACTGAACTACCAATGCCACTGGACCACCAGGGGAGCCCCCCTCCCTGCCATGTATCAAGCAGGGAGGGGGGACGGAAAAAAAATCTAAATAATAAACAATTAATAAGTAAAAAAATAATAATATTACAAATAAAATAAAATAATAAAAAATAATAAACAAATATTAAAATAATAAAAAATGTATAATAATTAAATAAAATAATAAAAAATAATAAAATAAAATATTAAAATAATTAAAAATAATAATAATAAAATTGCCCACCCCCCACCAAGGCTCTGCAACACACACACACACACATATACACACACTGCACACATACTCATACACACACTGCACACATACACACACACTGATCACACACACTGCACACACACACTGCATTCATACACACTGCACTCATACACACACACTGCATTCATACACACACACTGCATTCATTATATACACACACTGTAAATAAATATTCAATTAATATAATTTTTTTAGGATCTAATTTTATTTAGAAATTTACCAGTAGCTGCTGCATTTCCCACCCTAGTCTTATACTCGAGTCAATAAGTTTTCCCAGTTTTTGGGGGTAAAATTAGGGGCCTCGGCTTATATTCGGGTCGGCTTATACTCGAGTATATACGGTATTTATCCAATTGCAATTTAAACATCTGTATAGACTCTGACAAAACCACCTCTTCCGGCAATGAATTCCATATCCTTATTGCTGTTACTGTAAAAAAACCTTTTCTTTGCCTTAGATGAAATCTCCTTTCTTCAAGCCTAAATGTGTGACCTCGTGTCCTATGTATAGCCCTGTTTATGAATAGATTTCCAGATAATGGTTTGTACTGGCCCCGAATATATTTGTATAATGTTATCATATCCCCTCTAAGGCGCCGTTTTTCCAAACTGAAGAGATTTAATTTTTTTAACCTTTCTTCATAACTAAAATGCTCCATTCCTTTTATCAATTTTGTAGCTCGTCTCTGCACTTTTTCTAGTGCCATGATATCCTTCTTTAGAACAGGTGCCCAAAATTGCACAGCATATTCAAGGTGTGGTCTTACCAGCGATTTATAAAGAGGTAAAATTATATTTTCATCTCGAGAATTTATGCCCCTATTTATACATGACAAAACCTTACTGGCCTTAGCAACGGCAAATTGACATTGCATATTGCTACCTAATTTGTTGTCTATAACAATTCCCAAATCCTTCTCGTGTGTGGTTATCCCTAGTTCAACACATGGATTTCAAGATCAGAGACTACATGGGTTTACTTCAGGGAGATCATGCCAAACTAATCTTATTGATTTTTTTGATTGGGTAACTAAAATTATAGATCAGGGTTGTGCAGTAGACATTGCTTACCTAGATTTCAGTAAGGCTTTTGACACTGTTGCACATAGAAGGCTTATCAATAAACTGCAATTTTAATTTTGGATTCCAATATTGTTGAATGGGTAAGGTAGTGGCTGAGTGACAGGCAACGGAGGGTTGTAGTCAATGGAGTATATTCGAAGCTTGGGCTTGTCACCAGTGGGGTACCTCAGGAATCTGTACTTGGACCCATTCTCTTTAATATTTTTATTAGTGATATTGCAGAAGGTCTTGATTGTAAGGTATGTCTTTTTGCTTATGATACTAAGATATGTAACAGGGTTGATGTTCCAAGAGGGATAAGCCAAATGGCTGATTTAGGTAAACTAGAAAAATGGTCAGAGTTGTGGCAACTGACATTTAATGTGGATAAGTGCAAGATAATGCATCTTGGACGTAAAAACCCAAGGGCAGAGTACAGAATATTTGATAGAGTCCTAACCTCAACATCTGAGAAAAGGGATTTAGGGGCGATTATTTCTGATGACGTAAAGGTAGGCAGACAATGTAAAAGAGCAGCAGGAAATGCTAGCAGAATGCTTGGTTGTATAGGGAGAGGTATTAGCAGTAGAAAGAGGGAAGTGCTCATGCCATTGTACATAACACTGGTGAGACCTCACTTGGAGTATTGTACGCAGAACTGGAGATCATATCTTCAGAAGGATATTGATACCTTAGAGAGAGTTCAGAGAAGGGCTACTAAACTGGTTCATGGATTGCAGGATAAAACTTACCAGAAAAGGTTAAAGGATCTTAACATGTATAGCTTGGAGGAAAGACGAGACAGGGGGGATATGAAAGAAACATTTAAATACATAAAGGGAATCAACACGGTAAAGGAGGATACTATATTTAAAAGAAGAAAAACTACCACAACAAGAGGACATAGTCTTAAATTAGAGGGACAAAGGTTTAAAAATAATATCAGGAAGTATTACTTTACTGAGAGGGTAGTGGATGCATGGAATAGCCTTCCAGCTTAAGTGGCAGAGGTTAACACAGTAAAGGAGTTTAAGCATGCGTGGGATAGGCATAAGGCTATCCTAACTATAAGATAAGGCCAGGGACTAATGAAAGTATTTAGAAAATTGGGCAGACTAGATGGGCCGAATGGTTCTTATCTGCCCTCACATTCTATGTTTCTATGTTTCTATGTAAAAACAAAAATAATGTTGATGGAGCACTGATTAAGATAGTTAGAAATAAGAACAGGGTATAAGAATAGGAAACCTAACTACCTATAAAATACAGAAACAGAAAAACCATTAAACCCCTCTTCTCTAAACAATAATATAAAAAATACTATTGCACACCCTAAAAAATGCACCAAAAAATAAGAGTCTTAGAAAAATTAAAAAAAGGGATCCACAAATGGGAGTACAAAAATGATGGAAAAATAATAAATAAAAGTCCAATTGGTTTTGCCAGATAATTGTAATAAAATATTCACTCCGTCATAATGTTCCTCATGTATATAAAACAAAAAGTAAAAGGTATGAGTTATGAACTCCTTATAAAGCACATATAGGTTAAAAAGTTCAAATTTATTAAATTTAATATTCTTAAAAGAATATGTATTGAAATATACATAAAAATCTTTGCATTTAAAATATATATTCTGTTTTAAAACACAAACGCAGCCAAAAAAAACAAAAAAGAGAGTCCAGACCTGAAATACTCAGTGTCCCGAGTCAGCTAGATGCTATAGCTTAAAATTTTTTCCAAGGTTCCGCTTCTCTGTAGTTTGGGTGATGGTTGTCAGTGATGTGAGTCAGACCTCTCCAAACGCGTTTCTCTGCTTCGGCGGCTTTATCAATGGATGTGGTCTGTCTTCCTGTGATCGCTTATATAGCGGCTGTCTGCTTTTTTCTCAAAACATGTCACAACCTAACATTCCATCTTACTGTAACACTGTATCAACTTAGCAGCATAACGAAACTCACTTATTATATACAGAGCTATGATCATTTATTAATTTACATTCTTACTGGCCATCAAACTCGGCCCATTTGCTAATTTAGATGTTTACACACGTCTCTATGGTAACATCCGCTTTAGTGATTTCAGGTTTTCTTTTTTTTTTTTGCAAATCTTATTTTATTGAGGAAAAAGCAATAAGAAACCAGAAAATTAGGCTTGCAGGCCTCCATGGAAAACATTGTGACAGGTTATAACACATGGTATTTGTCAATCTATTTCAATGTACGGCTTATATGACTTTGAGGCAATGCTTAATTATAGTGGTATAAGGCATGACTGGTGTATATGCAGTGTATACAGATATGGCATGAGAGTGTTTTCCCAATGGTCAGGTTCAGGTCGCAACCTTGCGTGCATACGTGGTTTACGTTCCACGTTCGTTGCATGACCTCCTGTGTGTATATATATATACCTCTTTTATTCATCAAGTATGGTGCTTATGTTCCCAAGTCATGGATGAGTTTAGCGGGGAGAGGTAATTGTTGTAAAGAGAAGAAAAGAAAGAAGGAGAAAGGCTATTTAGGCATAGAAGAGTCCTTCCCTGGTTTCCGCGCTTCCCTGTCTAAGCAGAGTGAGCGATGTGTTGGTACATTGTGTCTGTGTGCTGTATCCCGTAGCCTATGTTGGGGTTCATGGTATGTGTTAACTGGTCTTGCAGACCTTGAGTGGGGTTATGTGATGCCGTGTTGTCAGTCGTCCAGTGTGTGCGTACGTGTGTTCTGTAAAAGACCTGCGCAGGCAAGGGAGTGTGTGATTCCATGAGCTTTGTCTCCTACCGAGGTGAGGTGTCCCAGAGGGAGGTTATGGCTAGTAAAGGGATGGGTCTGGGATCTATCGTCCAGCCCACTGCTCCCGATGTGCGTGGTGTGGGCCCACTATCTACCCACCTGGTACGAGAACCAGGGTCCCCACATCTCCGCGTGTCTTGTCGAACGCCCCGCCAGGGATGCCTGTAGCGCCTCCGCCGCCTGTATGTTTCCGACCCTATGGAGCCATTCCTCCGTAGTGGGGACTTCTGATCTCTTCCAATAGACGGGAGTCAGGGATTTGGCAGCATTCAGTAAGTGGCGTAGGATTGATCTCTTATATCCAGGGATGGATTGGGAGGCCCGATTCTCGGGACCATTCTGTGTCATCCCTTAGGATTGCCTTTATTTCTGAATGAATATGTTCCCAGTATTGCATGATGGCTCGGCATTCCCCCCACAAGTGTAACAAGGTGCCTCTCGCCTCCTGACATATCCAGCATATCGGGGATGCCTCCGGGAAGATCTTCTGCAATGCAATCGGGGTCCTATACCACATGGAGATCAATTTATAGTTGACCTCCTGGTAGTAGGAGCTCGAGGAGCTTTTATGTTGCCATAGCAGTGCCGTTCCCCATTGTGTTGGTGTGATTGGTGTGTCCATTTGTTCTTCCCACCGTCTTTGAAAGGTATTATGATCCGAAGAGGCCCCTACCAGCAAATGTTGGTAAAGTGTAGATACTGCCTTTTCAGTTTGGCGCCTCAGCGGCATAGGCCCTCGAACCACATAAGGTCTCTGTGCAGTAGGTTTTTTTGACGCAAGGAATCGTAATAGTGTGTCAGTTGTAGGTAGTGGAGGGTTAGTAGGGGCGTCTGGGGTCTGTCAGCCAGCAATGAGTTTAGGGACCGTATGGTTCCCCCTTCCAGAATTGTGCAGAAATGCCCAAGTCCCATTTGGGAGTCCTCCTCCAATATTGGGGTTATGGGTGACCGGGAGCATAGGGCTGGGGGTTGAGGAGACATGTACCAATCTTCTAGCTGATTTCCATGTCTTCAGTGTCTGTGCCACCGGGTTCCCGTCCCCCTCCTTCCCGCATTGACCCGTCCCTTACCGCCATACGTCAGCTTTAAGTTTGGTCCCCGATTCTCCTCTGTCCAGGGTTACCCATTGTTTTGGATTTTCGGCTGCATGCCACTCCAGGATACGTTGCATTGTAGTAACTTGGTGGTACTTTTTAAAATCCGGAAGTGACAGGCCTCCTCTAGATTTGGGTAAACATAGCGTTTCATGTCATAGTCGGGATCTCTTCCCTCTCCATACATATCGGATGACTGCCGATTTCAGAGTTGAGAAGAAGGCTGCCGGTAGCGATATTGGAATGGTTTGAAACAGGTACCGGATCCTTGGTAGCACGTTCATCTTAAGGACCGCTATCCGGCCGTGCCAAGTAATGTGCAGATATGCCCAGCGGTCAAGGTCTGAGGTTATTTGTTGTAATATGGTGGTAAAATTGTGTGGATAAACGTCTTGTGAATTAGTGGTTATCCAGATGCCCAGGTATTTCATCTTCCCCTCACACCAGCGGAATGGGAAAGCAGCGCTTAGTGTAGCATATTCATTCGGCGGGAAGGTGACGTTGAGAACCTCACTTTTCGTTAGGTTAAGTTTGAATCCCGAGATCCGTCCAAAGTGTTCAAATTCTAGGAGTAGACAGGGCATTGTGATTCGTGGGTTAGAGATGAAAAAGAGAAAGTCTTCTGCATAAGCAGCCACTTTGTGTTCTGACCCCTTCCAGGTGTAACCGTGGATGTAAGGGTTCTGTCGTATTGCCTGTAGAAGAGGTTCCAGGGACATTGCGAACAAGAGAGGGGATAGGGGGCATCCCTGTCTGGTCCCGTTGTTAATTGCTCCATTCACCCTGACCGCTGCACGGGGATTATCGTATAAGGCGGATATCCACGACATCATCTTATGTCCCAATCCCATGGCCCTCAGCGTATGCATCATATACGACCAGTTGACCCGGTCGAAGGCCTTTTCGGCGTCCGTGGATAGCAGTAAGAGGCGTTCCCGTGAGATTTGTGGTGTTGTATGGAGAAAAGTAGTAGCGTGCTGTCTCTGGCTTCCCGTCCAGGGATAAACCCCGTCTGATCTGCGTGGATTATACTCGGAAGCACGCGGTGTAGTCTGGTTGCCAGCACTTTCGTAAGAAGTTTTGTGTCCACATTCAGTAAGGAAATTGGCCGGTAACTGCCGCAGTTCTCGGGATCCTTCCCAGGTTTGAGCAAGACTGCGATCGTAGCTGCCAGTGATTCTGTGCCAAAGCGTCCTCCCTCCGTGATGGTATTGAATGCTTTCGTCAACCAGGGTTGAGGAGAAATGTTTGTAGTACCCCGTGGAAAATCCGTCCGGGCCCGGTGCTTTACCTACCCTCGTGGCCTTCAGGGCTGCGGCTACCTCCTCGGTGCTGATAGTTTGTCTAGCATGGTTGTCGTGTCTGGATTCACTCGTTTGCATATGTTACCGTGTAGAAAGGTCTGGGTGGGCGTGGGGATGGTATGTCCCGGCATTGTCCCATCTAGGGCGGGAAGGTTGTACAGAGCGTGGTAGTATTGGTGAAATTCGTTCGCAATATCTTCTGGGAACGAGGACGTGGTCCCCGAGGGGAGGCGGATTTTGTGTACCCTTGTACGTGGAGTGTCGCCTTTCAGAAGGTGTGCCAGGAATTTGCCGCCTTTGTTTGCGTGGATATAGAAGAAATTCTTTGAATATTGTAAGGAGCGGTGGTATCTTCGTGTGATAAGGTTCCTGAGTTGTCGTCGGGCATTCGTCAGTTCCGTTTGTGTATCAGTGTGTTGGGTCCGTTTGTGTTGGAGTTCCAGTAGTGGGTGTAGTCCCTGGAGTCCGGGTGGAGCGCTCTCCAGCAGTCCACTAGTCCCAGCTCGCCCATCGATTTGCGGATCGAGTGAATACTAGAATGTGGCAGGCAACTGCGGCCTGTCGACGCATTTTTCTGGGGGTCCAATGGGGTCGCCTCCTATAATGAGTCCCCCTTCCGAGAATCCTCGTAGTTTATTCAAGGTTCCCCTAAGGAATCTTGCCTGGTTTGTTTTGGGCACATAGATTGATACCAGTGTGTAGAGTTTGTCGGCAATGGTGCCTTTCAGGAAGATAAACCTCCCCTGTGTGTCGATCATCTTGTCCAGTTCCCTGAAGTACAGGTCAGTGGACAGGATGATGACAACGCCAGCTTTACGTGCCGTGTTGTGGTTGCTGAAAAAATTGTTGGGATAGTACCGACTCCGTAGTTTTGCGAATCCCTCTAGGAAGTGAGTTTCTTGAAGCATAGCTACAGATACTTGCGTTTTCCATAGGTCTCGCAGTAGATGGGTGCGGTGTTCAGGAACATTCAGTCCCCTACAGTTAAGAGTCAGGACGTGCAGCGGAGCACTGTGGTAGGGTGCGGCCATCCCGGCTGTTGGTCCAAGGCACGCGGAGAGCTCTGCGTCTATTCCCCCTGATCCCCTCTCCTTAGCTAGCCATAGGGTCCCGTCAAGCTCACACCTCTTGGTGTAGTCCACTAGGTGCTAGAGTTTGATGTAGCTGCGGGAGCAGAGAGCCAGTCAGAGTGCTCCCAGTGAAGAGACGGAGTCACTAATGTAGTGGTTGTCGTGTACAGAAATTACCCTTCTCCCTCCCCTTAGTCCTGCAGGGTGTGTTGGGTTGTGTAGTCGTTCCTGTGTTTTTGGCAGTCGGCAGAAGGTGTTACCGGTGTGAGGAGGGCGCATGTTGTGACTATAGTATGTGCCCGTGCCAGAGCCAAGAAAGGGCTACCAGGGAAGTATAAGTTGTGTCGGGTATAGTGGGTAGAAAAGAGTAGAGTAAAAAAATGGGGGGAAGACAGAGTCCCCAACTGGAGGTGTCCCTTATGAGGGGGTGAAGAAAGAGAAGAGTGTTCATCTTAGTACCTCCTCAGTGTAAGGAGGTAGTAGTCGTGCGACAGCAGGAGTTGCCAGAGGCCACTCCAGTAACCAGACCGAAATGTGGACCTCCGGGAGCTCTGTCGTCACGGAAAATGCACGACTCTTAATTGGAGTCAATGGCTCCGCTCCGATCCCGTGTGGGTATGATAAGTGGGTAAGATAAGTGTGATATCAGTATAGTACCCGTTGGTCCCCCCCCCACCAGCACCATAGCCTAGTGCTATATGAACTATAGCAAGGGTGCCACCTAGCAGAAGTGGTACGAATTAACATGAATAGATTAACAGTGCAACATTTGGAAAGTGCGAAAACAGCATGGAGATTTATAAGCTTGGTATCAACATTCTATCCCTCCCATTGTCCTATTCTCTATCCGCCCCATCCCCCAGGACCCCAAGGCGCCCCCCACAAGATGACAACCGCGCAAGGCACTTTCATTTCCCCCTTCGCCTTCCCATATGGAAGGGAGGACCTGCTAGCTAGCTTCATGCATGTGTATGCCGACTATGGTATTTCCCTGTCAGGACCCCCCTCCATCCCTCACCCCCTCCCGGATGTTGGCCCCCCAACGTCCCCCCCTGCCTGAGATGCCATCCCCCCCAGCCACCAGACCGCCCGGTCTCCTGGTGGTACATCCCAGACAGGGTGGGGCAGCCCATCCCGCTGGTCTGTATGTCTAGGGGGGTCAACATGGTCAGTGAGTGTAACATACAGTTGCCATCACAACGTGTGTATAACAGCTATGTGCGAAACGGAGTTTAAATACGGTACATTGTGTGCAACAAACATTCATGATGTATGAGGTGAATTTGTTGGGTGAGATATGTGACCAGTGGTGTACGCTGGGGGGCACTGCCCAATAACGTGAGCAGGGCTGCCACCAGAAATTTTGGGGCCCCTGACACAGCCTACGGTCTGGGCCCCCAGGGGCCCGCTCCCAAGTCAGTCCACATGACCCGCCCCAAGTCCGCCCACATGACCCGCCCCCAAATGCACCCACAGGGCCCATCTTAAGTCCACCCTCAAGGATGAAGTGTGTGTGTACTGAATTTTTATTTTGTGTGTGTATAGTGGCTATAAAATGTGTGTAGTGGATATAAAGTGCGTGAGTAAAGTGTATACGCTGTTTATAGTGGATTCAGATTGTATGTTTGTGTAGTGGACAGAGTGTGTGTGTATAGTGAATGCAGAGTGTGTGTTTGTGTACTGGATGTAGTATGTGAATAGTGAATGCAGAGTGTGTGTTTGTGTAGTGGAAGTAGTGTGTGTATAGTGAATGCAGTGTGTGTTTGTGTAGTAGATGCTGTGTGTGTGTAGTGGATTATGTGTGTAGTGAATGCAGTGTGTTTGTGTAGTGGATGCTGTGTGTGTGTGTAGTGGATGATGTGTGTAGTGGATGCAGTTTGTGTGGTTGTGCAGTGGATGATGTGTGTGGTTGTGTAGTGGTTGATGTGTGTGATTGTGTAGTGGATGCAATTAGTGTGGTTGTGTAGTGGATGATGTGTGTGGTTGTGTAGTGGATGCAATTAGTGTGGTTGTGTAGTGGATGATGTGTATGGTTGTGTAGTGGATGATGTGTGTGGTTGTGTAGTGGTTGATGTGTGTGGTTGTGTAGTGGATGCAATTAGTGTGGTTGTGTAGTGGATGATGTGTATGGTTGTGTAGTGGTTGATGTGTGTGGTTGTGTAGTGGTTGATGTGTGTGGTTGTGTAGTGGATGCAATTAGTGTGGTTGTGTAGTGGATGATGTGTATGGTTGTGTAGTGGATGCAATTAGTGTGGTTGTGTAGTGGATGATGTGTATGGTTGTGTAGTGGATGGTGTGTGTGTGTGTGTGTGTGTGTGATGTGTGACAAATGCTGCTGGGATTTTTTTTTTTTGAAGAATTTGTATAATTAAACAAGGTGTATTCCCCCCTCCCTGCCTCTTACCTGTAGCCAGGGAGGGGGGCACTGGATTCCCTGGTGGTCCGGTGGCTCTGCCTGTTGGGGCAGCAAGGAGGAGCCCAGCAGACTCCCTCCACGTTCTCCCTCCTGCCAGCCACTGCTCTATGCGAGCCCAGCATGCATTGCGTGCCGCGGAGCGTTGTCATGACAACCCGCGGCAACGCTTTACTGCTGTGGCTCGCGAGAGTGCTGGAGGGGAAGGTAAGTATATCCTGGGCCCTGCTTGGAAGCCAGCCCAGCAGGGCCCGCAGAGGCATATATACATAGCGGTACGCGCTATGTATATATGCAGATTGAAGGGCTGGGGGCCCGGGCATGCAGAGGATTACCTGTGCACTCCGGGCCCCCCAGGACCGCCGGGCCCGTGACAACCGTCATGGTTGTCACCCCCTGATGGCGGCCCTGAACGTGAGTGCAGAGCATAGGTCTTCAAGAGAGTTGGTGCAGGTTTGCAGCATCAATGTCCTACCGAACCCTCCTCTGTCCTGGGCGGATGAGTCCCCTGGTGCTATTGATAGTAGGCTCATGACACGAGGCCAATATCAGTACCCACCCTAAACAAGAAAGTCCCCGCAGCAATCCCCCTTCCCCAACATTAATCCATGGTACCGTTCATCGTGTGGGCCCACATGGCAAGAGATCCCCCTCCATTGCTCTCATTAATGCCCAATTGTTTATTGTGATCACCTCCTCTCCAGTTTTTTTTTTACTTTGCATATTCCTTTGAAATTCAAAAGGCTCATATCTGAATTGTGGTGTTGTTGAAAATGTGCTGATACTGAGTGTTACATGTATCCTTTTGTTATATTAAGCATATGTTCCCTGATTCTCACACACATTTTCCTCTTGGTCCTTCCCACTATTGGAGCCCACGTGGGCATTCCAGTACATAGATAACATTGGTGCTATGGCATGTGATATGGTATTTTATTCTAAATGATTCTGTCGTCTTCTTGGAGTTTCCTTTAGAAACTTCATATACTCCTTGCGTTTGTTTGTTCTTACTTGTTCTACACGCAATGCAGTCTAAGCAATAGAAGAAACCTTTCTTTTTCGTTACAGTTCCATCGTTTCTTCTTCTTTGGTGTCTATTTGTAATTTTTCTTCTTAGATTAGGTGCACCCCTAAAAATTATTCTAGGTCTGTCCGGTAAATTGTTGGCAAGTACTTTATCTTTTTTCAACATATGCCAGTGTTTATTGAGTATTTTCTTCAGCTTTGCATTCTCCTTATTATAATCTAAGATGGGAACGACTTTTCTAATCTTGTTGTTAATTGTTTTTCTCTTTTCTCTAAGAGATTGACTCGATTTAGATCGTCGACTTTGCGTAGTATGTAGTATCTTGTATGGCATCATACTCATAATTTTTTTAAATGAATTTTTTCTTCACCATTTCCGCCTGTTCCTTATAGACTTCATAGTCTGTACAATTACGTCTCAGGCGTCTAAATTCATTAAACGGAACGTTTTTCAGCCACGCTGGTAGGTGACAGCTCTCTTTCAGAATAAAGCTGTTCATGTCGACTTCTTTGAAGTGCGTTTTCGTTTTGATCATTCTGGAATCTATATATATCGACAAGTCGAGGAATTCCACTTGTGTTTTACTGTATGTGGTATTTAATTTCACTCCCCATGTATTTTTGTTCACGTACTTCAGGAATTCTTGCAGGTCTTCCATATTACCCTCCCATTTGAAAAAGACGTCATCTATATATCTTTTATACTTGAGGATATTAATATTCCAGGGGTGTACATTCCAAATGTGATGATCTTCCCAATCACCCATGAACAGGTTGGCGAAGCTGGGGGCAAATTTCGTCCCCATCGCTGTTCCTTTTTTCTGGAGGTAAAACTGTTCCTCAAATACAAAATAGTTGTTCTTCAGGATGAACGCAGTCTCTTCTATTCTGGGTCGTGTCTTTGAGATGTGACTTTACCTTAGCCCCAAATGGCTGAAGAAATGTATCTATGTACTGGGACAAATTGGACGTGATGGAGTTGATCTCTGAGATCATTGGTCTCCCCGGAGGTGATGTGAGGTCCTTATGGATTTTGGGTAGGAAGTAGAAAGTAGGGATTATTGGGAAGGGGGTGTCAAGGAACCTTTATTCATACTCCTTTAGAATGCCCATATCCTTAGCCTTGACCAGCATGTCCTCAAGTGCCTTCTTAATCCCATTCAATGGGTCACTCAATAGTTTCTCATAAATTCCAGGTTCTTCTAGTAATCTGATTGCCTCTTTATGATAATATTCTCTTGACATTATAACTATTCCTCCTCCTTTGTCTGTTGGTTTTATGCACATCTCTTCATTGTTGGTCAGGTCCTTTATTGCTTCTCATTCTTTCCTTACCCAAAACATCTGTGAATTCTGACTTAAATTTTTCCTTGGTGTCTGTCCCTTTAAGAAAAAGATGGGATCAAATGTTTAAAAAGAATTCTATTTTTTTTCTCTAATTTTTTTCTACTTCTAGTTACTATTTTCCTTTTACTCTTCTTGTATATAGAAGCTCTACTTCAAATATGAACTTGCGTCTATATGAAGTTTTAGTGATTAACTAATATCTTGGACTTCAAGATTAAGCTCTAAAATACAAAATAAAAGAGGATGTCCTAAGTAACACAGAGGAGGTCCCTTTAAGACACAGGGGTACTCTTATTTTTCAGTGATTTGAGAATGGGAAAGGATTAATATACCCTTTAATAAGTATAATAGTATAATACGAAAATATACACTGATGAAGAGAATAAAGGCACTTCCTAAGAGGATATTCCCCTTATGTGCTTATTTTAAATCATTTATCTCATATGATCAATTAATTCATACTGACATCTAAAATGCAGGACATCGCTTTCATCAGATTTGAATAATTATGATGGCTTTGGGTAAGCTTTATAGAGACATTACAAGTGTTCTCTTTTTCTCTTCTCTGAATTTCTAACCCTTTTCTGTCTATAAAGATCGGTAGTAAACCGGCAGTTATATTTGAAATCACTAAAGCGGGTGTTACCATAGAAACGTGTGTAAACATCTAAATTAGCAAATGTGCCGAGTTTGATGGCCAGTAAGAATGTAAAATAATAAATGATCATAGCTCTGTATATAATAAGTGAGTTTCAATATGCAACTAAGTTGATACAGTGTTACAGTACGATGTAATGTTAGGTTGTGACATGTTTTGAGAAAAAAGCAGACAGCCGCTATATAAGCGATCACAGGAAGACAGACCACATCCATTGATAAAGCCGCCGAAGCAGAGAAACGCGTTTGGAGAGGTCTGACTCACATCACTGACAGCCATCACCCAAACTACAAAGAAGAGTAACCTAGGAAAAAATTTTAAGCTATAGCATCTAGCTGACTCGGGACGCCGAGTCTTTTATTTTTGGTGCATTTTTTAGGGTGTGCAATAGAATTTTTTATATTATTGTTTAGAGAAGAGGGGTTTAATGGTTTATCATTCTACATGTATTTTGATATTAATATATATATATATATTTATATATATATATATATAATTATATAAAAAGCAAAAGGGTTCCTTGCACTCACGCTTTCCTTAGGTATTGCCGGGTGCCAAAGTCAAATGGCTGATGCATATAACAAATTCAATAGAGATGACTGCACTCTTCCGTCTTCATATAAAATCAATGTAGTTTATTAGATGTACATTAAAAATAAAAAGACGTTTCAGCCCCACTCTGGGCTTTCTTCAGGATCAAAAATTACATATAATTGAGATGACTTGTAACGAAAATATACCCCAACTCGCAGGATTCAACTCAACAAAAGACAACACAGAGGAGAGATACGTCTACCGGACCTTAGAATGGCCGGACTCGACGTATATGAGAGGAGACAGAGTCAGGAACGATCCGAGGTCAAGGGCACAAAGCGTAAACTAAGACTAGCTGGGGTCTGGTACACAGTAAACAGCAAGCCGGAAAACAGAACAGATAAGGATAAAGAGAAAACGTAGTCAGAAACAAAGCCAAGGTCAAGTACGAAGGAACACAACTGAACACAACAAGCGCTGAAGGGAACTGAAACAGAAACCACGATAGGGCAAGGACTTAGGGAAAAAGGTGAGTATAAGTACCTTCTAAGTCAATGTGATTGGCTCCTGTCATATCCACACCCCCAAAAGGTAAGTGTATGGGGAGTGTGGCATAACAGGGGCCAATGGGAGCCTTTTGCCAATTTAGGCTCCCACTGTTTCTTTAAGAGCACACCCGAGACCCGCGGCGCGCTCTTAGAGTCAGGCGGGACACGTGACCGCTTCTCGCGGTCACTGCCCGCCTTCCTGTTGCAGCCGTCGGATGAGCCGCGCGCGGCTCGAAGAGAGGACCGCGGCCAGCCCCTGGATAAGGTAAGTAATGCTACATGACTGCACTCTTCGGTCTTCATACAAAATCAATGTAGTTTATTAGATATACATTAAAAAGAAAAAAAGATCGACGTTTCAGGCCCACTCTGGGCATTCTTCAGGATCAAAAATGACATATATGATTTGATATGAAGACCGAAGAGTGCAGTCATCTCTTTTGGATTTGTTATATAATTATATATATATTAATATTAAAATAATAATTACACAGTGTATGTGTATGTATGTGTAAGTGTATATATATATATATATATATATATATATATATACACATACATATATAGACATATATATATATATATATATACCTTAACTTTCGACTTTCCTTAACCTGCGTGCAGTGGTGGGACATTCTCCATATTTACATGCTGGTCCATATATTGAACACTGCACTTTAAGTCACTTTAGGACTCTCAGCACTACAGAAGCACTATAGAAGTTGAAGACACCAATTCCAACGGATACATTTTTCTCCATACATTGTTTTATTTATTTGTTACTCATTTCTGTTTGGATTTTCAATGTATTTCACATACTTTTATGTATATTGATATTTATATTACACATTATATTTTTACACTACTAGTTTACATCACATTGTTTATAGTGTGGCAATTTATAGATTTCAGTTATACATTTTGTAAATATGTGATATCTATTTATTACACTTTTGGCATTTTGTTTTTAGATACACAGATTTTCTTTTTTTAACTTGACAATTCGTTTTATTTTTTACACTTTTACTTTACTCTTTTTTCTTCTATTTTCTCTTTTTATTCATAACATTTTTCTATCTTCACTATTTTCTTTTTTCTTTCTTTTCATGTCCCTCCCATCTACTCTTCTCCTCTTATTCCCCATTCTCTATCTATTTTTATCTCCTAAAGTGCTAGTGAATTTTGGTTAAACGCTTTTCTTTTCTGAATTGTATACAGAGAGAAATCATTCAATACTTTGATATATTGTAATTCTGGTGGAAACGTTGCTGACCTCAAAGCCAACATAAACTGTTATTTTATGTGATAGAAATGCGTTCTAACAATAACATCATTTGGGATTTCCTTTGGTATTGTGTTGGGCTTCAGTAGTTGATGAATCCTATCAATTATTAAATCCCATGTCAGTTGAATTTGGTAAAATAGATCTTATTAATTCTTTCAAACCATTCTTTCAGACCATTCGGTTGTATACATTTGGTTATTCCGTGAATTCATATATTATTCCTGCGACTTCTATCTTCCATATTTGCAAGTTTGGCATTCACTGTTTCTAGCAGAATTTCTAATGAATGCCAAAAGTTGATTGTTTCTAAAGTTTACCTACTATTTCGTTCTAATGGATCACTAATGTTGTAATGCTTTCACTCATTACAGCTATTTCCTGTTTCATGTCTTCCTTCATTTTGTTGTGTAGGAACTGTAGGAGTTCTCACATCCGTTTCTCTGATGGCGGTGGGCCAGAAGACAGTGTGAGTAACTCTGGTAATTGATAATTATTAGGAGCGAGGGCTGTTGTTTTTTCTTCAGGCTTAGTGTATTGGGCACCTGACTTTTTAAAAATATATATATTTATGTGTTGTAGAGATAATTTCAAATGACATTTTCTCTGTAACATATGAACTGACTATAATAGTTTGTGTGGTTTTTTTCACTTATTTCTGTTTCCATTAGTCTTTTATGTGGATCAAGAAGGCGAGCAGCTGTAATTTGTAGCAGTGATCTGGAAAGTATGTCTCCCGCAGATGAAGTACTCTGTCTCTCAGGCGTTTTAGTTTATTTAATTGCCTTTTCTGTTGTTTTTATTTTGTGCATTATCATAAAAGATGTTTATGACAATATTTATGTTTTTTCTGTTGTTTTTTAGGATAGTTTGGAAGTGTTTATTGCATCAATATATCCAATATCGCACAAGCTCCTCTAGATGGCTGCCATCTTCCTCGCTGGCCAACTGCGTTTTTTTTATATACATGTTGCACTAGTGTTGGTTTATTTTCTATTTTACATGTATGCCATTTGTTTTTCGAGATCTGGACACAAATTTTAATATGTATTAATTCACAAGCGCACCTCCTTTTGTGTATTTCTACACCACCATATGCAACTCAGCCCTGGGATTCTACACCACAGTTATAAAATAATTTTTCACAGCAACAGTGGTCATAATATAATAGTGCTCACTAAGATGACTCTATATTTTTCATTTTTACACTTTGCTCTGCAAGTTGTTAGACCAGATTGCGCTTGCAACCCAAGTTCAAATGAGATGTTTCACTTTGCCTACTCAGGCCATGGTTTACACAATGCAAATATATGCTGTCCATTACCATAATTTGCTCAACATGTGCTAAATTGTTAGGCCAGATGGTAAATGTAATCCAAGTTCAAATATATTGCTGCAAAACTTTATTCAATTTTTAGATTAAGCTTCATACTTGAAGATAATTCGTATTACTAGTACTGCTAATTATACGCTACCTATGTTCGCATACGCTAACCTTTTTTCGCCTTACTAGGCATCAGCTGTTCTAATTTGATCTATAATACACTTTGTGGCATATGCCTCTGATGTATGTTTGTTTACTATGGTTCGCTTACCTCCCCTGCGTGGGATGACTGCTCATCTTATGAACCAATAAAAATTATTTAAAACAAAAGTGTGATAAAAGTGGAGCCTACTTTTTCTTATGGTATCTTTGAATTGCATTGGAATTATAATTAAATCGCTACACAGTCAGGATCATTACTTTATAAAGAGTATATCTTTATGAAATACTTAGAAGACTGAATCATCATGATTTTCAATGCTTTATTCAATGGAGTAATTTCCAAAAGAGTGACAAAGTCTCTTTAAACTTGTGTACATGATCACGAACATTGCACCTTTCAATTTACTGAAATCACGCTGTTGACCTTTTAAATGTAAACAAATCTGAACAATACCAGCACACAACTATTTATAGCTACCTCCTATTTTATTTGCTGTTACATAAAAGGCTCCAATCCATTTAGAAACCAATTTGGAATATGTTAATTCTATTTTACTTGCTACTTAAAACATCAATATCATTATTTATACACATTTTAAGGCATATTTAAACTAACAGTATTTGTCTGCATATATTATATGAAATTTTACTCCAACAACTTAATAGCTTACCTAAACCTTTTTGATGGATAAAGAAAATATTTATTATTCTATTCAAATTGTCTTGTTTTGCTGTCACTTTACGCTTGCACATATTAATCTGTGAGTGACAAGATACATTTAAAACAGCGAGTATTTTATGGAACATGGTTTGTTTTATAGCATGAAACATTTTTTTCCAGTAGGAAGCATCCTGTTTATGTCACACAAGGGCTGGGGTCCTCATAATGTTCCATGTTACATGTCCCATAGTATATTTAGGTATTTAGATGTACTAATATAGAAATAAATGCGTTTGCTTACTATACAGTTACATCGGGTAACTTTTTGAGTTCACAACTAGTTCACAAAAGTTGCACCAAAACAGACAACATGGAAAGCAATTCAATGTTTACTGAATACGTTGTTTAAACTCTTTATTCCCTAGGTTTTAAATAAAATAAAAAAATCCAACTGTAAAAATATTTTTAAAACATGGTAGAAAGAGTTAGCTCATGAACCCCTAAAGGACTACCAACTCTTTGTTCTTAAAGGGTTAATTAAATTGACAGTCTAAACACCAAAACCACTACAGCTTAAAATGGCGCTGTCACCCCACAACCCCCAAAATGCACACTTCAGAAGGATACAATCTTTATGAAATGCTCATAAAGACTGTGTTAAAATTTCAGTGAGATTGCAACACAATTTGAGGAAATCATAAGAGAAAGTAGGGACTATTTTGTTTTATTATATTTTTCTATGCTTGACAAAAAGGCGGAGCTACTGCGGTCAAGCTCTGTCAAGCCCCTAGTAATCACTAATTACAGCTGAAGGGAAAATAGTTTGTCTATGGAAGGTCCTGCGTTAAACACCTTCTGAGACTAGGTGTATCAAATAATGTCATATTTTTAAATAAACTTGAAAAAAAAAAAAATATATATATATATAGAAAAAAGAAAAAATGCTCTTGCACTCACGCTTTAACCCCTTAAGGACCAAACTTCTGGAATAAAAGGGAATCATGACATGTCACACATGTCATGTGTCCTTAAGGGGTTAAATGTCCCTTGTGTGCCGGGTGCTAAGCCAAGGCTTTAAATATCCAAGAAATCCAAAGAGGTAGCAGCACTCACGGTCCAGATAAAAAATCCAAATTTTATTAAAGCATATTTAAAATGATCGACGTTTCAGTCCACTACACGGGACTTTCCTCAAGATCAACAGTTCTGGAACTTTTGTTATATATATATCAATATATAAAAAAATATCAAAATACTTTTAAAATATGAAATAATTTTAAAGATTTATCCAAAAATGTTAAAATCAAAGTCTTCTGGGGGAAGGTGTGTCAGTGAGGTATTTTGTGGTCAATAGATGAGCTAGTTTTCTTACTATCAGAGTCCAACAAACAAAACTAAAACTGAATTAATTGTGAACTAAAATATGTAGAAATTAACAGTTAAGAGATAGTAGAGTGCTTGGGGTGGTATGAGGGTTCAGGTCACCACATCCGATCTCCTTCTTCGGATTTTCTTTTTTTTGGGGGGGTGGGGAGCATTTTGATGACTGAAGAAAGATCTTCAGTTGGGAAGTGTATAATTCTCCACATGTATCCACAGAATAATAAATTATTGAGTAATAAGAACAGAAGCAAAATGTGTTTAGGAAAGGGAGTCAAAAGTATCCAACCATGGTTGAAAGATTTTAATATACTTCGTTCTAAAGCCCAGGGATGACCAATGTATTTCCTCTAATACCTGGGTTGATTTGACTCATTGTATCCACCGAGCAAGCAATAGAATTTTAAACTGTTTCCAGAACATGGGAATTATTGTATTTTTCTATAAAGGATAATGGCCAGCCTAGTACAATTTTAGAGGATGATAGAAGTTTGGGTAATAGAATTAAGTTATTTAAGTAAATAGTTACACTACCACCTATGCTCTATTGTGCCTATCTCTGGCTGGCACCTCCAGCAAAGATTGCTTACAATGGGATAAATGGCTTGCAGATCTTCTGGTGTTCTATACCACCTGGAAATAAATGTATAGGTCAGTTTCCTTCTATGAATACTAACAAAGAAACCATGTGCATTTCCAAAAAAACATCTGCAATCCTGGGTAGAAAAAGATAGATTAAACACTTCCAACCATGCCCCTGCAAACAGTGGCAGTAAGATAGGAGAAGGTTTTTCTATCACACAGTAGATTCTGGATAAAGCTCTCATCACTTACTGAGAGAGAGCACAGCTCCTCAAATGCAGTTCTTAGTTGGGCAAATTAAAGAGGAACAACTGAGGTGTTCCTCTTGAGGGCGTTTGTTTCTTCTAGAAAACGGTCATGTCAGTCAACTCGTCATTAACTAGGATGACAAGGTGAAATGCCCAATGCTCGATATTCAAGGCAATGATGGCAGGTGCACCTCTGCATGCAAAAAAAGTTTGTGAGTGATTGGGAAAAATGGGGAATTACCAGATGAGAGTGACAGACCATTTCTTTACTTTCTACAAATTTTAAGTGTTAGCCAAATTACTTTATGTGATTGCAGGCATAGAGTGGAAATTGGACAAGTCTTCCAAGGTTGTGTTCAGTGGAACCCTAGAAAAGCTCTGCTCTAGGGACACCATGATTTGCATTGGTCTATTTTCATCCATTCTCGCAATCTAGAGAACATGGAAAGAGACAAAAGTGTCAATCAAGTTCAGCCTTTCTCACATCTGTTTTTGCCAAAATAAGGAAAAACAAACAAAAACTGTTTGAAGTGCTATCCAATTTAGCAACAAGCTAGGTGAAAAATTCCTTCCTGACCCTAGAATGGCAGTCAGATTTCTCCTTGGATCAAGAAGTTGTTATCCTACATATTAAAAATGATATCCCATAATATTATATTTTTGCAAGTATTCATCTACTTGCTTTTTAACCCCTTAGGCTTTCCCTGTTTACAGTTTTTACACATAAAAATTTGCCAGATTGGGGGGCGGAGCCAAGCATCCATGTGGTTCAGACATCATTTCACATCGCTCCAGGCCCACATATCTTCCTGCAGGACCCGAAAGAGCCCTAGGCCGCAAGGCCTCGAGATCCCCGTGGAGCTCACTGACTCGGCACTATACTTTCCGCCTTACGAGACATATCTAGACTGGATCGAGATGGGCCGCACAAAGCCGAAACAGCTGCAACATCTAAAGAGACGCAAGATATCGGTAAGCTGCTCAAATGCACACCGAAATCGAAAGCAGCGGAGCCGATTACATGGGAGGTCTCCACAGACCCATTATATGACGAGGCCAGTGTACCTCATGAGGTACCTGAAGAAACTCACCTTGAGACCTTGGGCATGCCCCCAAACACACAGATATCCAACCTAGCCACCAAGGACGACATAACAAACCTCTATGAGTGAATCAGAAAGCTCTTTGAACTAATATAGTGCATGGTAAAGTTGGAAGTCCATGCGATTGTGGACCGAGTACAGGCCACCGTGGGAGGTTTCGGACCTCAAACAAACCTTGGTGGTTCTGGGGGGAAAAGTGCACAGTCTACACACCACCCAGGATAACACAAACCTGAAAGTGGATTCCCTCGAAGACAGGCCCCAGAAGAAGAATCTAAAAATCAGAGGGGTAGCACACACGGTGGCCTCCGAAGAACTCCCCACACTTGGTGAGCAGATTACTGCCATTGGTGCTCCCCACAAAACTTGCAAAATCACTAATCATAGATGGAGTATACCGAATCCCCAGATAACCGGGAGCGGCAGCTGACTCATTTAGAGATGTCATAGTCCGCTTTCAATCTCTTGCTGACAAACACAAGCTGCCCTAGTGGCAAGCCTGACAGAGAAGACATACAAAGCCACATCACCAGACGAAGCTATAGGGTTCCTGACAACTCTTGGACTGACAGTTTCAACCCAAAATAACTCAGGTCCTACACCCAGCTATACTTGGGATTTCTCAAATGTGACAGCTTTTGCACCTAATAGGGGTTGGGACTCCGTGACTTAATCCTACAGTTAAGACAAGATATTCACAAGTTTGTTAGATTATTTTGTTGCTTCTTGTTCTTCCTCCTTTGCCGCTATTTTATTTTCCACTGATGACACACTTTACTGTGGCCCAAATGAGTCTGAGCCGCGGTTCGTAATATAAGCCCATGCTCTCATGCATTGGGCATTTAAGCCACATTCACTATACAACATAGCCATGGGTGTCCGCAGGAATTTTTCCAGGGGGTGCATAATTTTGACAGTGTCATGAAGGGGAGGGGCATAGTCATTATCACATAAAGCCAGGGTGAATAGCGTTTTCACAACTATGGTGTCAGGAATACATGTTTGTATTCCTGACACTATAGTGTTCCTTTAAGCAAATTAAAGGAACATTCTGGTCACCATAACAACTTCATCTAAGTGAAAATGCTATGATGTCAGGAGGCCCCAGGGTGCTCTCTTTCCTTTAAAGGGTTAAACCACTCTCAAATGGTTTAACCCCAAAGGCTGCCTCCACCTCCAGTGGTATTCGGCTTCTGAAATGGAGTGTCAGGAAGTGCAGATTGACATCAGGCATGGGTGCCACTGATTGGCTAGAGTGGTCAGCTGACACTCTATGACAATTGCAAGTTCCCGGTTCATAAATTTGTTTTACTTTTTTATGAATGAGGAGCTAGTGATTGACTTAGAGCGTCATCTGACAGCTCTAGCCAATCAGTGACACCCCTACCCAGCGTCACTCAGTGCTTTCTTCACATAAAAGTGAACGCATTAACACTGATATTTTTTTTTACCTGGGAAGATGAGAAGGTCCTAAGTTTCCCTGCCAGCCCCAGATACCAAAACCTTGTGATGTGGTGTCCAGAATGAAGTGGAGGGATAACTTCACTTGTCATTCCTGATCCAACTCTCTTTTCTTCTCCTTCATTTAACACAATCTTTTTTTCCTTTGATACTGTCTTATCTCCTCCTTGGCTCCTTCTGCTCCTTTACCTTTCTGCTACTTTCTGCTTCTTTTATGCCCTGCTGCTCCTTTCTCTTTCCCTTTCTGCTCCTTGCAGACTTTCTGCTTCATCTCCAACCTTTGTGCTCATTCTGCCCCTTCCAGCTCCTTGCTCTCTTTTCTGCTACTTGCTGCCCCTTCCTGCTCATTTCTGTTCCTTCTCCTTTGTACTCCTTCTCCTACTTTACCTGCCTGCTCCTTGCTGCCCTTTCTGTTCCTTTCTGCTCCTTCTCCTACTTTACCTTTGTGCCCCTTCTGATTTGTTCTGCTCCTTTACCTTTGTGCTCCTTCTGTCCCTTCCTGCCCCTGCTGCCCCTTGCAGACGATTTCTTCTCCTTGCAGACCTTTCCTTTTCAATGCCCATCCTGCTCTTTGCTGCCCCTTCCTGCTCCTTGATGCCCCTCCCTGCTTCTTGCTGTCCCTTCCTGCTCCTTACTGCCCCTTTGTGCTTCTTGCTGACCCTTTCTGCTCCTTGCAGATTCTTCCTGCCCTAGGCTGCCAATTTCTGCTCTCTGCTGACCCTTCCTCTGTCTTGATGCTCCTTGCTGACCCTTTCTGCTCCTTGCTGACCCTTCCTTCTCCTTGATGCCCCTTCCTGCTTCTTGCTGCCCCGTTCTGCTCCTTGCTGACCCTTCCTGTTAATTTCTGCTCCTTCTCATACTTTACCTTCCTGCTTCTTGCTGACCCTTCCTATTGACCCCGGCTTCTGACTACGTTTACTCTGACCTCTGGCATCCCTTGACTTCGGCTACTCCTTGTTGTTCCTGTCCTCTGGCATCCTTTGACCTCGGCTATCCCTCGACAATCCTGCTGGTTCAGTCCTTGCCTGTCCTGCGACTTGGTACTTCATCCTGCACAGCCCCCGTGCACAGCCCCACAGGCCAGGTGAATTCTTACCTGACCACCTTGGCCTGTGGCTATCTGCAAGGGTGAGCAACATATCTGCGCTACAGACTCCGAACTCAGGTAAGACCCTGACACCTGATCTGTAGGCTTCCCACCCCATCTCTCACTTACCTGATCTGTAGGCTGTCTCCCCACCCATCCCTCACTTACCTGATCTTGCCTGCCTATGTTGCGTTTGGACTGTATGGCAGCACAGGAATGAAAATGACCCCATCATGAAAACTTAGAAAACCCAGGGTATTCAAAATTGGTTTATGTCCAGTCTTTTAGTAGCCACTTAGGCACAAATGCTGGCTAAAGTTAATGTTCATTTTAGTTTTTGTAATTTTTCACAAATAAACTTCTCTTTCACCGATGATATAATTTACACTATATGTTTTATTGCTCTAAAACACTCATAAATCCACTCATTTTAACTGTGAATGTCATAATACTGTTAGCTTTTGCTGCAATAAAATACACATATTTGTATTCAGTAATGTCTCACAAGTACCCTCATGTCAATGTTTCACGGTGTTTTGGAGAGTTACTGGGGGAAATTTAAGGCTTGCTCATTTCAATTTTTGCACTTTGAAATTTGCCAGACTGGTTATGTTGTCTTTGAAACAGTGTCGTAACCCAGCAATCAGAATTACCCTCATCATGGCCTACCATTTGAAAAAGTAGAACACCCAGGGTATTTAAAATTGGGTATCTCCAGTCTTTTTTAGTAGCCACTTAGTCACAAACTCTGGCCAAAGTTAGTGTTCATATTTGTTTTTGCGTTTTTCACACAAAAACTGAACTTTTACTGATGGTATCGTTGTGATACATTTCATGGTTTTTAAAAACTAATATTTGTTCTCAGTTTTGGAAAGTTACAGGGTTATATATAGGGCTTGCAAATTAAAATCTCAGGACTTTCTGTCTGGGTTGTCAGGCAGATCCCTCAAATTGTAATGAGTAAATTCACATAATTATGTAAAAATATTACATAAAATTTTAATATCTATACATATATACCTATTTAAACTCTACATGTATATTTAGATTTATATATTTATGTAATTATATGTAACACATTTTTTTAAATTATTTTTATTTATATATTTAAAGATTTATATATAGTTTCTATAGTGTATTTTAATATGAATATATATATATATATATATATATATATATATATATACATACATATATCAAAGTACAGTTAAGATGGAATTACATATAAGTCCCATAGAGGACCGAAACGTCAACACATTCTATGGTGTATAATAACACAATAAAACTTCAAGATTTATTTACAATGTCCTGTAAGTGCACCTTCCTTCATACTTATATTTTGGCATAAGTGGTTTGCACCCAGGCAAGGGCAAGACTGGAAGAGTGAGTGCTGGATCCACACATATATCAAGTCTAGGCTAATGTTTGGGGAACTTGGGCTATAATCACTACTGCACTTGGGACTCGGGAGATTCATAACGGATATACTCCGGAGTATAGGGGATCCGTTACTATATACATATATATACTCCCCTATACTCCGGAGTATATCCGTTATGAATCTCCCGAGTCCCAAGCGCAGTAGTGATTATAGCCCAAGTTCCCCAAACATTAGCCTAGACTTGATGAAGGTTAAAACAAATCTGTTTAATCCAGGCCCAATGGCCCACTAATATACAATACAGAGACACAGTAAACACGCCTATGACACTCCCATAAACACACCCACAAAATGTCCCCAAAATGCAGTGTCACCGTGACTCAGCAATAAATGACAAAATATAAAAAACATACAAAATCACATAATTCCCACCTAGGAACCCCCATAGTTTATAAATCCCTGGATAGCCTGGATCTGAGCACCCAACATATCTGAAAAGCGCTCAGATCCCACGAACACAGCCGAAACGCCACCGGGGTAAAGTTCTGACCGCCATACACATGGTCCTATGCCCAAAACAGTTCCAGGGCGTTTTGTGCTTTTGCCGGTCAACTTCGAGAGTTCCATGTGAAAGAATGCACACTCTGGCTATTTAGTAGAGTTTGTTTGTATGGTTCATACAAACAAACCTACTAAATGGCGCTCTCCTGACATGTGTGGGAAGGAAGCAGGTGTTCGTCAAAGTTCAGTGGTGTTCGGGAGTTTCTGTGTCCGATTTTAGTTCCATGCGATCGACGCCCAAACACCGCTGCCTTCATTCCCGCGAACAACCCAGACGCACAATTAGAACACACTTCAACACACATTGAAGTGTCAGGAGAGGTTACCAGGGGTTAACAAGCCCAGAGGTGGTCCACAGTTTGTGAGTTTGTTCGGTTCCCGAACAGTACAAATAAATCCTACGAACCAAGTCTTTTTTTTTTTTTTTATTTGTGCAGAGATAAATCACATCTGGCTTACCATGCCACAACAGCTAAGGTAAGCATTTTTCAACATAGCATAGTAGTTAGGCATTGGTGGGTACTGCACAGTTTTATATACAGTAATGTTGCTTATCTAGGTGTTGTCCTATGCCGCTGAACATTAAAGGTAAATTACAAGATTAGACAGAGGAGGATAATATATGTTTAGTGCTATAGAGTAAGGTGCTGCTATTGCAGAATATGCTAGTGAGAGGTATGCTGGTAGTTGCTTATGAATTTCTGCATGTTGATTGTTAAGCTATCACTTGTGATTATTCAAAATATTCAAAATATGTTGCTTGCTAGTAAGATGGCTAGCTCAGGTGCAGGCATCACTTAAGTGCACACATCGTGGTGAGCCTAGTGTGTAGCGTCCTTATCAAGTGACACCAAGTCCAAGTCGGGCGGTTCAACCGATCCCCATCAGCCTTAGGTTTGGTGCCCGAAGTAGTGGTCGGTGGGGGTCTCCCCAGTCGGTGCTCTTCCAATTCCCAGCCGGGATGGAGTCCGAGTATAAGATGGCAAAAGTCCCCTGACCTGTGGTGAGCCTGCCTTGGGCTGCGCGGTGGCTGGGATCTTCTGTTGGGGCGATTTGGTGAGGTGTTGAGGGTCCCACCTCGGTCACCATCTTCATCAAGTAGAGGCACTGGGCTGGGTTGTGTCGGGGAGTCTGAGGACATCCGACAGGATGTCTTCGCCCAGGAGGGTTGGTGTTCACCATGAGGGATGGGGGGGGTTTAAGCAGGCAGCCCTGGGGCTCGTTGCCTGTCAGGTGGGTAACTCACCGATGGCGGTCTGTTGCTGACCCGCTGTGGCTTGTGTCGAGTCTCCTGCCTTCTCCTCCCAGCCTTCCAGGCTGTAGTTTGGCCCTCTCCTGGAGCCGCTGGTCATGGCTTGGTGTCTCATGGGGTTGTTGCCGGTGGTGTCGCTGTTGGAGCACTCCCATGGACCGAATGCTTTGCCCAAAAGTCAGCCAGCAGGCGGTCCAGCCATTCCGAGAGTGGCGGCAATGAGGCTCTGCGTTCTGGCTGGCACGTGGCGTCCGCCATGTTATGTGGCGCTGGACCTGCAGGGTAAGTAGTCTAGAGTGTTGCCGTGCACCTGAGGCATGAGCCGTGTGCCGGGATATCCCTCTCCGGCAGGGGGAGGAGAGAGTGTGTCGGGGAGACCTCCAAGTGGTTTGGCAGCAGTCAGCAGAGGGACTTCCCCCATGCCGTCTGTGTAGGCCGCTTATAGGCCTCAGGTCATTTCCCGGTATGTCGTCTGTGGTCCACCCTGGACTCGCTGGAGTGCTTGCTCTGTGGTAAGCTCTTTTTGTGGACTGAAAGGCAGGCAATTTTAGGGTTTATTGTTGCTTTTTAAGCTTAATTCAAGCGTTTTTGTGAGGAGCTCCACTGATGTGCGGCCGTTCGGCTTGGCTGCTAGGCTCCGCCCCCGAACAAAGTATTTTTACCAGCGTTTCTATGGCCCATAGTCAGTGGACAGGAGGCTAGCCTCCACACTTGCGAATATATCTGTATATAAAATTTTAAAACTATATTTTTATTTTAGTATTTCATTTAAAAAAATATATATTATTAATTTATTTTATATATATAAATGTATATACTAATATATATATATATATATATATATATATATATATATATATGTATGTATATGTAATTTCATTCTAAGTGTATTTTTTATTAAAAAAGAAAAATATATATATATATATAAATAATATAAAAATACACTAAGTATGAAACTATGTATTTATATAAGAGCGATCACATGACACAGGGAGTCTGATTTGCCAGAGGCTGTCAGGCTGTCCCTTTGAAGCGGATCGAAGCAGAGGTGAGTAACTGCAGGCTCCTGGAGTTCCATTCCACTACTATGGCTTTAAAGCCCATTAATATGGGGACGGCATGGAATGTCTTCATCCTTATTTTTCTTACTGCAAAACATCCTTTCCTTTGCCTTAGACTAAATCTCCTTCTTTCCAGCCTAAATGTTTCTGAATAGATTTCCAGACAATGGTTTGTATTGGCCCTGAATATATTTGTATAATGCTATCATGTCCTTTTGAAGCACTGTTTTTCTGAACTGAACTGAACAGATTTAAATGTGTTAACCTTTATTTATAACCTTCCTTTCTTTAGTGCCAGGATATCCTTCTTTAGAACAGGTGCCCCAAATTGCACAGTATATTCAAGGTGTGGTCTTACCATTGATTTATAAAGAGGCAAAATTACCAGATTTTACTATTTACATGATGTAAACTCATGATTTTATTAACGACACGGAGGCGAGTATTATGCTGCACTCTTTCTTTATTTCCCTCAGCAGCAAAGAAAAACTTTAACAATGAAATCAACCGAGGAAACAGTCAGTAACATATATTTTCCATGGCAACCAACAGCCAATCAGGTTCCACTCTCCAGCATAATCAGCGGTATTCCCTGAACTATTTCCTCTTTCTAGCGATCACGAACTTGTACAATCATCAAACCGAAAAAGGAACTCCAATAAGGGGATAATGCAACCAGCAAACGGGTTTCTAAATCAAGCTGAAAGAGAGAGTAGAATATTGTAATATCCAAGTATAAAACTGGCTTCATGCATAAAATAACACTGAGTAAGTGAATAGGCAATATCTGATTTAAAATTGTATTCAGTCAACATATTGGAGATGGATACAGACATGAGAGATTCAAACCAAATCACCTTACTATTGAGCAAACCCGAACCAAAGAAACTTACCGAAAGTAACTTACCAAGGTTAAACCACCATCCAGGGAAGGGTGGGACGGATAATACTCGCCTCCGTGTAAAATCATGACTTTATGTCATGTAAATAGTAAAATCTGGTAATTTTATTAAGACATGGAGGCTCCTATTATGCTAGTTTAAAGCTGTGAAATAACCTGCCTCTTTGTGGGAAGAACACTGATGCGGTCCTTTGCTCCTGAAAGCCAGCTTGTCCCGATAGGAACCTGGGTTCTACCTATACGAACCTCTCGGACAGATGGCTCCTTCCTCTTCCGCCCCGGCTGCGCAGACTATTGGGCTTGTAAGAGGGCCTGGGTAATAGTATGTGATAAAGAAGTCGACACAGCGCCCATAGCAGATAACATAGCCTGCGTACTGGACCTAGAAACTGAGGCGTCAACGAGCCTGTATGTCCACAGGTGCAGAGAAATCAGGGGAAAGAGTCTCTTCCCCCGGGTTACTGCGGGGAATCCGGGTTACTGCGGGGAACCTGAGCCTGAGACCCAGAGGGTAAAGTTAAATCCTTGTCAGACTGCATCATAAAATAATTATTGGCAAAACTTTAAGTAGTAAAGTAACCTAACTATAGGGTTGAGTAACCCAGGGAGGGAGAAAATGCTGGAAAAAAATAAACAAAGTCAAACTTACAATCTGAAATAAGCGCAGAGAGAGTAAAAGAGCCGTCCGTTCGCCAAAACTACCAAACCCCAACAAGGTGAAACAGAAAGGGGCAAGACTATCGGGAAAAAGTGAAAAAACTTTGCCAAATGGTGAAATTCGGCAAAACTACCATTCGTATGAAAAGTCTATCAGACTCCTGTGAAGTGAATGAACGTCAGAAAGAAAAGAACTGCATGTCTACGCAGACTCGCACGAATGAACTGTTCATGCAAAACACACGAATGGTGAAAAGTGCCGAACGTGGCTCGCAGGGAAACAGAAAGGTATATAAAACCAACGAATTTTACGAAACTTTAAAACAAACGGAAAAGGGCGCGAAAAACGCAGCAAAGACAGTAAAACAGTCGTAGATTAGAAAAGTGAAACATAAAACTAAAGACAAGGAAAAAAATCCTCCCGGTGCCCCATAAAACGGACTAAAGAGAACCGGGAGGGGGAAAAGTACCATAGGAATGTATTTACACAAAAAATAATCATAACATAAATGCAATAAAACAAACATTAAAACAAAGACAAGGGGGGGCGGAGCCAGCAGCGGAGCCGATCGGACGCCATTTCCACCGGCTCCCGATAATCTAACCTAATCTCCTCCACAACACGACAATCCCACACAATCCAGGGTTCACGAACCCCTCAAAAGAACAAGGGGCTCCTGCTGCATCGACCGATGCCCTTCTTTGCGCCGCCTAAAACACCTGGGGCCTACACCACACGCACGCAACCAGACTGGGAATCGCTGCTATACGGGGCTGACGGAGCGGACGACCTCTACCCACTAACGCAAACGGAACCCCCAGCACAAATGCCGGCAAGGGGACGGCGCTCCCAGAAAAACAACGCGCAGACGGAGCACCGAGACATCCAAGCAATGCTCCAACAACAAACACGGCCCAAGATGGCGCCCACAGGGAATGCTCAAACCGAAGCTCCAGAGACCACAGGCGAATACCGCCAACAAGGTGAGCTGGCCGACCTCCACCCAGGGACACCCACTCCCACAGAGACCCCAGAAACCACAACCCCAGCAACCAAACATGACCTTAAACTCCTGTTAGGTTGAGTTGGCTGTCCTCCGCTCTGACATACAGAACACCACCGACAGGGTGAGAGCTAACGAAGAGGACATATCTGACTTACAAGTGGGGCTAACCAATGTGCAATCCACAATTCAAGAGCTTAAACAAGCACATCAAACACTGTCATTTCAAATGACAGCTATGGAGGACCGGCACAGATGCCACAATATTAAAATCCGCGGGGTACCAGCAGCTACCTCCACAGAAGAGCTGCCACACTTTGTCCGCAGAATGCTAGCCTCTATTATGCCCCAGACTACACTAAGAAAAATTGTCATTGACGGGGTATACAGACTCCCCGGGCCAACCAGGCCAGCACCGCACCCCGCCAGAGATGATATTCTCCGGTGCATGACGCTACAAGACAAGGGACAGATTATGGCTGCCCTGAGGGGCAAAACACCGCTGACATTCGAGGATGCCCACCTCACCTTTTACCAGGACTTGACGAAAACGACTCTGCAATGGCGCAAGACACTGGCACCAGTAACGCAACGACTGCGGGCAGCAGACATCACATACCGCTGGGGACCACCTGGGACCCTACAAGTGACTCACAATGGGACAACACAATCGCTCACCTCCCTAGCAGACGCACCAAAATTCTTTTCCACATTGGGACTGGCAGGGCCACAGACTAGCCCAGCGGACGCTGCACACGGCAGGGTATGGGACCCCGCAACAGTCAAACCCTTTTACCCAAGATCTGTCAGGGTAGCTAGCCCAGACACTTGAAAACAACCGGAGGCAGACGAGCTGAAAACGAGACTCTAGTTGCTTCACGTAACTTCAAACGCACCTCAAGCCTCCTCATGAACTCGAGTTCTCATTTTCATTGTTCATAATGCTTTTAATTATGTTACCAGTCTGCCTATCTCTATTGTTTATCACTATGAGAGTTCAATCGGGTTACACCGATCACTTTGTATACACCCACCAACCCCCCCATACGAGCCAAAGAAGGATGAGATCCCAACACACACCTCCCTTCCCCCCCCCCCCCCCAATCCACTGTGGTAAGGGGCACACACAGAAACAAAGCCTACCAACCTCAACCGGCAGACAAAAATAAACCTGAAGGGCAAAATATAACGCCTTTGATAGAGATTATTTTGACGTGGATCACAGACCCGAGTCCCCATCTCCCCCCCTCTGCCCACAAGATCACTGCCACTGTAGTCAGGTCAGTAGAGCCTACAAAAAAATTCTTGGTTTACAATATATCACAGTTTGATGCGGGTTCTAAAACCCAAAAATATCCCCGCTATGACGGAATGGAATCGGGCCCAGATGTGCTGTCTCCATTAAACAAAGCCATTCAAATACCATAACTTTATAGTTTTCTAAAACTAAAAACTATTTCCTTTTCCTTCTACAAAGAAATTAATTAACGAGCAGTTTCAGGGAACAAGGAAATTTATAATAATCATTTGGTTTGAAACATTGTCACTTAATCTTCCAAGTTCCTGGTGCCAGCATTATGACGCCCTCAATGCCAGCACATGTTGCCTCCCGGACCTATTAAGTGCATCACAAAAGTCAGGTTTAATCTTTCCTTTACGCCTTCTGTATACTACGAGTCAGACGGGGAGAGAAGAGAAAGACTCTATAATCACTTTTAAAAGATCTAGATGTCTTGATCTCTGAGGATCGGTTTAGTTATTGTAGCCTTTTGGACGTCCTGTCAATTTATTAATAACACAGGTTGAATTCCTTGCTTGCAGAACCTTTCGTCCTACTGAGGTCAATAAAGTGTGCCTACCATGGTTCAATTAGTAATTTATAGAGCTCTGGAAGGACCCCACACACGGCAGTGACTTACAAAGATAGGCAGAAGCAGATAGTTTGAAGAACCTGACTTTCTAGCAGAGAAATATGGTAATTGTAGTTACGGTGGAGGGCTATGCTTGGACGCCATTGCTCTTGTGTACACAATCTGTAAAGCAAAGCAGGGATCCAAGGGAAATATCTGTCCTTAACAGGAGGGGCCTGGGGATAAAAATGAACCGAGAAATTTTTCACGTTTTAGTCCCACAATTAGCATCCATTTCCAACATGAATCAAACTGCCGAAAGCTTTAGATCATGGGTCGTCAACCTGGTCCCTACCGCCCACTAGTGGGCATTTAGGATTCCAGGTGGGCAGTAGGGATTTCCAGGTTTTGACGACCGGGCGGGCAGGTGCGAGCCGGCGGTACCCCTGCGACTGGATAACGCCGTGACCATTTGCGGCCCTGGCCCGCGCGGCAAACCGCCGGGGCCGCATATGGAGGGGTCCATCGGGTGGCCCATGCTGTCAGGGCCACCCGATGGATGTGGATTGTGAGGGGGCCCGGTCAGTGCTGGGCGCTTTAACAGCACAACCGGGCCTCCTGTGATGACATCACAGAGCTGGGAGGAAGTGACTGCACGTCACTCCTCCCAGCTAACACTGAGAGCCGCGCAGGAGGAAGACCAGGGAGTCAGAGTGGGAACTCTGACTCCCATCCACCTGAGCCACCACTGGACCCCAGGGAAAGTCACCCTCCTGCATCTAAAAGGTAGGAAACAGGAGGGTGACTTAAATATAATGTGTGTGTGTCTTTGTATGTATGTCTTGTGTGTGTGTGTGTCTGTATATATGTGTGTCATGTGTGTGTGTCTATGTATGTCTTATGTGTGTGTCTGTATGTGTGTGTGTGTCTGTGTTTGTCTGTATGTATGTGTGACTGTCTGTTGGTATGTGTGTCTTGTGTGTGTCTGTATGTATGTGTCTTGTGTGTATGTGTGTCTGTCTGTGTTCCTGTATGTGTCTTTGTGTGTGTATGTGTTGTGTGTGTGTGTATGTATGTGTCGTGTGTGTGTGTGTGTGTGTGTGTGTGTGTCTATGTATGTCTTATGTGTGTGTCTGTATGTGTCTGTGTGTGTCTGTATGTATGTGTGACTGTCTGTTGGTATGTGTGTCTTGTGTGTGTCTGTATGTATGTGTCTTTTGTGTATGTGTATGTGTCTGTGTTCCTGTATGTCTTTGTGTGTATGTATGTGTCTTGTGTATGTGTGTCTGTATGTGTGTCTTGTGTCTGTATGTGTGTCGTGTGTGTGTGTATGTATGTGTGTCTGTATGTATGTGTGTGTGTGTCTGTATGTGTGTTGTGTGTGTGTGTCTGTATGTGTGTGTGTATGTGTGTGTCTGTATGTGTGTGTGTGTGTGTGTGTCTCTATGTGTTGTGTATGTGTGTGTGTCTGTATGTGTCGTGTGTGTCTTGTATGTGTGTGTGTGTCGTGTATGTGTGTGTGTGTGTCTTGTATGTGTGTGTGTGTGTGTGTGTCTTGTATGTGTGTGTGTCTTGTATGTGTGTGTGTCTTGTATGTGTGTGTATGCCTGTCTGTTATAGTGGACTATAGTAAGTGGGCTTCCTAGCTCAGCCTTTCTACTGGGCATTGCTACAAGGAAGGTTAAAAAATAGAAAAAAAGGGAAAAAAAGGTGGAGAGGAGATGAGCTGACGAACGAATGAGAAATCATATTATGCGCAAACAGAGAAGTCGTCTGAATATCACTGAAAGAGACCTTCGTTTGTTCCTTACGAAAATCGAACCAGATATCAAATATTTAGTCTCGCAGCATCAACCTCAAGGATCTCATTAATCACTAGTAAAGGTAATTTCAAATTACTTTATTGTTTTCTCATTAAACTTTATAAAGTTAAAAACCTTATAAACCTGCATTAAGTAGAAATAAAAAGCTAAATGTACGTACATTTATTTTTTTGAAAACACCCTCCTTTCTAAAAAATATTCCGCATTTGCGCGAAAACTGGTGGGCGGTAAGGACATTTTTTCAACCAAAAAGATGCATTAGTGGGCGGTAGGTAGAAAAGGGTTGACTACCACTGCTTTAGATATTCCTATTTATCACCATATAGAGAAATGTAAGAAGGACACGCCCCCATGGCTCTCCCTATGATGATGTCACTCCTTTTCACTATGATGTCACTCACATATATGTTCAATGCTCCTATCGTATATCTCTAACAGAGTTCACTTACTGACTGTTTTATGTTTGTTATTTTATGTTTGCACAAGTGAAATGTACAATTTACATGTTAAAAAAAAAGAGAAGAGGGGGCGTGGCTAGCTGAGCTACTGAGCGGTCGCATCCTTGCAGAGCTCCCGCTCCAGAGACCCAAAATCTGACTTTATTTATCACGCCAGAGCCCAAAAACCTACCTTCTAGACACCTGGAACACCCTTCCGAGAGAGATGGGCAAAAAACACAGAAAAACGGCCCCAGCGGAGGGTCAGAAACACGGAGACATCAGGCTGTCCTTCTGCAGGCCGCCGCAGCAAGCCCGAACAAACATGGCGCCTGCGGAGCCACGCAGCTCAAGTGACTCGGAGATTTCATGGGAGGATGAGACACATAAAACTCACCAGACCCACAGCGGAGTGCACCAGAGAGCGGAATCCGACTCCGATCAGTCCCCATCCACTAAGGGGGACATAAAAAACCTCCTGCGGGACCTGAGAGAGGTGTGGAAAACGGACCTCACAGGAGTCCAGGAGGAAATAGGAGGCCTGAACCGCCGCATGGGAGCAATAGAATCCCGAGAGGAGGAGAGAGGGAAACAGATTACTAACACCGACTCCCGGGTCACTGCCCTCACACACCAAGTACAACTACTTACACGCACGGTGACCTCGCTGGAAACGCGCCACCGACGAAAAAATATCAAAATCCGGGGGGCCCCAGAATCGATAGGCCAAGAAGCCTTACTCGAGTACGCCACTAAAGTCCTGCAGACACTGGGAGTCCGGACAGAAGGTGAAAGGCCACCACTAGTGTCGGCCTTCAAGATCAGGAAGGCCCCCACAGCACCCGCGGACGCACCCCGCGACATCATAGTAGTCTCAAGGGACATTGCAGTGAAAACCGCTATCATTGCACGATCTAGGCAAAACCCTAATCTGGTGATCGCACACAATAGGATCTTGATATACGAAGACCTGCCTTTCACTGTCCTTCTCGAACGGCGTAAATTCGCACCCATCACCCGGTCACTCCGGGATCATGGCATAAAATACTGCTGGGGGCTGTCAGGAACCTTGGTGGTATCGCAGGGGGATGTAATACACACCCTGTTGGCCACTGAAGACCATACAGAGTTTTTAAAAGGACTCAATATACCAGCACCGACCCCCTCGGAGCAGCTCACGCTGGGGGACCAGAACACAGCAAACACCGCTGCACAGCAGAATCGAAGAAACAGGCCTACGGGAGACGCACACCAGAAGGGGCGGGAGGACCCCCCATAAAGAGACTCTCGTGCTCACACAGCCTACTTTATCATCGAGGCTCCAGAGTTCCACGAAACCACGGCGGATTAGTGAGGACTCATGGGGACGATACAAACTCTCCGGTTAACCCAACCCCCTTGTTCTTGTTTTTTTTTTTGTTTTTTGTTTTTTCCTCTTTTTGGTTCTGTTACGCATCAACCCACAAGAGACTCAAACAAACCCTACCAATGGGCCGATAGTGACTACCTGTCTCGATGCCGCACGGCACCAAAATGTCTATATTAACCCCTCAGGGACCATCAACAGTTCTTGTCACTCAGTCTCATTTAACCCACGACCCTCGCCCACACACTTAGTCAATAGGCTTATACTCATCCCACTGGGGAGGCCAGCCAATGCTACCGGGGTGCCGGCCATACCCCACATGTATGCATCATGACTCCATAAGAGTCACTAGCAAGCCCCACCAGGGCAAGAACCTTAGCGGCACACAAGCCGCTCTACAGCCCCACCAATAGGGATCGCCATAGGCCCTGCAAACGGTGACTCACCCCGACACTCACTAAAATCCCAGATTAAGACCACTCAACCATATAACGTCATTTATACTCGTTCATTACCTCTTTGGATGAACTGGTGGCAAGGCAACGGGAGATATTAATGAATATGACTGCCCACAACGTTTTAATTTTGCATTAATTCACTTTTTTTTTTTTTTAGCTCCGTAAAGCTAGGCTTTTGTATAATATGTCCTTTCTTATGTAGAGTTGCCTAAAGTTCCCCTAGGCTCAGTCGGTTCGACCTACAGATACCCTACCTTACTGACAGCCCAAAATGTTTAGATTTTAAATAACGCTAACTAAATTGCTTACCAAGTACTTTTCTTACATCTTGTTATCTACCGCCGCGGATATTTACCACAGAACTTTATAGCTTACTATAAGAATGTGCATTGTGTTGACATGTCATGCCCTTGCAAACCGATGTCCCCTGTTAGAATGCGAATATCTGCCTATGGGGCACGACACACGCATCTGTAACCGCTCAGTATGTATGCACCCAAACGCACTAACAGTCTACCCCACTATTAATGTCCAACTTGTATCATACCAAACACATTACAATCTATAAACAGAGCAACGCTCGCACATCCTCAAACACCACTACGGCACACACAGCACTTGTCCCAACATCACGATATCACTCTTTTCTTATAAAAAATATGTATGTTATTTATGTTTATCACAACAGCAAAATAGACAGTTACCAAATGACTTCCCTTTACCAATAGGCGTCTGCGTAAGCCATGAAGTGAACCAAAACTGCATTGTAACTGTCTATGCTAAAATAAAGAATTTAAAAAAAAAAAAAAAAAAAAGAGAAGAATGTATGCTGCTCATGACGTATACTAGTCAACCATGTTTATTACAAAAAATGTGCAACTTACATGTGCCATGCTAATGTACATGATAAAAAAGTGTATGTGTGCTGTTGTGGCACGTTAAACATGTTTGTCAATCACTTGCACAGAAAAATAAAGAATTAAAAAAAAAACAAAAAAAACTTTATAACCAACTATAAGACAAAATTATAAATATATGTAAGTAGATATAAGTATATATATATAAATATCAATATATAAGTATAAATATATTAGATAACAATCCCACAGTTAAGAAACTATGGGACCAGTGTACTTAACTGCAGCAAAGAAAGAGGAAATAGTTCAGGGAGAGTGGAAACTGATTGGCTGTTGGTTGCCATGGAAGATATATGTAAACAAAAACAACAATATATGTGAACACAACCCAGTAGAAAATATATATATATATAGTTTAAAGCAAACCAGGACTTCCCTTTATATTAGGAGAAGTATCCAGGTGATTCCCCGAAGACTTCCTCTTGTCTTCAATAGATATATGCAAATAGGATAGGGGATAATCTGCTAAATACAGATACAACAAAGAAACATAGCGTTTAACTGTGTGGGGACTGGTACTAATATGTAATCACAATTGGTCACTCACAAATTTGTGGAGTTAAAACAGCCTTGAATGGTATCTTTTCCTTCAGTATCCAGTGTATAGTCCCTCCTCACATATTCATATTCATCATCGAATGGATGTATATATTTCAAAAGAGAAAGATATACGCAAAAATGTAGTGCACTTCCAGAGTTTGATAAAAAAGTATTTAATGACTTACATTTAGATATATGTTACTGAATGTTTCCTGTGTTGATTTAATTGTTAAAGTTTTCATTTGCTGCTGAGGGAAATAAAGAAAGAGTGCTGCATAATAGGAGCCTCTGTGTCTTAATAAAATTATAATTTCATCCCAATAATGAATGTCTCTATTTATACATGTCAATACCTTACTGGCCTTAGCAACTACTGATTGACATAGCACATTGTTGGCTAGATTGTTTTCTATTAATTAAAAGAAAAGAAAAAGAAAAGTGGAGCCTAAAGTTTCAAACCTTCCTAGTAGGGGTTAACCCGGTGTGAATGTTCAAGAAAGGAAGAGATGGAGGATGCAACAAAGAACAGAAAGGAATTAAAAATTGACTTTGTATCTTACTCATTAAATGCTAAGTTTTATATGTAGGAATTAGGATTTAGGATCTGATTCTGTCCAGTGCTTTATTCCTTTCTGTCCTCTGTTACATCCTCCATCTCTTCCTTTTTAGATGGTTTTCTATAACAATCCCAAATCCATGCTATCTCTAATTCACTACTGTTTACATTAAATCAAAGTGGATCAGCCCAAGCAAAATGGATCTGAGTCAAAAGGGCTTCCATCCTAGCATAATTGCAAGTTGGTGCTAATAAGAGATATTGGGAGTGGTTCCCAAACAAGATAGGGTCTTTACCTAGCATGTCGATGACTGTGATGGACACCTGTTACATGGGGGGAAGAAGAAAAGAGCTGCAGCATCAAAAATTAGTTTCAAGAGATGCAACACATTAAAATTTTTGTTCCTAACTTTATGTGAGGTGATTGGAAGGAACTTATACCTTGTGGGGTGCTGGTCCTCCTTATTGTATACATTAGTAACATGAGAGGAGGGACCTGGCAGAATAAAGAAATTGCCTTGAATGCATTCAGAAAGTGAGTCCCTAATTGTGAAAGAAATGTTCTATAATATCTAGTGTGCTAGCCATCTGGTCCGGGACTCTTCCCAGTGAGTCTGATATGACAGCCAGGTATAGTGTAGGCTATATTTTATCTAATATAGCTAACTGTCAAATAACAATCACTCAAAGTGCAGCAAAATATATAGTTTAATACATTATGTTAAAGAAAATATAACAAATATTAAAGGACCACTCTAGGCACCCAGACCACTTCAGCTTTATGAAGTGGTCTGGGTGCCAGGTCCAGCTAGGGCTAACCCATTTTTTTTATAAACATAGCAGTTTCAGAGAAACTGCTATGTTTATAAATGGGTTAATCCAGCCTCCAAATCCTCTAGTGGCTGTCTCACTGACAGCCGCTAGAGGCGCTTGCGTGATTCTCACTGTGAAAATCACAGTGAGAGCATGCAAGCGTCCATAGGAAAGCATTGATAATGCTTTCCTATGAGACCGGCTGAATGCGCGCGCAGCTCTTGCCGCGCGTGCGCATTCAGCCGAATGGGAGGATCGGAGGCGGAGTGGAGGAGGAGAACTCCCCGCCCGGCGCTGGAATAAAGGTAAGTTTTAACCCTTTCCTCATCCCAGAGTCCGGCGGGAGGGGGTCCCTGAGGGTGGGGGCACCATCAGGGCACTATAGTGCCAGGAAAACGAGTATGTTTTCCTGGCACTATAGTGGTCCTTTAATAAACATATTCTAACTAAACAATTGTAATACCAATTAGACAATTATCTTTTGCAGTGCTAACCGTATATTTCCCATGATTGCAGTTAAAACATATCAAAGGCCATCCATTCTAAACACAAGTATAAAAACATAAGACATGTAAGACAATTTTATACTTAACGTCTCAGGATCTTGGAGATAAAGGTTTCTGCTGCTCTGAATAGATCAATCTTCATGTCCCAGGATAAAAAAATATGGGCCCAGAGCACATACTTGCAGCCTTAGAAAATGAGTAAGGCTGCCTGAGTCGCTGTAATGCTACATTGCTGCTATTCCCAAAGCACTCCAAAAAACAACTCTGAAAACCTCCTCAAAACAGCTTCACAATAACCATAGTAACATGTCCCTCCTACCAGCCTATTCCCTGCCCATCAACCTTCCTCCCGACTCTGAACTGGTTAAACTGGTTTAATAACCTTGTCAATGCTTAAAGCTGGAATCTCTATTACATGGTGAACTAATAACTTTAGTTAGTTATGGGCATAAAAGCGCAAATACACAAGTCATTGGGGGCGGAGCCGAGCAGGCAAACCAACAAGTCGCATATACCATGAGCTCTGGCTGCGGGGGCTTAACTGAGCCAATAACTCGGGGCACAACGACGCGACTCACCCGAAACCAAGCCCATCGGAAAGATGCAGCGTCTGTGTACCCGACGATACCCAAATCGAGACCCGGAATGCCCGGGAACCGCCGTGGCCGGCTTGGGCCTACCGGAGGAGGTGAGGGGGAAGGACGGCCGCCTTCCCGCCCGACTCTGCGACCCACAAGCGAATGGAAAAGGCTTCCCCCCCCCCCCTGTGGACCGGTGGGGGATATCCTGGTCCCTGCCAGACGGGAGATCCCGCACGTCACACCAAGCGACGGCCCCTGCAAGCCCCCCAAGTAAAGAGGTGGCAAAGGCCTCCAAGATGGCGGCGCAGAACGACCCAGCCACGCGAGACCCGCGACAACATTGCTTCACCCCAGGCACCTATAACCAAGAGACCCCATCTCTGAACTCTTCAACCGCTTCTGGGCTAAATGGATGGAGCGACTGAAACCAGTGAAGACTCTCTCCATAATGCCCACACAAGACAGAGTCTATGGTGGGAAGAGGCCGGGGCCTCCACCTCAGGGCACGAAGAAGTCCCAAGCTACGAACCCCCATGAAATGGGCCCTCCCAGGCTGGGAGCAACAAGGGGAACACCCCACAACCACACCGGCGGAGAGCTCACAACACTGCTCACCGCTATATCCCGAAAGGTATGACCCAGGACCTCATTGGACCCCAGGTCAGTGGAAGGAGGGCACCAGCTCCAAAGCAGTCCCGGGGCGGAGGGGACCCCCCGTTTGCACAACGCTATGCAACTCCTACCATGCAACGAAACCCTGGCGAAAGACACCGGCAAGGAAGATCACAGGCCTCCTGGGGGCATCGAGTACACAAAGGCAAGATGCTGGGCTCAAAACAAGACAGAAGCAAGACTGCCACCTCGAACAACCCACAAGCAATTACACCCTACATGGCGGAAGAATGCAGAGATCCACTGGCGAACCCCAGCCGCCTCCTGAGAGAGGGCGTCGGATGATGGAGACAATACCCAAGGCATCCTAATTGAGCTGCAAACCGGACATAACACAGCCTCGTCCATGCCACGCCATTTACCAAAATCATGGACTGTACCGGGCAGCAGGACACTCAAGAGGTCTCCAGACCACAGTGAATATTTACTGTGATGCATCTTATCTTCTAGTCTAACATGTTTAGCTAACCATAACTTACGTGTGTATTGTATATCCAGAGATAGGACATAGACACATCTACACATACATGCACGACACCTAGCCTACTAGAACATACTATGACAGAGTAGCAGCTTAGATAGACATGTAATAACTACATAAAGTGGCAAAATCTTTAGCATGACTTCTGCACCACTTTGAATCTCTTGAAATTTCACCGCTAGCCTAAGCATCCACTCTCTGCATAAAGCCTCTCTAGACATCAGTTAAGGCCACTAACAATGTGCAGGATAGCTAACTTAATATGTCTCTATAGTTTAAACATGACTACATTATATAAAAGCTCAAACATGCAATGCCTATTGTCTAAACCTGAACCTGTTAATGTTGTATGCCTATCTGCAAAAAAGCCTGTATCTATAAACTAAAAATGCACTACTATCTATGCCACAGTTTAGCCTGTTGTATGTACTTGTACTGTGGTGGAATCTCAGTAAAAATAAATTTAGTAGGCCGAGATTACCACGTGGCATGTGTACGTGCATATACTGGTGTATCGGTCGGTTGGTTGCACGTGGCAAAGATACGATCAGTAGTGTACGGAGCATGTGCGAGAATACCGGATATAGTATTCCCCTCCTCCATTGTGCTGGACAAGCCATGCGGTCAAGCAGGAAGTTAGTTCTTGTTCGTTTTGATTGGTTAAGAGAATGTGTGGGTGGAGCTTATTATGGGAGGAGTTATGTGCCTATATAAGGAGCCTACACTATTGTCCGGGGCTCAGAACTTGTTGTATTTTGGTGACATTAGTCCCTCTGAGTCCCGATCAGTGAACCGAATAAAGAATCTCTTCCTTCCTGAAGAAACCTGTGTCCATCTCTCTGTGCTTGGCTTCCGTCAGTTTCTCCGGTATCATTTGGTGCATTGGCCGGGAAGCTCATCGTTCAACGGTAGCTGAGAAGCAGAGGCGTGAGACGGTCTATCTTTGCCCACGTTCTCTACGGCTGCACCCCTGAACTTCTGCGTGGACCTCCCTTCGTCTCGGCGCCACTGGTCTGTTGTCCAGGAGATCATCGGCCTCTACGTAGTAAGTGCTGGGGTGTCCCCGTCGATGAGTGTGAACTCAGGTTCAGGAACGAGGAGGTAAGACGACCACTGTTTTAGACGGCGGACCCACTAGGGGTTTGGATACCGATTGTGCGGTAGGCCCATAAGGGGTTTGAACTGTGTATGGAATTGGCCCCCTCCAGTGGAGGGAAGGAGCGAAGGCGCACCGCTCAATTAAACGCTCTTTAGTAAGCCCGTTTAATTTGGTATGGAGTCAGGCGGGGTCCTGTGTAAATAGCCCTAGCCGGACACCGGTGTCTTGTCTAGACTAGCGTTCTAGGGTGTATATTACGTTCGCTAGGTCGGAGGGACCGGGAGACTAAGCGGCGCCTGTGTAAATTCGGTTCACTAGCTCTCAACCTATCTTGGCTAAGTGGGAAGGCGTGTAAATTTGGAACCCACTAGACTTTTGATAGAGTAGATAGACTAAGAGGGTACTGTTGTAAATTCCGCCCTCTAGTTTGCTATATGTGGTGCTTGGGCAGTGTGGCTAACCAAAACTGATGTAGATAGTTTTAGGTAGTCCATCAAGGTACTGGCCAATAGATTAGTTGGGAATTGTATATGTGTTAAAGATTGTTTTAGTAGCGTGTATATCTTGCTAGATAGCGTGAGCTCTGCCGTCTAGCGAGAGTGTGAATAGTGTGTAACTGTATTATAGCGCACGGTACCATAATCATGTATAATTACTGACACTGTATATAAGTACTAATAATTGTCGTCTATATTGCATGTCTAACACCATAACCACTACTAATTGTACTGTGACCTTAAATTGTACTTTGACCTATGCTAACCGTACTGTAACTACTGTTTGTAAAGACGATGTTACTGGGGTATGTTATAGACGGGTAATTCAAATATAGGGAATTATAGCGTGGGTGACTGTCTAGTTTCGCCAAAGGGCATAGTATCTATTATTTAGTGACTGGTGTAACAGCTGTGTGTGTACGGGAATTCCCTGTGTGTTTTTGTTGTGTGCGTTTCACTTAGTAACTGTACCACGTGGTGCTGTTGCCGAGGGAACGGGTGTGACCGTTGATAGAGTGTGTGTATAGTATTCGTTGGATACGACGCTCCATTGTTAAGTATGGGCGTGTCAGATTCTACGATTTTGGATCCCTTAGGATGCATGTTAAAGAATTTTAAAAAGGGATATACAAAATGTGATTTTGGGGTAAAAATGTCTCCAGCACGCCTGATAACATTATGTAATAGGGAATGGCCTACTTTGGTTGCCGCATGGCCGCCACGTGGCAGTTTAGATCCTAATCTGGTAAAGCGTGTACACGTGGCTGTATCAGGTAGGCCTGAACTTTACGGACAGTTTCCATACATTGACTGTTGGAGGCAGGCCGTAAATGACTCGCCAAGATGGATCCGAGTATGCCACGAGGAGCAATGTCGCCTCATGGTGGCCAGGACTCGTTTGTCCACTAGGGCCATGATTACGCCCATTTTGGACACGCCCCCTGAGTCCGAGATCCCTATGCCGCCCCCTTACTCCTCCTCCACAGGAAAAGGAAGAGGAAGTGCTGCTGGAAATGTTACACCCCTTTCCCCGTTGTCCCCATCTATTTCCTCCTCCAGTTCAGAGTCTAACCCCCTTGTTACAAAACCTCCCCTTCCGGTATCTACTTCCGTTAACCCCACATATCCTGATTTGGCGCCATATCAAGCTTCCGGTCAGGCTCTCCCTAGCCCGGCCCGGAATATTTTATTCACCAACCTTCCCCATAGTAAAGCTTCCCCATCCCCATGCCTTACTACCCCTCGACTGGAACCCCTAACCGACGCACCTCAACGAAGCCCCATATTAACCCGACAACTGACCGGTACTCTCAAACCCCAACATTACCAAATGCCACTTCGTTTAACTCCCGGCACAGCACACCTTAATGATGAAGGCCAACTACAATACGCTGACCCAGTCTTTGTATACGTCCCCTTTACGACTACCGATCTCTTTAATTGGAAAACCCATAACTCCTCATATACCGATAAACCTCAAGCCATGACCGACCTGTTCACCTCAATAGTCCAGACGCACAATCCTACTTGGGCTGATTGCCAGCAATTACTAATGACATTATTTAATAACGAGGAAAGGACTAGGATAAACCAAGCGGCCATTAAGGCGCTGGAAGAAGAAGCCCGTACATTAAATCAAGCTAACCCAGCAGCATGGGCCGCAGCCCATTATCCGAACACTGATCCCGAGTGGAATGCCAATGGCGCAGACATGATTCATTTAAAAGCATATAGAGACGCTATAATTGCTGGCATGAAAGCCGGAGGAAAGAAAGCTATTAATATGTCTAAAACGGCTGAGGTGTTTCAGAAAAGTGATGAATCGCCCAGTGTCTTTTATGACCGATTATTGGAGGCATACCGCTTGTATACCCACTTTAAACCGGAGGCCCCTGAGAATTCCCGGATGGTTACCTCTGCCTTTGTCAGCCAAGCCTACGGAGATATTAAGCGCAAGCTACAAAAGTTAGAAGGGTTTGTAGGAATGTCCATAACCCAACTAATGGAGGTAGCTAATAAAGTTTATATGAACAGGGAAACGGAGACTAAGAAAGAGGAAGAGCGCAAGATGCGTAAAAAGGCAGATATGCTAGCGGTAGCGATCGCAGGAGTAGACAGAAGGGGAATGGATAAGGGCGATAGTAAGTGGAATAGGGAACCCCTGAGTAGGAATCAGTGCGCATATTGTAGAGAAGAAGGGCATTGGAGAAGTGAGTGTCCACAAAGGGAACAGTATGAGAGAGACCGACCCAGGGCAGGATATGGTAATTATAGAGGCAGAGCGAGAGGTAGAGGAGGTCCCGGAGGGAGTAATGGTAACAATAGAGGAAGTGTTAGGGAGGATAGATATTATCCCGCAGCGCAGAGATCCCGCGATAGAGAAGATAGGGACTTTGTAGGATTGGCTGACACGGTCATGGAGGACTATTGATACCGACCGGGCTCCATCCCCCTTGGCCGAGCGGAGCCTATGGTCGATGTATCAATAGGGGGAAAAAGGAGTGCATTCATGATTGATACTGGTGCTGAACATTCGGTGGTGACTGACCTAGTTGCTCCTCCATCTGGAAGAACTATCACCGTAATAGGGGCAACTGGAAGGAGTGCTGCAAAACCGGTTCTTAAAAGTCGACTCTGTACATCGGGAGGCCACATAGTGAAACATCAATTCCTTTATATGCCTGAATGTCCAGTCCAACTGTTAGGACGTGATTTGCTGTCAAAATTACAAGCGCAGATAACGTTCCTACCAAATGGAACAACATCTTTAAAGTTTAATGGACCTTCAGGTATCATGACACTATCAGTACCAAAGGAAGAAGAGTGGCGACTTTATACAGCGTTGACTAGCCAAAACCCTAAGAGTGATGAATCCTTACTTAATATACCAGGAGTTTGGGCAGAGAACAATCCACCAGGACTTGCTCGCAATATTCCACCTATTCGAATCGAACTAAAACTTGGGGTCTATCCAGTGAGCCTACGGCAATATCATATCCCGCAAAAGGCTAAGAAGAATATCCAATCATATCTGGATAAGTTCATACGGTATGGTATCCTAAAATTCTGTACTTCCCCCTGGAACACCCCATTGCTGCCTGTTCAAAAGCCCGGTACAGATGAGTATCGCCCTGTGCTGGACTTGAGAGCAGTCAATGATGCGGTCGTAAGTATACACCCAGTTGTGCCCAATCCGTATAACCTGCTTGCTTTAATTCCGGGCGGGGCTACCTATTTCACTGTCTTAGATCTCAAAGATGCCTTCTTTTGCCTCCGAATTGCTGCAGAAAGCCAGTGTATCTTCGCATTCCAATGGGAAAATGCTGTAACGGGCTCGAAACGCCAGATGACTTGGACAAGACTGCCCCAAGGGTTTAAAAATTCACCTACCCTATTTGGTTCAGCTTTAAGTCAAGACTTACTGTGTTTCAAGTCCATCCCAGGAGAGTGTGTACTATTACAATATGTAGATGACTTGTTGATAGCCGCAGTCACAAGAGAAATATGTCAGCAAGCAACACATGATCTACTACACATTCTCTGGAAGGCAGGATACAAGGTGTCCAGGAAGAAGGCTCAGTTGTGTCAGCCAACTGTCAAATATCTGGGATTCCATATCTCTGAAGGTCAAAGAGTAATGGGGCCAGAGAGAAAAGAAGCTGTATGCCAAATACCAATACCCAAGAATAGAAGACAAGTGCGAGAGTTCTTGGGGGCAGCAGGCTTCTGTAGGATATGGATTCCCAGTTACGCGATATTGGCGAAACCTCTGTATGCAGCTATAAAGGGTACAGAACACGATTCCTTCCTATGGACCCCAGAACAGCAAAAGGCATTTGAAGATGTGAAGAAGGCTCTGATGAGTGCCCCAGCATTAGGTCTACCTGATCACACACGTCCATTCTACCTGTATGTACACGAACAAAGAAGAATGGCTGTGGGAGTATTAACACAGTACTTGGGATCATGGCAAAGACCTGTTGCCTATATGTCCAAACAACTGGATGCAGTGGCCAGTGGTCTTCCACCTTGTCTAAGAGCCGTAGCTGCAGCCGCCCTGCTGGTAGCTGAAGCCGATAAACTCAATCTGGGTCAAGAACTCTATGTGCGAGTCCCGCACGCAGTACAGACGTTGCTAGATTACAAAGGCAATCATTGGTTCAGTAACAGCCGCATGACTAAGTATCAAGCTATGTTGTGTGAAAACCCAAGAGTGCATTTAGAGACTGTCAATACCTTAAATCCAGCTACCCTTTTGCCGCAACCTACTGAAAGTCAACACGATTGCTTGGAGGTGATGGATGAAGTATTTTCAAGTAGACCAGATCTTCGTGACTTTCCCATCCAGAACCCTGATGTCCAATACTATACAGACGGCAGTAGTTATGTGAAAGAAGGGATTCGCTATGCAGGATATGCAGTAACAACAATAGACAAGGTGATAGAAGCTCGGCCACTGTCAAAAGGAACATCGGTACTGAAGGCAGAATTGATTGCACTGACACGAGCGTTACAATTGGCTGAAGGTTTAAGAGTGAACATCTACACGGACTCCAAGTATGCGTTTTTAACCACTCATGCCCACGGATCTTTGTATAAAGAAAGAGGACTATTGAATTCAGAGGGTAAAGAAATCAAGTACGCAGCTGAAATATTACAACTATTGGAAGCAGTATGGGAACCGAAAGAAGTTGGTATTATACATTGTCGGGCGCATCTGAGAGGAGATGGTGATGTAACCAAAGGAAATCGGATGGCAGATAATGCAGCTAAGCGTGCCGCTGAATCAGGAAGACAGGAATATGTGGAACATATAGCTGCTCTTATACCGACTCCACTGTCTCAATGGACTCCAGTTTATACAGCTCAAGAAGAAGAGTGGTTAAAGACTGAACCTGGAAAGTACCTGGAGAACAAATGGTATCAGTTAGAAGATGGGAGAATAGTTATTCCAGCATCACTAGCGGTAGAAATTGTCCAGAACTATCACAACGGGACACATTCTGGAAGAGATAGTATGGAAGAATCTCTCAGAAAACATTTCTACATACCAAGATTGTCCAACTTAACTCAAGCCATTGTACGCAGATGTGTAATATGTGCTAGGAATAATGCAAGGCAAGGACCAGTAAAACCACCAGGAGTTCAGTATATGGGGGGAATCCCTATGTCCGATCTACAAATTGACTATACAGTTATAGAACCACAAGCAGAAGTGGGATACGGCTGTACAGTCTATATAGGGAACATACAAGGAAAAAAACAATAGTGTGATACAGTATATACAGTGAAAATGTGCGCTTAAATGGATGCACTCACGAGATAGTAAAGGTTAAACAGCATTCAAGGTGCCTCCCCAGGAAATATGGGGGGATGCTGGTATCCTTCGGTAGTGTCTAGCAGCCAAATGGGACACAGGACTCCAGGTGAGTAATGGTAGAAAATATTTGTAGTTTTATTTTCTTTAAAAGGTGATACAACACCAAGCAGGTAAAATATAAAAGTGCAGCAGTAGGTCCAACGCGTTTCGTTCAACACAGGAACTTCATCAGGGACCGCACAGTAAAAGAAATCAACAGCAATATTGCAGATTGTAAAAAAAATACACATCCTACTCACCCTAACAATAATCACTATAAATAGGGCTAATCCCAATGTCCCATTGGTCCTAAGTGTGGGGGGTGTCCTCCGGGCTGCTCTCCATTGGTCAAGGGATAGTATCATCCAGCTGATTCCATTTTCGGCATATCAATGCCCAAAAAACGAGCGCGTTCTTTTCATACGCCGGAACCGGAAGTAGACGTTTTCTTTCACTTCCGCGTTCCACATGCGTTCCACATGCGTTCCACATGCGTTCCAAGGGCAGTCCGCACATGCTCAGTGGGTATTATACAACTATCTTAATCGGAAACATCCAAATACATTTAAAAAAGCCCTTAAAAGCTCAAAACATAACTAAAGGTGCAATTAATCTCTAGAAAGAGAAAAAATAAATCAATATATGATATACAAACATAATTAGTTACTTTAGTGAACTTGAACTTGTCATGTGACAAAATTAAACATTAAACATTATACTTCTGGTGTCTGTAGTTCTATGGAAATAGCAAACACCTTATCTGCAAATCTATTTAAAGTGACAGACTCTTCATAAATGTTCTATAAACCTCTTCTTTATTGAGGATATTGTCATAATAAACCCCTCTATAGGTTTATTTTAAAGTGACACGCACCTTATCTCCAAAAACCTGTTGTAAGTTATAGATTCCTCCGTGAATCAGTAAAGGTGACAAGCACCTATTACAAAATTATCCAAGTGACTCATACCTGAATGGCTAAAAAAATAAAAAAATAAAAAACCATAACCTATAAATTTTACAAATGTTCCCTGAAAATTATTAGTTAAGGACATTATAAATACCTGATTAGCACACATAACTGTATAATATAAACTACGTTAATTATTATTATTGTTTCATATATGTTGTCTTAATCTGTTTTTTTCATGATTATATTCTTTGGTTTCATACATATGCACCAAAAATAGATCACTCTCATTGTCCCATGTCATCAAAAGAAAAAAAGAAAAAAAGAAAAAAGAAAAAAGAAAAAGGAGAAAAAAGTTAGAAAAAAAGTTAGAAAAAAATTGGGATAGATTTGGTGTGCTTTTTGGAGTAACCGTAACGATTACTCTTCTTTTTATAATTTCTTTTTAAAGGGAGTACCCTTCCTCTAGACAAAGGAGCACCAATCAATCATATAGGGCATTAGGGACATGTTAATGTGGACTCCCTCTGGCCTGGGGATAACTTTTTTTCTAATTTTTTTCTAACTTTTTTTCTAACTTTTTTCTCCTTTTTCTTTTTTCTTTTTTCTTTCTTTTTTTCTTTTTTTCTTTTGATGACATGGGACAATGAGAGTGATCTATTTTTGGTGCATATGTATGAAACCAAAGAATATAATCATGAAAAAAACAGATTAAGACAACATATATAGTTACATAGTTACATAGTTACATAGTTAGATAGCTGAAAAGAGACTTGCGTCCATCAAGTTCAGCCTTCCTCACACCTGTTTTTTGCTGTTGATCCAAAAGAGAGAAAAAAAAAAAAAACCCCAGTTTGAAGCACAATTTTGCAACAAGCTAGGACAAAAAATTCCTTATTGACCCCAGAATGGCAGTCAGATTTATCCTTGAATCAAGCAGTTATTACCCTACATTGAAAGATTATATCCTTGAATATTCTGTCTTTGCAAGTATGCATCTAGTAGCTGTTTGAACATCTGTATGGACTCTGATAAAACCACTTCTTCAGGCAGAGAATTCCACATCCTGATTGTTCTTACAGTAAAAAAACCTTTCCTTTGCCTTAGACGAAATCTTCTTTCTTCCAGTCTAAACGCATGGCCTCGTGTCCTATGTAAAGTCCGGTTTGTGAATAGATTTCCACACAATGGTTTGTATTGGCCCCGAATATATTTGTATAATGTTATCATATCCCCTCTCAGGCGACGTTTTTCTAAACTAAATAGGTTTAAATTTGTTAACCTTTCTTCATAGCTGATATGTTCCATTCCTTTTATTAATTTTGTAGCCCGCCTCTGCACTTTTTCTAGTGCCATGATATCCTTCTTTAGAACAGGTGCCCAAAATTGCACAGCATATTCAATATGTGGTCTTACCAGTGATTTATAGAGAGGCAAAATGATATTCTCGTCCCGAGAATGAATGCCCTTTTTCATGCATGACAATACCTTACTGGCCTTGGCCACTGCTGATTGACATTGCACATTGTTGCATAGTTTGTTGTCTATAACAATTCCCAAGTCCTTTTCGTGTGTTGTTATCCCTAATTCGCTTCCATTAAGGGTATACGTTGCTTGTGTATTCTTTACGCCGAAGTGCATAACTTTGCATTTTTCAACATTAAATTTCATCTGCCATTTGAGTGCCCAGTCCTCCAGTCTATCTAAATCCTTCTGCAGCAAAGTAATATCTTGCTCACATTGTATTATTTTACAAAGTTTTGTGTCATCTGCAAACACTGAAACATGACTATATGAAACAATAATAATAATTAACGTAGTTTATATTATACAGTTATGTGTGCTAATCAGGTATTTATAATGTCCTTAACTAATAATTTTCAGGGAACATTTGTAAAATTTATAGGTTATGGTTTTTTATTTTTTTTATTTTTTTAGCCATTCAGGTATGAGTCACTTGGATAATTTTGTAATAGGTGCTTGTCACCTTTACTGTTTCACGGAGGAATCTATAACTTACAACAGGTTTTTGGAGATAAGGTGCGTGTCACTTTAAAATAAACCTATAGAGGGGTTTATTATGACAATATCCTCAATAAAGAAGAGGTTTATAGAACATTTATGAAGAGTCTGTCACTTTAAATAGATTTGCAGAGAAGGTGTTTGCTATTTCCATAGAACTACAGACACCAGAAGTATAATGTTTAATGTTTAATTTTGTCACATGACAAGTTCAAGTTCACTAAAGTAACTAATTATGTTTGTATATCATATATTAATTTATTTTTTCTCTTTCTAGAGATTAATTGCACCTTTAGTTATGTTTTGAGCTTTTAAGGGCTTTTTTAAATGTATTTGGATGTTTCCGATTAAGATAGTTGTATAATACCCACTGAGCATGTGCGGACTGCCCTTGGAACGCATGTGGAACGCATGTGGAACGCATGTGGAACGCGGAAGTGAAAGAAAACGTCTACTTCCGGTTCCGGCATATGAAAAGAACGCGCTCGTTTTTTGGGCATTGATATGCCGAAAATGGAATCAGCTGGATGATACTATCCCTTGACCAATGGAGAGCAGCCCGGAGGACACCCCCCACACTTAGGACCAATGGGACATTGGGATTAGCCCTATTTATAGTGATTATTGTTAGGGTGAGTAGGATGTGTATTTTTTTACAATCTGCAATATTGCTGTTGATTTCTTTTACTGTGCGGTCCCTGATGAAGTTCCTGTGTTGAACGAAACGCGTTGGACCTACTGCTGCACTTTTATATTTGACCTGCTTGGTGTTGTATCGCCTTTTAAAGAAAATAAAACTACAAATATTTTCTACCATTACTCACCTGGAGTCCTGTGTCCCATTTGGCTGCTAGACACTACCGAAGGATACCAGCATCCCCCCATATTTCCTGGGGAGGCACCTTGAATGCTGTTTAACCTTTACTATCTCGTGAGTGCATCCATTTAAGCGCACATTTTCACTGTATATACTGTATCACACTATTGTTTTTTTCCTTGTATGTTCCCTATATAGACTGTACAGCCGTATCCCACTTCTGCTTGTGGTTCTATACATATATATGATCGTTTTGTGGTGGATAACGATCTTGGGAGGCTACAGACTAATTGAAGTTAAGTAATCGATATTTAACACTTAACAACGTAGTTGTTTTGTTTTGCTGTTTGTTATATCCACCTTTTCTTTTTGGTACACATATCTGACATTGATTGCATTGACTATGGCCACAAATGTGAACTTTCTGTCCAATTTACAAAATAGCCGTAGGAGAAGATTTGAGGCAATGTTTAGTGAGTGGGATAAACCACAGCCACCTAAAGGGCTAGATGAGTTCTTTAAGAAAAAAGAAAGGCTACTCACGGCCGAAACAAAAAAATGGTGGGAGATAGCCTACCTAGAAAACTATCTCAAGGAAGGTTTAATCCCACGGGGTCTGAGAATAGATAAAACACCGGCCTTTGGGTTGGAGGATGACCTTTTTTTACAAGAATGGGATGAAATTCTCACAAATTGCTCCTTTCAGTTAATTCAACTTATAATTAAACATTCTAAAGAAATGCAAAATAAATTGGAGAATGAACTAATTGAACTTGAATCTAGTCCTCCTATTGATACTGAGGGAAGGGACTTTAAAGAGAGGGATGAAATCTTGCAAACTAATATTAAAAAACTTGATGAAAATATTGCTGAAACAAAAAACAGGAAGTATAGTAGGGATAAGGAGGATAAATTAACTAATAACTTTTCCACTCGTAATAAACTAATAAGAAAAAAATCACGTTACATTCCTCTTAGAAATACCCATACTACCTCTTCAAATAGAACACGAAGCAATTCGAGATCCAGAGCCCATCATAGGGCTAGTAATGCACCGAGGACTGGTCGGTCTGCTTACCACCCCTCTTCAAGGAGTGGACAGAGACCCACGCCCCCTCGGAGGCATACACCAGACAGAGTGGTGAATACTAGATTTCAGACCCAGCCTCCATATAATCAATCAGACAAACTTAGGACTCTAAAACAAGTTAACGAACAGGAGATAAATTTTCAGGGGAGACCGAGAGGTCCAAAGGAGAAAACCATCACAAATTATTTCCGCCCCAGAACCGAAACTTGGGAGCATCCCAACAGGTTCACTCCCCTGTATCAAGACTCCCCTCACAAGAGGGTGAGAACAGAGGACTAGATTCAAGTTCCAACTCTTTTTCTTCCCGTGATGTGGAGGAAAGAGGTAAAGGCATTTTCAATTTAACTGGTATCCCCCTCACATCAGATGAAATAGATTTACTTTCAAAAGGGATGAAGTTTGCCCCCAATAAGATGGCTAATGATTTCAATCTGTATATAGACCTCAAAAAATTTATTCGCTCCCTAACTATTAAAAGGCACTTTCTTCTACACCCATCTAATATTGAGGGTGAGGCTAATAGTATAGATGTGAAAGAGAATTATAAGTTTCAACCTAGGTCCCATTTTTTTCCGGTTCAAAGTAAGGGTCCATTCTTGGAGACCTTTGAGCATATGGTGGACCAGGCTTTTCAATCCATTACTCTCGAAAGAAAGAGAGGTTCATCCCCTTTTAATTTAACTAAGAAGGAGAAGGACACTTTACAACATCTTATGGAAAGAGAGGACCTGGTGATCAGGGAGGCCGATAAGGGAGGAGGGATAGTGTTGATGACAGCCTCCTACTATCTGAAGGAGTCCCTTAACATCCTGGGGGATAGGAAGACGTATATCAAATTACAAAATAACCCCACCCTGGTGTATAACTTAAAACTGAAAGAAATTTTGATCAAAGCCAGAGATAGCGGAATTATATCGCAAAAGAATTTTGATTTCTTGTTCCAAAAAAATCCAGTAATTCCAATATTCTATTTTCTTCCTAAAACCCACAAACGCCTCCCTGATCCACCAGGTCGCCCTATCATTAGTGGAGTGAACTCTCTCACAGCCAATTTATCAGCATATATGGATTCGTTTCTCCAAAAATATGCCCAGGGGGCCCCCTCATATATACGCGATACTAAGTCCTTTCTCCAAGAATTGGAGAGTATAGAATGGGAATCCGACTACAGTTGGGCCACGCTTGACGTGACATCTCTGTATACGGTAATCAATCACCGTTTGGGGCTGGAAGCTCTTGATCACTATATGTCCCAGGATTTGGACTTGTCCTCAGGCCAGAGGGATTTCATATTGACTTCGGTCCAGTTTATATTAGAACATAATTTTTTCTTTTTTAACGATCAACATTATCTCCAGATAACGGGTACCGCCATGGGCACCAGGTTCGCCCCCAGTTATGCCAACACCTATATGCGGAGATGGGAGGAACTCTTCGTGTGGTCTGGGCATGACTGGAGGGAGAGCCTGGTGCTCTGGCGGCGTTATATTGACGATGTGATCGTTATCTGGAAGGGGTCTTCTGACAGCTTTTCGGATTATGTTCATTATCTCAATTCCAACTTGTTCCACCTTGTGTTTACTCCTGAGTGGAACAAGAGCAGGATCCATTTTTTGGACCTTGAAATTTTTTGTGATCAGGGCCAAATCCATACTAAATGTTTCTTCAAGCCAACGGATGGCAATGGTTTCGTTCACCAACGTAGCTGCCACCACAAACCGTGGCTTAAAGGCATAGCGCGTAGCCAGTTCACCAGACTTAAGCGCAATTGTTCCCGCCCACATGATTTCCATACCCAGTCCACACATATAAAGAATAAATTGTGTGCGAGGGGCTATAACAAGAACACCCTAGAGAAAGAGATCCGTTCCATAGGCTCTTTAGAACGAAGCCAACTTTTGGAGGACAAACCACCGGGGACAGGAGGGAGGGGTAATTTCAGATCTTCCTTTGTAACTCAATACAATACCGATCATCTTAAGATAAAAAGAAGTTTAACTGAATTCTGGCCTATCTTACAACAGGACCCCATTTTGGGCAGTTCTCTATCTGAACGTCCAACAGTGATTTTCAAGCGAAATAAGAACCTTAAGAACATGCTAGCGCCCAGCTATGCGATTAAAACCAACAGATCTAATGTACCTCCCGACTCAGGTTGTTTTAGAGGATGCAATAGCTGCAAAGCCTGCACCACTGCCCATATGGAAAGAACCAAGGAATTCGGCAGTTTTGTAACTGGAGAATCCTTTGGGATCAAATCACCAATTAGCTGCCACACGGACCATGTAGTATATTTACTGCAGTGTCCGTGTGGCAAACAGTATGTGGGACGGACACAACGTATTTTTAAAGTTAGAATCTTGGAACACCTAAACAATATACGTAAGGGACTTGTAACTCATTCAGTCTCCGCCCACTGCTCCAGCTGTCCTTCTTTTTCATTTAAAGAATTTCGATGTATGGGGATCGAGCATGTTCTGCCCTACTGGCGGGGAGGAGATAGAGTTAAGAAGCTATCCCAGAGGGAAACCTTCTGGATACACAAGTTAAAGACCCTGGAACCCAGGGGCTTAAACATTGGGATAGATTTGGTGTGCTTTTTGGAGTAACCGTAACGATTACTCTTCTTTTTATAATTTCTTTTTAAAGGGAGTACCCTTCCTCTAGACAAAGGAGCACCAATCAATCATATAGGACATTAGGGACATGTTAATGTGGACTCCCTCTGGCCTGGGGATAACTTTTTTTCTAATTTTTTTCTAACTTTTTTTCTAACTTTTTTTCTAACTTTTTTCTCCTTTTTCTTTTTTCTTTTTTCTTTCTTTTTTTCTTTTGATGACATGGGACAATGAGAGTGATCTATTTTTGGTGCATATGTATGAAACCAAAGAATATAATCATGAAAAAAACAGATTAAGACAACATATATGAAACAATAATAATAATTAACGTAGTTTATATTATACAGTTATGTGTGCTAATCAGGTATTTATAATGTCCTTAACTAATAATTTTCAGGGAACATTTGTAAAATTTATAGGTTATGGTTTTTTATTTTTTTATTTTTTTAGCCATTCAGGTATGAGTCACTTGGATAATTTTGTAATAGGTGCTTGTCACCTTTACTGATTCACGGAGGAATCTATAACTTACAACAGGTTTTTGGAGATAAGGTGCGTGTCACTTTAAAATAAACCTATAGAGGGGTTTATTATGACAATATCCTCAATAAAGAAGAGGTTTATAGAACATTTATGAAGAGTCTGTCACTTTAAATAGATTTGCAGAGAAGGTGTTTGCTATTTCCATAGAACTACAGACACCAGAAGTATAATGTTTAATGTTTAATTTTGTCACATGACAAGTTCAAGTTCACTAAAGTAACTAATTATGTTTGTATATCATATATTAATTTATTTTTTCTCTTTCTAGAGATTAATTGCACCTTTAGTTATGTTTTGAGCTTTTAAGGGCTTTTTTAAATGTATTTGGATGTTTCCGATTAAGATAGTTGTATAATACCCACTGAGCATGTGCGGACTGCCCTTGGAACGCATGTGGAACGCATGTGGAACGCATGTGGAACGCGGAAGTGAAAGAAAACGTCTACTTCCGGTTCCGGCGTATGAAAAGAACGCGCTCGTTTTTTGGGCATTGATATGCCGAAAATGGAATCAGCTGGATGATACTATCCCTTGACCAATGGAGAGCAGCCCGGAGGACACCCCCCACACTTAGGACCAATGGGACATTGGGATTAGCCCTATTTATAGTGATTATTGTTAGGGTGAGTAGGATGTGTATTTTTTTTACAATCTGCAATATTGCTGTTGATTTCTTTTACTGTGCGGTCCCTGATGAAGTTCCTGTGTTGAACGAAACGCGTTGGACCTACTGCTGCACTTTTATATTTTACCTGCTTGGTGTTGTATCACCTTTTAAAGAAAATAAAACTACAAATATTTTCTACCATTACTCACCTGGAGTCCTGTGTCCCATTTGGCTGCTAGACACTACCGAAGGATACCAGCATCCCCCCATATTTCCTGGGGAGGCACCTTGAATGCTGTTTAACCTTTACTATCTCGTGAGTGCATCCATTTAAGCGCACATTTTCACTGTATATACTGTATCACACTATTGTTTTTTTCCTTGTATGTTCCCTATATAGACTGTACAGCCGTATCCCACTTCTGCTTGTGGTTCTATACATATATATGATCGTTTTGTGGTGGATAACGATCTTGGGAGGCTACAGACTAATTGAAGTTAAGTAATCGATATTTAACACTTAACAACGTAGTTGTTTTGACTATACAGTTATGCCTAAATCCGGTGGACATCGCTACCTACTAGTAGTTGTGTGCACCTATTCAGGCTGGGTAGAAGCATGTCCTACTCGTACAGAGAAAGCAGGAGAAGTTGTGCGATTCCTGCTACGAGAAATAATACCCCGATATGGACTACCATGCTCTATAGGATCGGATAATGGTCCAGCTTTTGTTCACCAGTGCCTACAACAACTGACTCATATGCTTGGTATTAAGTGGAGGCTTCATACGGTATATAGACCTCAGAGTTATGGTAAAGTAGAAAGAATGAATAGAACTATTAAGAACCAGTTGGCAAAGATGTGTCAGGAAACCCAACTTAAGTGGAATGTTCTTTTGCCTATAGCTCTGTTACGTATTCGAAGTACACCTACCAGAAGGATGGGTCTCTCACCTTTTGAAATCATGTATGGGCGTCCACCTCCCGTACTTGGTAACTTAAGGGGGGATTTGAGTCAGTTGGGAGAAGGAATTACTCGGCAGCAGGTTGTAGAGTTGGGTAAAACTATGGAGGAGGTACAGAAATGGGTACAAGATAGATTACCTGTGAATATTTATCCCCCTGTTCATAGTTACCATCCAGGAGACCAAGTGTGGATTAAAGAGTGGAATAATATACCGTTAGGGCCTAAGTGGAGGGGTCCTTATGTTGTTCTTTTGTCTACCCCTACAGCAATAAAGGTGGCTGAAGTGACTCCGTGGATTCATCACTCCAGGGTTAAACCAGCAGCAGTAGATTCTTGGAAAGCTACACCAGATCCAGAGAATCCCTGCAAGATCCGGTTAAAGCGCACGACTCAGTCGGAGTGACGAGGAGACATTTGGATTACAATTATATTTAAAGAGATTGGTAAGTGAGTGTTTTGACGCCCATAATAACGCCTGACCACTCACCCACGTATTATAAGTCTGGATGTCGCGAAGGGACCCCTGTGAAGAAGAGCAGAACTCCATTCCCTGCAGTCCTTACATCCTGGAAGCTGAGGTGCCATCGCACGTACGAAGACTGAGGATGAAGGCGTCGAAAGAAGTGTTATTGATAATGTTTATTTATGTGTCTTTTTATATTCAGGAAGGTAGAGGTACCGACACTCCTAGCTGTGAGGTTTGCATTAAGACTACTATAACAGGTAATCATATTTCCCAGACCCTAATATGAATGTAAGGGATATGTGTCTAGGTGTAGATACCTAGGTATAGAATATAGTGTATGCCATTTAGGAGTAGGAGAACCTAAGTGCTTCAATCCGGAGTATCAACCCCGTACAATTTGGTTGACCCTCAGGAATGGAGATCCACAGGGGACCCTAATAAATAAAACTGTGTTAGAAACCGTACATTCTTCGGGTGTTCTGCTATTTGATGCATGTAAAGCGATATCAAGTGGTAGAAAGCCGTGGAATGTATGTGGGGATCTTAAGTGGGAGAGAACGTATGGGTCTAACGATAAGTATATTTGTCCCAGTAGTAAAAACAAGTACGTAAGTCCAAGATGCCCAGATAAGGAATATAATTATTGCCCATATTGGTCTTGTGTGGGGTGGGCAACTTGGGGACAGACAGCAGACAAGGATATGATTGTTACTAAGTTGCCTACCAAACCATATTGTAAGTCTATGGAATGTCACCCAGTCCATATACTTATAAATAATCCTGAACAATTCTTAGATAGGTTCGGTAACTTATTTGGGTTTCAGATATATGGGACGGGTTTAGATCCTGGGACAATATTATTTATAGGGATAGAGACCGATACCGTAGCATCCCAAACTCATCAGGTTTTCCATTCTTTTTATGAAGAGATGAGTGTAGATAATAAGATCCCCCATAATGCTAAAAACCTGTTTATAGATTTAGCTGAGAGTATTGCTGGTAGTCTTAATGTGACCAACTGCTATGTGTGTGGAGGTACTAACATGGGAGACCAATGGCCTTGGGAAGCAAAGGAGGTAATGTCCGGTTCTGAGGCAGTTGAACAAATAATATCTTCACAAGCCGATTATCAGATGAGTGTTAGAGGTAAATCTGAGTGGAGATTGAAAACCTCCATCATAGGTTATGTTTGCATAGCAAGGAAAGGAATAATGTTTAATACTTCTGTAGGAGAATTAACTTGTCTAGGGCAAAAAGCTTATGATGACAATACAAGGAATACAACTTGGTGGTCGGCTTCAAATGTCTCAGAACCACCCAACCCGTTTGCAAGATATGCCAATTTAAAGGACGCATGGCTTGACTTATCTATCACATCTAGTTGGAAAGCCCCAGCAAATTTGTACTGGATCTGTGGTAAGAAGGCCTATTCGGAGTTACCACAGGACTGAGAAGGGGCATGTGTGTTAGGTATGCTTAAACCATCTTTCTTCTTGTTGCCTATTGAAACAGGTGAGACATTGGGAGTTAAGGTGTATGATGTGAATCATAGGAAGAAAAGGGGACCCATAGAGATAGGCGCCTGGGAAGATGATGAATGGCCTCCCCAGCGTATTATAGACTATTATGGGCCAGCCACATGGGCAGAGGATGGTACTTTCGGATATAGAACCCCAATATATATGCTCAACCGCATTATAAGGTTACAGGCGGTCGTTGAGATAATTACTAATGAGACCTCACAAGCGCTCAATCTTCTAGCAAAGCATAACACCAGGATGAGGACAGCAGTTTACCAAAATAGATTAGCTTTGGATTACCTATTGGCAGTAGAGGGAGGTGTATGTGGGAAGTTTAACCTGAGCAATTGCTGTCTTCAAATAGATGACGAAGGGCAAGCAATAGCTGAGCTTACTAGCCATATGGTTAAACTAGCACATGTGCCTACTCAGGTATGGAAAGGGTATAATCCAAGTAGTTGGTTTGGTAACTGGTATGAGCAGTTTGGAGGGCTTAAGGCATTGGTAGGCGGAGTCATGCTGATTTTAATGTTGTGTCTACTCCTACCATGTCTTATTCCTTTAGTAGTTAGGTCTGTGCAGAGCGTTATAGAAAATATAGCAGAGAGAAAGGCTGCTGCACAGATAATGGCCATATATAAATACGAGGCTCTAGATCAGGGAGAACCAATGCAGGAAGAGGAATGTTGAGGGATTCACATCATCAAAAAGTCTGGTCTGGTTCATGGCAACCTGAGGTATATGCAAACTAAGGTTAAGTGATGCCTCAGTAATTGTGAAATATCAGAGGCATCAAAGGGGGGAATGTGGTGGAATCTCGGTAAAAATAAATTTAGTAGGCCGAGATTACCACGTGGCATGTGTACGTGCATATACTGGTGTATCGGTCGGTTAGTTGCACGTGGCAAAGATACGATCAGTAGTGTACGGAGCATGTGCGAGAATACCGGATATAGTATTCCCCTCCTCCATTGTGCTGGACAAGCCATGCGGTCAAGCAGGAAGTTAGTTCTTGTTTGTTTTGATTGATTAAGAGAATGTGTGGGTGGAGCTTATTATGGGAGGAGTTATGTGCCTATATAAGGAGCCTACACTATTGTCCGGGGCTCAGAACTTGTTGTATTTTGGTGACATTAGTCCCTCTGAGTCCCGATCGGTGAACCGAATAAAGAATCTCTTCCTTCCTGAAGAAACCTGTGTCCATCTCTCTGTGCTTGGCTTCCGTCAGTTTCTCCGGTATCAGTACGCTGTTGTGGCATTTATCAATGCTTATGTACACTCCTGCGCAACAAAAATAAAGAATTCAAAAAAAAAAAAGTTAGTCATTTTGGGGGAAGAGGGAGGCGAGGTCTGGCTGCCGAACTGAGTGTTTGCAGGCTGCTGGAGCTCCAAGCTACATTATGCAGTTTTGAGGATTTCCCAATCCACATTTTTAAGTCTGACATCACAGAAGAGCTTTAACAGTCTACTGGAGAAGTCTTGCCCTCCCGGATGGAAGAATTTCAGCGAAGGCGGCTCTGGCTCTAGAGGCAAAGGCATTGAGACATGGCCAATCTCTCGGTCCCTGACTTACCTGGAAGAAACCCGGCAGGTTGTGCCCCATCATCTCTCCCTCCTCCTGCCGGTGAGTGCAGCTATCTACTTAAGACCAACTGCAGCACTTTTGGAAGCATCATTAGCCGCAATATCCCACCTAAGATGGCGGCTGCCTCATGTCCACCAGACCACCAACCCCAAACTCTGTCGGGGCTTGAGATTATCTTTGAGGCATTCTGAGCAAAATTAGCCAACAGATTGAAAAGTATCTCCCAAGAAATTCAACCTATCAACATACCCCAGTGTCCATAAAAGAGATGTGTCCAGCAGTTAGCTGTGTCTCACCCACAAGCAGTGGACCCTCCACTACATTGATGAACTCAGCATTTCACAGATGGCGTCACATCTTCTCGGCGAACCCAGTTGCAGGTCTGCGCGGATCAGCCACCGCAACAGCGCTCGTGGAGCACTGCTTCAGAGTGTGACCCTCCAAGTGAGCCCAGCAATCCTGAGGAAGCATGAGGATCTGCCAGGATGTATGATGGAGGCTTGTAGGCCTCAGTCTGATTTGTGGGACTCTGATCTCCCAGTAATGAGTGTGGGCTGACTGACTCCACACTCTATTGCACTAGGCCACAGTCTAGAGAGAAATAAGTAAATATTCAGAGATATGATAGGTCCCAATGGCATCTCTTTAATGCTATGCAGGCATTATTCCTAATTAGCTTCTCTTACCATGTTTAGTTAACCATCTGTTCTCAGATCTTAGTCTTCACAGGTTGGTTTAGCTTATGTTAGCTTGTTTTTATTCAGCATAGAGTAACCTAATGTCCACCTTGTGTCTCTCTACTATTATAATGTATCTAGTCATACTAGTCATACTGGCCTTGCCTGTAAATTACTCTTGTTTTTCTTGCTTTAATGAGAATATACATGTCAGTTGTGTTCAGCATAATCCCAAATATTGTTTTACTTGATGTGTAGCCATGTGACATGCAAACAAAATCACTTTCTTTCACTGAGGCCTCCAAAGAGGGACTTGGCAGGCAGCTCTCTTGTGCATGAAGCATCTACACCATCGAGGCTGATTCCGAAACTCCAGAACACTCGAGGAGTGTTTCAGGGAGATTTTTGAGACCCCCAGAGGAGGATGTTATGCCTCTAGATTTAGGGGGCAATTACCATAAAGGATACCCCACTCTCCTGGATCCCACGGTGCAACTGGGTCTGAGTTTGGCCAATATAATTTGCAGAAAATAAATGATGGTCCAGCAACATTTCTGCCCACAACATGGCCTTTCCAAAAAAAAATAAGGAAGTGCACTCTATCCCATCACTCTGAGCCAGGGTGCAACCAAGCCAGGACTCAGCACCAGGTCCCAATTACAATATGCATAAAGTACAAAGCAGTTTAAGCACTCCAAGGTTCAGAAAGGGCAGTTTATTGAAGCCCAATGTCCTAAAACATTTGGACCTACACGGTCTTTGTCAAGCTGTGTAGGTCAAAACATTGTGTGACATTAGGCTTCAAAAAACTGCCCTTTCTAAACCTTGGAGTGCCTAAACCTCTTTGTACTTTACACAACATGGCCTTTGTCAAGCTACAAGCTTCTCAAAGGCCCTGTTGTGGGCCAAAACATTGCTTTTACTTGCTCCAATAACCTGTTCACTGTCATGGTATTTATATCGGCAGACATTTTGTGCTATGATAGAAATTAAGAAAACAAGAGAAAGGTTCTGTCCCTGTTTAATATAAAAGAAAATCGATAAAATCCTTTATTGAATAAATCTACAAACACACACTTGTAGTACCAAGGTCATTAGTCACCACTGCCGCAGTAATGGATAACTGAGGCAGAAGAGATGACTCAAACTTAACATACTAAGTGAGGAGTATGTACAAACGCGGAGTGAGGGAACAAAAAAGATAAGTGGATAAAAACGGGGGCACAAATCACCATGAGAGGTGAAGTAGATATGTCCCCAAAATGGTAGCTGTACAGTGTGCACGATACAATTACAAGAGTAACAAAAAAATTATGTATCAGTGCAGTCTAACAATATCTATTTGAATTCCAAAAATAGATCCGATATATACAGCACACCAGATAGTGCCCCAATATATGTGGGGCTAGTATAATCTACTGTGTGATAGCAGAGAGTTATAAAAATAGGAACAATTATCTTAATATATGCCCCTAAGAAAACAAAGACCAGATCTAGTACCAACCTTTAGAAATCTTACTTATAAGATCGGGTATATAGGTGTCCCAATCTATATAGCAGAAGATGTAGCCCTTAGTTAGCACACAATAATAATATAGGTATAAGTCCTAAGCTGTGCCTTCGAGGGCACCTGTCTCTAGTGAATAAATGTATAGACTAACTACCTACATAAAGAGCTAATGCCCTAATCTGTGCCTTCGTGGGCACCCAACGATAATGCTGGTCTCAGTGCTAGGCTAGAACACTAAATGTAGTCTAATAGCCTATAGTCTATAGTAATAGAGCTACAGTAAAGGTCCGAGGGTCCTGGGTGTAGCGATAATAACTGAAAAAGTAAACGTGTAAAATAGCACGGAAGTAACAGGAAATAACACCAAACAGGATCAAATGTCAAGAGCCCCGACGCGCGTTTCGCCGAACACACAGGCTCATCAGGGGGAACTGACTCCCCGAACAAGGTGAGTTTAAATAGCCCGCCGAGAGTCCTCATTGGACAGACCGCGAGCATGATGTCATCAGTGATCATTAACAGGTACGGTGGCTCAGCGCGATCTAAAAAGAAGAGAAAGCGCATATCAAGAGAGTCCACCGTGATTGTCATGTTTTGAGGTATATTCGTAAGCATCCAAGTATAATCTAAACATGAGATTCGTTGGTACCTTTTGATGATGTTGATGGTAAAAAGAAAAAAGAAAAGTATGATAAGTAACTAAATAATAGACAAAATATAAGTAATAAAGAGATCCAAATAGATAAATAAATCCAAAAGAGGGGGGGGAATGAAATCTAAACAAGTATAGAAAACCTTGAACATATATAGCAAGGAATACAATGTTCAGATTGGGATTTAGGTGACTATTCCCAGTGTATCAGAAAATAGACCAAAAAATATTATTAAACAGAAAAGAAACAAATAAAAAAGGTATATAAAATAATAATAGATGCCCAACTAAATACTTAGATAATGGAAATGATATGGATACTAAATATTGATGGCATATGCTAGCGATTTGTGGTCTATCACTAAAGTAAAGATACCGTTGTAAGTGTGAGGTAGAAAGTTATATTAACTAAAACCATCAAAATATTAATTACTGCACTAAGAGGTGCTGATCAATTAAAGGTAAAGTCAAGTAAAGTTTATAGTGCTCATCAGTGAATGAATGCTGTATAATTAAATTCTTCATTCAGTCCTGATGGAACCAATGTCTTAAAGAGAGAAATCCATTTGGATTATTTTTGTAACAGAATTCTGTTAAAATTTCCTTTTCTTTGATTGGGTAGTAGTCTTTCTATTGCCTGGAATTTTACATTTTCTGGTTTGCCTTCGTGAATATTATTAATGTGTCTGGCCACCGGTGTTGGAGTGGTAATGTTGCCTATAGAATTGACGTGTTGTAGGATTCTTCTATGAAACTGCTGAAGTGTCTTGCCAATATACTGGGTGCCGCAACTACATGTTATTAAATAAATAACCCGTGTAGTGCTACAATTCACCAGTGCATTGGTGGCTATGATGATTTTAGATTGTGTGTATTGAACAGTTTTGGAAGGTGTAATGTACTGACATGCCTTGCAATGACCGCACCTGTACGTTCCTTTTGTACTTTATAGCCAATTGCCAGGTGGAGAGGGTGATGATAAGTGGCTATGGACGCGAAGGTCCTGTAAATTCGTGGATCTGCATGCTGTGAGAGGTGGATGGTTCGGTAAAATATTCCTAAGAAGAGGATTATGGAGTAGGATGGGCCAATTATTATGCAGTATGTGCGACATTGTGTTCCAGCCTTGATCAAAAGTGGCAATGCACCTAGGTGTCTTTGAGTCCAGTTTTGGTTTGGTCGTAGTGAGGCTCAGTTGTCTATTGATGCCACTGGCCCTTTGGAAAGCCTGCTTGAGAACACGGTTCGGATAACCTAATTCTTTGAATCTAGATCTTAGAAGTTGGCATTTTTGTAATAAGTGGAATCTTCGGAACAATTTCTTCTTGCTCGTAAGTATTGGCCAAATGGAATAGATGCCTTTAGTCTGTAAGGGTGATGGCTATCCCAATGTAGAAGACTATTGGTCGAAGTAGGTTTCCGAAACAATTCAGTTTGGATGGTACCGTCTTCAGTGAGTATAATTTTTAGATCTAGGAAGACGAGTTCGTGTTCATCGATCACATTTGTTAGCTTGAGATTGATCTCATTGTCATTGAGGGTCTGTATGAATTCCTCAAAAATATGAATTGGACCTGTCCATAGGAGCAGCACGTCGTCAATATATCTATACCAGCTCAAAATAAAACCGTGAAACCGGTCAAATCTGGCTGATGTGACGACATGCTGCTCCCACCATCCCAGAAATAAGTTAGCATATGTAGGTGCGCAAGTCGTCCCCATAGCTGTCCCAGAGATTTGCAAGTAATACTGACCGTTGAAGGTGAAATAATTATGGGTCAGTATAAAATGGAGGGCAGTAATAAAAAACTTTTTTGGGGGATCATTGTACGGGGTGTTCTCCAGAAAATGTTAGTATGCTCTAAGACCCATATGATGAGGTATGTTCGTATACAGAGCAACCACATCCAAACTGGCTAACATGGTATATGGAGGAACTGTCTTGTCTCGTAGGAATTGTAAGGTAGTTTTGGTGTCCTGAAGGTAGGAAGGTAACGTTAGTACAATTGGATGTAAGATTTTCTCCATATATTGGCTAATACGTTCAGTTAAACAATTATTCCCCGACACTATAGGTCTCCCTGGAGGTGGCTGGGTCCCCTTATGTACTTTAGGTAAACAGTAAAATGTAGCGATTGTTGGATTGTTATGAGGTAATAGAAATTTAAATTCCTCTGGGGTTATAATCTGAAGTGTCTTGGCTTCCGTTAACAGGATGTCTAGTTCGCTTAAGAACATAGTAGTTGGATCCGAGGAAAGGGTTCTGTAAGATAGCTTGTCATCCAAATGACTCATACACATATTGATGTATTCTTGTCTGTTCAATAGGACGATGTTACCCCCCTTGTCCGCTGGCTTGCTAATTATATTATCAAGTGATTTTAGTTCTTTTAATGCTAAACGCTCTTGCGAACTCAAATTGTTAGGAGTTTGGAAGTAATTAGACGTCATTTCAAATTGGTTTAGGGACATTTCAACAAATAGATCTACATGAGGAGTATCCTTAAAGTTGGGGGTAAAGCAACTAGGAGGTTTGAAGTTGGTAAGGGGTCTAAGGGGGTCCTGTTCGTCCTGGAGACTAGTCAGTATTTTGGAGAGCTCGTAGTCCTTAGAGGAGAGACCTAGCTCATTAGCTAACTGTTGGTCTTTTTTTGCATGCATGATGTTTAAAGCAAGTTTCCTGCCAAATAGATGTATATCTTTTGACCAATTAAATTTACTGCAGGTAGGGGTAGGTACAAAAGAGAGTCCTTTGCTAAGGAGGGTGATGTGACGTGTTTGTAATGGAAAGTCTGACCAATTAATGATTCTATTATTGATTATGTCCTTTGTATTCGACCCTGTGTTTTGTAAGCCCAACGATCTCTGTCCCTGAGTCTCCCCCGTTGCTGACGGGGGGAGTCCTGCTCTAAAAAAGTAGCCGATGATGCGGTGGACGGAGTGGAGGGGTTACTGATTTCAAGGGGGATTGGGATGTCTAAAAAAGACACAGATTTATCAGTATTTCTAAGAATGCTTTTATTCTGATAAGATTGGGCACTTGAATCCCTTTTGCGGTCAGTACTTTTGTTAGATGATAATTTACGTCTAAGTATCAGAGGTTGGTCTTGGTCTGACCAGTCAGTCTCGCCAGAAGAAGACCCTCTATAGCTGTTAGGTCTTCTGTTATATTTTCTCTTTTGTCTGAAAATCTCCCCACTATTGAAATCCTTAAAATCCCGTTGAAATTTATTGTGTTTTTTTATCTTTAAATGTTGTCTGAAATTAGTGATATTTTGCTGTAGCTTGTTTTCCATCGGTATATACAGGTTATCGGACTTAAAGTTTTTTATTTTTATGATTTCATTTTGCAGTTTTGAATTGGTTTCATCAAAGTTAGTAGTTTCTAATTTAATCAAAAAGTCCATCAACCGAAAGGAACAGTCCAATAAAATTGTGTTCCATTCACCGAGCTGTTCCTCGATCTGAATTTTATCTGTCAAGAGAATATCGGGGCGTAAGCCCCTAGGTACTAGTTTTTGTTGTGAATATTGTTTCAGGCTCGTCAATTCCCCAAAACTCCTAATTTGTTCTTGATATAATTTTTGAATGGCAAAAAAGGAAAAATTGATGTCGTTATTTATAGTATCATTATTGGTAAGTGGATTAATAGAAAAGACATTGGTGATCTCATCCTGACCTAAATTGGGATCACCCAATTTTTCCAATAGGTCAGTCATAAGATACAGTAAACTATGTAGATTAGGGAAATGAACAATTATAGTAAGAGCCAAAGAGATTATAACCCCAGGGGAATTTAAATTTCTATTACCTCATAACAATCCAACAATCGCTACATTTTACTGTTTACCTAAAGTACATAAGGGGACTCGGCCACCTCCAGGGAGACCTATAGTGTCGGGGAATAATTGTTTAACTGAACGTCTTAGCCAATATATGGAGAAAATCTTACATCCAATTGTACTAACGTTACCTTCCTACCTTCAGGACACCAAAACTACCTTACAATTCCTACGAGACAAGACGGTTCCTCCATATACCATGTTAGCCAGTTTGGATGTGGTTGCTCTGTATACGAACATACCTCATCATATGGGTCTTAGAGCATACCAACATTTTCTGGAGAACACCCCGTACAATGATCCCCCAAAGAAGTTTTTTATCACTGCCCTCCATTTTATACTGACCCATAATTATTTCACCTTCAACGGTCAGTATTACTTGCAAATCTCTGGGACAGCTATGGGGACGACTTGCGCACCTACATATGCTAACTTATTTCTGGGATGGTGGGAGCAGCATGTCGTCACATCAGCCAGATTTGACCGGTTTCACGGTTTTATTTCGAGCTGGCATAGATATATTGACGACGTGCTGCTCCTATGGACAGGTCCAATTCATATTTTTGAGGAATTCGTAAAGACCCTCAATGACAATGAGATCAATCTCAAGCTAACACATGTGATCGATGAACACAAACTCGTCTTCCTAGATCTAAAAATTATACTTACTGAAGACGGTACCATCCAAACTGAATTGTTTCGGAAACCTACTTCAACCAATAGTCTTCTACATTGGGATAGCCATCACCCTTACAGACTAAAGGCATCTATTCCATTTGGCAAATACTTACAAGCGAGAAGAAATTGTTCCGAAGATTCCACTTATTACAAAGAATGCCAACTTCTAAGATCTAGATTCAAAGAATTAGGTTATCCAAACCGTGTTCTCCAGCAAAACTGGACTCAAAGACACCTAGGTGCATTGCCACTTTTGATCAAGGCTGGAACACAATGTCTCACATACTGCATAATAATTGGCCCATCCTACTCCATAATCCTCTTCTTAGGAATATTTTACCGAACCATCCACCTCTCACAGCACGCAGATCCATGAATTTACAGAACCTTCTCGTCCATAGCCACTTATCATCACCATCTCCACCTGGCAATTGGCTATCAAGTACAAAAGGAACGTACAGGTGCGGTCATTGCAAGGCATGTCAGTACATTACACCTTCCAAAACTGTTCAATCAATACAATCTAAAATCATCATAGCCACCAATGCACTGGTGAATTGTAGCACTACACAGGTTATTTATTTAATAACATGTAGTTGCGGCACCCAGTATATTGGCAAGACATTTCAGCAGTTTCGTAGAAGAATCCTACAACACGTCAATTCTATAGGCAACATTACCACTCCAACACCGGTGGCCAGACACACTAATAATTTTCACGAAGGCAAACCAGAAAATGTAAAATTCCAGGCAATAGAAAGACTACTACCCAATGAAAGAAAAGGAAATTTTAACAGAATTCTGTTACAAAAATAATCCAAATGGATTTCTCTCTTTAAGACATTAGTTCCATCAGGACTGAATGAAGAATTTAATTATACAGCATTCATTCACTGATGAGCACTATATACTTTACTTGACTTTACCTTTAAAGGACCACTCTAGTGCCAGGAAAGCATACTCGTTTTCCTGGCACTAGAGTGCCCTGAGGGTGCCCCCACCCTCAGGGACCCCCTCCCGCCCGGCTCTGGAAAGGGGAAAGGGGTTAAATCTTACCTTTTTCCAGCGCTGGGCGGAGAGATCTCCTCCTGCTCTCCTCCTCCGATCCTCCTCTTCTACTCCCCGTCGGCTGAATGCGCACGCGCGTCAAGAGCTGCGCGCGCATTCAGCCGGTCACATAGGAAAGCATTCATAATGCTTTCCTATGGACGCTGGCGTGCTCTCACTGTGAAAATCACAGTGAGACGCACGCAAGCGCCTCTAGCGGCTGTCAATGAGACAGCCACTAGAGGACATAGGGGGAAGGCTTAACCCATTCATAAACATAGCAGTTTCTCTGAAACTGCTATGTTTATGAAAAAAATGGGTTAACCCTAGAAGGACCTGGCACCCAGACCACTTCATTAAGCTGAAGTGGTCTGGGTGCCTAGAGTGGTCCTTTAATTAATCAGCACCTCTTAGTGCAGTAATTAATATTTTGATTGTTTTAGTTAATAAAACTTTCTACCGCACACTTACAACGGTATCTTTACTTTAGTGATAGACCACAAATCGCTAGCATATGTCATCAATATTTAGTATCCATATATCATTTCCATTATCTAAGTATTTAGTTGGGCATCAATTATTATTATTATTATTTTATATACCTTTTTTATTTGTTTCTTTTCTGTTTAATAATATTTTTTGGTCTATTTTCTGATACACTGGGGATAGTCACCTAAATCCCAATCTGAACATTGTATTCCTTGCTATATATGATCAAGGTTTTCTATACTTGTTTAGATTTCATCCCCCCCCCCCTCCCTCTTTTGGATTTATTTATCTATTTGGATCTCTTTATTACTTATATTTTGTCTATTATTTAGTTACTTATCATACTTTTCGTTTTCCTTTTTACCATCAACATCATCAAAAGGTACCAACGAATCTCATGTTTAGATTATACTTGGATGCTTACGAATATACCTCAAAACATGACAATCACTGTGGACTCTCTTGATATGCGCTTTCTCTTCTTTTTGATCGCGCTGAGCCAGCGTACCTGTTAATGATCACTGATGACATCATGCTCGCGGTCTGTCCAATGAGGACTCTCGGCGGGCTATTTAAACTCACCTTGTTCGGGGAGTCAGTTCCCCCTGATGAGCCTGTGTGTTCGGCAAAACGCGCATCGGGGCTCTTGACATTTGATCCTATTTGGTGTTATTTCCTGTTACTTCCGTGCTATTTTACACGTTTACTTTTTCAGTTATTATCGCTACACCCAGGACCCTCAGACCTTTACTGTCGCTCTATTACTATAGACTATAGGCTATTAGACTACATTTAGTGTACTAGCCTAGCACTGTGACCAGCATTATCGTTAGGTGCCCACGAAGGCACAGATTAGGGCATTAGCTCTTTATGTAGGTAGTTAGTCTATACATTTATTCACTAGAGACAGGTGCCCTCGAAGGCACAGCTTAGGACTTCTACCTATATTATTATTGTGTGCTAACTAAGGGCTATATCTTCTGCTATATAGATTGGGACACCTATATACCCGATCTTATAAGTAAGATTTCTAAAGGTTGGTACTAGATCTGGTCTTTGTTTTCTTAGGGGCATATATTAAGATAATTGTTCCTATTTTTATAACTCTCTGCTATCACACAGTAGATTATACTAGCCCCACATATATTGGGGCACTATCTGGTGTGCTGTATATATCGGATCTATTTTTGGAATTCAAATAGATATTGTTAGACTGCACTGATACATTATATTTTTGTTACTCTTTCAATTGTATCGTGCACACTGTACAGCTACCATTTTGGGGACATATCTACTTCACCTCTCGTGGTGATTTGTGCCCCCATTTTTTGTCCACTTATCTTAATTTTTTTGTTCCCTCACTCCGCGTTTGTACATACTCCTCACTTAGTATGTTAAGTTTGAGTCATCTCTTCTGCCTCAGTTATCCATTACTGCGGCAGTGGTGACTAATGACCTTGGTACTATAAGTGTGTGTTTGTAGATTTATTCAATAAAAGATTTTATCGATTTTCTTTTATATTAAACAGGGACAGAACCTTTCTCTTGTTTTCTTGCATTTACTAACTTAGGGTTATCCCCTTATCTGTTCCTATTATTTCTCCTACATCTATATAGGGCCCACCCTCTAACAATGATAGAAATTAAAGTGTATATTGCCTAAATCATTCTGAACAGAGCAGACTCCATTTTGTTATCTTCAAACTAACAAAAGACACAAGATTTCTATCCCTTCTGTAAAACTAACCACTTTGCCAGAAGCTAAGGAATGCTTAGCATATACAAACTTGTTGATAATAGATGAGAACAGGGGATGGACAGACTGTCTAAATGCTAATGGAATATAATCAATTCTAAACCCAGACATTTGTGACAGAGAAGATTAAATAATTTTACTTTACTTTCGATATTGTATAACGTCCCATTGTAAGTTTAGGGGGTCATACTTAGTTATAACTGTCATATTAGAAATTATAGCAGAATTTGCAAGACACGTAGTCTGAAGAAAGACCCAAAAAAGATGAGAACGGGGGGATGGACAGACTGTCTAAATGCCTATGGAATATAATCAATTCTAAACCCAGACATTTGTGACAGAGAAGATTAAATAATTTAACTTTACTTTCGATATTGTATAACGTCCCATTGTAAGTTTAGGGGGTCATACTTAGTTATAACTGTCATATTAGAAATTATAGCAGAATTTGCAAGACACATAGTCTGAAGAAAGACCCCAAAAAAACTCTTTGAACTGACAGTAAACTTAAGTTATAGACAACCATAAAGATAAGGTAAATTACGTCAAAATAGCCACCAGGAAAAGTTAACTCTTTCCTGGATAGGTATGTTTAGTGGGACGAGACTGCCCTCTATAGACCAAATACTTAAATTGCTATCTGGAAGGTAACCACACCTCCAGTTTTCTATTGGTCTATCACCTAGTGACGAACAGAGAATTTTTCCCTTTAAAAGTTAAGACAAAGGGAAGAGAGGTATGCAAAGAAATGCAGAGGAAGCAGTTGGAGCAGGCTAAGTCAGGAGACAGAGAAAGAGACCCATGACATTCAAATTCCTGAGAATACCTGAGAACATCTGATGAGAACATCTCTTCAACTGGTAATTATACTGGTTTCATTTAATTAATCTAAATTAATTAAAATTTTCTAATAGCATGATATATGACTGGATAAATCACGATCAGATTTCGATATTTAGGAATCTTAGTTACTAAAGAATATATAATTAAGCATTCTATTCTGCAGATAGAAAAGAATAATTATGTATTTATGTGATTTATCACATGTTAACATATCGTGATATTTATCCAGGTGTATTGATTTGCTCTAAAATAAGATAAAATATCTGTTTAGGCAAGTTAAAATTCTGCTTGTAGAACATGGTAGATTAGTCTTATTGGATGGTTCCAGGAAATGACTAATGAGCTGTTTTAAAAGTTATTTTATTTAAAATTACATGAGAATAGGTCTTAATTACCTAGGAGGTCTAACCAGCATTGAAAGGGTTATTCTAACTGTCAGCTAAAGTTTTATGGCCTTAAGCTGCAAGCTCTGTGTGTGAAGCTTTCACTCTCGTTTCTCTGTGAAGTACTATCATAAATCATTGTCTTGACAATTAAGACTGCGTTAGCCATTGGGAGATGTTTTTACATTACCATATTGTATTGCATACTATGTTATACTGAATATTCATTGATTATTATCACGCATGTTACATATTATTATTATTTAAATTGTATCTATTTTTATAACAAATTGTAATTTTATTTATATGGAATACATTTCACTTACACAATAACGATCTTTGGGATCTGAGAATTGAAATAGTGGGCAATTCTCAACTGTTTACTATTATTATCCCATAAATATTCCCACATCACTTTGGATTTACCTTCAGTGCCTGGACCATCATTTATTTTCTAGATGTAGGGGGAGCCTTTTTTGTAGTGCAAGGTGGTTATAATTTGCCATGTTGTTGGAGGAGAGCTAGGCTCATGCAGCCATTCTGTAGCTCAGCCAAGCCATGCCCCGACCACCATGCATTTTTTTAAAAACAGTTTTTACTATATGTAGCTGTAAACCTCAACAAATTGTCACTGTTTGCAGAGCTGTGTCTAATACTGGCCTATGAACCACAGTTCTAAATATAATACATCCTTAGAATGTCGTCTGTGCATAATTATATACACTACCTAGTAAACTGAGGTGATAGAATATTATTAATGTCACTCTTCATCCTTTGTTGAGGGAATAAAGGTTTATAGATTATACGTGTAATCCTTGTTTTGCAATCAACAGGGCCAAGGCAATTAGCATTTTGATGCCACAATACATCTATTGACACCATGCTGCAATCTGGTGTCCTTTTTTCCATATTCTAATACTTCTCTATTCTTCCTCATTTTTTGATACCACAACAGCCCATGTCTTAAATAATGAAAACAAATAGGCTATTTAAGGTCTCACTACACATTGCCCTGTGATGTTCTCAGTTACCAGAAAGTGCAGAGGGAGTTTCCCCCCCCCCCCCCCAATTGTTTTATTTAAACTGTATGCAACAGAGGATGGAGGGAGCACACAGTGGTTGGGAGAGACAGTAATGCAATATTTTTGCAAGGGAGAAGATGATCATGTCTGTCGATCATGTCTGTCAACAGCGCACTGTGCATACTGGCGATAGACACAAAATATGAAAATAATTTACATTAGGCAGCCAGGAACAGAGTTTTGAGCTGCCAATGTCATGTGTGCTGTTGAGGACAGTAGTTTAGCTTGAGAACTAAGATGAAAAGAAAATAGTAAAATACCAGGTTTATAGGTATTTGTAAGCAATCTGCTGGCATTTTTGGGAATTCAGATTCCAAAAATGCTAGCTGAATAAAAACATTTTGCCTGTATTGTTAAATAGTTATCTATTATCTGTATTATATAGTACATAGAAATGCTGCATTACACCTCTCGACTGTCCTAATTTCAATAAGACAGTCCCGATTTCAGGGTCCTATCCTACCGTCCTGACTTTTGTGCCGAAATGTTGGGTGGATTCTCTGTCCTCTTCCTGACTGACAAAGGTGAATATATTGTACAGCAATTTATGAATTTATTTTTTCTATCTTGAAATATTGTTTTTCTAAATTGAAACATTTCTCAGATTATTTTTTTTGTTTTTTGGATTGGCTATGCACATATACACTATATGACAAGACTACTGCATATGGTTTATCTTGAATGTATATTAATTATTGGGATATGAGTTCTCTAATGATGTATATATATATTAACTTTGGATATTTTTATTGCTATTGTGAAATAAAATATGATTTGCACCACATAAGAGTGTGGGTATTTCTTTAATATATTATTTTCGGATACAAGTCATGTTAAACATAAATTCTACGACCTTTTATGTGTCACTTATATTAAATCAATAGGAAACATTTATTTTTTTTAAATATATATTTTTTTGCTAAATAATAAATTATTGTGAAATGGAAATCAAACTAAATTTTCCCCAATAGAGTCAGGAATATAAATGAGTTAAGAAATGTATTCAACTTGGAGTACATTTTGCAAATCTGATTGTCATTTCATATAAGTGAACCGGATTACTCCAGTGTTACTATAGAAGAACCTACGGTTGTCATCAAGCACAGCTCCCTGGATACCATCCTGTAACACTTGCATATTGTTTGTAATAAATATCATCAATATGGAACTGAAGTTTTGCCCAAAGTCAATGTTACGGTGAGGTTTTGAACCACATTTGGGAGACTCTGTTGAAAAATTGAAAGCTTAGTTAATATACAAAGTGGATTTGTTTGCTACCTTTTTGGCAGCAAGAATTGTCTGACAGTGAGAAAAACATTTAAATCATCATGCATGTTTGCTCATAACTATCGCACTTTGAAACTGAACATTGTCTGTACACCAATGTTGCACTGAGGGGTTGAATTTCCAAAATGTTTCTTTTATTAACTTGGTTTTCACTAAATAATGGTAACTATGGATATAAAGAGCTTTGAGATGCTCTGAGTCTGCCAAGTAGGATGTCCAATGAAATGACTGAAAAGAGAAAATGACCCTGGTTCGCTGACAACTGAATAAACATAATCTCATTTAAATGGATCTAAGTGATGAGCATAACATTCACTAGCTTTTGACCTGTGACAGACCTGGCCTTATGTTAAATAGTCTCTTGTTTTGCCAATATGATGGGTACAGGCAGAAATAAACATGTTGGATATGGATGTACAAACATATTTAAAAACCTATTAAATATGTACATTAATTAGTCCTGTGCAATTAGTTAGACTCAATCATTTTGTCCAAAAAAAAAAAAAACTTTGTTCGGGTAGTCTGATATTTTTCTGTGATGGTTCAGCTTCTCACTATCTCCGGATAAAATGAACATTTCATGATTGTCCTCTAATCAGCAATCATGTTTTTTCATGTTTTCTTTGTTTGGTGCCACAGAGAGAACACAGAATCATCATGAATCAAAAACATGCTTCTCCATTGTGCGTGTTATTTGTTCAGTTATACGTCTATATTGCTCTCAGAGTTACATAATTAGAAGGACACGCTGAGCATCCTAAATTTGGACTAATCGTAATTCGGAAAAAAATGAATACACAAGTCTGATTTGTATTATGTATACACACACTACACAGCAGTATACTTTGGATGCTGTCCCCCACCAAAAGCAAATTTAAAAATTTTACATTTTATATATATATATTCACTGAACAAAATTATAAACGCAACACTTTTGTTTTTTCCCCCATTTTTCATGAGCTGAGCTCTAAGACTTTTTCTATGTATATAAAAGGCCTATTTCTCTCAAATATTGTTCACAAATCTGTCTAAATCTGTGTTAGTGAACACTTCTCCCTTGCAGAGATAATCCATCCACCTCACAGGTGTGGCATTTCAAGATGCTGATTAGACAGCATGATTATTGCACAGGTGTGCCTTAGGCTGGCCACTATAAAAGGCCACTCTAAAATGTGCAGTTTTACTGTATTGGGAGAGTCCGGGGGGGTCCGAAATTCAGTCAGTATCTGGTGTGACCACCATTTGCCTCAAGCAGTGCAACACATCTCCTTTGCATAGAGCTGATCAGGTTGTTGATTGTGGACTGTGGAATGATGGTCCACTCCTCGTCAATAACTGTGCGAAGTTGCTGGATATTGGCAGGACCAGGAACACGCTGTCATATACGCTGATCCAGAGCATCCCAAACATGCTCAGTGGGTGACATGTCTGGTGAGTATGCCGGCCATGCAAGAACTGGGATGTTTTCAGCCTAGGAATTGTGTACAGATCCTAGCAACATGGGGCCGTGCATTATCATGCTGCAACATGAGGTGATGGTCATGGATGAATGGCACAACAATGGGCCTCAGGGTCTTGTCACATTATCTCTGTGCATTCAAAATGCCATTAATAAAATGTCTATTAAATACGCCTGCCCATACCATAACCCAACTGCCATTATGGGCCACTCGATCCACAACGTTGACCTCAGCAAACTGCTCACCCACATGACACCATACACGCTGTCTGTCATCTGCCCTGTACAGTGAAAACCGGGATTCATCCGTGAAGAGAACACCTCTTTAAAGTGCCAAAAACAAAGGTGTTGCATTTATAATTTTGTTCAGTATATACATGCATACACTCACATATAGCTTGGCCCTCACCCCTTCTCAATATTCACTTCCTAAAATGCCCTGGTGCAAATCCACATTGAAAATATATATTAAAAAGTTAAAGGAGGGATGTACTCTGATGTCTTTTCAAAATATAATGTTGTTTATTTAAAAAAATAACATTCCATGTGCTTGATCAACATTTCTACCCCTTCTGGTCTTCCTCAATTCCACAGATTTTGAGGAAGACCTGAAGGGATCGAAATGCCTTTTGTTAATTGTACTGTCATGAACTTTAACATTTAATAGGCTAACTGAGACCTGTAGATTCTGAGATGTAACTTGGGTTTTTTCAAATTTCTCTGAGCATTGAACGTTCTGACCTTGGGGAGAATTTGCTGGGATACCCACTATTGCGAAGATTGGGTACTGTCTTGAATGATTTCCACTTTTGAATAATCTGTCTCACTGTAGTATGATGGACTTTAAATTGTTTGGAAATGGCTTTATAACCCTTCCCAGTTTTATGGGCAGTAACAATTGCTTCTCTAAGATCATTGCTGATGTCTTTCCTCCTTGGCATTGTGTTAACACACACCTGAACACTCAAGGCCAGCAAACTGATAAACTTTGTATTTTATACAGATGGTCACACTTGCTGATTATCAATTAATCAAGGACATTTGATTAGCAGCACATGGCTGCTACTTATCCTATTAATTCCTATGGAAACAGAAAGGGTGTACTTAGATTTTCACACATGGCATCTCAATTTTGGTTTTATTTTTGCTAAACAAATGACACGGTGTAATATGCCATGTGTTGTTATCCATTTGAGGTTGTTGTTTGTTGTATTTGTGGTCTTGGAGCTTGGAACGTCAGAGTATTTTTCTAGCATTATTGTTTCCCTTTAGTTTCACTTTGAATTCTCACTTTAGTATATAACCATGTAAGATACGCTTATAAAAAATTTTTGTGCAGACTGCTGGAGGCCATGAATGTCAACTCTTTCAATTTTGTGCCTCACAGGAGTCTGATCCTTCACTTAGAATTGGATATTAAAACATCTTCCTTTTTAATTTTTCAACAAATGGTGTCCTCTGCTCAGCAGCTTTATTTCTCAAAGAACACACTTAGCTGAGTTTATAAGCTAATTTACAGTAATTATGACAGACATAGATAAGAGTCAACTCAATTATATTAAATAAAAAAAAAAAAGAGAGAATTGCCACATGTAGCTTTCAGAGTGCTGTAGTGGTTATGGTGACATGACTGCCTTGGAGCTCCCCAACCAATGTAAGCAGTGAAACCATTTGCTTTTTGAATTGTTACCTGGAATCTGCCAGGACCCACTCTCTGCTTCTATGAGGGCAGAAAGCTCTCTGCCTGAGCTACGCTTGGTGGTCCAGGGCTTAGCTTATTGGCTGAGAGCAGCCAGCTAACAATCTCAGCCAATAAGCTGGCCCTGCACTGTACTGTTTAGCTCTGGAGAGTGTGTGAGCCTGTCAGTGTGTGTGTGTGTGCGTCTGTCAGAGTAAGCAAGCCTGTCAGTGTGTGTGTGAGAGAGCTTGTCAGTATCTGTATGTGTGTGTGAGAGAGAGCCTGTCAAGAGCGTCTGTGTGTGTGTGTGTGTGTGTGAGCTAGAGCCTGTCAAGAGTGTGTGAGCGCCTGTCAGAGTGTGTGCGTGCAAGCCTGTTGTCAGCATGAGTGTGTATGTGAGCCTGTCAGAGTGTGTGTGTGAGAGCCAGTCAGTGTGTACGTGCGCGTTTAGGTACCTGCCCCCTCCGATCGCATGAGGAAGGTGTTTTTTTACTCACCTTTCTTCCCATTTTCCCACGCTGTGCCAGTTTTGCCATGGCTGAGATGATCAATCTTTATGATCTCAGCTAAGGCAATGCTTTCCCTCAGCATTTTATCTCTACGAGCATTATGGGAGTATTAGTCCACAAAATCTGTAGTGCTGGAGTTTGCCTATCCCTGGTACACATTCTACCTATAATGCCACAAGATGACCTAAACTACCTAGAACTGAGCATGGATCCAACAAAGGGCAGGCCATTTCAGTTATTGTCTGTTTTCAGCATTCTCTTATGATCTGCTTTAGTTTGTCTTTAAATTGCCAAGAATCCCCCAGCAGAAACTAAAATATGGAACCTTTGAAAACTGTGCCGATGGGGGAATTTGCTATACTTAACTGAGAAGGCTCACCAAGGCCAAGATCATTGCCATCTGTGCTTGCTCTATCTCCTAAGCAGAGGGAGCCTGTTAGCACTCAAATGAGACCTCAACTGACCTTTAGTTGGTTAGTTTAGTTACATTGTTGGGTTCAGCTTGATATAAAAATGCTTTAGGTTCTATTTGTAATGGCACAAGCGAAAAATAAATAGTTTGGAGAGTGGTGACGTGGCCAACGGCGAGCCGACCCAGCGTGCTTTACCAGAGCTCTCATGAGACCCCGAGATAAACCCGAATTTATTAAATTGCTGGCAGTTATTCACTTACCTTTTACCACTACCCCCCAGATGACAAGATGGGACGTAAGCACAAAAATCCCATTTCCCAGATGGCTCTGGTATGCCAGATATCAGGCTCTCCTTCGAGAGGCCTGTGGAGCGACTACCACCCAAGATGGCACCCAAGGCACAAATCGCGGCTGAGGCCTCTGAAGAATCTTAGGAAGATGCAGATTCTATGGTCTCGAGCGGCACGGGGGGATATACAGAGAGACTGAGAGTCGGATTATGACTTTTTCCCTTCTACAAAAGGGGACATTAAGAAGCTGCTGCTGGAGCTGAGGCAGGCGTGGAAAACAGATCTGCAGAAGACACAGGCTGACATAGGAGCAATGAATGCAAAGCTCAATGCAGTTTAAATAAGGGGAAAAGACCAGAGACAACCAGATGCAGGAGACTAAGTGTCAGGTGGAAGAGTTTAGCCACCAGGTTTAGAAAGCTACATAACGCAGTAGCTGTACTGGAGTCCAGACACAGAAGGCGCAACATCCATCTAAGAGGTATCCCCGGAAGAGTGGGAAGCGAGGAGCTACTGCCCTTCAACAGGAGACAGATTGCCTCACTGGGCCTTAAGGGGGCGAGAGACACCTCACTGGTTATGTCAGTATTCAGAGTAATAAAGCAGCTGCAGCCTCGTCAGGGGCCTCCAAGGACTTCATCATGGTAACCAGAGATGTCACGGCACAATCTGTTATTATGACCCACTCTTGAGCCTTAGGAACAGTACAATTTGAACGCTGTGAGATAGCTTTATACAGGGATCTCCCATTCACAGTACTAATGGAGAAAAGGCAGTTGGCTCCAATTGCCAGATGACTGAGGGACCACTCTGCCAAGTATAGATGGGGAATGGAAGGCCCGAAAGCAGATGACCTTAATTATCTTAACCTCCGCGGATGACCTATAGACTTTCACCTGCACTTGTTACCCAATCTGCCTTGATATAGAGCTAATCTGCCTAGCTACCTAACCTAACCCTAAACTGCACCTATGGCACATTGTAGAATGACTCTTGGCATCTAAAATAGGATTTCAACAGAATTTATGAATGGGGATTGGCTTGTGGAGGGGCACCTTTTGGCAAAATTATTGGGTTCCCTTTAATGACTGTACCATTGGAGGTAGACGAGGAATACTTGTAGGCTTGTAATAAAGTTAAGAGTTATGCCTTTCACACTCTTAATTCTAAAGAACTATATTCCCTAATTTTATCCCTAACCCCCAACACAATGCACCCAATAAGTTTATCAATCTAATCTAAATCCTTTTACGTTAAGGATCCACATATTTTACTTAATTTTACTCCTAATCCTAAACTCCCTAGCTTTAAACACTCACAAATGATAAACCTACCTCCAGTCTTAATCCTTAATCCCAGTAGCATAATGTCAGGGTTTCTTTGCTGTTTTAAACAGTAACCCTTCCTTTTTCAGTGACTGAGTTTTCAGCTGTAATTGCTATCAGCTCCTTCAGTATGTTGCAACGGTTACTCACCTGAGAGTAGTAATCAACCCTGCTGCTAATCAGTTCAGCCTATTTAAGCAGCAAATCCTAGAACCTCCTTGCCCTTGCGTGGTTTCCTGTTCCCCAGAAGTCTCCTTGTTCCTGTGTTTCCTGTTTGCTCCTGGTTCCTGACTCTGGCCTTGTTCCTGACTCCGCTGCTCTCCGTGCTCCTGATCCTGGCTCGTCTGACTACACGCTCTAGTGACTGACCCCTGCTTGTTTCCTGGACTTTGCTTTTGGTTATTTCTTTGTTATTTATTAATAAAGGTGTTTCTGAATCTAGTTCTGTCTCTGTCTGGTTCCTGGTCCCTGACATTACGCAAGGGCCATGAATACAGATGGTACAGGCAATACACCTATACCTAACCAATTTACCCAGTGGGACCAGCAGAAACACCATTTGGACCAGTATGCCCATCTGGATCCAGCACCCGGCCAGCCTGCGATTGCGGCCGCCTCTGCCTCACTTCCTGTTCTAACACCGGTTGTAGCCTCCAAACCTGTTGCGGCTAGAGGAATGACTGAGTCTGTCCCGCTCCCTCAGTATTTTGGGGGCAACCCAGCTCAGTGCAAAGAATTTATAAATCAGGTTAAAGGATACCTTGAAATGCAGCCCCAGGCATTTCCTACAGACAGCGACAAAGTCCAGTTCATGATTTCTTTGCTGTCTGAAAAAGCCCTAGCTTGGGCAAAACCTCTCTACAATTACCCTGAATTTGTTGCGTCCTTTAAAAGGGTTTTTGATATTCCAGCTCGCTCCACCCCTACTGCCAAACAACTCATGTCTAATGCTCAGGGCACGAAAACTATTGTCGAGTATGCCAGTGAATTCCGTACCATGGCAGCAGAGGGTGGCTGGAACAACGAGACTCTCGTGGCTGCCTTTGCACAAGGGCTCTCCGATGTTGTTAAAAATGAGATTGCAGCCAGAGAATTACCTAAAGATCTAGAGGAACTGATATCATTTGTCACCCTCATTGACATCAGACTCCGAGAGAGATCCTCATCCAGGGAGCGCCTGCGGAGGCCTCCTGTATATTTGGCACCGAGCTTTTCTTGCCCACCCAAACCTCCCTCACCTCCCATGCCTCCTGGTCCTGAGTCCTCTGTTGGGGTGGAGCCAAGGCGGTTAGGCTACTCACACCTCTCTGTCGAGGAGAGAGCCTTTAGGAGGAGGGAGGGCCTGTGCCTATACTGCGGACACCATGGTCACATGTTAAAGTTTTGCCCAATTCGTCCAGTAAAGGGCCCGCACCCAACATACTGTCAGGGGCAGATCTTGGGTGGTCTTTCTGCAGACCCAGAGATATATGAGGACAAACCCTTGGTGCCTATTATCCTCTCCTGGCCTGATTCATCCATGCTTGATTCTGGGGCCGCAGGCTTGTTTATAGATTGTGCATTTGCATCGAAGCACTCTATACCCTTACAGCCTCGCAACTCTCCACTAGCTTTCGAAGCCATCGATGGCAGACCAATGCAGCCAACCCACGTGACCCAGGAAATCATGCCCAAATCTCTGGCTGTAGGGGCTCTACATCATGAGACGATCCAATTCCAGGTAATTTCCTCTCCATATTACCAGGTTGTTTTGGGATACCCTTGGCTACAGAAGCATAACCCCACAATTGATTGGCGCAAATCTGAGATATTATTTTGGTCCCAGCAATGCACATTTTCCTGTCTCCGGAAACCGGTCAAAGTTTTGGGCACATGTTCTGTCTCTTCCTTACCCACTGAGTACCAAGAATTCCAAGATGTATTTGACAAAGGTCAAGCCAGCGTTCTGCCGCCACACCGTCCGTATGACTGTGGTATCGAACTCCAACCTGGTGCCATTCCTCCCCCTGGCTGGATTTACCCACTGTCTGTAGCAGAGAATCGAGCCATGGAGGAGTATGTTACCGATGCATTGTTTAAGGGATTCATTCGGAAGTCATCTTCTCCTGCCGGGGACGGCTTTTTCTTTGTGAAAAATAAAAGTGGTGAGTTAAGACCCTGTATCAACTATAGGGGTCTCAATCGCATTACTATTAAGAATGCCTACTGTAACGGACCGTTTTGCTCAAAAGAGGATAAAACCCAGTTTAGGCGATATCCCCCTTTTCCATAGACCAGCAGCTACAGCAATCACCAATCTCCCGAACTGCAAACTGTACGAATTCTGGAAACTCCCGAACTGGAAACACACGAACCCTGGAATCAGCCGAACAGGAAAAGCATACAATCCGCTTACACTCCTGGCAGTCAGCATACAATCCAATCCCCCCAAAAACGAGACGACACATTGGTTTGAGGGTCAAGCAGAATCTGAGGACTGGAACACCCAGCCTGCTTTTTATTACAGTTGTGCACATACAGGACACACCCAGGGGGAGGCATAAAACAACCAATCAAGTAACAGTACAACCCACACATCCCCTCCCCTCAGATAAGCAATTAACATAATTATTACATACAGTAAAAATACAGTTTCCACACATACTCTGTAACTTTAAAACCATACATCACATAAAAATACATATCCACAATCAATCCATTCGGGGGAACAACATATTAAAAAATGGCATGAATCAGACCAGGGGTTCAAAAGTTAGTAAAAGTATCTTTTGTTACCCCTGGCTGGCAGTATTTTAATCTGGCTCAAACAGTAAAAGTAAAACATCCCCACAATGCATCCTGGCTTCCTCCCTTCTGCCCTGGAGATAATTGGAGAAGTAATCCAATTATCTCCCAGGTCAAAGACAAAACTCCATTACACATGTGGGGACCTAAATACAGGATTATGTTTTAAAATATATAAAGTCACTTTTATTACACCAAACACAGACATGTTACATATCCCCAGATAGCTCAGGTCTGGGTGCACATTATTAGGTGAATGGCACCCAGACCACATGAATACTGTTTTTAAAGGGCCCAATCTCCCATGGACCATAATCACATGGCAAGAGGCTGGCAAGCAGTCCTCTCCAGGCCCAAGTGGCGAAGGGCACTTCGTCACACTTGGTTCTTTTAAAGGGGTATACACATACATTAACAGTGGTTATACATACAGGACATTATATAGTGGCTGTATTTGCCACACCTACCCCATTCCGTTGATCACAGAGTTATTTGACCGCCTCAAGGGAGCAACGGTCTTCACTAAACTTGATCTGAGAAGGGCATAAAATCTCGTCCGGATAAAAGAGTACCACGAATGGAAAACCGCATTTAACACCAGGAGCGGGCATTACGAATACCTAGTAATGCCCTTTGCTCTTTGCAATGCTCCGGCGGTTTTCCAGGAATTTATAAATGACGTCCTGCGAGATATGCTGCAGCAATGTGTGGTGGTTTATCTTGACGATATTCTTATCCATTCCACATCTCTCGAGAACCATCACGCAGACATGTCTCGTGTCCTACAGAGACTTAGAGAAAATAATCTGTTCTGTAAATTGGAGAAATGTGAGTTTAACTGCAAACAGGTCACATTCTTGGGCTATGCTATCTCAGATGCTGGATTCTCTATGGATCCAGAGAAACTTTCAGCTGTACTAAAATGGCCTCGACACTTTTTTTTCCCCTCTCCCCTCCTTCTCTCGTTGCCTCGCTGTTACATGACCCTCCGTAAATTTACGACCCTCCCTGTGGGAATTCGTATGATTCCCAGTTCTTGGAAAATTTTCTGCTGTTTTCCAGGCTATTTTGTAGTTATGATTGTATATATGTGGTATTTTGTGGTGTGTTTTGTCTTCAATTGGTCTTGCATGAGGAGTTTTTTGTCAAAGAGCCCCATAAAGGACAGAATAGGTTTAAACAGATCAACTTATGGTCAGAGTGATTTCTATTAATGCCCAAGGCCTTAACTCCCCCATCAAAAGAGGTTATTTGTATAATACTTTTATTACTCAGAAAATACAAATTGGTTTTGTTCAAGAAACCAACTGGATGGGGGAGTTTAAAAAAAACTGTGGTCTTATAAGAAATATACGACTATCTACTCTGCCACCTTACAGGGAAAAAAAATGTGGGGTTTCTATAATCTTTTCTAAGGAAGTTTCCTTTGAATGTTGTTATAGCCATTCTGACCCGGAAGGGAGATTTATTATTTTAGTGGGACAATTAAATAGGTTGGACTACACACTAGTTAATGTGTACTTACCAAATAAAGATCCGATTAAAACCCTGAGTAAAATTTTGAGGTTGCTGGAACAGGTTAAAAAAGGCCGGATTGTGATCGCATGGGATTTTAACTGCATATGCGACACCTTATTGGATAAACAATTGTCAAAGAATCAGCAGATAGACAAATCCCTGAAACGGCAGGCAGCATCACTTAGTAGGACAATAAAGAAAGCGGAGTTATTCGATTGTTGGAGACTTTTCCATCCTAATGAAAAGAACTATACGCATAGGTCTATTCCCCATTGTTCGGCTGCTAGGATAGACCTGATTTTAGGTCATTTAGACTTAGTCAAGGCGATTTCTTCAATCTCTATTGTTGAAAATACTTGGTCTGATCACGATATGATAATTGCTGAGCTGGTGATGACCTATATTAGATCTCCTCCGACATGGAGACTTGCGAACTACTTATTAAAAAATAATGCTAATACCGACTATATAGATAACTTAATTGATCTATTTATTAAAGAAAATTCATCTGACGAGATTTCTAAAGAATGTCTTTGGTGTTCTTACAAAGTAGTCATTAGAGGATATTGGATCAAATTAGCAAGCCAGCAGAAAAATAACTTAAATAATTCTCTGTCCGACCTATATATTGAATTTTAAATATTTTTAAAGCCAACAAACAATCTTATTCTGATCAGAGAGCTCTATCTATTAACCGCTGTCAAGAAAAAATGAATGCTCATATTAAGATTAGGATAGAAAGCAACATTAATAAGCTCAACATTAAATACTATTATAAGAACAACAGAGTGGATTCTATTCTATCAAATAAGCTAAAAAAAAAAGAGTGGCTGATCAAAAGATTTCTAAATTGGTAGATGGAAACAAATGTATTTATAAGCCAGATGAAATTGCAGATAAATTCAGATCTTTTTATGTGAGCTTATATAATTTGAATACATCTCCTGACATAGTTAAGATGGAGAAAAAATAAAAAAAGAAATTTATTTGCACAGCATCATCAATAATAGAAAATGAAAACGTAATAAATAGTATAAAAAAGTATAAAAAATCAAAAAGTCAATTGGATATATTTACAAAGTCCTTTGGAATAAGCAGAGTCCAGGTTAAGCGGTAACTCACTAAACCTCTGGCCGGTCAAGAGGTAGCAGTGAAAAGAGAAGCCGGGAAGTTAGTTGTCAAAGTCTTCGCGTGCGTCTCACTTAGTCTCGATCTGCGTTCCACTGGATCTCGGTGAAATTGCGGCTCCTGCAGGAGAGGTTTAGTGAGTTACCGCTTAACCTGGACTCTGCTTATTCCAAAGGACTTTGTAAATATATCCAATTGACTTTTTGATTTTTTATACTTTTTTATACTATTTATTACGTTTTCATTTTCTATTATTGATGATGCTGTGCAAATAAATTTAATACATATTTTTTATTGAAAAGACGGGTGTTTGCTGATTTTACTAAGTACTAGAGGACATTCATTTTTTTATCACTCTAGATCTATGCCAGTGACCTAGTGTGTGATCAGAAGCCCCTGCTGCATGACATATGATTGCATTTCTGTGTTTGTCTGTTATCATACAGATATATTATTACAGGTAGTGATACAGTGTAGCTGGGACGTATATACATTTCGTTACTGGCAGTCTGTATCCACTGTTACATTTATTTATACCGATTTTATCTCACCTTTCAAAGGATTTTTTTGTCCATTTGGATACGGGCAGTTTGTACTTATTACATGGATCTTTAATAACTTCACCTTCATATTTTGAGGATTTTTAGCGTTTTTTTAACCTATCTACTAATTCCAGAGACTACAATTTGTAAATTGGGAGACGTTTAGATATTTTACATCTACCAGTGTGTTTTTTACGTATTGGATTCATTCTGGGCTAGTACTGCTGTTTCTCTCTTTATAGTTAGAAGATCTCCTGGTACGTTTAGGGTTAATTCCCCTTATACACAATAAAATAAACATATTTGTATTCAGCAAAGTCTCACGTGTAAAACAGTACTCCCCATGTACAGGTTTTATGGTGTCTTGGAAAGTTATAGGGTTAAATATAGTGCTAGCAAATTAAATTCCCTATACTTTCGGCATGGGTTGTCAGACAGGTCCCGCTAATTTTAATTAATTAGGATACCTTTGCATTTTTCAACATTAAATTTCATCTGCCATTTGAGTGCCCAGTCCTCCAGTCTATCTAAATCCTTCTGCAGCAAAGTAATATCTTGCTCACATTGTATTATTTTACAAAGTTTTGTGTCATCTGCAAACACTGAAACATGACTATATGAAACAATAATAATAATTAACGTAGTTTATATTATACAGTTATGTGTGCTAATCAGGTATTTATAATGTCCTTAACTAATAATTTTCAGGGAACATTTGTAAAATTTATAGGTTATGGTTTTTTATTTTTTTTATTTTTTTAGCCATTCAGGTATGAGTCACTTGGATAATTTTGTAATAGGTGCTTGTCACCTTTACTGTTTCACGGAGGAATCTATAACTTACAACAGGTTTTTGGAGATAAGGTGCGTGTCACTTTAAAATAAACCTATAGAGGGGTTTATTATGACAATATCCTCAATAAAGAAGAGGTTTATAGAACATTTATGAAGAGTCTGTCACTTTAAATAGATTTGCAGAGAAGGTGTTTGCTATTTCCATAGAACTACAGACACCAGAAGTATAATGTTTAATGTTTAATTTTGTCACATGACAAGTTCAAGTTCACTAAAGTAACTAATTATGTTTGTATATCATATATTAATTTATTTTTTCTCTTTCTAGAGATTAATTGCACCTTTAGTTATGTTTTGAGCTTTTAAGGGCTTTTTTAAATGTATTTGGATGTTTCCGATTAAGATAGTTGTATAATACCCACTGAGCATGTGCGGACTGCCCTTGGAACGCATGTGGAACGCATGTGGAACGCATGTGGAACGCGGAAGTGAAAGAAAACGTCTACTTCCGGTTCCGGCATATGAAAAGAACGCGCTCGTTTTTTGGGCATTGATATGCCGAAAATGGAATCAGCTGGATGATACTATCCCTTGACCAATGGAGAGCAGCCCGGAGGACACCCCCCACACTTAGGACCAATGGGACATTGGGATTAGCCCTATTTATAGTGATTATTGTTAGGGTGAGTAGGATGTGTATTTTTTTACAATCTGCAATATTGCTGTTGATTTCTTTTACTGTGCGGTCCCTGATGAAGTTCCTGTGTTGAACGAAACGCGTTGGACCTACTGCTGCACTTTTATATTTGACCTGCTTGGTGTTGTATCGCCTTTTAAAGAAAATAAAACTACAAATATTTTCTACCATTACTCACCTGGAGTCCTGTGTCCCATTTGGCTGCTAGACACTACCGAAGGATACCAGCATCCCCCCATATTTCCTGGGGAGGCACCTTGAATGCTGTTTAACCTTTACTATCTCGTGAGTGCATCCATTTAAGCGCACATTTTCACTGTATATACTGTATCACACTATTGTTTTTTTCCTTGTATGTTCCCTATATAGACTGTACAGCCGTATCCCACTTCTGCTTGTGGTTCTATACATATATATGATCGTTTTGTGGTGGATAACGATCTTGGGAGGCTACAGACTAATTGAAGTTAAGTAATCGATATTTAACACTTAACAACGTAGTTGTTTTGTTTTGCTGTTTGTTATATCCACCTTTTCTTTTTGGTACACATATCTGACATTGATTGCATTGACTATGGCCACAAATGTGAACTTTCTGTCCAATTTACAAAATAGCCGTAGGAGAAGATTTGAGGCAATGTTTAGTGAGTGGGATAAACCACAGCCACCTAAAGGGCTAGATGAGTTCTTTAAGAAAAAAGAAAGGCTACTCACGGCCGAAACAAAAAAATGGTGGGAGATAGCCTACCTAGAAAACTATCTCAAGGAAGGTTTAATCCCACGGGGTCTGAGAATAGATAAAACACCGGCCTTTGGGTTGGAGGATGACCTTTTTTTACAAGAATGGGATGAAATTCTCACAAATTGCTCCTTTCAGTTAATTCAACTTATAATTAAACATTCTAAAGAAATGCAAAATAAATTGGAGAATGAACTAATTGAACTTGAATCTAGTCCTCCTATTGATACTGAGGGAAGGGACTTTAAAGAGAGGGATGAAATCTTGCAAACTAATATTAAAAAACTTGATGAAAATATTGCTGAAACAAAAAACAGGAAGTATAGTAGGGATAAGGAGGATAAATTAACTAATAACTTTTCCACTCGTAATAAACTAATAAGAAAAAAATCACGTTACATTCCTCTTAGAAATACCCATACTACCTCTTCAAATAGAACACGAAGCAATTCGAGATCCAGAGCCCATCATAGGGCTAGTAATGCACCGAGGACTGGTCGGTCTGCTTACCACCCCTCTTCAAGGAGTGGACAGAGACCCACGCCCCCTCGGAGGCATACACCAGACAGAGTGGTGAATACTAGATTTCAGACCCAGCCTCCATATAATCAATCAGACAAACTTAGGACTCTAAAACAAGTTAACGAACAGGAGATAAATTTTCAGGGGAGACCGAGAGGTCCAAAGGAGAAAACCATCACAAATTATTTCCGCCCCAGAACCGAAACTTGGGAGCATCCCAACAGGTTCACTCCCCTGTATCAAGACTCCCCTCACAAGAGGGTGAGAACAGAGGACTAGATTCAAGTTCCAACTCTTTTTCTTCCCGTGATGTGGAGGAAAGAGGTAAAGGCATTTTCAATTTAACTGGTATCCCCCTCACATCAGATGAAATAGATTTACTTTCAAAAGGGATGAAGTTTGCCCCCAATAAGATGGCTAATGATTTCAATCTGTATATAGACCTCAAAAAATTTATTCGCTCCCTAACTATTAAAAGGCACTTTCTTCTACACCCATCTAATATTGAGGGTGAGGCTAATAGTATAGATGTGAAAGAGAATTATAAGTTTCAACCTAGGTCCCATTTTTTTCCGGTTCAAAGTAAGGGTCCATTCTTGGAGACCTTTGAGCATATGGTGGACCAGGCTTTTCAATCCATTACTCTCGAAAGAAAGAGAGGTTCATCCCCTTTTAATTTAACTAAGAAGGAGAAGGACACTTTACAACATCTTATGGAAAGAGAGGACCTGGTGATCAGGGAGGCCGATAAGGGAGGAGGGATAGTGTTGATGACAGCCTCCTACTATCTGAAGGAGTCCCTTAACATCCTGGGGGATAGGAAGACGTATATCAAATTACAAAATAACCCCACCCTGGTGTATAACTTAAAACTGAAAGAAATTTTGATCAAAGCCAGAGATAGCGGAATTATATCGCAAAAGAATTTTGATTTCTTGTTCCAAAAAAATCCAGTAATTCCAATATTCTATTTTCTTCCTAAAACCCACAAACGCCTCCCTGATCCACCAGGTCGCCCTATCATTAGTGGAGTGAACTCTCTCACAGCCAATTTATCAGCATATATGGATTCGTTTCTCCAAAAATATGCCCAGGGGGCCCCCTCATATATACGCGATACTAAGTCCTTTCTCCAAGAATTGGAGAGTATAGAATGGGAATCCGACTACAGTTGGGCCACGCTTGACGTGACATCTCTGTATACGGTAATCAATCACCGTTTGGGGCTGGAAGCTCTTGATCACTATATGTCCCAGGATTTGGACTTGTCCTCAGGCCAGAGGGATTTCATATTGACTTCGGTCCAGTTTATATTAGAACATAATTTTTTCTTTTTTAACGATCAACATTATCTCCAGATAACGGGTACCGCCATGGGCACCAGGTTCGCCCCCAGTTATGCCAACACCTATATGCGGAGATGGGAGGAACTCTTCGTGTGGTCTGGGCATGACTGGAGGGAGAGCCTGGTGCTCTGGCGGCGTTATATTGACGATGTGATCGTTATCTGGAAGGGGTCTTCTGACAGCTTTTCGGATTATGTTCATTATCTCAATTCCAACTTGTTCCACCTTGTGTTTACTCCTGAGTGGAACAAGAGCAGGATCCATTTTTTGGACCTTGAAATTTTTTGTGATCAGGGCCAAATCCATACTAAATGTTTCTTCAAGCCAACGGATGGCAATGGTTTCGTTCACCAACGTAGCTGCCACCACAAACCGTGGCTTAAAGGCATAGCGCGTAGCCAGTTCACCAGACTTAAGCGCAATTGTTCCCGCCCACATGATTTCCATACCCAGTCCACACATATAAAGAATAAATTGTGTGCGAGGGGCTATAACAAGAACACCCTAGAGAAAGAGATCCGTTCCATAGGCTCTTTAGAACGAAGCCAACTTTTGGAGGACAAACCACCGGGGACAGGAGGGAGGGGTAATTTCAGATCTTCCTTTGTAACTCAATACAATACCGATCATCTTAAGATAAAAAGAAGTTTAACTGAATTCTGGCCTATCTTACAACAGGACCCCATTTTGGGCAGTTCTCTATCTGAACGTCCAACAGTGATTTTCAAGCGAAATAAGAACCTTAAGAACATGCTAGCGCCCAGCTATGCGATTAAAACCAACAGATCTAATGTACCTCCCGACTCAGGTTGTTTTAGAGGATGCAATAGCTGCAAAGCCTGCACCACTGCCCATATGGAAAGAACCAAGGAATTCGGCAGTTTTGTAACTGGAGAATCCTTTGGGATCAAATCACCAATTAGCTGCCACACGGACCATGTAGTATATTTACTGCAGTGTCCGTGTGGCAAACAGTATGTGGGACGGACACAACGTATTTTTAAAGTTAGAATCTTGGAACACCTAAACAATATACGTAAGGGACTTGTAACTCATTCAGTCTCCGCCCACTGCTCCAGCTGTCCTTCTTTTTCATTTAAAGAATTTCGATGTATGGGGATCGAGCATGTTCTGCCCTACTGGCGGGGAGGAGATAGAGTTAAGAAGCTATCCCAGAGGGAAACCTTCTGGATACACAAGTTAAAGACCCTGGAACCCAGGGGCTTAAACATTGGGATAGATTTGGTGTGCTTTTTGGAGTAACCGTAACGATTACTCTTCTTTTTATAATTTCTTTTTAAAGGGAGTACCCTTCCTCTAGACAAAGGAGCACCAATCAATCATATAGGACATTAGGGACATGTTAATGTGGACTCCCTCTGGCCTGGGGATAACTTTTTTTCTAATTTTTTTCTAACTTTTTTTCTAACTTTTTTTCTAACTTTTTTCTCCTTTTTCTTTTTTCTTTTTTCTTTCTTTTTTTCTTTTGATGACATGGGACAATGAGAGTGATCTATTTTTGGTGCATATGTATGAAACCAAAGAATATAATCATGAAAAAAACAGATTAAGACAACATATATGAAACAATAATAATAATTAACGTAGTTTATATTATACAGTTATGTGTGCTAATCAGGTATTTATAATGTCCTTAACTAATAATTTTCAGGGAACATTTGTAAAATTTATAGGTTATGGTTTTTTATTTTTTTATTTTTTTAGCCATTCAGGTATGAGTCACTTGGATAATTTTGTAATAGGTGCTTGTCACCTTTACTGATTCACGGAGGAATCTATAACTTACAACAGGTTTTTGGAGATAAGGTGCGTGTCACTTTAAAATAAACCTATAGAGGGGTTTATTATGACAATATCCTCAATAAAGAAGAGGTTTATAGAACATTTATGAAGAGTCTGTCACTTTAAATAGATTTGCAGAGAAGGTGTTTGCTATTTCCATAGAACTACAGACACCAGAAGTATAATGTTTAATGTTTAATTTTGTCACATGACAAGTTCAAGTTCACTAAAGTAACTAATTATGTTTGTATATCATATATTAATTTATTTTTTCTCTTTCTAGAGATTAATTGCACCTTTAGTTATGTTTTGAGCTTTTAAGGGCTTTTTTAAATGTATTTGGATGTTTCCGATTAAGATAGTTGTATAATACCCACTGAGCATGTGCGGACTGCCCTTGGAACGCATGTGGAACGCATGTGGAACGCATGTGGAACGCGGAAGTGAAAGAAAACGTCTACTTCCGGTTCCGGCGTATGAAAAGAACGCGCTCGTTTTTTGGGCATTGATATGCCGAAAATGGAATCAGCTGGATGATACTATCCCTTGACCAATGGAGAGCAGCCCGGAGGACACCCCCCACACTTAGGACCAATGGGACATTGGGATTAGCCCTATTTATAGTGATTATTGTTAGGGTGAGTAGGATGTGTATTTTTTTTACAATCTGCAATATTGCTGTTGATTTCTTTTACTGTGCGGTCCCTGATGAAGTTCCTGTGTTGAACGAAACGCGTTGGACCTACTGCTGCACTTTTATATTTTACCTGCTTGGTGTTGTATCACCTTTTAAAGAAAATAAAACTACAAATATTTTCTACCATTACTCACCTGGAGTCCTGTGTCCCATTTGGCTGCTAGACACTACCGAAGGATACCAGCATCCCCCCATATTTCCTGGGGAGGCACCTTGAATGCTGTTTAACCTTTACTATCTCGTGAGTGCATCCATTTAAGCGCACATTTTCACTGTATATACTGTATCACACTATTGTTTTTTTCCTTGTATGTTCCCTATATAGACTGTACAGCCGTATCCCACTTCTGCTTGTGGTTCTATACATATATATGATCGTTTTGTGGTGGATAACGATCTTGGGAGGCTACAGACTAATTGAAGTTAAGTAATCGATATTTAACACTTAACAACGTAGTTGTTTTGACTATACAGTTATGCCTAAATCCGGTGGACATCGCTACCTACTAGTAGTTGTGTGCACCTATTCAGGCTGGGTAGAAGCATGTCCTACTCGTACAGAGAAAGCAGGAGAAGTTGTGCGATTCCTGCTACGAGAAATAATACCCCGATATGGACTACCATGCTCTATAGGATCGGATAATGGTCCAGCTTTTGTTCACCAGTGCCTACAACAACTGACTCATATGCTTGGTATTAAGTGGAGGCTTCATACGGTATATAGACCTCAGAGTTATGGTAAAGTAGAAAGAATGAATAGAACTATTAAGAACCAGTTGGCAAAGATGTGTCAGGAAACCCAACTTAAGTGGAATGTTCTTTTGCCTATAGCTCTGTTACGTATTCGAAGTACACCTACCAGAAGGATGGGTCTCTCACCTTTTGAAATCATGTATGGGCGTCCACCTCCCGTACTTGGTAACTTAAGGGGGGATTTGAGTCAGTTGGGAGAAGGAATTACTCGGCAGCAGGTTGTAGAGTTGGGTAAAACTATGGAGGAGGTACAGAAATGGGTACAAGATAGATTACCTGTGAATATTTATCCCCCTGTTCATAGTTACCATCCAGGAGACCAAGTGTGGATTAAAGAGTGGAATAATATACCGTTAGGGCCTAAGTGGAGGGGTCCTTATGTTGTTCTTTTGTCTACCCCTACAGCAATAAAGGTGGCTGAAGTGACTCCGTGGATTCATCACTCCAGGGTTAAACCAGCAGCAGTAGATTCTTGGAAAGCTACACCAGATCCAGAGAATCCCTGCAAGATCCGGTTAAAGCGCACGACTCAGTCGGAGTGACGAGGAGACATTTGGATTACAATTATATTTAAAGAGATTGGTAAGTGAGTGTTTTGACGCCCATAATAACGCCTGACCACTCACCCACGTATTATAAGTCTGGATGTCGCGAAGGGACCCCTGTGAAGAAGAGCAGAACTCCATTCCCTGCAGTCCTTACATCCTGGAAGCTGAGGTGCCATCGCACGTACGAAGACTGAGGATGAAGGCGTCGAAAGAAGTGTTATTGATAATGTTTATTTATGTGTCTTTTTATATTCAGGAAGGTAGAGGTACCGACACTCCTAGCTGTGAGGTTTGCATTAAGACTACTATAACAGGTAATCATATTTCCCAGACCCTAATATGAATGTAAGGGATATGTGTCTAGGTGTAGATACCTAGGTATAGAATATAGTGTATGCCATTTAGGAGTAGGAGAACCTAAGTGCTTCAATCCGGAGTATCAACCCCGTACAATTTGGTTGACCCTCAGGAATGGAGATCCACAGGGGACCCTAATAAATAAAACTGTGTTAGAAACCGTACATTCTTCGGGTGTTCTGCTATTTGATGCATGTAAAGCGATATCAAGTGGTAGAAAGCCGTGGAATGTATGTGGGGATCTTAAGTGGGAGAGAACGTATGGGTCTAACGATAAGTATATTTGTCCCAGTAGTAAAAACAAGTACGTAAGTCCAAGATGCCCAGATAAGGAATATAATTATTGCCCATATTGGTCTTGTGTGGGGTGGGCAACTTGGGGACAGACAGCAGACAAGGATATGATTGTTACTAAGTTGCCTACCAAACCATATTGTAAGTCTATGGAATGTCACCCAGTCCATATACTTATAAATAATCCTGAACAATTCTTAGATAGGTTCGGTAACTTATTTGGGTTTCAGATATATGGGACGGGTTTAGATCCTGGGACAATATTATTTATAGGGATAGAGACCGATACCGTAGCATCCCAAACTCATCAGGTTTTCCATTCTTTTTATGAAGAGATGAGTGTAGATAATAAGATCCCCCATAATGCTAAAAACCTGTTTATAGATTTAGCTGAGAGTATTGCTGGTAGTCTTAATGTGACCAACTGCTATGTGTGTGGAGGTACTAACATGGGAGACCAATGGCCTTGGGAAGCAAAGGAGGTAATGTCCGGTTCTGAGGCAGTTGAACAAATAATATCTTCACAAGCCGATTATCAGATGAGTGTTAGAGGTAAATCTGAGTGGAGATTGAAAACCTCCATCATAGGTTATGTTTGCATAGCAAGGAAAGGAATAATGTTTAATACTTCTGTAGGAGAATTAACTTGTCTAGGGCAAAAAGCTTATGATGACAATACAAGGAATACAACTTGGTGGTCGGCTTCAAATGTCTCAGAACCACCCAACCCGTTTGCAAGATATGCCAATTTAAAGGACGCATGGCTTGACTTATCTATCACATCTAGTTGGAAAGCCCCAGCAAATTTGTACTGGATCTGTGGTAAGAAGGCCTATTCGGAGTTACCACAGGACTGAGAAGGGGCATGTGTGTTAGGTATGCTTAAACCATCTTTCTTCTTGTTGCCTATTGAAACAGGTGAGACATTGGGAGTTAAGGTGTATGATGTGAATCATAGGAAGAAAAGGGGACCCATAGAGATAGGCGCCTGGGAAGATGATGAATGGCCTCCCCAGCGTATTATAGACTATTATGGGCCAGCCACATGGGCAGAGGATGGTACTTTCGGATATAGAACCCCAATATATATGCTCAACCGCATTATAAGGTTACAGGCGGTCGTTGAGATAATTACTAATGAGACCTCACAAGCGCTCAATCTTCTAGCAAAGCATAACACCAGGATGAGGACAGCAGTTTACCAAAATAGATTAGCTTTGGATTACCTATTGGCAGTAGAGGGAGGTGTATGTGGGAAGTTTAACCTGAGCAATTGCTGTCTTCAAATAGATGACGAAGGGCAAGCAATAGCTGAGCTTACTAGCCATATGGTTAAACTAGCACATGTGCCTACTCAGGTATGGAAAGGGTATAATCCAAGTAGTTGGTTTGGTAACTGGTATGAGCAGTTTGGAGGGCTTAAGGCATTGGTAGGCGGAGTCATGCTGATTTTAATGTTGTGTCTACTCCTACCATGTCTTATTCCTTTAGTAGTTAGGTCTGTGCAGAGCGTTATAGAAAATATAGCAGAGAGAAAGGCTGCTGCACAGATAATGGCCATATATAAATACGAGGCTCTAGATCAGGGAGAACCAATGCAGGAAGAGGAATGTTGAGGGATTCACATCATCAAAAAGTCTGGTCTGGTTCATGGCAACCTGAGGTATATGCAAACTAAGGTTAAGTGATGCCTCAGTAATTGTGAAATATCAGAGGCATCAAAGGGGGGAATGTGGTGGAATCTCGGTAAAAATAAATTTAGTAGGCCGAGATTACCACGTGGCATGTGTACGTGCATATACTGGTGTATCGGTCGGTTAGTTGCACGTGGCAAAGATACGATCAGTAGTGTACGGAGCATGTGCGAGAATACCGGATATAGTATTCCCCTCCTCCATTGTGCTGGACAAGCCATGCGGTCAAGCAGGAAGTTAGTTCTTGTTTGTTTTGATTGATTAAGAGAATGTGTGGGTGGAGCTTATTATGGGAGGAGTTATGTGCCTATATAAGGAGCCTACACTATTGTCCGGGGCTCAGAACTTGTTGTATTTTGGTGACATTAGTCCCTCTGAGTCCCGATCGGTGAACCGAATAAAGAATCTCTTCCTTCCTGAAGAAACCTGTGTCCATCTCTCTGTGCTTGGCTTCCGTCAGTTTCTCCGGTATCAGTACGCTGTTGTGGCATTTATCAATGCTTATGTACACTCCTGCGCAACAAAAATAAAGAATTCAAAAAAAAAAAAGTTAGTCATTTTGGGGGAAGAGGGAGGCGAGGTCTGGCTGCCGAACTGAGTGTTTGCAGGCTGCTGGAGCTCCAAGCTACATTATGCAGTTTTGAGGATTTCCCAATCCACATTTTTAAGTCTGACATCACAGAAGAGCTTTAACAGTCTACTGGAGAAGTCTTGCCCTCCCGGATGGAAGAATTTCAGCGAAGGCGGCTCTGGCTCTAGAGGCAAAGGCATTGAGACATGGCCAATCTCTCGGTCCCTGACTTACCTGGAAGAAACCCGGCAGGTTGTGCCCCATCATCTCTCCCTCCTCCTGCCGGTGAGTGCAGCTATCTACTTAAGACCAACTGCAGCACTTTTGGAAGCATCATTAGCCGCAATATCCCACCTAAGATGGCGGCTGCCTCATGTCCACCAGACCACCAACCCCAAACTCTGTCGGGGCTTGAGATTATCTTTGAGGCATTCTGAGCAAAATTAGCCAACAGATTGAAAAGTATCTCCCAAGAAATTCAACCTATCAACATACCCCAGTGTCCATAAAAGAGATGTGTCCAGCAGTTAGCTGTGTCTCACCCACAAGCAGTGGACCCTCCACTACATTGATGAACTCAGCATTTCACAGATGGCGTCACATCTTCTCGGCGAACCCAGTTGCAGGTCTGCGCGGATCAGCCACCGCAACAGCGCTCGTGGAGCACTGCTTCAGAGTGTGACCCTCCAAGTGAGCCCAGCAATCCTGAGGAAGCATGAGGATCTGCCAGGATGTATGATGGAGGCTTGTAGGCCTCAGTCTGATTTGTGGGACTCTGATCTCCCAGTAATGAGTGTGGGCTGACTGACTCCACACTCTATTGCACTAGGCCACAGTCTAGAGAGAAATAAGTAAATATTCAGAGATATGATAGGTCCCAATGGCATCTCTTTAATGCTATGCAGGCATTATTCCTAATTAGCTTCTCTTACCATGTTTAGTTAACCATCTGTTCTCAGATCTTAGTCTTCACAGGTTGGTTTAGCTTATGTTAGCTTGTTTTTATTCAGCATAGAGTAACCTAATGTCCACCTTGTGTCTCTCTACTATTATAATGTATCTAGTCATACTAGTCATACTGGCCTTGCCTGTAAATTACTCTTGTTTTTCTTGCTTTAATGAGAATATACATGTCAGTTGTGTTCAGCATAATCCCAAATATTGTTTTACTTGATGTGTAGCCATGTGACATGCAAACAAAATCACTTTCTTTCACTGAGGCCTCCAAAGAGGGACTTGGCAGGCAGCTCTCTTGTGCATGAAGCATCTACACCATCGAGGCTGATTCCGAAACTCCAGAACACTCGAGGAGTGTTTCAGGGAGATTTTTGAGACCCCCAGAGGAGGATGTTATGCCTCTAGATTTAGGGGGCAATTACCATAAAGGATACCCCACTCTCCTGGATCCCACGGTGCAACTGGGTCTGAGTTTGGCCAATATAATTTGCAGAAAATAAATGATGGTCCAGCAACATTTCTGCCCACAACATGGCCTTTCCAAAAAAAAATAAGGAAGTGCACTCTATCCCATCACTCTGAGCCAGGGTGCAACCAAGCCAGGACTCAGCACCAGGTCCCAATTACAATATGCATAAAGTACAAAGCAGTTTAAGCACTCCAAGGTTCAGAAAGGGCAGTTTATTGAAGCCCAATGTCCTAAAACATTTGGACCTACACGGTCTTTGTCAAGCTGTGTAGGTCAAAACATTGTGTGACATTAGGCTTCAAAAAACTGCCCTTTCTAAACCTTGGAGTGCCTAAACCTCTTTGTACTTTACACAACATGGCCTTTGTCAAGCTACAAGCTTCTCAAAGGCCCTGTTGTGGGCCAAAACATTGCTTTTACTTGCTCCAATAACCTGTTCACTGTCATGGTATTTATATCGGCAGACATTTTGTGCTATGATAGAAATTAAGAAAACAAGAGAAAGGTTCTGTCCCTGTTTAATATAAAAGAAAATCGATAAAATCCTTTATTGAATAAATCTACAAACACACACTTGTAGTACCAAGGTCATTAGTCACCACTGCCGCAGTAATGGATAACTGAGGCAGAAGAGATGACTCAAACTTAACATACTAAGTGAGGAGTATGTACAAACGCGGAGTGAGGGAACAAAAAAGATAAGTGGATAAAAACGGGGGCACAAATCACCATGAGAGGTGAAGTAGATATGTCCCCAAAATGGTAGCTGTACAGTGTGCACGATACAATTACAAGAGTAACAAAAAAATTATGTATCAGTGCAGTCTAACAATATCTATTTGAATTCCAAAAATAGATCCGATATATACAGCACACCAGATAGTGCCCCAATATATGTGGGGCTAGTATAATCTACTGTGTGATAGCAGAGAGTTATAAAAATAGGAACAATTATCTTAATATATGCCCCTAAGAAAACAAAGACCAGATCTAGTACCAACCTTTAGAAATCTTACTTATAAGATCGGGTATATAGGTGTCCCAATCTATATAGCAGAAGATGTAGCCCTTAGTTAGCACACAATAATAATATAGGTATAAGTCCTAAGCTGTGCCTTCGAGGGCACCTGTCTCTAGTGAATAAATGTATAGACTAACTACCTACATAAAGAGCTAATGCCCTAATCTGTGCCTTCGTGGGCACCCAACGATAATGCTGGTCTCAGTGCTAGGCTAGAACACTAAATGTAGTCTAATAGCCTATAGTCTATAGTAATAGAGCTACAGTAAAGGTCCGAGGGTCCTGGGTGTAGCGATAATAACTGAAAAAGTAAACGTGTAAAATAGCACGGAAGTAACAGGAAATAACACCAAACAGGATCAAATGTCAAGAGCCCCGACGCGCGTTTCGCCGAACACACAGGCTCATCAGGGGGAACTGACTCCCCGAACAAGGTGAGTTTAAATAGCCCGCCGAGAGTCCTCATTGGACAGACCGCGAGCATGATGTCATCAGTGATCATTAACAGGTACGGTGGCTCAGCGCGATCTAAAAAGAAGAGAAAGCGCATATCAAGAGAGTCCACCGTGATTGTCATGTTTTGAGGTATATTCGTAAGCATCCAAGTATAATCTAAACATGAGATTCGTTGGTACCTTTTGATGATGTTGATGGTAAAAAGAAAAAAGAAAAGTATGATAAGTAACTAAATAATAGACAAAATATAAGTAATAAAGAGATCCAAATAGATAAATAAATCCAAAAGAGGGGGGGGAATGAAATCTAAACAAGTATAGAAAACCTTGAACATATATAGCAAGGAATACAATGTTCAGATTGGGATTTAGGTGACTATTCCCAGTGTATCAGAAAATAGACCAAAAAATATTATTAAACAGAAAAGAAACAAATAAAAAAGGTATATAAAATAATAATAGATGCCCAACTAAATACTTAGATAATGGAAATGATATGGATACTAAATATTGATGGCATATGCTAGCGATTTGTGGTCTATCACTAAAGTAAAGATACCGTTGTAAGTGTGAGGTAGAAAGTTATATTAACTAAAACCATCAAAATATTAATTACTGCACTAAGAGGTGCTGATCAATTAAAGGTAAAGTCAAGTAAAGTTTATAGTGCTCATCAGTGAATGAATGCTGTATAATTAAATTCTTCATTCAGTCCTGATGGAACCAATGTCTTAAAGAGAGAAATCCATTTGGATTATTTTTGTAACAGAATTCTGTTAAAATTTCCTTTTCTTTGATTGGGTAGTAGTCTTTCTATTGCCTGGAATTTTACATTTTCTGGTTTGCCTTCGTGAATATTATTAATGTGTCTGGCCACCGGTGTTGGAGTGGTAATGTTGCCTATAGAATTGACGTGTTGTAGGATTCTTCTATGAAACTGCTGAAGTGTCTTGCCAATATACTGGGTGCCGCAACTACATGTTATTAAATAAATAACCCGTGTAGTGCTACAATTCACCAGTGCATTGGTGGCTATGATGATTTTAGATTGTGTGTATTGAACAGTTTTGGAAGGTGTAATGTACTGACATGCCTTGCAATGACCGCACCTGTACGTTCCTTTTGTACTTTATAGCCAATTGCCAGGTGGAGAGGGTGATGATAAGTGGCTATGGACGCGAAGGTCCTGTAAATTCGTGGATCTGCATGCTGTGAGAGGTGGATGGTTCGGTAAAATATTCCTAAGAAGAGGATTATGGAGTAGGATGGGCCAATTATTATGCAGTATGTGCGACATTGTGTTCCAGCCTTGATCAAAAGTGGCAATGCACCTAGGTGTCTTTGAGTCCAGTTTTGGTTTGGTCGTAGTGAGGCTCAGTTGTCTATTGATGCCACTGGCCCTTTGGAAAGCCTGCTTGAGAACACGGTTCGGATAACCTAATTCTTTGAATCTAGATCTTAGAAGTTGGCATTTTTGTAATAAGTGGAATCTTCGGAACAATTTCTTCTTGCTCGTAAGTATTGGCCAAATGGAATAGATGCCTTTAGTCTGTAAGGGTGATGGCTATCCCAATGTAGAAGACTATTGGTCGAAGTAGGTTTCCGAAACAATTCAGTTTGGATGGTACCGTCTTCAGTGAGTATAATTTTTAGATCTAGGAAGACGAGTTCGTGTTCATCGATCACATTTGTTAGCTTGAGATTGATCTCATTGTCATTGAGGGTCTGTATGAATTCCTCAAAAATATGAATTGGACCTGTCCATAGGAGCAGCACGTCGTCAATATATCTATACCAGCTCAAAATAAAACCGTGAAACCGGTCAAATCTGGCTGATGTGACGACATGCTGCTCCCACCATCCCAGAAATAAGTTAGCATATGTAGGTGCGCAAGTCGTCCCCATAGCTGTCCCAGAGATTTGCAAGTAATACTGACCGTTGAAGGTGAAATAATTATGGGTCAGTATAAAATGGAGGGCAGTAATAAAAAACTTTTTTGGGGGATCATTGTACGGGGTGTTCTCCAGAAAATGTTAGTATGCTCTAAGACCCATATGATGAGGTATGTTCGTATACAGAGCAACCACATCCAAACTGGCTAACATGGTATATGGAGGAACTGTCTTGTCTCGTAGGAATTGTAAGGTAGTTTTGGTGTCCTGAAGGTAGGAAGGTAACGTTAGTACAATTGGATGTAAGATTTTCTCCATATATTGGCTAATACGTTCAGTTAAACAATTATTCCCCGACACTATAGGTCTCCCTGGAGGTGGCTGGGTCCCCTTATGTACTTTAGGTAAACAGTAAAATGTAGCGATTGTTGGATTGTTATGAGGTAATAGAAATTTAAATTCCTCTGGGGTTATAATCTGAAGTGTCTTGGCTTCCGTTAACAGGATGTCTAGTTCGCTTAAGAACATAGTAGTTGGATCCGAGGAAAGGGTTCTGTAAGATAGCTTGTCATCCAAATGACTCATACACATATTGATGTATTCTTGTCTGTTCAATAGGACGATGTTACCCCCCTTGTCCGCTGGCTTGCTAATTATATTATCAAGTGATTTTAGTTCTTTTAATGCTAAACGCTCTTGCGAACTCAAATTGTTAGGAGTTTGGAAGTAATTAGACGTCATTTCAAATTGGTTTAGGGACATTTCAACAAATAGATCTACATGAGGAGTATCCTTAAAGTTGGGGGTAAAGCAACTAGGAGGTTTGAAGTTGGTAAGGGGTCTAAGGGGGTCCTGTTCGTCCTGGAGACTAGTCAGTATTTTGGAGAGCTCGTAGTCCTTAGAGGAGAGACCTAGCTCATTAGCTAACTGTTGGTCTTTTTTTGCATGCATGATGTTTAAAGCAAGTTTCCTGCCAAATAGATGTATATCTTTTGACCAATTAAATTTACTGCAGGTAGGGGTAGGTACAAAAGAGAGTCCTTTGCTAAGGAGGGTGATGTGACGTGTTTGTAATGGAAAGTCTGACCAATTAATGATTCTATTATTGATTATGTCCTTTGTATTCGACCCTGTGTTTTGTAAGCCCAACGATCTCTGTCCCTGAGTCTCCCCCGTTGCTGACGGGGGGAGTCCTGCTCTAAAAAAGTAGCCGATGATGCGGTGGACGGAGTGGAGGGGTTACTGATTTCAAGGGGGATTGGGATGTCTAAAAAAGACACAGATTTATCAGTATTTCTAAGAATGCTTTTATTCTGATAAGATTGGGCACTTGAATCCCTTTTGCGGTCAGTACTTTTGTTAGATGATAATTTACGTCTAAGTATCAGAGGTTGGTCTTGGTCTGACCAGTCAGTCTCGCCAGAAGAAGACCCTCTATAGCTGTTAGGTCTTCTGTTATATTTTCTCTTTTGTCTGAAAATCTCCCCACTATTGAAATCCTTAAAATCCCGTTGAAATTTATTGTGTTTTTTTATCTTTAAATGTTGTCTGAAATTAGTGATATTTTGCTGTAGCTTGTTTTCCATCGGTATATACAGGTTATCGGACTTAAAGTTTTTTATTTTTATGATTTCATTTTGCAGTTTTGAATTGGTTTCATCAAAGTTAGTAGTTTCTAATTTAATCAAAAAGTCCATCAACCGAAAGGAACAGTCCAATAAAATTGTGTTCCATTCACCGAGCTGTTCCTCGATCTGAATTTTATCTGTCAAGAGAATATCGGGGCGTAAGCCCCTAGGTACTAGTTTTTGTTGTGAATATTGTTTCAGGCTCGTCAATTCCCCAAAACTCCTAATTTGTTCTTGATATAATTTTTGAATGGCAAAAAAGGAAAAATTGATGTCGTTATTTATAGTATCATTATTGGTAAGTGGATTAATAGAAAAGACATTGGTGATCTCATCCTGACCTAAATTGGGATCACCCAATTTTTCCAATAGGTCAGTCATAAGATACAGTAAACTATGTAGATTAGGGAAATGAACAATTATAGTAAGAGCCAAAGAGATTATAACCCCAGGGGAATTTAAATTTCTATTACCTCATAACAATCCAACAATCGCTACATTTTACTGTTTACCTAAAGTACATAAGGGGACTCGGCCACCTCCAGGGAGACCTATAGTGTCGGGGAATAATTGTTTAACTGAACGTCTTAGCCAATATATGGAGAAAATCTTACATCCAATTGTACTAACGTTACCTTCCTACCTTCAGGACACCAAAACTACCTTACAATTCCTACGAGACAAGACGGTTCCTCCATATACCATGTTAGCCAGTTTGGATGTGGTTGCTCTGTATACGAACATACCTCATCATATGGGTCTTAGAGCATACCAACATTTTCTGGAGAACACCCCGTACAATGATCCCCCAAAGAAGTTTTTTATCACTGCCCTCCATTTTATACTGACCCATAATTATTTCACCTTCAACGGTCAGTATTACTTGCAAATCTCTGGGACAGCTATGGGGACGACTTGCGCACCTACATATGCTAACTTATTTCTGGGATGGTGGGAGCAGCATGTCGTCACATCAGCCAGATTTGACCGGTTTCACGGTTTTATTTCGAGCTGGCATAGATATATTGACGACGTGCTGCTCCTATGGACAGGTCCAATTCATATTTTTGAGGAATTCGTAAAGACCCTCAATGACAATGAGATCAATCTCAAGCTAACACATGTGATCGATGAACACAAACTCGTCTTCCTAGATCTAAAAATTATACTTACTGAAGACGGTACCATCCAAACTGAATTGTTTCGGAAACCTACTTCAACCAATAGTCTTCTACATTGGGATAGCCATCACCCTTACAGACTAAAGGCATCTATTCCATTTGGCAAATACTTACAAGCGAGAAGAAATTGTTCCGAAGATTCCACTTATTACAAAGAATGCCAACTTCTAAGATCTAGATTCAAAGAATTAGGTTATCCAAACCGTGTTCTCCAGCAAAACTGGACTCAAAGACACCTAGGTGCATTGCCACTTTTGATCAAGGCTGGAACACAATGTCTCACATACTGCATAATAATTGGCCCATCCTACTCCATAATCCTCTTCTTAGGAATATTTTACCGAACCATCCACCTCTCACAGCACGCAGATCCATGAATTTACAGAACCTTCTCGTCCATAGCCACTTATCATCACCATCTCCACCTGGCAATTGGCTATCAAGTACAAAAGGAACGTACAGGTGCGGTCATTGCAAGGCATGTCAGTACATTACACCTTCCAAAACTGTTCAATCAATACAATCTAAAATCATCATAGCCACCAATGCACTGGTGAATTGTAGCACTACACAGGTTATTTATTTAATAACATGTAGTTGCGGCACCCAGTATATTGGCAAGACATTTCAGCAGTTTCGTAGAAGAATCCTACAACACGTCAATTCTATAGGCAACATTACCACTCCAACACCGGTGGCCAGACACACTAATAATTTTCACGAAGGCAAACCAGAAAATGTAAAATTCCAGGCAATAGAAAGACTACTACCCAATGAAAGAAAAGGAAATTTTAACAGAATTCTGTTACAAAAATAATCCAAATGGATTTCTCTCTTTAAGACATTAGTTCCATCAGGACTGAATGAAGAATTTAATTATACAGCATTCATTCACTGATGAGCACTATATACTTTACTTGACTTTACCTTTAAAGGACCACTCTAGTGCCAGGAAAGCATACTCGTTTTCCTGGCACTAGAGTGCCCTGAGGGTGCCCCCACCCTCAGGGACCCCCTCCCGCCCGGCTCTGGAAAGGGGAAAGGGGTTAAATCTTACCTTTTTCCAGCGCTGGGCGGAGAGATCTCCTCCTGCTCTCCTCCTCCGATCCTCCTCTTCTACTCCCCGTCGGCTGAATGCGCACGCGCGTCAAGAGCTGCGCGCGCATTCAGCCGGTCACATAGGAAAGCATTCATAATGCTTTCCTATGGACGCTGGCGTGCTCTCACTGTGAAAATCACAGTGAGACGCACGCAAGCGCCTCTAGCGGCTGTCAATGAGACAGCCACTAGAGGACATAGGGGGAAGGCTTAACCCATTCATAAACATAGCAGTTTCTCTGAAACTGCTATGTTTATGAAAAAAATGGGTTAACCCTAGAAGGACCTGGCACCCAGACCACTTCATTAAGCTGAAGTGGTCTGGGTGCCTAGAGTGGTCCTTTAATTAATCAGCACCTCTTAGTGCAGTAATTAATATTTTGATTGTTTTAGTTAATAAAACTTTCTACCGCACACTTACAACGGTATCTTTACTTTAGTGATAGACCACAAATCGCTAGCATATGTCATCAATATTTAGTATCCATATATCATTTCCATTATCTAAGTATTTAGTTGGGCATCAATTATTATTATTATTATTTTATATACCTTTTTTATTTGTTTCTTTTCTGTTTAATAATATTTTTTGGTCTATTTTCTGATACACTGGGGATAGTCACCTAAATCCCAATCTGAACATTGTATTCCTTGCTATATATGATCAAGGTTTTCTATACTTGTTTAGATTTCATCCCCCCCCCCCTCCCTCTTTTGGATTTATTTATCTATTTGGATCTCTTTATTACTTATATTTTGTCTATTATTTAGTTACTTATCATACTTTTCGTTTTCCTTTTTACCATCAACATCATCAAAAGGTACCAACGAATCTCATGTTTAGATTATACTTGGATGCTTACGAATATACCTCAAAACATGACAATCACTGTGGACTCTCTTGATATGCGCTTTCTCTTCTTTTTGATCGCGCTGAGCCAGCGTACCTGTTAATGATCACTGATGACATCATGCTCGCGGTCTGTCCAATGAGGACTCTCGGCGGGCTATTTAAACTCACCTTGTTCGGGGAGTCAGTTCCCCCTGATGAGCCTGTGTGTTCGGCAAAACGCGCATCGGGGCTCTTGACATTTGATCCTATTTGGTGTTATTTCCTGTTACTTCCGTGCTATTTTACACGTTTACTTTTTCAGTTATTATCGCTACACCCAGGACCCTCAGACCTTTACTGTCGCTCTATTACTATAGACTATAGGCTATTAGACTACATTTAGTGTACTAGCCTAGCACTGTGACCAGCATTATCGTTAGGTGCCCACGAAGGCACAGATTAGGGCATTAGCTCTTTATGTAGGTAGTTAGTCTATACATTTATTCACTAGAGACAGGTGCCCTCGAAGGCACAGCTTAGGACTTCTACCTATATTATTATTGTGTGCTAACTAAGGGCTATATCTTCTGCTATATAGATTGGGACACCTATATACCCGATCTTATAAGTAAGATTTCTAAAGGTTGGTACTAGATCTGGTCTTTGTTTTCTTAGGGGCATATATTAAGATAATTGTTCCTATTTTTATAACTCTCTGCTATCACACAGTAGATTATACTAGCCCCACATATATTGGGGCACTATCTGGTGTGCTGTATATATCGGATCTATTTTTGGAATTCAAATAGATATTGTTAGACTGCACTGATACATTATATTTTTGTTACTCTTTCAATTGTATCGTGCACACTGTACAGCTACCATTTTGGGGACATATCTACTTCACCTCTCGTGGTGATTTGTGCCCCCATTTTTTGTCCACTTATCTTAATTTTTTTGTTCCCTCACTCCGCGTTTGTACATACTCCTCACTTAGTATGTTAAGTTTGAGTCATCTCTTCTGCCTCAGTTATCCATTACTGCGGCAGTGGTGACTAATGACCTTGGTACTATAAGTGTGTGTTTGTAGATTTATTCAATAAAAGATTTTATCGATTTTCTTTTATATTAAACAGGGACAGAACCTTTCTCTTGTTTTCTTGCATTTACTAACTTAGGGTTATCCCCTTATCTGTTCCTATTATTTCTCCTACATCTATATAGGGCCCACCCTCTAACAATGATAGAAATTAAAGTGTATATTGCCTAAATCATTCTGAACAGAGCAGACTCCATTTTGTTATCTTCAAACTAACAAAAGACACAAGATTTCTATCCCTTCTGTAAAACTAACCACTTTGCCAGAAGCTAAGGAATGCTTAGCATATACAAACTTGTTGATAATAGATGAGAACAGGGGATGGACAGACTGTCTAAATGCTAATGGAATATAATCAATTCTAAACCCAGACATTTGTGACAGAGAAGATTAAATAATTTTACTTTACTTTCGATATTGTATAACGTCCCATTGTAAGTTTAGGGGGTCATACTTAGTTATAACTGTCATATTAGAAATTATAGCAGAATTTGCAAGACACGTAGTCTGAAGAAAGACCCAAAAAAGATGAGAACGGGGGGATGGACAGACTGTCTAAATGCCTATGGAATATAATCAATTCTAAACCCAGACATTTGTGACAGAGAAGATTAAATAATTTAACTTTACTTTCGATATTGTATAACGTCCCATTGTAAGTTTAGGGGGTCATACTTAGTTATAACTGTCATATTAGAAATTATAGCAGAATTTGCAAGACACATAGTCTGAAGAAAGACCCCAAAAAAACTCTTTGAACTGACAGTAAACTTAAGTTATAGACAACCATAAAGATAAGGTAAATTACGTCAAAATAGCCACCAGGAAAAGTTAACTCTTTCCTGGATAGGTATGTTTAGTGGGACGAGACTGCCCTCTATAGACCAAATACTTAAATTGCTATCTGGAAGGTAACCACACCTCCAGTTTTCTATTGGTCTATCACCTAGTGACGAACAGAGAATTTTTCCCTTTAAAAGTTAAGACAAAGGGAAGAGAGGTATGCAAAGAAATGCAGAGGAAGCAGTTGGAGCAGGCTAAGTCAGGAGACAGAGAAAGAGACCCATGACATTCAAATTCCTGAGAATACCTGAGAACATCTGATGAGAACATCTCTTCAACTGGTAATTATACTGGTTTCATTTAATTAATCTAAATTAATTAAAATTTTCTAATAGCATGATATATGACTGGATAAATCACGATCAGATTTCGATATTTAGGAATCTTAGTTACTAAAGAATATATAATTAAGCATTCTATTCTGCAGATAGAAAAGAATAATTATGTATTTATGTGATTTATCACATGTTAACATATCGTGATATTTATCCAGGTGTATTGATTTGCTCTAAAATAAGATAAAATATCTGTTTAGGCAAGTTAAAATTCTGCTTGTAGAACATGGTAGATTAGTCTTATTGGATGGTTCCAGGAAATGACTAATGAGCTGTTTTAAAAGTTATTTTATTTAAAATTACATGAGAATAGGTCTTAATTACCTAGGAGGTCTAACCAGCATTGAAAGGGTTATTCTAACTGTCAGCTAAAGTTTTATGGCCTTAAGCTGCAAGCTCTGTGTGTGAAGCTTTCACTCTCGTTTCTCTGTGAAGTACTATCATAAATCATTGTCTTGACAATTAAGACTGCGTTAGCCATTGGGAGATGTTTTTACATTACCATATTGTATTGCATACTATGTTATACTGAATATTCATTGATTATTATCACGCATGTTACATATTATTATTATTTAAATTGTATCTATTTTTATAACAAATTGTAATTTTATTTATATGGAATACATTTCACTTACACAATAACGATCTTTGGGATCTGAGAATTGAAATAGTGGGCAATTCTCAACTGTTTACTATTATTATCCCATAAATATTCCCACATCACTTTGGATTTACCTTCAGTGCCTGGACCATCATTTATTTTCTAGATGTAGGGGGAGCCTTTTTTGTAGTGCAAGGTGGTTATAATTTGCCATGTTGTTGGAGGAGAGCTAGGCTCATGCAGCCATTCTGTAGCTCAGCCAAGCCATGCCCCGACCACCATGCATTTTTTTAAAAACAGTTTTTACTATATGTAGCTGTAAACCTCAACAAATTGTCACTGTTTGCAGAGCTGTGTCTAATACTGGCCTATGAACCACAGTTCTAAATATAATACATCCTTAGAATGTCGTCTGTGCATAATTATATACACTACCTAGTAAACTGAGGTGATAGAATATTATTAATGTCACTCTTCATCCTTTGTTGAGGGAATAAAGGTTTATAGATTATACGTGTAATCCTTGTTTTGCAATCAACAGGGCCAAGGCAATTAGCATTTTGATGCCACAATACATCTATTGACACCATGCTGCAATCTGGTGTCCTTTTTTCCATATTCTAATACTTCTCTATTCTTCCTCATTTTTTGATACCACAACAGCCCATGTCTTAAATAATGAAAACAAATAGGCTATTTAAGGTCTCACTACACATTGCCCTGTGATGTTCTCAGTTACCAGAAAGTGCAGAGGGAGTTTCCCCCCCCCCCCCCCAATTGTTTTATTTAAACTGTATGCAACAGAGGATGGAGGGAGCACACAGTGGTTGGGAGAGACAGTAATGCAATATTTTTGCAAGGGAGAAGATGATCATGTCTGTCGATCATGTCTGTCAACAGCGCACTGTGCATACTGGCGATAGACACAAAATATGAAAATAATTTACATTAGGCAGCCAGGAACAGAGTTTTGAGCTGCCAATGTCATGTGTGCTGTTGAGGACAGTAGTTTAGCTTGAGAACTAAGATGAAAAGAAAATAGTAAAATACCAGGTTTATAGGTATTTGTAAGCAATCTGCTGGCATTTTTGGGAATTCAGATTCCAAAAATGCTAGCTGAATAAAAACATTTTGCCTGTATTGTTAAATAGTTATCTATTATCTGTATTATATAGTACATAGAAATGCTGCATTACACCTCTCGACTGTCCTAATTTCAATAAGACAGTCCCGATTTCAGGGTCCTATCCTACCGTCCTGACTTTTGTGCCGAAATGTTGGGTGGATTCTCTGTCCTCTTCCTGACTGACAAAGGTGAATATATTGTACAGCAATTTATGAATTTATTTTTTCTATCTTGAAATATTGTTTTTCTAAATTGAAACATTTCTCAGATTATTTTTTTTGTTTTTTGGATTGGCTATGCACATATACACTATATGACAAGACTACTGCATATGGTTTATCTTGAATGTATATTAATTATTGGGATATGAGTTCTCTAATGATGTATATATATATTAACTTTGGATATTTTTATTGCTATTGTGAAATAAAATATGATTTGCACCACATAAGAGTGTGGGTATTTCTTTAATATATTATTTTCGGATACAAGTCATGTTAAACATAAATTCTACGACCTTTTATGTGTCACTTATATTAAATCAATAGGAAACATTTATTTTTTTTAAATATATATTTTTTTGCTAAATAATAAATTATTGTGAAATGGAAATCAAACTAAATTTTCCCCAATAGAGTCAGGAATATAAATGAGTTAAGAAATGTATTCAACTTGGAGTACATTTTGCAAATCTGATTGTCATTTCATATAAGTGAACCGGATTACTCCAGTGTTACTATAGAAGAACCTACGGTTGTCATCAAGCACAGCTCCCTGGATACCATCCTGTAACACTTGCATATTGTTTGTAATAAATATCATCAATATGGAACTGAAGTTTTGCCCAAAGTCAATGTTACGGTGAGGTTTTGAACCACATTTGGGAGACTCTGTTGAAAAATTGAAAGCTTAGTTAATATACAAAGTGGATTTGTTTGCTACCTTTTTGGCAGCAAGAATTGTCTGACAGTGAGAAAAACATTTAAATCATCATGCATGTTTGCTCATAACTATCGCACTTTGAAACTGAACATTGTCTGTACACCAATGTTGCACTGAGGGGTTGAATTTCCAAAATGTTTCTTTTATTAACTTGGTTTTCACTAAATAATGGTAACTATGGATATAAAGAGCTTTGAGATGCTCTGAGTCTGCCAAGTAGGATGTCCAATGAAATGACTGAAAAGAGAAAATGACCCTGGTTCGCTGACAACTGAATAAACATAATCTCATTTAAATGGATCTAAGTGATGAGCATAACATTCACTAGCTTTTGACCTGTGACAGACCTGGCCTTATGTTAAATAGTCTCTTGTTTTGCCAATATGATGGGTACAGGCAGAAATAAACATGTTGGATATGGATGTACAAACATATTTAAAAACCTATTAAATATGTACATTAATTAGTCCTGTGCAATTAGTTAGACTCAATCATTTTGTCCAAAAAAAAAAAAAACTTTGTTCGGGTAGTCTGATATTTTTCTGTGATGGTTCAGCTTCTCACTATCTCCGGATAAAATGAACATTTCATGATTGTCCTCTAATCAGCAATCATGTTTTTTCATGTTTTCTTTGTTTGGTGCCACAGAGAGAACACAGAATCATCATGAATCAAAAACATGCTTCTCCATTGTGCGTGTTATTTGTTCAGTTATACGTCTATATTGCTCTCAGAGTTACATAATTAGAAGGACACGCTGAGCATCCTAAATTTGGACTAATCGTAATTCGGAAAAAAATGAATACACAAGTCTGATTTGTATTATGTATACACACACTACACAGCAGTATACTTTGGATGCTGTCCCCCACCAAAAGCAAATTTAAAAATTTTACATTTTATATATATATATTCACTGAACAAAATTATAAACGCAACACTTTTGTTTTTTCCCCCATTTTTCATGAGCTGAGCTCTAAGACTTTTTCTATGTATATAAAAGGCCTATTTCTCTCAAATATTGTTCACAAATCTGTCTAAATCTGTGTTAGTGAACACTTCTCCCTTGCAGAGATAATCCATCCACCTCACAGGTGTGGCATTTCAAGATGCTGATTAGACAGCATGATTATTGCACAGGTGTGCCTTAGGCTGGCCACTATAAAAGGCCACTCTAAAATGTGCAGTTTTACTGTATTGGGAGAGTCCGGGGGGGTCCGAAATTCAGTCAGTATCTGGTGTGACCACCATTTGCCTCAAGCAGTGCAACACATCTCCTTTGCATAGAGCTGATCAGGTTGTTGATTGTGGACTGTGGAATGATGGTCCACTCCTCGTCAATAACTGTGCGAAGTTGCTGGATATTGGCAGGACCAGGAACACGCTGTCATATACGCTGATCCAGAGCATCCCAAACATGCTCAGTGGGTGACATGTCTGGTGAGTATGCCGGCCATGCAAGAACTGGGATGTTTTCAGCCTAGGAATTGTGTACAGATCCTAGCAACATGGGGCCGTGCATTATCATGCTGCAACATGAGGTGATGGTCATGGATGAATGGCACAACAATGGGCCTCAGGGTCTTGTCACATTATCTCTGTGCATTCAAAATGCCATTAATAAAATGTCTATTAAATACGCCTGCCCATACCATAACCCAACTGCCATTATGGGCCACTCGATCCACAACGTTGACCTCAGCAAACTGCTCACCCACATGACACCATACACGCTGTCTGTCATCTGCCCTGTACAGTGAAAACCGGGATTCATCCGTGAAGAGAACACCTCTTTAAAGTGCCAAAAACAAAGGTGTTGCATTTATAATTTTGTTCAGTATATACATGCATACACTCACATATAGCTTGGCCCTCACCCCTTCTCAATATTCACTTCCTAAAATGCCCTGGTGCAAATCCACATTGAAAATATATATTAAAAAGTTAAAGGAGGGATGTACTCTGATGTCTTTTCAAAATATAATGTTGTTTATTTAAAAAAATAACATTCCATGTGCTTGATCAACATTTCTACCCCTTCTGGTCTTCCTCAATTCCACAGATTTTGAGGAAGACCTGAAGGGATCGAAATGCCTTTTGTTAATTGTACTGTCATGAACTTTAACATTTAATAGGCTAACTGAGACCTGTAGATTCTGAGATGTAACTTGGGTTTTTTCAAATTTCTCTGAGCATTGAACGTTCTGACCTTGGGGAGAATTTGCTGGGATACCCACTATTGCGAAGATTGGGTACTGTCTTGAATGATTTCCACTTTTGAATAATCTGTCTCACTGTAGTATGATGGACTTTAAATTGTTTGGAAATGGCTTTATAACCCTTCCCAGTTTTATGGGCAGTAACAATTGCTTCTCTAAGATCATTGCTGATGTCTTTCCTCCTTGGCATTGTGTTAACACACACCTGAACACTCAAGGCCAGCAAACTGATAAACTTTGTATTTTATACAGATGGTCACACTTGCTGATTATCAATTAATCAAGGACATTTGATTAGCAGCACATGGCTGCTACTTATCCTATTAATTCCTATGGAAACAGAAAGGGTGTACTTAGATTTTCACACATGGCATCTCAATTTTGGTTTTATTTTTGCTAAACAAATGACACGGTGTAATATGCCATGTGTTGTTATCCATTTGAGGTTGTTGTTTGTTGTATTTGTGGTCTTGGAGCTTGGAACGTCAGAGTATTTTTCTAGCATTATTGTTTCCCTTTAGTTTCACTTTGAATTCTCACTTTAGTATATAACCATGTAAGATACGCTTATAAAAAATTTTTGTGCAGACTGCTGGAGGCCATGAATGTCAACTCTTTCAATTTTGTGCCTCACAGGAGTCTGATCCTTCACTTAGAATTGGATATTAAAACATCTTCCTTTTTAATTTTTCAACAAATGGTGTCCTCTGCTCAGCAGCTTTATTTCTCAAAGAACACACTTAGCTGAGTTTATAAGCTAATTTACAGTAATTATGACAGACATAGATAAGAGTCAACTCAATTATATTAAATAAAAAAAAAAAAGAGAGAATTGCCACATGTAGCTTTCAGAGTGCTGTAGTGGTTATGGTGACATGACTGCCTTGGAGCTCCCCAACCAATGTAAGCAGTGAAACCATTTGCTTTTTGAATTGTTACCTGGAATCTGCCAGGACCCACTCTCTGCTTCTATGAGGGCAGAAAGCTCTCTGCCTGAGCTACGCTTGGTGGTCCAGGGCTTAGCTTATTGGCTGAGAGCAGCCAGCTAACAATCTCAGCCAATAAGCTGGCCCTGCACTGTACTGTTTAGCTCTGGAGAGTGTGTGAGCCTGTCAGTGTGTGTGTGTGTGCGTCTGTCAGAGTAAGCAAGCCTGTCAGTGTGTGTGTGAGAGAGCTTGTCAGTATCTGTATGTGTGTGTGAGAGAGAGCCTGTCAAGAGCGTCTGTGTGTGTGTGTGTGTGTGTGAGCTAGAGCCTGTCAAGAGTGTGTGAGCGCCTGTCAGAGTGTGTGCGTGCAAGCCTGTTGTCAGCATGAGTGTGTATGTGAGCCTGTCAGAGTGTGTGTGTGAGAGCCAGTCAGTGTGTACGTGCGCGTTTAGGTACCTGCCCCCTCCGATCGCATGAGGAAGGTGTTTTTTTACTCACCTTTCTTCCCATTTTCCCACGCTGTGCCAGTTTTGCCATGGCTGAGATGATCAATCTTTATGATCTCAGCTAAGGCAATGCTTTCCCTCAGCATTTTATCTCTACGAGCATTATGGGAGTATTAGTCCACAAAATCTGTAGTGCTGGAGTTTGCCTATCCCTGGTACACATTCTACCTATAATGCCACAAGATGACCTAAACTACCTAGAACTGAGCATGGATCCAACAAAGGGCAGGCCATTTCAGTTATTGTCTGTTTTCAGCATTCTCTTATGATCTGCTTTAGTTTGTCTTTAAATTGCCAAGAATCCCCCAGCAGAAACTAAAATATGGAACCTTTGAAAACTGTGCCGATGGGGGAATTTGCTATACTTAACTGAGAAGGCTCACCAAGGCCAAGATCATTGCCATCTGTGCTTGCTCTATCTCCTAAGCAGAGGGAGCCTGTTAGCACTCAAATGAGACCTCAACTGACCTTTAGTTGGTTAGTTTAGTTACATTGTTGGGTTCAGCTTGATATAAAAATGCTTTAGGTTCTATTTGTAATGGCACAAGCGAAAAATAAATAGTTTGGAGAGTGGTGACGTGGCCAACGGCGAGCCGACCCAGCGTGCTTTACCAGAGCTCTCATGAGACCCCGAGATAAACCCGAATTTATTAAATTGCTGGCAGTTATTCACTTACCTTTTACCACTACCCCCCAGATGACAAGATGGGACGTAAGCACAAAAATCCCATTTCCCAGATGGCTCTGGTATGCCAGATATCAGGCTCTCCTTCGAGAGGCCTGTGGAGCGACTACCACCCAAGATGGCACCCAAGGCACAAATCGCGGCTGAGGCCTCTGAAGAATCTTAGGAAGATGCAGATTCTATGGTCTCGAGCGGCACGGGGGGATATACAGAGAGACTGAGAGTCGGATTATGACTTTTTCCCTTCTACAAAAGGGGACATTAAGAAGCTGCTGCTGGAGCTGAGGCAGGCGTGGAAAACAGATCTGCAGAAGACACAGGCTGACATAGGAGCAATGAATGCAAAGCTCAATGCAGTTTAAATAAGGGGAAAAGACCAGAGACAACCAGATGCAGGAGACTAAGTGTCAGGTGGAAGAGTTTAGCCACCAGGTTTAGAAAGCTACATAACGCAGTAGCTGTACTGGAGTCCAGACACAGAAGGCGCAACATCCATCTAAGAGGTATCCCCGGAAGAGTGGGAAGCGAGGAGCTACTGCCCTTCAACAGGAGACAGATTGCCTCACTGGGCCTTAAGGGGGCGAGAGACACCTCACTGGTTATGTCAGTATTCAGAGTAATAAAGCAGCTGCAGCCTCGTCAGGGGCCTCCAAGGACTTCATCATGGTAACCAGAGATGTCACGGCACAATCTGTTATTATGACCCACTCTTGAGCCTTAGGAACAGTACAATTTGAACGCTGTGAGATAGCTTTATACAGGGATCTCCCATTCACAGTACTAATGGAGAAAAGGCAGTTGGCTCCAATTGCCAGATGACTGAGGGACCACTCTGCCAAGTATAGATGGGGAATGGAAGGCCCGAAAGCAGATGACCTTAATTATCTTAACCTCCGCGGATGACCTATAGACTTTCACCTGCACTTGTTACCCAATCTGCCTTGATATAGAGCTAATCTGCCTAGCTACCTAACCTAACCCTAAACTGCACCTATGGCACATTGTAGAATGACTCTTGGCATCTAAAATAGGATTTCAACAGAATTTATGAATGGGGATTGGCTTGTGGAGGGGCACCTTTTGGCAAAATTATTGGGTTCCCTTTAATGACTGTACCATTGGAGGTAGACGAGGAATACTTGTAGGCTTGTAATAAAGTTAAGAGTTATGCCTTTCACACTCTTAATTCTAAAGAACTATATTCCCTAATTTTATCCCTAACCCCCAACACAATGCACCCAATAAGTTTATCAATCTAATCTAAATCCTTTTACGTTAAGGATCCACATATTTTACTTAATTTTACTCCTAATCCTAAACTCCCTAGCTTTAAACACTCACAAATGATAAACCTACCTCCAGTCTTAATCCTTAATCCCAGTAGCATAATGTCAGGGTTTCTTTGCTGTTTTAAACAGTAACCCTTCCTTTTTCAGTGACTGAGTTTTCAGCTGTAATTGCTATCAGCTCCTTCAGTATGTTGCAACGGTTACTCACCTGAGAGTAGTAATCAACCCTGCTGCTAATCAGTTCAGCCTATTTAAGCAGCAAATCCTAGAACCTCCTTGCCCTTGCGTGGTTTCCTGTTCCCCAGAAGTCTCCTTGTTCCTGTGTTTCCTGTTTGCTCCTGGTTCCTGACTCTGGCCTTGTTCCTGACTCCGCTGCTCTCCGTGCTCCTGATCCTGGCTCGTCTGACTACACGCTCTAGTGACTGACCCCTGCTTGTTTCCTGGACTTTGCTTTTGGTTATTTCTTTGTTATTTATTAATAAAGGTGTTTCTGAATCTAGTTCTGTCTCTGTCTGGTTCCTGGTCCCTGACATTACGCAAGGGCCATGAATACAGATGGTACAGGCAATACACCTATACCTAACCAATTTACCCAGTGGGACCAGCAGAAACACCATTTGGACCAGTATGCCCATCTGGATCCAGCACCCGGCCAGCCTGCGATTGCGGCCGCCTCTGCCTCACTTCCTGTTCTAACACCGGTTGTAGCCTCCAAACCTGTTGCGGCTAGAGGAATGACTGAGTCTGTCCCGCTCCCTCAGTATTTTGGGGGCAACCCAGCTCAGTGCAAAGAATTTATAAATCAGGTTAAAGGATACCTTGAAATGCAGCCCCAGGCATTTCCTACAGACAGCGACAAAGTCCAGTTCATGATTTCTTTGCTGTCTGAAAAAGCCCTAGCTTGGGCAAAACCTCTCTACAATTACCCTGAATTTGTTGCGTCCTTTAAAAGGGTTTTTGATATTCCAGCTCGCTCCACCCCTACTGCCAAACAACTCATGTCTAATGCTCAGGGCACGAAAACTATTGTCGAGTATGCCAGTGAATTCCGTACCATGGCAGCAGAGGGTGGCTGGAACAACGAGACTCTCGTGGCTGCCTTTGCACAAGGGCTCTCCGATGTTGTTAAAAATGAGATTGCAGCCAGAGAATTACCTAAAGATCTAGAGGAACTGATATCATTTGTCACCCTCATTGACATCAGACTCCGAGAGAGATCCTCATCCAGGGAGCGCCTGCGGAGGCCTCCTGTATATTTGGCACCGAGCTTTTCTTGCCCACCCAAACCTCCCTCACCTCCCATGCCTCCTGGTCCTGAGTCCTCTGTTGGGGTGGAGCCAAGGCGGTTAGGCTACTCACACCTCTCTGTCGAGGAGAGAGCCTTTAGGAGGAGGGAGGGCCTGTGCCTATACTGCGGACACCATGGTCACATGTTAAAGTTTTGCCCAATTCGTCCAGTAAAGGGCCCGCACCCAACATACTGTCAGGGGCAGATCTTGGGTGGTCTTTCTGCAGACCCAGAGATATATGAGGACAAACCCTTGGTGCCTATTATCCTCTCCTGGCCTGATTCATCCATGCTTGATTCTGGGGCCGCAGGCTTGTTTATAGATTGTGCATTTGCATCGAAGCACTCTATACCCTTACAGCCTCGCAACTCTCCACTAGCTTTCGAAGCCATCGATGGCAGACCAATGCAGCCAACCCACGTGACCCAGGAAATCATGCCCAAATCTCTGGCTGTAGGGGCTCTACATCATGAGACGATCCAATTCCAGGTAATTTCCTCTCCATATTACCAGGTTGTTTTGGGATACCCTTGGCTACAGAAGCATAACCCCACAATTGATTGGCGCAAATCTGAGATATTATTTTGGTCCCAGCAATGCACATTTTCCTGTCTCCGGAAACCGGTCAAAGTTTTGGGCACATGTTCTGTCTCTTCCTTACCCACTGAGTACCAAGAATTCCAAGATGTATTTGACAAAGGTCAAGCCAGCGTTCTGCCGCCACACCGTCCGTATGACTGTGGTATCGAACTCCAACCTGGTGCCATTCCTCCCCCTGGCTGGATTTACCCACTGTCTGTAGCAGAGAATCGAGCCATGGAGGAGTATGTTACCGATGCATTGTTTAAGGGATTCATTCGGAAGTCATCTTCTCCTGCCGGGGACGGCTTTTTCTTTGTGAAAAATAAAAGTGGTGAGTTAAGACCCTGTATCAACTATAGGGGTCTCAATCGCATTACTATTAAGAATGCCTACTGTAACGGACCGTTTTGCTCAAAAGAGGATAAAACCCAGTTTAGGCGATATCCCCCTTTTCCATAGACCAGCAGCTACAGCAATCACCAATCTCCCGAACTGCAAACTGTACGAATTCTGGAAACTCCCGAACTGGAAACACACGAACCCTGGAATCAGCCGAACAGGAAAAGCATACAATCCGCTTACACTCCTGGCAGTCAGCATACAATCCAATCCCCCCAAAAACGAGACGACACATTGGTTTGAGGGTCAAGCAGAATCTGAGGACTGGAACACCCAGCCTGCTTTTTATTACAGTTGTGCACATACAGGACACACCCAGGGGGAGGCATAAAACAACCAATCAAGTAACAGTACAACCCACACATCCCCTCCCCTCAGATAAGCAATTAACATAATTATTACATACAGTAAAAATACAGTTTCCACACATACTCTGTAACTTTAAAACCATACATCACATAAAAATACATATCCACAATCAATCCATTCGGGGGAACAACATATTAAAAAATGGCATGAATCAGACCAGGGGTTCAAAAGTTAGTAAAAGTATCTTTTGTTACCCCTGGCTGGCAGTATTTTAATCTGGCTCAAACAGTAAAAGTAAAACATCCCCACAATGCATCCTGGCTTCCTCCCTTCTGCCCTGGAGATAATTGGAGAAGTAATCCAATTATCTCCCAGGTCAAAGACAAAACTCCATTACACATGTGGGGACCTAAATACAGGATTATGTTTTAAAATATATAAAGTCACTTTTATTACACCAAACACAGACATGTTACATATCCCCAGATAGCTCAGGTCTGGGTGCACATTATTAGGTGAATGGCACCCAGACCACATGAATACTGTTTTTAAAGGGCCCAATCTCCCATGGACCATAATCACATGGCAAGAGGCTGGCAAGCAGTCCTCTCCAGGCCCAAGTGGCGAAGGGCACTTCGTCACACTTGGTTCTTTTAAAGGGGTATACACATACATTAACAGTGGTTATACATACAGGACATTATATAGTGGCTGTATTTGCCACACCTACCCCATTCCGTTGATCACAGAGTTATTTGACCGCCTCAAGGGAGCAACGGTCTTCACTAAACTTGATCTGAGAAGGGCATAAAATCTCGTCCGGATAAAAGAGTACCACGAATGGAAAACCGCATTTAACACCAGGAGCGGGCATTACGAATACCTAGTAATGCCCTTTGCTCTTTGCAATGCTCCGGCGGTTTTCCAGGAATTTATAAATGACGTCCTGCGAGATATGCTGCAGCAATGTGTGGTGGTTTATCTTGACGATATTCTTATCCATTCCACATCTCTCGAGAACCATCACGCAGACATGTCTCGTGTCCTACAGAGACTTAGAGAAAATAATCTGTTCTGTAAATTGGAGAAATGTGAGTTTAACTGCAAACAGGTCACATTCTTGGGCTATGCTATCTCAGATGCTGGATTCTCTATGGATCCAGAGAAACTTTCAGCTGTACTAAAATGGCCTCGACACTTTTTTTTCCCCTCTCCCCTCCTTCTCTCGTTGCCTCGCTGTTACATGACCCTCCGTAAATTTACGACCCTCCCTGTGGGAATTCGTATGATTCCCAGTTCTTGGAAAATTTTCTGCTGTTTTCCAGGCTATTTTGTAGTTATGATTGTATATATGTGGTATTTTGTGGTGTGTTTTGTCTTCAATTGGTCTTGCATGAGGAGTTTTTTGTCAAAGAGCCCCATAAAGGACAGAATAGGTTTAAACAGATCAACTTATGGTCAGAGTGATTTCTATTAATGCCCAAGGCCTTAACTCCCCCATCAAAAGAGGTTATTTGTATAATACTTTTATTACTCAGAAAATACAAATTGGTTTTGTTCAAGAAACCAACTGGATGGGGGAGTTTAAAAAAAACTGTGGTCTTATAAGAAATATACGACTATCTACTCTGCCACCTTACAGGGAAAAAAAATGTGGGGTTTCTATAATCTTTTCTAAGGAAGTTTCCTTTGAATGTTGTTATAGCCATTCTGACCCGGAAGGGAGATTTATTATTTTAGTGGGACAATTAAATAGGTTGGACTACACACTAGTTAATGTGTACTTACCAAATAAAGATCCGATTAAAACCCTGAGTAAAATTTTGAGGTTGCTGGAACAGGTTAAAAAAGGCCGGATTGTGATCGCATGGGATTTTAACTGCATATGCGACACCTTATTGGATAAACAATTGTCAAAGAATCAGCAGATAGACAAATCCCTGAAACGGCAGGCAGCATCACTTAGTAGGACAATAAAGAAAGCGGAGTTATTCGATTGTTGGAGACTTTTCCATCCTAATGAAAAGAACTATACGCATAGGTCTATTCCCCATTGTTCGGCTGCTAGGATAGACCTGATTTTAGGTCATTTAGACTTAGTCAAGGCGATTTCTTCAATCTCTATTGTTGAAAATACTTGGTCTGATCACGATATGATAATTGCTGAGCTGGTGATGACCTATATTAGATCTCCTCCGACATGGAGACTTGCGAACTACTTATTAAAAAATAATGCTAATACCGACTATATAGATAACTTAATTGATCTATTTATTAAAGAAAATTCATCTGACGAGATTTCTAAAGAATGTCTTTGGTGTTCTTACAAAGTAGTCATTAGAGGATATTGGATCAAATTAGCAAGCCAGCAGAAAAATAACTTAAATAATTCTCTGTCCGACCTATATATTGAATTTTAAATATTTTTAAAGCCAACAAACAATCTTATTCTGATCAGAGAGCTCTATCTATTAACCGCTGTCAAGAAAAAATGAATGCTCATATTAAGATTAGGATAGAAAGCAACATTAATAAGCTCAACATTAAATACTATTATAAGAACAACAGAGTGGATTCTATTCTATCAAATAAGCTAAAAAAAAAAGAGTGGCTGATCAAAAGATTTCTAAATTGGTAGATGGAAACAAATGTATTTATAAGCCAGATGAAATTGCAGATAAATTCAGATCTTTTTATGTGAGCTTATATAATTTGAATACATCTCCTGACATAGTTAAGATGGAGAAAAAATAAAAAAAGAAATTTATTTGCACAGCATCATCAATAATAGAAAATGAAAACGTAATAAATAGTATAAAAAAGTATAAAAAATCAAAAAGTCAATTGGATATATTTACAAAGTCCTTTGGAATAAGCAGAGTCCAGGTTAAGCGGTAACTCACTAAACCTCTGGCCGGTCAAGAGGTAGCAGTGAAAAGAGAAGCCGGGAAGTTAGTTGTCAAAGTCTTCGCGTGCGTCTCACTTAGTCTCGATCTGCGTTCCACTGGATCTCGGTGAAATTGCGGCTCCTGCAGGAGAGGTTTAGTGAGTTACCGCTTAACCTGGACTCTGCTTATTCCAAAGGACTTTGTAAATATATCCAATTGACTTTTTGATTTTTTATACTTTTTTATACTATTTATTACGTTTTCATTTTCTATTATTGATGATGCTGTGCAAATAAATTTAATACATATTTTTTATTGAAAAGACGGGTGTTTGCTGATTTTACTAAGTACTAGAGGACATTCATTTTTTTATCACTCTAGATCTATGCCAGTGACCTAGTGTGTGATCAGAAGCCCCTGCTGCATGACATATGATTGCATTTCTGTGTTTGTCTGTTATCATACAGATATATTATTACAGGTAGTGATACAGTGTAGCTGGGACGTATATACATTTCGTTACTGGCAGTCTGTATCCACTGTTACATTTATTTATACCGATTTTATCTCACCTTTCAAAGGATTTTTTTGTCCATTTGGATACGGGCAGTTTGTACTTATTACATGGATCTTTAATAACTTCACCTTCATATTTTGAGGATTTTTAGCGTTTTTTTAACCTATCTACTAATTCCAGAGACTACAATTTGTAAATTGGGAGACGTTTAGATATTTTACATCTACCAGTGTGTTTTTTACGTATTGGATTCATTCTGGGCTAGTACTGCTGTTTCTCTCTTTATAGTTAGAAGATCTCCTGGTACGTTTAGGGTTAATTCCCCTTATACACAATAAAATAAACATATTTGTATTCAGCAAAGTCTCACGTGTAAAACAGTACTCCCCATGTACAGGTTTTATGGTGTCTTGGAAAGTTATAGGGTTAAATATAGTGCTAGCAAATTAAATTCCCTATACTTTCGGCATGGGTTGTCAGACAGGTCCCGCTAATTTTAATTAATTAGGATACCTAATTATGTAAAAAATATTGCATAAACATACGTGTAGAATTAATATATATACACATATGTGTATATATACGTATATATATATTTTTTTTAAATATTTTTATTTATATATAGGTATATATATATATAGTGATATATACGTATATATTTATGTATATAGATATATATATTATTTCGTTCTACGTGTATTTTGATATAAATATATATATTAATATCACAATACAGTTAGAACGAAATAACACACATCTATATATATATATTTTTTTTATTTTTTTTTCAATTCTTTATTTTTGTGTGGTGGGAAAATGACCACCGGTTTTGATGGAAGTTTACAAACATTCATTACAAGAAGTTAAAAGTAGTACAAGTAATATAAATCAAACAATACAGCAATTAATAATAATAAATAGTGATGTACCGAACTGTCCGCCGGCGAACAGTTCCCGGCGAACTTAGCGTGTTCGCGTTCGCCGCGGCGGGCGGACACATGCGCAGTTCGATCCACCCCCTATTCGTCATCATTGGGCAAACTTTGACCCTGTGCCTCTCGGTCAGCAGACACACTCCAGCCAATCAGCAGCACTCCCTCCCTTCCACACCCTCCAACCTCCCTCCCAGCATCCATTTTCGATTCATTCTGAAGCTGCATGCTTAGTGAGAGGAGGGAAAGTTTAGCTGCTGCTGATTAGATAGGGAAATTGATAGCTAGGCATCTGATCTCTGCTGTAAGGACAGCACCCCAAAAAGCCCTTTTAAGGGCTATAACATCAGGCTGCTTTTTTTTTTTCCCTGTGTAATGTAATTGCAGGTGCCTGCCTGACAGCTTCTGTGTGAGGTTCACATTGGATACTGTGCCTACTTGCCCAGTGCCACCACTCATATCTGTTTTAACAATAGGTTAAGCTTTAGATTTAAAAGAAATAATTTTTTTTCACTGTAATAGAAGAGCAGTTGCCTGCCTGCCAGCTTCTGTGTCAGGTTGGATGCCTTGCCCATTTGCACAGTCAGTGCCACCACTCATATCTGTTTTTACAATAGGTTAAGCTTTAGATTTAAAAGAAATAATTTGTTTTCACTGTAATAGAAGAGCAGTTGCCTGCCTGCCAGCTTCTGTGTCAGGTTGGATGCCTTGCCCATTTGCACAGTCAGTGCCACCACTCATATCTGTTTTTACAATAGGTTAAGCTTTAGATTTAAAAGAAATATTTTTTTTTCACTGTAATAGAAGAGCAGTTAGTTGTCTGCAAGCGTCTGGGTGTCAGGCCTACTTCAGCGTGTGCTCTGCAGACCTGTGCCAGCGTGCTTTGACAGTTGCCAATCATATCTGGTGTCTCTTTAGCGTGCTTTTACAAAGAAAAAAGGTTTCTAGTGTAAGCTAATAGCAGCCAGTCAGTGTCCTTCAAGCGGCTCTGTCAGTCCTTCCTTCAGCGTGTGCTCTCCAGAACTGTTCCAGTGCACATTGCCAATCATATCTGGTGTCTCTATAGCGTGCTTTTAAAAACAAATTTTTTTTTCACTGTTATAGATTGAATAGCAGTTACTTGTCTTCAAGCGGGTGTGTCAGGCCTACAGTGTGTGCTCTGCAGAACTGTTCCAGTGCACATTGCCAATCATATCTGGTGTCTCTATAGCGTGCTTTTACAAAGAAAAAAGGTTTCTAGTGTAAGCTAATAGCAGCCAGTCAGTGTCCTTCAAGCGGCTCTGTCAGTCCTTCCTTCAGCGTGTGCTCTGCAGAACTGTTCCAGTGCACATTGCCTATCATATCTGGTGTCTCTATAGCGTGCTTTTAAAACCAAAATTTGTTTTTCACTGTTATAGATTGAATAGCAGTTACTTGTCTTCAAGCGGGTGTGTCAGGCCTACAGTGTGTGCTCTGCAGAACTGTTCAAGTGCACATTGCCAATCATATCTGGTGTCTCTATAGCGTGCTTTTAAAACCAAAATTTGTTTTTCACTGTTATAGATTGAATAGCAGTTACTTGTCTTCAAGCGGGTGTGTCAGGCCTACAGTGTGTGCTCTGCAGAACTGTTACAGTTCAAATTGCCAATCATATCTGGTCTCACAGTAGCTTGCACGCATAGTACCACTAATCCCCAAAAAAATGACAGGAAGAGGCAGGCCACCCCGCAGGGGCCATCGTGGTCGTGGTGCTGTGATTCCCTTTTGCCCTAGAATAATGCCCAGTTTTCAGAAGCCACGTACCCTGAACTTGAAAAGCTCTGAGGACATAGTTGACTGGCTAACACAGGACACCCAATCTTGTACAGCCTCCGCTCGGAACCTTGACGCACCATCCTCCTCCAGCTTAGCTTCAGGCACCTCTCAAGATACCACTCACCCGCCTGCCGCCACCACCAAAACTAACACCACAGCCGCTTTACTTGGTATATCAGAGGAGTTATTCACACACCCGTTTGAAGAAATGAGTGATGCGCAACCATTATTGCTAGAGGATGTAGATAACAGGGATATGTCTCAGGCAGGCAGCATTAAACACATGGAGGTACGGTGTGATGATGATGATGTTGTTGTGCCCGCTGCTGCTTCCTTTTCTGAGTTGTCAGATACAAGCGAAGCGGTTGATGATGACGATGCGTCCATGGATGTCACGTGGGTGCCCGCTCGGCAAGAAGAAGAACAGGGCGAAAGTTCAGATGGGGAGACAGAGAGGAGGAGGAGACGAGTTGGAAGCAGGGGGGGGTCGTCGCAAGGAGCTAGTGGCACAGTCAGACAGCATGCATTGGCACCCGGGGTCAGCCCGACAGCACGCCAATCAACGCATGCTGTGTCCACCACCAGAATGCCGTCAAACGCCTATGGGATCAACACATGAATACAAGCAGCACGCCTACTCTAAGCCGCCATCCTCCTCCTGGTCTAGCATCTTCAGCCACGTCAACCACTGCTGTCCTTCTTGCCCCCTCTCAACCATCCGCCACTCCGTCTCCCGCCTTGAGCAGTTCCCGCTCATCTGCCCACAGTCATGTGTCTGTCAAGGACATGTTTGAGCGTAAGAAGCCAATGTCACACAGCGTATAAGGGTGATGTCACAGCACAACGGGAATCTAACAGGGGGAGAGGTGGAAGTCATCCTCTTCCTCCTCCTCCCACGACCACGCCGGCAAGGACAGGACGCTTTAAAGACGTGTTGTTGATGGAGGACATGCGGACCTTTTTAAGTCCTATGCATCGCCACAGCCCTTCGGGATCCACCCTCAGAGAGCGACTCGACCGACAGGTAGCAGACTACCTCGCCTTAACTGCAGATATCGACACTCTGAGGAGCGATGAACCCCTTGACTACTGGGTGTGCAGGCTTGACCTGTGGCCTTATCTATCCCAATTTGCGATAGAACTTCTGGCCTGCCCCGCTTCAAGTGTCCTGTCAGAAAGGACCTTCAGTGCAGCAGGAGGTATTGTCACTGAGAAGAGAAGTCGCCTAGGTCAAAAAAGTCTAGATTACCTCACCTTTATTAAGATGAATGAGGGATGGATCCCGAAGGGACTGACACTGGGCGATACATTCGATTAAAAAAGGCCTGATGAGATGAGCTGCCTTGGGCTAAAAATGGTCCACACGCTGCTGTATTTTAGCTCTGAATGACGTTTGACTTGCGTGACTTATCCGCCACCAACTAGGGTTCAAGCCGCCATGTTTTAGGGCACTTTCTGCCTGTGAAACAAACATCAATTTTTCTGGCCGCTGCTACAGCAGCGGCTGCAACAATACCTAATTTTTCAGGCATTTGTACATGCCTAATTTTTAGGCCCACTGGTGCAGCACTGTGGCTTCAAAAACCAAACCAAAAAAAAATCCTCCAAGATGGCACCAATATACCAGTGGTCTAAGCATCTTCCCACCTTGGCCTAAAAAGGGGAGGTGATTCAACAATTAAAAATCTCTGCCATTTACACGTCCACTGATAGGAGACGCGGAAGGTATTAAACTGATATGAACAATACTAAACTCACCACTCCTATCTGGTGGCACATTAGCTTGCCCGCGCAGTGCGCCAAATTTCAAGTAAGAGGACCGACCAAGCATCTTCTTCCATCTCCCTGTTACATAAATCAATGCCATATCCATAGAAATTGTAGAGACTATCCAGGATAGTTTTACAGGGCCAAATCATGTCGCCTGTTGAAAGAGGTGACCTTGCTCGGGTCCCAGGTGTGCGGTTCCTAAAATGGCTGCCATATACATGTCCTCTGATAGGAGACGCGGAAGGTATTAAACTGATATGAACAATACTAAACTCATCACTCCTATCTGGTGGCACATTAGCTTGCCCGCGCAGTGCCCCAAATTTCAAGTAAGAGGACCGACCAAGCATCTTCTTCCATCTCCCTGTTACATAAATCAATGCCATATCCATAGAAATTGTAGAGAATATCCAGGATAGTTTTACAGGGCCAAATCATGTCGCCTGTTGAAAGAGGTGACCTTGCTCGGGTCCCAGGTGTGCGGTTCCTAAAATGGCTGCCATATACATGTCCTCTGATAGGAGACGCGGAAGGTATTAAACTGATATGAACAATACTCCACTCCTATCAGTAGGTCCGTCCCATTGTGATTTATGCCCCCCACCCACCGCGCAGGGATGGGGGCCGGGGGGGAGGAAAGTAGGCCCCCCCCATTGTGATTTATGGCCCCCACCCACCGCGCGCGGGTGGGGGCCGAGGGGGGGGAGGACAGTAGGTCCCCCCATTGTGATTTATGGCCCCCACCCACCGCGCAGGGGTTGGGGAGGACAGTAGCTCCCCCCAGTGTGTATCATGTTCTCTGAGGACAGGTGTCAATCCATATCTGCCAAGTGACCCTATGTAGGGGGAACAGTCTCTATTCTGCTCTGTGTCAGTGTGTATCAGGGATCATTAGGATAGGTGTCAATCCATATCTGCCAAGTGACCCTATGTAGGGGGAACAGTCCCTATTCTGCTCTGTGTCAGTGTGTATCAGGGATTTGACTATCTTTATTCAGATTCCAAAATTACAATTCCAGGAAAAATTTAACAAACATTTACAAGAACATGTTATGCACATCATAGAAACAACGTGAACCTCTTTAAAGCCACAAACTTAAGACAAAAAATACGTACACACAATGTGTAAGGGTTTGAAAGAATATTCTGAATCCTTACATGTTTACTTTATCGTTTGTTTGATTTTTGTGAACCATATATAAACTACAAGCAGCGTGAAAACTATAAAAACTCAAGTGGCCATGCTGATCAAATTAAATAGTATGCTTTACACAGCGTATAAGGGTGATGTCACAGCACAACGGGAATCTAACAGGGGAAGAGGTGAAAGTCATCCTCCCCCCCCCCCACGACCCCGCCATATCTGCCAAGTGACCCTATGTAGGGGTAACAGTCTCTATTCTGCTCTGTGTCAGTGTGTATCATGGTCTCTGAGGACGGGGAACAGTCTCTATTCTGCTCTGTGTCAGTGTGTATCAGGGGCTTTGAGGACAGGTGTCAATGTTAGGTGATTTCTGCCCTTTATGGATTAAAAGCAGACTCTGCATCAACTGTGTAATTTTCCATGGGAGTTTTGCCATGGATCCCCCTCCGGCATGCCACAGTCCAGGTGTTAGTCCCCTTGAAACAACTTTTCCATCACTTTTGTGGCCAGAAAGAGTCCCTGTTGGTTTTAAAATTCGCCTGCCCATTGAAGTCAATGGCGGTTCGCGAACATTTGCGGAAGTTCGCGTTCGCCGTTCGCGAACCGAAAATTTCGGGTTCGCGACAACACTAATAATAAACATGAGTCTTTCTTGGTCGGACATGTTAGCTTCTCGGGTGCATTCAGTGACAAGTACGGAGAGGAAACCATAATAACACATATCTGTATGTCGCACCAGCCGCTTGTGCGGGCTTAGGGTGTGCAGTGCGCTTTAGCTCTTTGGCGTTCTGTTTGGGTTCGAGGGTACCGGTTTGGCTTCGCGGTTTAGCGGCTCTAGCGGGCTTAAGGTGTACGTTACAATTTAACTCACCTACTGCTCGTGAGGGCTTAGGTTTAGTTCAGGTATTACATCTTGTCCGCTGGTAGGCTGGACTTAGTATATGCAGTTTGGTGTATTAGGCTATCATCTACTTGGGGTTTTAGATTGTTTGGGTTAACTTGTTGGCAGCTTAAGCGGACCCAGAGCATTCCGTACTGCACCGTGTACCATTTAGCAAGGAAAGGGAAAATGATCATGTTGTACGTGTCTGATAAAATTAAAACATAAGATAAGAGATATGCTTGTTAGACACAGCCCTGACATGGTGTACGTAGTAATTGCACAATTGTAAACCTAATTCGGGTTGAACAATAGCCTGGGTGGGCAATTTATCCTAGTGGGGTCATATGGGTAGTGGACATAATAAGTAGCCCCTTCTTCCCGATCTATGTTACTAATTGAGGCCAAGTAATAGCCACGCAAAGATGAGAAAAGTTAGTCATTTGGTATTCCCGCGGCACTTGGCACTGACATATACAGTCTCTCTAGGTTTTTGTAATAATAACAAATTTAAGCAGTCATATCTAAAGGTACAACACATTACATTGCTATCAGCTCATCCAAATATGTAAAAGGTAAGAATAACAAGCATATACCATGTGCCACAACGATATGCCTCTATGTAACATCGAGGAGTTGGACTAGGCGTTTAATGAGCTGCACAATTTTTATGTTATGAAGCTTTCTCAATATTAAAACTTAAAATGAAATAAAATGATACAAATATAGTCGTTGCACATTAGATGCTGACGGACTCTCTGTGTTAAGCACTTTGAATATGCTGCATTCATATCAAACAGCATTATGTTTTCTGAGGATTGGTAGACTGAGAGGTACTGAGATGTTCATATTTAAGGAAAATTAAAAAAAACAGAAAATCTAAAATAGACGTATGTGGCAAGTTGCACCTCCAAGTTCACATTTGAAACCTCATAAGACTGGGTTAAACGGGGGGCGTGGTTTGCAGCCGAGCGAGCTGGACGTGTCCATGTAGAGCTCTGCTGCGACCGCGGTGCCAACAGCCTATGAAAGCGGAGATAAATCGATTAAATTGCTCATCTAGGTCGGGGAGGCACTATGGATAGAAGGGCCCCGAGAAAACAAACTAAAAAAGCGGCTGAACCGGGAGTTACCTTGTCCGACATGTTCGCGGCCTCTCGCACGGCGCGATCGAGCGCTCAAGATGGCGGACGGGATGGCCGAGGTACTCCCCACTCTCCCTCAAGCCCAGCGAACAGCGGAGCCACGGGCTCTCCGGTCTCAGAGGCCAGCCAGATCCTGGCTACATTGGCAGAGGTCCGCACCTACCTGGCCACAGAGATCGCCCGCAACACCGCAGAAGTGAAGGCGGAAATCCAGGCCCTGGGGGTAAGGACGGCGGCGTTGGAGCAGCGGGTGGAGTCCACGGTCGTGGCCCACAATGAAGCAGCCGCCCAAATCAACCACCTTACCACTCAACTAACAACAGCGGAGTTGGCGATTGACGATCTGGGAAACAGGTCGAGGCGAAATAATGTTCGCCTCCGGGGCTTACCTGAACAGGAGGGGGAGGGGTCCCTGAGCGAAGCGGTCCTCGGGATTTTTAAACCTTTGCTCCCCGACATCCCCGACCACTTGTGGCATATAGAAAGGGCACACAGGGCACTCCGGGCGAGAAGGGCGGACGACCGACGGCCCAGGGATGTTATAATAAAATTCCTTTCCTTCCAAACAAAGGAGGCCCTGATGAGACGGGGCAGAGAGCGCCCGATCACCCACAACGGGGTCGAACTCGCTCTATATCAAGACTTGACCCCACTAACTTTGCAGAGAAGGCGAGAATGGCGCCCCATCACGGAGCTCCTGCAACATCATTCCATCAAATATGCATGGGGGCACCCTTTTCGGCTGATGGCCTTCAAAGAGGGCCGCACGAGGCTTCTTTTCCCGGACGGCGATCCGGTGCAATTCTTGAACGCGCTGGGGATTCAACCGCCCACTGATTTTGCTGTATCGGTGGCCCAGGTGGAGGTCCACCCTGCTCTCCCCCGCGAATGGTATGCTGCGGACGAATGAGGATGGCGATCCCCAGTTGCAGCCCCAGGTCGGGAGGCTGCTGTCCCGGTGGGTAAGGCCTCACAGGGGGGGTTAACGTTGTTTGGGAGGGGGATGCCGGTGCCTCGCTCCCGGGGTTTTTTCTGGTTTTTTTCTGCCATTTTTGAGGCCCTGGCCATGGGGATCCGCTGTGAGGCCTCCATGAGATAGCGGGTTCCCCCCTCGTGGGTGGGCTCCCTCTTGTTTGGGGTGGGCTAGGGCTGCTCACTGTCCTTTGCCACGGAGTCACCCCTGTGCGGCTTCTCGGCGGCCCCCCTTCCCCGCAGAAGCACCTGGTTATGGGGTCTGGCGACAGGCGCTGCATATAGGCCCGACGGGACCCATTATCCTCCAACATCATTTGTCTATCATTGTTACCGGTTCTCTTAGGTTTAGCGGGTCCCTTGAGACCGGGACTGGGGTAATGTGTGATATGCTTTTGTTATTTCAGGGGTTCGGGTCTGTGAGGGGCGGCGGGCGGCGGGCTCGATTATTCCATTACGCCCGGCATCTTTCTGCGGCGTGTATGTATAGTTATGTACCGGTGTGTTGTATTTTCAGGTGGGGGCTCGGGTCCGGTGTGGGGCGGCGGGCGGCGGTCTCTGTAACATACCCTTCACATGTATACAGCGGGTTTATATGTGCGAGACTGTGGGGTTTGATATTTCCTGCTTCTTGTCAGGCGGGGGGTAGTTGGCCTATGGGGATTGGGACCGGGAGTGGCAGGGGGTATAGTGTGCGATGTCAGACACAGTGTAGGCGCTTGTACTACATGGGGGATGTGTTCCCCCCACCGTTAGGCTCCTGTATAGTTGGCCGTGGGCGTGAGTTATGTACGCTCCACCAACCCCTGGCGGGCCGCATTCCGAATGGTCAGGTTCCCACATAGATGGACACGATAGGTAGCTATCAGACTCCGTGGGGCTCCGAGTTAGCTTCATGCTTACAGTCCCCGTACTAAACGCCTTGAGACGCATATACCATTGCCCATAAATACACAGTGTGTATAGAGGTCCTTGTTCCCTGTATTGAGGCGAGCGAGGGGGATGTTTACTTCAGGGTGTGGTATACTGATATTACTGGGCACCCTGCTACCCACCAGCCCTCCTCTTGCACTCATTGATCATATGTGACCCCCCCAACCCTGGTTAGTTCTGAGTTACGACCCTTATATGCAGTTTGCATTCAGTCTCCCGCCATTGGCCTCACGCAGTTGCCCGCCAGCGGGTTATGGGGGGACAGGTTGCGAATTGCTCGTTGTTTCCACTGACGCCCGCTCCGACGCCTTCCTAAGGGGGTCCGCAGGCCAGGGCCCGAGCTATATGCAGCCCAATTGCTTCCCCTACCTTTGTACACTCTAGATGTTTATTTTTTATCTCTTTTATCTCCAATAAGGTTCAGTTTGGCACCCTTGGGGTGCTTCCAGTGGTTGGTCTATGTTCATGCCTCTCTGGAGCCCTTTCAGTGCTCTGGGGAAGCTTCGACATATACCCCAGTTAGTCCTGGCAATAGGTAAGACCAGGCGTTTATTTTCCTTCTCTTTTTTTTCACAATCTTTTCTTTCAATCTCTCTACTCTGCTCCCCTGTCTCTCCTTTCCCCCTCTCCTTCCCATCTTCTCCCGCCTTATCCCCCTTGGGAGGGGAGGGCCTTGTGTCCACCTTGAGTAAGAGTCATAACCCTGGTTTGCTGAGGTTGGGCAGGGGCTTTACGCCTGCGCAAGCGACGATGCCGTATTTGCGCCGCTCCCCGAGTGCTCAAGTTATCAGGACAAGCTTCACCTTTCACCCACTGCCATGCCGTTAAAAATATTATCCCTGAATGTTAAGGGCCTAAACGCCCCAAGCAAAAGACGCCTTATGTTTAGGGAACTTAAACGCTTGAGTCCAGACATAGCGTTCCTACAGGAGACGCATATCTCCACGCATGCGAAGTTCACTTTGAAGGACCACACATTCAGAGTTGTACGTGAGGCTAGAGCTTTAAACAAAAGGAACGGCGTCGCTATACTCGTACACCATAGATGCCCTTTTCGGATTGGGAATGTGATAACAGACCCGGCGGGGCGCTATGTATTGATGTCGGGGAGTTTGTATTCCCATACGATCCACTTCCTTAATATTTACGCCCCCAATGTCCCGTCCGCTGAGTTCTGGGACCACATGACCCAAACAGTGAATGCTTTGCCACATGGCATGATTGTTGTAGGTGGGGATCTCAATGCTGCCCCATGCCCAGCCGTGGATCGGAGCCACGGTGGCGGGTTGCCGAGATCTCATGGACGGGGGAGCCAGGACAGGCTACTCCGCATGTTTATCCAGCATACAGGTCTCTTGGACATCTGGAGGGCTCACCATCCAGAGGACCGAGACTATACGTTTTACTCTGCACCCCATGGAACTTATTCCAGAATCGACATGTTTCTGGTAAACTCACAATCAGCGTCGAGGACCTCGACTTCCACGATCGGTTCTATAACTTGGTCGGATCACGCGGAAGTCACGTTGACTTTAGACAACTTGTGTACAGCGTCCCCGTGGTCCTGGAAATTGAATACCTCCCTGCTACAAGATCCGGTCGTGGTGGAGTCAGTCCGTCGGGAATTATCCGACTATTTCCTTCGAAACACGGCGCCCGATCTTAGCCCGGCCACAGTATGGGCCGCTCACAAGGCGGTTATACGTGGCATATTTATCCGTGAAGCCACCCTAAAAAAGAAACGCAAAACACGATTACTGTCGTCCCTCCTGGAGGCCCTAGGGAAAGCGGAAGAGAAACACAAGGCTGCTCCGTCCCCCACCACATTGGTGAACGTACAAACGCAACGCGCGTCGGTACGCGAGGCGCTCCTGGATGACACAGCTAGGGCCGTGGTGTGGTCCAAACGGACGTACTACGAAAAGTCCAACAAAATGGATACGCTGTTGGCTAGATCTCTCCGCCCGAGACAAGGCCACTCTCACATCACGAGAATTAAGAATGCCGAGGGCAACTATTGCACGGATCCCACCGAAATAGCGAAAGTTTTTACTGATTACTACACTAAATTATACAATCATTCCGGGAGGGGGGACAGCGATCACCTACAGTGTGAGATAGACAAAACAAGGGATTTTTTGGCTCCATTGTCTCTGCCAAAATTGAGCGGAGGGGACGCAGCCATCTTGGGAGCACATATCACGGCTGACGAAATAGACGCTGCGATCTCGACATTGAAAGGTAATAAGGCCCCGGGCCCGGACGGTTTCGAGGGTGGGTATTACAAGATCTTCCGCGAAGAACTCGCTCCACATCTGGAAGCGTTATTTAACGATCTTATGGAGGGGGGTACACCTGACAGGGACATGTCGCTGGCCGACGTGATTCTCTTGCCAAAACCGGGCAGGGACGATACGGTCCCTGAAAATTTTCGCCCGATATCGCTAATAAATCACGACTCCAAGATTTTTGCTAAAATTTTGGCGGCCCGCCTGAACCCCTTCTTATCGAGATTGATACACCCTGACCAGGTGGGTTTTATACCCGGCAGACAACTCTACGAGAATACCCGGCGCAATATTGACCTGATTTGGAGGCAGGCGACTAGGGGGATACCAACAATGATCCTGTCGCTTGACGCAGAAAAGGCTTTCGATAGGGTTAAGTGGCCCTATCTGTTCGAAGTTCTCCGACACTTTGGCCTACCTATTGCTTACACCACCGCTATCAGGGCAATGTATACGGATGTACGGGCGCGGGTTCGAATAGCGGGATCACGGGCTTTACCCTTTACCCTGGGCAACGGGACTAGACAGGGCTGCCCTTTGTCACCTCTGCTTTTCGCCTTGTCGCTTGAACCCCTGTTACAGAAAATACGCTGTACCCAGGAGATTCAGGGGATAACAGTGGGAGACCGGAGATATGTTGTGTCAGCATTCGCGGATGATATACTGCTGACTCTGACGGACCCGTTCAGGTCCATGGAGGCCCTGGCAACGGTACTGGAATCTTATGGCGACTTAGCTGGCTATAAGGTGAACCTTCCTAAATCGAGCGCGCTCCCTGTTTGTATGCGAGACTCTGACATCATTTGCGTTGGGTCCGCGCACAATATTTGCATTGCGAGACACCAAATAAAGTATTTGGGGGTCCTACTGACGGCGGACCCCACCGAGCTCTTCCAACAAAACTACTCCCCCTTGATTCGCACTCTGATTACGGATATGGAAAAATGGCAGGATAAACCGATCTCGTGGATCGGAAGGATCCACTCAGTCAAAATGAATGTGCTTCCCAGAATTTTATTCTTATTTCAAGCTCTCCCGGTTCGACTGACTAGGTCGGATCTGGGAACACTCCAGCAGGCGGTAGGGAAATTCATATGGCAGAATAAGAGACAAAGGGTCTCCCGCAATATCTTGTACAGGGCGAAATCGAGGGGGGGCCTGGGTTTACCCAATTTTTACTTCTATTATTTGGCAGCCCAGCTATCACAAATAGCGCATTGGCACTCTCCCCCGGACGAAAGGAGATGGGTGGATTTAGAGTCGTCCCTTATGGGACCTGACATCCCCCAGTTCGCCATGTGGGTCCCCCGGGACCACAGGCCGGCTGCACGTGTCGAATGTCCAGCCATAGCAAACTCGATCAAAATATGGGACGTAGCGTCAATCAAATATGGGCTATCCTCCAAACTGTCTCCGTTAACTCCTTATTTGAGGAACAAAACGTTCACACCGGGATTAGACGTAAAGGATTTCAAGGGCATAGAAAGCACGGGTGTCCAACGCTTATGCCACTTGTATGAAGGCGGCTCAATCCTTCAATTTGAAGAATTAAAAACTAGGGCTGCTCTACGCCCTTCGGATTTCTTTAGATATCTCCAGCTCAGAGATTACACACAAGCCCCGGGGATTAGAACCAGCGCGACACAGCCGCTCACTTTTTTCGAAAATATGTGCCTTAATGAACAGTTTCCAAGGGGCCTCATAACGGCTTTATATGCACACATCTCTAACTCCACCTCCGAATGGGGAGAGCTCACCTACACAGCTCAATGGGAAGCCGATCTAGGTGAGGAGCTGGAAGGGGTCGAATGGCAGGAGATATGGGAGGCTGCCGCGACCTCTTCCATATGTGTATCCATGCAGGAACAAGCGTATAAGACCATGTTCAGGTGGTACACCACCCCGGTGAAACTTTTTAGGATGCATAGAACGACTACTGACTTGTGCTGGAGAGGGTGCGGACATAAAGGGACTTATTTGCATTTGTGGTGGGAATGTCCTGAGGCCCAAAAATACTGGAGACTAGTGTCGGACTTACTGAAGGATATCTTTGGTAGGGAGATTGGGTGGACCCGTGGGTGTTCCTTCTGGCCAGAGCTCTAGAGGACTGGACCAGAACCGAACAGAAGCTGGTGCACAAGGTGAATCTCGCAGCAAGGAGGGCCCTAGCACAGGTATGGCTTCAACCTTCCACACCCCCGCTTTGCATAGTGATACAAAAAATTAAAGACACTTTCCTTATGGACAAACTCACAGCAAAGGTCAGAGGTACGACCTCAAAATTCGATAAGGTATGGGCGCCGTGGATAGATAGTGGCGTTGGAGACTAAAGACGCAGGGTTTGCGCGCTCCCTACCTGGTACTCTCTGAAGATGAGCCCCTCCTTGACTTGTCCCCTTGCAAAGGTTAGCCGGGGTTTTTAATGAGAGGCATCAAGAATGAGGCTGGCCGGTTGGGGACTGCGCTAATCTTCACTAGATACTATCTCGAGAAGCCTCCTGTCAGTAGGTTGTCTTATAGGGCACTGAGGGGCGACACAAGTGAAATTCCCCCCCTCCCTCATCCCCCCCCCATGACTCCTTTTTCTCTACCCTTATTCCAGTTCTTTTTCTTTCCTCTTTCTTGCCTATATTTCTTATCTAACCCTTTTTCTCTCTTGGCTACTAATATTATGAATGGCTCCATATTCCTGTCCGTTTTTACGTTGGCCATGCCCGCGCCCTGATGGGTGAGGGGCGCTAACGCCTGGAGGCCTCGATTGAACGTATGCTCTCACAATACTGGGTGCCCCCACCATGGGATTATGACTAGGTTCTTATTACACAAGTAAGCTATGTGAATATGTAGCCCTAGTTACGGACACAATGTATTTCAAGTGCTATGGCCGTTCTTTATTGTTTGGCTTCGATTTTATTATCTTAAAAAATCGGTTGGACACCATGCATCATTATGGACATTTCATGGACAGCACGCTTTAGATATCAGCAAAGGGGCCACGGCGATTGAACTCCTCATCTGCACGGTTCGAGACACATGTATTTGTTCATGATTCTGTCCATGTTGTTATACGTATGCCACGGTATTTTATGTCATTGGTGTTTAACCTTGTTATAAATAAAGAATTAAAAAAAAAAAAAAAAAGACTGGGTTAAACAATCGAAGGGCCTATTAAGTAAACGTTTTAAGCAATCATATCTAGAGGTACAACAAATTACATTGCTATCAGCTCATCCAAATATGTAAAAGGTAAGAATAACAAGCATATACCATGTGCCACAACGATATGCCGCTATGTATCATCGAGGAGTTGGACTAGTCGTTTAACGGGCTGCACAATTTTTAGGTTATGAAGCTTTCTCAATATTAAAACTTAAAATGAAATAAAATGATACAAATATAGTCGTTGCACACTAGATGCTGACAGACTCTCTGCGTTTAGCACTTTGAGTATGCTGCACTCATATCAAACAGCAATATGTTATCTGAGGATTGGTAGGCTGAGAGGTACTGAGTCGCTCATAGTTAAGGAAAATAAAAAAACAGAAAATCTAAAATATACGTATATGGCAAGTTGCACCTCCAAGTTCACTTTTGAAACCTCATATGACTGGGTTAAACAATCAAAGGGCCTATTAAGTAAAAATAGATGTGCATGACAAGGTTTTCGGCATGTGGTACACATTGGTAGCACCTATGAGCTTTCAAAGATATGTGAGCTGATATACTAAGACAAGGGATTGATATACGACAACTAGGAATAACACCCACATATATCGTAAGAATATTAGTCAATAAGCCACCCATTTAAGACCGGTTAAGCGTCTTATGGTATTTGCCTGGAGAGTATCGTGGGTCAGTCCTTTGCCCTTTCAAGTTGGTGGGGGATGCTGCGGGTGCTGTCTGCGCCTCTTCTTGTCCGTCCCGATGCTGCTCTCCTGTGTCTCGCCTGTCCCATCCACGAGCGCTGGTTGGTGCAACTGTAGGGCCTGTAGCAGACCTGTTGGATCTTCGTCTGCGGACAATGTGAATATAGAGTCTTTATATGGGACCACCAGTCTGCCTGTTGCTCCCCAGCGATACCTGATGCCTTTGTCTCTCAATTGGCGGGTGATCGGCGTGAATTTCCTCCGCTCCAGTAGGGTTGTGAATGGGAGGTCTGCATAGACTTTCACGTGGATAGACTTTCACGTGGTAGTTGTCTACGGCGATGGTAAGATTCCTCCTGTAGTAGGCCATCAGCGCCGCTTTTACCGTGATATCACGATGATGTCTCTAGATGCGTCCGCTGGGGCTGTCGGGGCTTTCCTGATTCTGAACGCTGCCATTATCGGTTTCGCGGCTCCGTCTTGTTTTACCCCCATTGTCTCTGCCACTTTGTTCGCATAGATCAATAAGGCCTCTGGGCCTATGTCTTCGGGGGCTCCGCGTATGCGGACATTTCTCTTGCGGTGTCGTGTTTCTATCGCTGTTACCGCTTGGGTGAGTCTCCGGAGTTGGAGCGTTAGTGTGTCCGTTTGTTTACTGGTATCATTCAAGAGGGCATCTCTTGTGCCCTCTCGGGTTTCCACGGCATCTAGGCGCAACTTTATGTCAGCAACCTCCTTCCTCACTCCGGCCAAGTCGGCCTTCCACATCTCCCGTAGGTCCAGGAGTAGCTTCTTGATATCGCCTTTTGTAGAAGGCGAGTCGTCCGAGTCTGACGTCTCCGACCCGTATATTGCGGCGGTTGGGATTGCGGCCTGGCAGTTCTCCTCCTCTATAGAGGATTCAGAGTCGCTGGCACTTCAGGGCCTTCCCGGTGCCATTTTGGGTGGAGGAGGCTGTTGCGGCCTTTCAAATGATCGCCTGATGTCAGGTTGGTAGGAGCTCTCCAGACGGGCAGGTTTCTTGTTTTTCTTCCCCATCTCTGTGCAGGTGGTCTTAGTGCTTTGAACTGCTGGGTTCTCGAGTCTCAGTTCTGCGTTTTGTTAGTTTATTAGGCTGATTTTAGGTTGATGAAGCAGGAGCTCCACAAAGACACGTCTGGTGTGCTGCATGGCTAGCCACGCCCCCCCATATTTTTTAATTATTTATTTTGAATTATTTTTTTTTATTTAATTTTTTTAAGTATTTACATATTTTTTTTATATTATATATAAATATATAACAATAATTTTATATATATATATATATATATATATATATGTTTAACCAGTATCAGTCTACGTGTAATTTGATAATATATATATATATAATTATATATATATTAATAGTAAAATACACCTAGACAGTGTATGTGTGTGTGTGTGTGTATGTATATATATATATATATACTTAGATCATATATATGATCTAAGTATATATATATATATATATATATATATATATATATATATATATATATATATATATATATATATATATATATATATTTTTTTTTATTTTTTTTACACTTATTTAATTTATTTTAATTTGATTTCCAGCCAGCAGGGGGACTAACTGTCATTACAGTTAGTCCCCCTGCTGGCATTGCTGCAGCCAGCTATACCGGCCATGTGATTGTGAGGTCCTCGCAAGGACCTCACTCTCACATGGCCCGGGGGTGGGGGGCTGAAGAGGGCGGACGTGCCGCAGGGGGCTCCCTGGGAGTCCCCACAACCGCGATCGCCGGAGACCGGGTAAGTAACAAAAAAACGGAGAGCGTACAGTTATGCCCAGCGGCGTTTAGAGACGCTTAAAAAAGGACGTAATTGTACGCCCTCCGTTCTTAAGGGGTTAAAGACCATATTATTTCTTTAGTTGTTGATAAGGGCAACCTGTTCGGGAAGATTTTTTCTGGCTTAGATGTAAAGAAGGTATTCTCTCTTGCGATAGATTTGATAAAACTCACGGGGGTCCCGGATATTTCTAATGCTTTAACTAAATGGGAAGAAGACTTGGGTATCTCCATTCCTTACAATAATTGGTGTAAAGCATTTCTGTTTACAAGTAAACATATACATAATCTGAATATTCTTGAGACTTTCACAAAAATTTTGTTTAGATGGTATTTGGTCCCTGTAAGACTTTCTAAAATATCCATCTCTAATCCCCCAAATTGTTGGTGATGCTTCCACCCTGAAGGGACTTTTCTCCATATTTGGTGGACTTGTCCCAGAATTAAACCCCTTTGGAATATCATATTTGATCTTATTGTTAGAATTGGAGGTATACGCCCTGAGTTAAAAGCGGATCTTGCACTACTCCATCTTTTTGGCTTAGAAATACAAGGTAATTTAGAATTGATTTTGGTCCACTGTTTAATGGCAACTAGAATTCTAATTGCAAGTTTTTGGAAAAATATGGAGATCCCTAAAAAAGGACAACTTAAAGCACAACTATTATACCAACTTGAGATGGAGAAGGGATTACTCTTGAGTAATAACTTCACTAATGAGGGGCTTTGTGAGTTTTATTCTAAATTTATTGTAGACATTACAGACTGGTAATGGGCTGGAATTCAGGTAATAGGCATATCAATTTCTGTCAAGCTGGTATGAAAGCAAGATTAGGATAGCTTCATATGATCTCTCTGATCCTTTAGTAGATATTAAAATAACTTTATTCATGGGTAATTTGACTCTTTTTTTTTTTTATATATCCCATGTAAGAACAATTATGTGTGTCCTGTTTATAAGCTATAGCCCATCTTTGTCTTTCTGTGTAGATGTGGTTATGGCTATTTTCTGCTATTATTGAATTTAATAATGTAAATTGATATTTTATGTCTTAGATGTTGTTTGTAATGGTATTGTATGTTATTTCCGGGTTAAAATGCCTTTGTCTGTGGCATCTTGCTCGGCTATGTGATATGTTTGTCTTTTCATAATCTATCAAAAAAAGAAAAATTTCAATTAAAAAAAAAAATGGCCTCGACCTATGGGCATCCGTGCGGGTATTTCTCGAAGAAATTGAACCCGGCGGAATGCAATTACCAGATTGGTGATAGAGAACTTCTAGCCATAATTTTAGCTCTCAAAGAATGGAGGCACCTTCTTGAGGGTACTTCAGTGCCAATTCTCATCCTCACAGACCACAACAATCTTGCATATCTTTCCAAAGCTAAGCAGCTTTCCCCCTGGCAAGCTAGATGGGCTCTCTTCCTATCAAGATTCAATTATGTAGTTTCTTACTTGCCCAGTACAAAAAACATTCAGGCTGATGCCTTGTCTCGACAGTTCTCCCCTCCATCTAGAGAGAGGAGATAACTCCTACTCCTGTGATTTCTCCGGACCATATACTGGCCACCATCCGTACTAACCTCACCTCACCCCTAGGCGAGGAGATTCTGGCTGCACAAATTAATGCTCCTCCAGAGAAACCTAATGGCCGTTGTTTTGTACCTATTAATCTCTGTACTAAATTATTAAGTACATATCACGACCAGTTAATCTGGTCCGTCTCTCGGGGACCCGTGCGACTCTCCAGCCTCTCACCGCCAAATCTGACAAACTCTTTCAAACTTTTCTCTCACAAACACGACTTTTCTCCCATCTGCACCAGTCCCATTTGCGCATTGATATGTTTTTGATCTCTCCCTTACTTAATACCGATGGTTAAATCTACGTCTATCGGCTCCATTACATGGTCGGACCATGCTGATATCACGCTTGCCCTTAATTTACCGGACACAACCAGACAATGGTCTTGGCGATTGAACTCCACGTTACTGCACAACCCTCTTATTCGAGAGTCAACGTCGCAGGCCATCAAAGAATCTGTGACCTCGACTAGTATCTTATAGGCGGCACACAAAACTTTTATTAGAGGCACCTTAATCGGCCTAGCCTCATATCATAAAAAGCAACGTTTAATGAACTTGGAACGCAATCTTAACGAACTACGTACCCTCGAAACTAAATTCAAGCACAACCCTACACCGGACTTAAATTCCAAAATATCATACTGTCAAAACACGATAAAGGACTTCATATGTGCAGACTCCGCAAAAGTCATCCAATGGACCCGACAGCCCTACACCCTGTTCCAAATTATTATGCAAATTCTATTTAAGATTAAAGGACCACTATAGTGCCAGGAAAACATACTGGTTTTCCTGGCACTATAGTGCCCTGAAGGTGCCCCCACCCTCAGGGACCCCCTCCCGGCGGGCTGGATGAAGAGGAAGGGGTTAAACTTACCTCTTTCTCCAGCGCCGGGCGGGGAGCTCTCCTCCTCCTCTTCGGCTGAATGTGCATGCGCGGCAAGAGCCGCGTGCGCATTCAGCCAGTCTCATAGGATAGCATTTACAATGCTTTCCTCTGGACGCTGGCGTCTTCTCACTGTGATTTTCACAGTGAGAAGCACGCAAGCGCCTCTAGCGGCTGTCAATGAGACAGCCACTAGAGGCTGGATTAACCCAAATATAAACATAGCAGTTTCTCTGAAACTGTTATGTTTATAAAAAAAAAGGGTTAACCCTAGCTGGACCAGGCACCCAGACCACTTCATTAAGCTGAAGTGGTCTGGGTGCCTCTAGTGGTCCTTTAAATATTTTGTTTTTCAGTTTAACACAGGGGTAGTCAACCTTTTTCTACCTACCACCCACTAATGCATCTTTCTTGAGGGAAAATGTCCTTACCGCCCCCCAGTTTTTGCGCAAGTGCGGAATATTTTGTAGAAAGGAGGGTGTTTAAAAAATTTTTTTTTTAAAAGTACGTACATTTATCTTTTTTATTTCTACTTTATGCATTTTTTATTCTTTATTTTTGCGTGCATGAAATAACAGGGGTATGCTTGCAATGTTACAACAATTTTCACTGGTAGGATGAAATACAAGCATAGTTAATCAGTTGCATAGCATTCTTATAAGAGCACATTTTCTATAGGGCTTAGAACTAGTTGTATACAAGCTTAACTTGTGTGTCTGTCGTGGTGGTTCGTAGTGGGTGTAGAAGACTGGTTGATTGGTAGGCAAATAAGGGTAAGTAGAGACTTTCAAAAGACTATCTGGTGAGCTGAGCGTCTCTGCATGAGTTGGTTAGACTATGCTTCATTGAGGGTATATCATTAATAGCAAGATGTTGAGAAGGATATAAGAGGTTCATTAGTCAGCGAGAGCCCCAGCTGCCTAGTGTCGATAAGTGAATGGTGGTGAGTGTACCCTTTACCTTAAAAGTGATTACTCCTAACCATGGGAGTTGCGGGGGGGGGGGGGGGAGGGGGGAGGAGGGGGGGAGAGAGTGTGGACGTTGCCATACTTAGTTTTAAGTGGGATTACTGTTTCAGGCGTGTGTGGCTTGTGCCGTGCCCCGACTATTCGAGGTGAGCTGCGCTATACAAGTATTGGCTATTGCCCAGTGTGAAGTGATCATATGTTTAAAACAAGGATAAATATTAGGATTAAGAAAGAGGCAACAAGTAAGCCAAAACATTAGGTGAGCAAGGGCATTTTAGCAGTCCTGAGACTTGCAAAGTCTGTGCCGGTGTATGTTGCCGCCGGAGGGTTCAGGTGCCTTGCGTCGGGCTGGGCTCCAGAGGCAGTCTTCATTCCGTAGCCTGGCTTTGGGAGTTCCTGACCCTTGTAACAAACGTAGTAACATGTTCTGGGTCCCAGTTGTCCGCGGTTAGTCTCTGTGGTGGATTTGCAGCATTCGGAGTCGCCAGTCCCAGGGTCTCCAGTAGCTTGGGAGCATCCTCCATTGAGGTGAGTGTATGCTGGGTTCCGTTCCGGTGCACCACCAGGGAGCCATTTGTCCCCCATCTGTAAGTGATGCCAGCAGATCTCAGGTCACTGGTGAGCGTGTGGAAAGAATTTTGCCAGCTGAGGGTGGCTTTTGTGAGGTCCTGGAAGAAGTTCAAGGTAGCACCCTCGAACGCCAGTGGGGTTTTACCTTTAAGAGTCGCCATGATCTGTATTTTGTCCTGAACTGTTGGACATTTGAGTATCACCTCTCGAGCCGTGGTTGGTGGTGCGCTTGCCGATGAGGGTAGTCTGTATATCTCAGCTATGGCTAATTTCTTTGCAGTGGCTTGAGGTAGAATTGTGGCCAGCAGGCGTCTGGCGTAGTGTGGTAGTTCATCAGGTGAGATTTCTGCAGGGATGCCCCGTATTTTTATATTGGTGCGTCTTTGCTTTTCCTCCATAGCTGTCAGTTGTGCTGTCATGGCTCTTTGTTGTGCCCATATTTGCTGTATTGATTCCTGAAGCTCGGTCTGGTGGTCCTGCAGGCTCATGATGTCTTTTTTGGACGCCTGTACTCTTTCTGTGATTGCTCTGACGTCTTTCTTGATGGGGGCAAGTTCTGCCGCTAAGATTTTATGAAAGTCTGTCAGCAATATTTTTAAATCATGCCTGGTTGTGGGGGTCATGTCAGCTGGTTAGTCTGGCTGTGTTAGGCACTCTGTTCGAGTGTCCATGGAGATTTCAGGCACTGGTTGCTCCTGGCGGTGAGTTTGGGCTATGCGGCGCGGGGAATCAGCTAGGCTGGTTTTGGCCTACGTGGGCTGTTGAAGCATGGTCCCGATGTCCCTGTTGTCTGCCGGGTGTTGCGGTCGCTGTAAGCGGCGTCCCATGGCTGGCATATAGTCAGGCTGGTTTGTTGCCGTTGGGGAAGCTCTGTCCCATGCTTTTCATGCCGCAGAGTCTCTCAGGATTGCCTCCAGGCCTGTGTATTTCAGCGTGGGGTAGGCCCTGAATTTTCGCCTCCGCTTGGGCTGGTGGGATGCCGCAAAGAATGGCATCAATCACCTTGAGGTGGGTTAAGGGGTCTTGCTGTCCACTTTTTGTGGCTGGATGGGCTTGGGATATTGTGATATTTCTCGGGTTTTGTACTTTTCTTAGAGGAGCATACAGGAATGGCGTCTTGTCAGGTTGATGGTCAGGCTCCGCCCCCCATGTTTGTAATGTTTATAACTTTCTAAAGTTTAATGAGAAAACAAAGTAAATTGAAATTACCTTTACTGGCGATTAATGAGATCCTTGAGGCTGATGCTGCTAGACTAAATTTTTTTTATATCTGGTTCTATTTTCGTGACAAACAAAACGAAGGTCTCTTCTTTCGGTGATATTCAGACGATTTCTCTGTTTGCTCATAATATGATTTCTCATCCTTGCATCAGCTCCCCCCTTTACTTTTTTCTATGTCTTTACCTTCCTTATAGCAATGCCCAGCAGGAAGGCTGAGCTACTAGGTAGCCCACTTATTATTATTATTATTATTATTATTATTGTCCAACAACAATTCTCTCCTTTTAATTTTAATATTTTTAATTTTCCTTCTTTCTCCAATTCTACAAGTACTCTGCTCCTTCTTTCTCTGATTTTCCAAGTACTCTGCTCCCTGCTATCATGTATCCCCCTACCTTCTCCAACTCCTCCCCTTCCTCTACCCGCGTGTTACACTTGTTCACGAGCACACACATTCAGGCACACACACTCGTGCTTCCCCTGCATGAGTGTTCTGCAACCTCGCACTTACTGCTTAACACAGTGCGTGAGAGATGAACAGAGCATGGAGGGAGGATTCTGCCACCGCCCACCTGGAATCCCAAAACGCCCACTGGTGGGTGGTAGGGACCAGGTTGACGACCCATGGTTTAATGCATGGATGGCATTGTGTCTCAGGGCTCTTTTGATCACTGAAAACAATCTCGGACACCTGTGATAATTAGATTGCCAGGTGAGCCCAATTTAAGGAAAAACTACTAAAGGAGGGTGTTCCACATTATTAAACAGAGCACCATTTTCATGCAATAAGGGGAAGAAAAATGATATCTCTGCTGCCGAAAATAGTGAAATAGTTCAATGCCTTGGACGAGGTATGAAAACATTAGATATTTCACGAAAACTTAAGCGTGATCATCGCACTATTAAGAGATTTGTGGCTGATTCAGAGCACAGACAGGTTCGTGCAGATAAAGGCACATTGAGGAAGATTTCTGCCAGATCCATGCATCGGATCAAGAGAGCAGCTGCTAAAATACCATTACATAGCAGCAAACAGATATTTGAAGCTGCTGGTGCCTCTGGAGTCCCACGGACATCAAGGTGTAGAGTCCTCCAGAGTCTTGCAACTGTGCATAAACCTTCTATTTGGCCACCACTAACCAATGCTCACAAGCAGAAACGCCTGCATTGGGCAGAAAAATACATGAAGACTAATTTTCAAACAGTCCTGTTCACTGATGAGTGCCGTGCAACCCTGGATTGTCCAGATGGATGGAGTAGTGGATGGTTGGTGGACGGCCACCCTGTTCCAACAAGGCTGCGACGTTAGCAAGGTGGTGGTGGAGTCATGTTTTTGGCCGGAATCATAGGAAGAAAGCTGGTCGTTAAAATGTTTAAAAAGTTAAAATGTTGTTATAAGTTTGATTGAAATAGCTTTTGATTTCAGTAAATATGCTGCAAACACAACAAATGACAATTTTCAGTTCTTTACAACCTATAAAGTGTTTTGAAACTTACTGTACATCATAATTTGGAACAGTGCATTGTAAGTTTTTTATGTTTAAAAAAATACTGTTATCATTAGGAGGTTTGTTCAATAAAATTTTAATTGTACTCTTAATAGTTGATAACATGAGAATTATGCTGAATGTTATTTACATCAATTATTTAGGTAAATGAGAAAAATAGTATTTGCATAATAATTTGGAACAGGGTGTATTACCATAAGTCCAACAAAGCACACACCCTACTCGCCCGCAAACTTAACAGCAACCGTAAACACATCGCTAAGATTCACTCCCCAGAAGGACGCACACATGAAACACCGGCACAAATAGCAGCAGTATTTCAAGAGTACTTCTCTGCACTCTATGACCACAGCCCCCAGACCCGACATGACCCTAACCTGATCACTGCCATAATATCCTTCTTTAGAACAGGTGCCCAAAATTGCACAGCATATTCAATATGTGGTCTTACCAGTGATTTATAAAGAGGCAAAATTATATTCTCGTCCCGAGAATGAATGCCCTTTTTCATGCATGACAATACCCTACTGGCCTTGGTCACTGCGGATTGACATTGCACATTGTTGCATAGTTTGTTGTCTATAACAATTCCCAAGTCCTTTTCATGTGTTGTAATCCCTAATTCGCTTCCATTACGGGTATACGTTGCTTGTGTATTCTTTACGCCGAAGAGCATAACTTTGCATTTTTCAACATTAAATTTCATCTGCCATTTGAGTGCCCAGTCCACCAGTCTATCTAAATCCCTCTGCAGCAAAGTAATATCTTGCTCACATTGTATTATGTTACAAAGTTTTGTGTCATCTGCAAACACTGAAACATGACTTTCAATGCTGTCTTCAAGATCATTTATAAACATGTTAAATAGGAGGGGTCCCAGAACAGACACCACTTGCCACCTCTGTCCAGCTTGAAAATTTACCATTAACGACAACTCTTTGTACTCTGTTTTTAAGCCAATTTTCTACCCAAGAACAAGCATTTTCATCTAGACCGATTTCCTTGAGTTCCTTGAGTTTGATTTCCTTTTGTGTGGAACTGTATCAAATGCCTTGGCAAAATCCAAATAGATCACATCCACTGCAACACCCTGATCTATACTTCTACTTACTTCTTCGTAGAATGCAATCAAGTTAGTTTGACATGACCTGTGCTTCATAAAACCGTGCTGATTTTTGCTGATAACCATGTTCTTCTCAAGGAATTCTTGAATATTATCCCTTAATAACCTTTCAAATATTTTACCAGCCACAGAAGTTAAGCTCACAGGTCTATAATTTCCAGGCAAGGATTTTGAACCCTTTTTGAATATAGGGACCACATCTGCCTTCCTCCAATCCTCCGGAACACTTCATGAAAGAAAATAATCTTGAAAGATTAAAAACAGAGGTTATCTTAGCGACACGCTTGAACCCCTTCCTAACACACTTAATCCATCCGGACCAAGTGGGTTTTATACCCGGCAGACAATTGTATGAGAATACTCGGCGCAATATCGACCTTATATGGAGGCAGGCGACCAAAGGGATCCCTACCCTGATCCTGTCGCTTGATGCGGAAAAGGCCTTCGATAGAGTTAAGTGGCCCTATTTATTTGAGGTCCTACGGCACTTTGGCCTACCTGACTCATATATCACTGCAATTCGGGCTATGTATACGGATGTTCAGGCGAGGGTCCGAATAGCGGGATCAAGGGCACTACCTTTCACTTTGGGCAATGGCACCAGACAGGGCTGCCCTCTGTCACCCCTGCTTTTCGCCCTGTCGCTGGAACCCCTACTACAAAAGGTGCGTATTACGCCCGAAATTCGGGGGATATCTATAGGGGACAAGCGATATGTGGTCTCCGCCTTTGCAGACGACGTATTGTTGACTCTGACGTCTCCGACGGAGTCGATGGATGCATTGGCGGCGGTACTGGAATCCTACGGTGGCCTGGCAGGCTATAAGGTGAACCTGCCTAAATCAAGTGCGCTCCCTATTTGTATGTGTGACCCTGATGTTACATATGTAGGGAATGTACATGATATTCGAATTGAGAAACACCATCTCAAATACCTAGGGATACACCTGACAGCAGACCCTGCCCAGTTATTCAGACAAAATTACACCCCTTTGATCCGCACTCTGATATCGGACATGGAAAACTGGCAGGATAAACCAATTTCATGGATCGGTAGGATCCATGCTATAAAAATGAATGTGCTCCCCAGGATTTTATTTTTGTTTCAGGCCCTTCTGGTCAAGCTGATTAGGTCTGATTTAGGGGCACTTCAACAGGCGGTGGGGAAGTTCATATGGCAGAACAGGAAACACAGAGTCTCCCGCAATATCTTGTACAGAGCGCGGTCGAGGGGGGGCCTGGGATTACCAAACTTCTTTTTCTATTATCTAGCGGCCCAACTCTCGCAAGTAGCGTATTGGCATTCTCCCCCGGATGAGAGAAGATGGGTGGATTTAGAATCAGCTCTTATGGGATCTGATCTCCCTCAGTTCTACATATGGGTCCCTCGGGACCATAGACCGATAACACAGATCGCTTGTCCGGCCATAGCGAACTCAGTGAAAATATGGGACGCTACATCGGTTAAATATGGGCTGTCCTCCCGGGAATCCCCGCTGACTCCCTATTTGAGGAACAAAGCCTTCATCCCAGGATTGGATGCCAGGGCATTCAAAGGGATCGAGAGTACGGGCATTCAGCGTTTATGTCAACTTTACGAGGGCGGTACACTTCTTCGGTTCGAAGACTTACAAACTAGAGCTCTCCTGCGCCCATCTGATTTTTTTCGATACATCCAACTTAGGGACTATGTGCAGACTTCGGCAACTAAATTATGCGCGCTCCAACCACTCACCTTCTTTAAACCCTATGCCTTAAGGAACAGTTCCCACGAGGCCTTATCACAAAGTTATACGCGCACTTGAGTACATCCACTTCGGAATGGGGTGAGCTTACGTATATTGCCCAATGGGAAGCTGACCTTGGTGAAGAGCTGGAAGGGGTGGACTGGCAGGAGATTTGGGAAGCTGCGGCGACTTCCTCCATATGTGTATCTATGCAGGAACAAGCTTACAAAACCATGTTCAGGTGGTACACCACCCCGGTGAAGCTCTGTAGAATGCATAGGTTATCTACGGATGTGTGCTGGAGAGGCTGTGGGCAAAAAGGAACCTACTTGCACATGTGGTGGGAATGCCCTGTGGCCCAGAATTTCTGGGGGCAGGTAGTGGGGTTATTGAAGGACATCTTTGGCAGGGAGATAAAGCTGGACCCATGGGTATTCCTCCTGGCCAGGCCACTGGAGGACTGGACCAGGACCGAACAGAAGTTGGTCCATAAGGTGAATCTGGCGGCGAGGCGGGCCCTTGCGCAAGTTTGGCTTCAACCCTCAGCTCCCTCACTTCGCGTATTGCTGCAGAAAATCAAAGATAATTTCCTCATGGATAAACTCACTGCAAGGGTCAGGGGCACGAATGCAATGTTTGACAGAATCTGGGCACCTTGGGTAGATAGTAACTTAGGAGATTAGGAGCCGCGGGAACTGGACCTGATTTTTCCTTTTTGAGGCGATATGGGGGCTTCCATTGGGAAACCTCCAGGGGGTGGACGACTCCTTGGGAGTTGTTCTGCCCACAGGCGGGAACAGGGATGTAAGGTCAGGACCAAAAGACATGACTATCTACACTGGAGCTGGGGGCTATATGACTATGCCATCCGTCCCACACATCTTCCCATCCCCCCCCCCCTTCCCCCTCCTCCCCTTCTGACTCTTATCTTTGTTCTCTTTTCTATCCCCATTTTCACTCATCTTCCTTTTTTTAAGTTCTTCTATCTCTTCTATCTCCTTTAATATTCATCTGTATGGCTACACTACATATACCATGACTTTCTGAACCCCGCCCCTGTACTGTTTGGAAAGGGGCACTACAGCACGAATAACTGATAACTGCGAATAGTCACGCCGTTCAGCGCCCCCTGACACCAGGGATGGGTGGGGTTCTCAGATATTTTGGAGGCTCTGCTATTATGTGTCAGTATTCTTTGAACTATGAACCTCAACTTCTGGCAAGATAGCCATACCAGATTTCCTCGGTTTTTATATACGTTGAAAATTGGAAGGACACCGTTCACATATCTGGAACAATTCAGGGACGATTCGCCAAATAAGCTATCAATATTGCCAAACACTTGTGTATTACCTTGTATAACGTACCTTTTACGTGTCTAAACCCATGAATAAGTCCGATGTGTGATGTTTGTATCAACATTGTTTGTATTAATGGTGTTCAACCTTGTTAAAAATAAAGAATTTAAAAAAAAAAAAAAAAAAACAGAGGTTCACTTATTTCTACACTTAGTTCCTTAAGTACACGTGGATGGATACCGTCAGGCCCTGGAGCTTTGTTTATATTAACTTTCTTTAGTTGCTGAAGCACCTTGTCTTGAGTTAATCAATTACAATTATTCTGCAAGTTTTTAGTAGCAATCATTTGCACATCTATTGCCATGGGTTCTTCCTAGTTCTAATAGTTATTTAAAATTCCTGCCTTTTCCTGGTCTTCATTAAAGAACACCCCCGTTTCAGTTTTTAGTGTACCTACACTTTCATTTTGTTTTTTTTTAGAATTTATGTACTTAAAAAATGCTTTGGAGTTGGTTTTGCTCTCTTTAGCTATCATTTTTTCATTTTGAAGTTTAGCAAGTCTAATTGCCTTTTAGCACGCATTATTTGCTTCCTTATATCTTTTAAAAGATGCACCTGATTTGTCCGATTTAAATGCTTTAAACGCCCTTTTCTTATTTTTAATCTCGTTTTACTTTTCTACTAAGCCACATTGGTTTTAATTTGTTTCTTTTATATTTATTTCCCAATGGTACATACTGAGAAATGTACCTTTCTAATATTTGTTGGAAGATGATCCATTTATCCTCAGTGTTCTTTTCACTAAAGAGTTTATGGCAGTCAATATATTGTAAAGCTTCCCTTAACTTATTGAAATTGGCCTTTTTAAAATTATATGTTTTAGTATACCCCATGTGCTTTTGTTTTTTTGAGTTTATTTCAAAGGACACTATACTGTGATCACTATTTCCCAAGTGCTCACCTACTTGAATGTTTGTCAAAAGATCAACGTTGTTTGTTAAAACCAGGTCCAGACAAGCGTCCATTCTAGTTGGTGCTTGTACTAGTTGTGACATGAAGGTGTCATTTAACAAGTTTAAAAACCTAATTCCCTTTGCTGAGCTACTAGTCCCTCTGTCCCATTTTATGTCTGGGTAATTAAAATCTCCAATAATTAAAGTGTTACCAAGATTTGCAGCTTTCTCAATTTGCTCAAACAGCTGTTGTTCCTCGTCAATATTAACATTAGGTGGTTTATAACATATCCCAACCAATAGTTGGTTTCCCTTCTTTTCCCCCAAGTAGATATTTACCCATAAAACTTCCACATTTTCCTCATCTCATTCCAGTTGCTTAAGATTTGGCTTTAAATCATGGTTGACATACAAACATACCCCACTACCCTTCGTGTTTTTCCTATCCTTCCTAAATAACATGTACCCATTTAAGTTAACTGCCCAGTCATGTGTCTCATCCCACCATGTTTCAGTTATGCCTATTATATCATATTGTTTAGTGTATGCTAATGCCTCTAGTTCCCCCATTTTGTTATTTAGGCTCCTTGCATTAGTAAGCATATATTTAATATCATGCGTCACTTGTATATTTTGTGAATTAACAACATTACATAGCTTCTCTGTTCTGAACTTGCCCCTCCCCCCCTTATACTGTGCTAAAGACCATCTCCTTTTCTGTCCTATCTCCATTTTGTAGATTGCTATGACCCTCCCCCCCTACTACTAGTTTAAAATCTCCTCCAACCTTCTAGCCATCCTATCCCCCAGCACTGCAGACCCTCTCCCGTTTAGGTGCAATCCATCACTACTATAAAGGTTGTACCCAATCGCAAAGTCAGCCCAGTGCTCTAAAAACCCAAAACCCTCCTTCCTGCACCAAGACTTCAGCCACGCATTAACCTCTCTAATCTCCCGCTGCCTTTCCACTGTAGCGCGTGGCACAGGTAATATCTCAGAGAATACCACCTTGGAGGTCCTTTTCTTAAGTTTGCTACCTAATTCCCTGAAATCATTCTTTAGGACCTTCCATCTTCCTCTTACTTTGTCATTGGTACCAACATGGACCATGGCCGCTGGGTCATCCCCAGCCCCTCCCAATAATCCATCCACTCTGTCAGCAACTTGCCGGACCCGAGCACCCGGGAGACAGCAAACTGTCCGGTTGAGCCGATCAGAGCGGAAGATTGCCCTATCTGCTCTCCTAATGATAGAGTCCCCTACCACCACAACCTGTCTTGCCTTCCTTACATTTTGATTCCCACCCGTACTAGGGGGGCTGTTAGCTCGGCTGTTAGAAGTAACAGCTTCCTCTAATACAGCTACTCCCAACATCTTCCCTCAAACGGGCAAATCTGCTAGGTTGCACCAAATCAGGACTAGCTAGCCCTTTCCTCTTCCCTCCCTCCCTGCTTCCTCGCCCCACTGTCACCCAGCTACATGCCTGTTCACCATCTGTCTTATCTCCTCCCTCTCCACTACCTGTCCCCACTAAACACTGCTCATTGAGCAGCAAACTCCCCTCAAGATTGTCAATCTCCCTCAAAGTTGCGATTTGCTTCTTGAGATCTCCAATCTGAGCTTCCAGAGAAGCCACTCGCACACAACCATCACAGAGGTATGGACCCTGGACGGGTGCATCCATGCATCCATACATGCATTGAGTCAAACCACCAATCTTGCTAACACTCATTTCCCCAGATACAGAACAGTAAAACAATTACCTTGTTAGTTTAAACCCCATGTTAGTTTTTACTCCTGGTTTTCTAACTCCTACTTGAAAGAGTCTACTTAATAGAGTCTGCTTTCAAGTAATGTGAGCAAGCTCAGTGAGTTAGGGGTGTGCCTTTATGGGGATACAAATCCCACAGGTGCAATTAATGAACACTCTCCCCAATCAATCAAGCAGCAGCACAAAAGAGGGGGAGAAACCAGAACACAGAAAAAAAAAATGTAAAAAACATTCTCCTTCATTCATCCTCGGAAAAACGCAGTTTACTCCCGGCATGAACCCTAGAGACTTCGTACATTTCGAGGATATCCCGAGGATATCCCGAGGATGTCCCGAATCCACCAATTCTACAGGAACCAACATCGTATACCATTCACTGACCTCCCACAGCAAACCCCATTTACAACCCACGACTTCTTTCAATACATTCAAATTCGGAAATTCCTAAGCGAACCCACCTATAAACGAGCGAGCACCACCCCCTAACACCTCTTGAAAAAGCTTGCAGCAAATATCCTGTCCAAAAGGGACAAATCTCTACGATATACTCTCTCATCACTTAGAATACACAGGACAGTTCCCTGCTTTACAAAATAAATGACGCCATGAAAATGGATAAACTCTCAGTAAACTCTTATACATGACACCACTAAACATTTTGAAAAAATATGGGAACCCTGGATATTCGAATTTCCAATCCCCACCTTACACCTCCTCCATGGAAGGGACTAGGCGTTTTGCCAAAAACAGGCTTTATCAAGTGTAAAAAAACACTGTAAGTACGTTTCATTTTACCTTTTACTGCTGTTTTTTATACGGTAAACACTATAGGCCCTCTCTTGTGATTTTATTTCATAAGACCGGCACTGCAAGCATCACTAGAAGGATATCCTACATGTGGGGAGTTTAAATACCACTGTATGCTGTTTTACTCAGAGCTGGTTATAGCTCTCCCAATTGTAAGTTGGCACTCTTAGGACCTCAGTGTTGTCTGTAGTTGCAGTTAACCTACGTTATTGCACCATTGGGTTTTTCCCCCTTTTATGTATTTTATATGCTGATGCTTATCTGGAATGCTGTAAGAAGTATTGATGATACACTGCCAAGTGTCCAGTTATATCCTACATGTGGGGAGTATTAAATATCACTGTATGCTGTTTTACCTAGAGCTGGGCATAGCTCTTTAAATTGTGAGTTGGCACTTCTCTACTTCTATGTTGTTCGTGATCCAGCTTTCCTAAAACAGTTTTGCACTATTGGTCTCTTTTTTTTTTTTTTGCTTTTGTATTTCATATTTACCACTGAGGATTCAAAGCAAGAACTGAAGAATATACACTCCAGGTCTTCGCTGTACTTTAAGAGAATCTTTATATTATTGCTGATTTTTGTTTATTATCATTGTCCTACTTAGCGCACCCTGTATTTGTTGTATCTTGTTCTCTCCATTCTTTGAAGGGTTTGAGGGTTACCCTTCCCCTCAGGTGTGCAGCTCTATTCTCCCCTGTGATCAGTACTGTAGCGCTGTTCCTCTCCTATTTTTTTTTTTCCTGTTACGGTTATTGTCACACACCAGATTGGTTCTTAGGCGCCTAAGCCCTGCCACCGACCAATATAATGTTAAAAAAAAAACTTTTTTTTTTTCATGTTGACAAACTTGTACCAGATTCCACAGGTAACATTGGCAGATCCCGGGGTTAATACTACTTGCCCTTATGTTGTATATTGTACATTCAAGTGATATACTTTTCCTTTTTAATGTCAAAAAGACTGTACTTTTCATGTCTTATACCCACTTCCCTTTTTTATTCTGTAACCTTTTATTCCGACACAACAAAATTTGAAAAACTATAAAAAAAGAATTTAGAGAAAAAAAAGAAAAAAAAAAGAAATTGGTGACAAATACCCCATGAAAGGCTCTAGATATCCCAAGATATCTACTTTTGCAAATTGTATGGATTTATAGAATAATATTAATTTGTGAGCTACCAAAATGAGACATATATCCTGCAATCTAACATCAAATTTTCAAATTTGAAAACTTAGGCATATCTACAATTTATTGCTGTACTTAATAGATGTAGCCAAGTATAAAATACATTTTTAACACAGCTACAGTAAACACATGTATACAGGCTCAGTACAATCAGGTTGGTGGTAATCTGTGACGTAACAAGACTATACAAAGGACAAGAGGCCCTCGACATGTACAAGAAAAAAGGATTTACAGTAAGAATAATCTATCAGATTTAATGAGATATTATTTTTATATATATATATGTTATACTTGCTTTATTGTACAAACAGATTATTCATGGAAACAATAGTTAATATGTGAGGAAAAGGATCAAATCATATTACCATTTTGTAGTTAAAAAGGTTAATGTAATTCTGTGTGGTCACACGTGAGAAAATACAAATACATAATATTACGACAAATATTGGCATAGATTGTTGCTACAGCAAAAGTCAAATGAAACATATCAAATTACTCCTAGATAACTATCCCATGAGGTCTACTTTATAAAAATAATACGTGTGTGCGACTATTTGGTTTCTATGGCTGCTGATAACCTATGGGTAAAACAAATAATTTAGAAAAATGTAATCTTTGAAACAGTATTGTGCTTCTTGTAATTTGTAACCTGTAACATCCAAACCGAATAAAATACCATGTACTCTATAAATCAGGACAAAAAAAATAAAATATTTTGAAGTACATTTTTTTAGCTGTACTTGTTAAGTACAAATTAATAAGGTAAAAACAGTGAAAACATTTTTTAATTCTGTTTTTGGTTTATTTTTTTATACTAAAGGGGTTAAATAAGCACTGAACCACTTAATTAGCCTGTGAAATATTACCTCTGTAATGATACTCAATTTGAATGATTAACTTAATTTCATACTTGTACCTTTGGAAACTGCACTTTGATAAGCTGAAAGAAGTATTTTATATTGTTTTTAATAAAGCATAGATTGTATGAAAAACATTAATCAGAAGACACAGCAATTATACAATCAGTACTGAGCATACATGGAAAAATGTGGCCATACTCTCTAGATTACAGTACAAACACTGAAAATTTACAGGTATGTTTGGTAAATTATATCACCCACTTTAACCCCTTAAGGACACATGACATGTCTGACACGTCATGATTCCCTTTTATTCCAGAAGTTTGGTCCTTAAGGGGTTAATGAACATTGGAAGGTGTTACAACAGTTTATAAAGGAACACTAACGCATTCGGAATACAAAACTGTATTCATAATGCTTTAGTGTCCCTGACCCCTGTTTCCCATTATAAAAAAAAAAAAAAAAAAAAGAGAAATTAAAATGTGCTTACCTTTTTCCGGCCACCACTTCACCTCCCGTGATGGCATGGCCTCCTCCACGTTGGTCCAATTCAATGTTTCTAATAGAGGAGCATTGCAGACCTGATGCACATAAGCGATGAGTGCCACAGGTGCATCCAGTGCCACTTAAGTGCCTCTAGTAGGCGATATACTGACAACCATTAGAGAAGAATTTAACCCTGAAATGGAAAAAAAAACTGTTTCTTAAAAATGGCATTGTTTTAAATTGCAGGGTTAAAATGACAGGACCACTGTAACCCAGGCCACTTCATTGAATTGAGATGAAGTGGCCTGGGTGACTTTAGTGAGATGTAAATAAAATAAATAAAAATTAATACTATAGAGAAACCATAATGAACATGTTTAGAAGGTTTATTTAAAACATAACACTGTTGAAAAGGCTCATCATGATAACAAAAATGCACTGACACTTATTTTGACCATATTTCTTACTCATAATTTGTTGTTAACACAAACATTCATATAATTAGTTTTAATAAGAATTTAATAAGACTGCACAAAATAAGAGAGATATGTAAAAGAGTGGAAAATAAATCCCCCATAGAATTCAATGGAATTAGCAGGAACTTTTCACAGATCCCAATCAGCGATTTTGATTTAAAGGGACACTATAGGCACCCAGACTACTGCAGCTCATTAAAGTGGTCTGGGTGCAGTGTCCCATGACCCTTAACCCTGCAAAGGTAATTATTGCAGTTTTTAATAAATGGCAATAATTAACTTTGAGGGTTAACTCCAACTCTAGTGGCTGTCTACTAGACAGCCACTAGAAGGACTTCCGGGTCGTGGAGCCTTTTGGTCCCCTGACGCTGGACGTCCTCACGCTATGCATGAAGACATCCAGTTTCACCCAAAACCCCACAGGAAAGTATTGTATATTGTATAATGCTTTCCTATGGGGGAAGTGCTAATGCGAGCGCAGAGATTGCCGCACATACGCATTAGGTTTCCCCCAACAACTGACAGCGGGGGAGGAGCAGAGGCGGAATCAGGTAAGTGACAGAAGGTTTTTTTTTTAACCCTTCTGCACCACGGGGGCATTATAGTTTCCCTTTACATTTTCAATTAGGCTTTCAATTCACTATATTTCACAGTTTAGTTCATAATCTCCATAATCTCAGATAAGGATGTGAAACAGATGGAAGCAGCCTGCTTGAGCAAATACATCGCAAATACATTTTTTATTTTACCAGTCATAAGAGTTCCTGCTACTTGCTAACATGATTTTCTCTGCTCTGACACCTCTGATTGATAGCATGTCAGCTTTGTTTCTTTTTAACACTAAAAATTCAGATTGTATTGGAGTCCATAACTAATTCTATTGCACTAGTCTGCAATACTAACAGTATGAAATAAAATGCTGATAGCAGCTATTAGAAAGTTATACATGGTTCCTCTTGCACACAATATGTTGTATTCACTTAACACTATTGCAAAATTTAGGCTAAAATCTCTAGTCTGTGACTTTTGCTGAATTTAATATTTTTTTTAACTCTGCACTTTAGTCTAAACTTTACAATCTATTACGATATTTTTTTTAATAAATAAAGGTTGTCATTTTAGTAAACCTTTCAATACCTTTTGATGATGAATCTGGTAATTGTTATAAATACACATATATAAATATTTATTTAAAGCTGGGCCTGTAGTTGTGGGAGGGGCTTGGGTCCCCTATATAAGGGCTACCAACCCTCTCCCACTCTACCATTGCTGGTCTGGCGAGTGACTTGTTAATTACGATCCACTCGCTTCCCGCTGCCTTTTACCTGATTCCTCCAGTGGTGCCTATCCTGTCTGTGTGATTGTATGTACATTCGCTGCACCTGGGCCGGCTGTTGTTGGGGTGATCCGGTGACCCCTGCTGGCCGGGTTGGAGTTTTCATTCAATGGTGCCTGTCTGTTTGCATGCTTTGTTTCTTACGGGTAAATCTGTCGTGTTATTGGGGCCGCATCTCATGTATTTTAGTATTCTACCCACAGGGGCGTCTCATGACCTATGTCTGTGGCTTGTTCCTGTGTCTGACGTATCCTTCATATTGGTCTGTTTTAGGTTGGTGATTGGGTTCTGTTGACTGGCTTGGTCCTTTTTCTCCTGCTTATTCGTTTAACGTCTCATGTTTCTTTAGATGTACACCGGGTGGGCTCGTTTATTGGGGTCTCCCATTCATGTCTATATCCCACTGTGTGGCCTCCCTCACTTCTAGGATTGGGGTAGGTTTCTAGTGCTCGGGTCAACAATCTGGCCCACATATGCACGTACGTACCTATCTCACACACAGTTACTATCTCACGTTACGTCATAGGTTGGCGCTATGTGTCCTCTCCTACCTTTCGCATTTATTCTGCTGTGAAGCTCCGTTACGGATTGTACCCAGCACAGGTATGAAATCAGGAGGTCCTATGTCTTACCCTCCCCTCCCCCCTCTAGTTTTTCTCCTTTAGTTGTAAGTACTGGCCTGTAGGGACATAGGACAGCCACATAGGTTATGTTTCTGTCTCTCTGACGTAATCTGCACCCATTGGAGGTACCCCTCATACTCAGTGGATGACGCCATCGGCCCTACGCATAGTTATTCGCCTCGCATTGTTGTATAGGGAGGGCCTCACCTGTCACTCCCATTCTATCTTATGCTTTAGTAGTCACCGAGAGGCCATCACCCTGCCATTTGCGTTTCGGTGGCATCTACCTCCCCTCAGACCAACTCATAGTTAGAGCCTCTCAAGCCACTTGGCACTTAGCAGGATCTCACCAGTCAAGTTATGCTAGTATAATATTTTTGCCACTTAGCATTTGTCAGCCGCCCAGTACCTGGTTATGTTGTTTTTGCTGCATGTGATGCTTATGTATATGTATTTCAGTATGTGGCGGAACCAGCCTCGCCACTGGGCATTGGAGAAGACGGATTGTCTCTCCCCAGCGACAGGACAACTTATGGAAAGGGGAGACAGTCAGTCTCCCTCTTCAACAGCAGAGAGAGTGTCAGGGAGGGGAGCCTGTTACCTTCTCTCCCCAGAGGCAGTGTCCTATACTAGGAGGGGAGAGCCTCATTCCCCCTCCCCAGCAGCAGCTTATTCCACAAAGGGGAGACCTTATTATCTCAGATGGGACAGATGGGACCGCGGTCTCTGCACCCGGTCTACAGGGGTGCGGGACAGCCTGCCCAGATCCCCAGCAGCAGGATTGTTTATCAAAAGGGGAGACAGTCGGTCTCCCCCTCCAGCAGCAGCACCGGGTCAAAGGAGAGGAGCCTACCACCCTCTCTTCACAGCTGGGCTCCAGCCAGACTACTCCAGCTGAAGTGCTGGCACCAGGGCAGAGTACCGCTGGTCTCTGCCCACTCAGCACCAGCTGGCACCAGGGCAGGGTACCCTTACCCCACACAGCTGTGATGGAGCCCCTGGACAAAGACTGGCTGCACGTTTCCCCAGGTGCAGTAACTTTTCATTGTGGGTGGGCTGCACTACTGACTATGTTTTGTGGGTGGGTTGCTGGACTAACCAAGGCACTGACCGACAGGAGGCCAGATACCTTGTTAGTCTTTTTGGGAAAGGGGATAAATGTGGCAGAACCAGCCTCGCCACTGGGCATTGGAGAAGACTGATTGCCAGCCTCCTGCCCTGTGACTATGGCCCCATGTTGAAATGCTGGATTTTCCCCTGCAAAGACCCGAATGCCGGGTCATTTGGTACTTTCCCTATGAGAGCAGTGTTACCCCAGATAGCTATGCCATGGAGATCATTCGTATAACGAAAGACTATGTGAAAGACTTTGGCTCCATGACAATTGAACTGTATCTGAGCGCCATTCAGTAATAATTTGCGCTCAGATCTAAGCTATCTGGGGATATGTTGAATGTACCGGTTTTATGCAATGGCTGCACAGTCATATATTTTTATGTATTTTATTGTATTTTGCTACCATGTGGCTAATGGAGTTTTGCCTCTGTCCTTGGAGATAATTGGATTACTTCCCAATTATCTCCAGGATAGAAGACTCTGTGGAACTGGATCTGGACAGAAAAGCCATGCTTCATTTGGTCAAATAGGACTTTCCCTTAACTTGTTAACCCCTGAACCGATTGCCCTTATTTTTGAGTATGTGTATATTTCAAGCATGCCGATTCTGAAAATGTTTTATGTGAATGGCATGTATATTTGGAAGTTATTAATATTTTGTAAAAACTGTATTTCTCTGCCTGTGATAATTATATTACCCATTGTGTTCAGTAATCATATCACAGGCAGAGGGGAGGATTTTGTGTGGGAGTGTCTGTGTGTATTGTCCAGATTGATTGGTTGTATTTCAAAACCCTGTGGGCAGTACTCTGTTTGTGGATTGTGAATAAAAGAGGCTGTCTGTGCCAGTACAGTCAGTTCTGCTTGACCTCAAAACGAAGTGTCGTCTCGTTATTGGGGGAATTGGATTGTATGCTGATTGCCAGGAGTGTAAGCTGATTGTATGCTTTTCCTGTTCAGCTGTTTACAGCATTCGTATGCTTCTCCGGTTCGGTGGTTGTGGTGTCTGCTGCAGTGCTTGGAGCCCTCAGGAAGCGCTAGGAGCATCCTTCAATAGAGGTACCCAGTCGGGGTGCCCGTCGATCCGTTACACAGTATGTCTCAGATTTCTGACGCTTCAGAAGAAGTATTCCTTCCCTGCACCCCTGCTAGGTCCGGCGCCCCTGCCCTTGGTACAGAGGCGGTTAGTCCAGCTTCCCTGAGGTCGTGGACTGTCCCGCGTCTCTCGACTGAGCTTCACAGACGGGGGATCCTGTTTCCGGCTACGGGTAGGAAGGCAGAACTCTTCAGGCTTCTGAACACTTTTACTGACAATTCGGAGGCTGGGGAAGGGCCTACCGGTTCCCAGTTGCCAGACGTTCATGCCATGCTCACATCACTGATGTCTTCTACTGGACTTGTCAGTGACCAACTGGAGAAGTTCGAAGCGGTCTGTTTCTCTAGGGTGCCTGTGGGGCCCGCTGCTTCGGTGGGTGAGGGTCCATCAGCCTCACCGGGTAACTGCCTTTTGTCTTCTCAGGCCCCTGGAAACATTAACCCTTCGCATTTGGTCCCCGCTGCTCTAAAAAAGGACATCCTGGAGGGCAGGGATGTCAACCTGGTCTACTCCGGATGTCATAGAGAATAGAACTTACGCGTATGGGGATATATCGGTGGTGCTGAGGCTAGGGACCCTAGGCTCAACAAAAAGCTGTCCATACCCGAATTTGTCCTGGGGTGCAGGATCTACCAAGACATGTACTGTTTGGTTTATCCGGGAAAAAGTGAGGAGTTGGATTTCTACTTGCACAAGCTCATGGACCTGGAGCACAAGTATGGTGGTTCAGCCTTCTATGACTACCACCATTCCTTCTCCGTGAAGGTGGCTGCAGCTCTGGCTCAGCCTAACTACAGTGTAAACTGGAGAAGGTTGGACACTGAGCTATTCTGCAGGCATTTTACTGGCCTCAGGTCCCTGGCTTGTGCGATTTGTGCCTCTACTACTCACTCCACCAACTCACCCGTTGTCCCTAGCTCAGCAAGGTCTACCAAGGGTTTGAAAGATAAACTGGGCAGGGACATCGTGTTTTTGGGCAAGGCCCAAGTCTGTAATCTTTTTAATGCGGGGAATTGTGGGTTTAGTTCCTGTCGCTTGTTGCACGTGTGTGCTCACTGTTTCCGGGCCCACGCCAGGACCATGTACCCCAAAAAACTGTTTCCCAAACCATACCTCACTAGCATCAATGTCCCGTTATTTGCTGATTTGCTCCGTCATCACCCCTCAGGACATTTGGTTGATTTCCTCACCACGGGTTGTCCATAGATTGCCCGTCGATATGCTGGAATGCAGTAATTTGCGCACAGCAATGGCATGCCCGGTTGGTGGGTGATTTGATGAAATGTGAGGTGGAACAGGGTTTTGTGTTAGGGCCTTTTAGTCCCCCCCCCCCCTTTTTCTTCATGAAGGACCAACCCCATTGGGATTATCATGGGTAAGACATTGCTTAAACACAGACTGATCATTGACCTGTCGGCACCTCATTCCTCCATGGTCCCCAGTCTCAAATCACTCATTCCCTCCCACAAATTCTCATTTCAACACTCCATGACTGACAATGCCATCTGGGCCATCTTGGCTGGTGGGACAGGGGCTTGGCACAGCAAAACCAACATCGTCATCACGTTCAAATTGCTTCCCATTCACCCCTCACTATGGCATCTGCACGGCCTTAAGTGGTTGGGTTTGTATTACTTCTTCTCCCGGCTCACTTTCGGCTCGAAGAGCAGCCCCAAAATATTTGATCTCTTTGCTGAAACTTTGTGTTGGTTGCTGCTTAATGTGTGCAGATGTCCGACTGTGATTCACTATTTGGATGACTTTCTCACCATAGAAAACAACTCACTGCAGCCCTCCAGCCTGTCACATGTGTAGACTCTCTTTGAATCCTTAGGAATTCCGGTCTTCCTAAAAAGAAGGAAGGCCCAGATACGGTTATTCTTTTTCTGGGGATTCGACTAGATTTGGTACACATGCGAGCAGGTCTTCCCCGGGACAAGATTGAGCATAACATATCGAGCATTGAATTATGCTTACAACTGGGCTCTTGCAACTGGAGGGAACTTCAGTCTCTGCTGGGGTCGCTCAATTTTGCCATGAGGATCATTCCCCAGGGTAGATCTTTAAGATTAAAGTACATGCGCGGTGAGCGCATTAGGCCCTCTCCATAGGAAAGCATTGATTCAATGTTTTACTACAGCGTTTTCACTGATGCTGGGTGTCCTCATGCAGAGCGTGAGTATGTCTGGTGTCAGTAAGGCGACCTAAAGTCCGGTAAAATCCCAAAAGAACACTTGTTCAGTCTTTTTTCTAATTGTACTGTCATAAACGTTAACATACCAACCAAGGCCTGTAAGATTCTGAGAGGTAAGTCTTTGCAATCTCAGAATCTATGTTTCTATGTTTCTATGTTTACCAACCGAGGTCTGTAGATTTTGAGATGTAAGTCTTTGCAATTTCTATGAGCATTCCATGGTCCGACCTTGTGGTGAATTTCCTGGAACATCCACTCCTGCTAAGATTGGCAACTGTCTTGAATCTTTTTTTCGCTTTTGAATAATCTTTCATACTGTAGAATGATGGATGTTAAAATGTCTGGAAATGGTCTTATAACCCTTCAAAGTTTGATGTGCAGCCACAATTGCATATCATTGCTGATGTATTTCCTCCTTGGCATTGCGTTAACACACACCTGAATGCTCCAGGCCAGCAAACTGCTAAAGCGTAGGCATTTATAGAGATAGTCACACATGCCGATGATCAGTTTATCAAGGGCATTTGACTGGCAGCACCTGTCTGCTACTTAGCCTCTTAATTCCTATGGAAGCAGTAAGGGTGCACTTAGTTATTCACACATGGCTTCTCTATTTTGGCTTTAGTTTTGTTAAATAAATTATGACACTGTGTAATATGTCATGTGTTGTTCATCTGGGCATTTGCCTGTCTCTTGAGTTTAGCTTGACAAAGACCTCTGTATAGGTCGCTCCTCTTTAAAAAAATTTGATTTTTTACATTCTTTATTTTTTATTTTTGCAGTGCATAAGGTAGGCACATACAGGCCTGAGGTACCCCAATTGCATTCCTCTGGCAACATATCATGCTGTACAATGGGGTAGACGAGTGAATGGTCGACGAGTCCAGGTCATGGGCATATGTATACGCTAATCACTCAAGAGTTTGTTTGCAAGGGTTACTTAAACATGGTGTATCATATCCCATATTGGTAATATGAAGCACGCTTGTGCTGTGGTGCCTGTTACTATGTTGAAGTCATATGCCTGCTTAACTGTTGCTGCAAGCCTATAAACATGTGTTATGTCTAAACATTCAGGATTGTGTTAGCATAGACTTCTTAGACTAGGTTAACAGGTGAGGGATTCTGGAACTAGGCAAATAGTATTACGTTATACCAGAAGTTAGCTAACAGGCAAAATAACATCCGAGCAAATACAAAGTACTCACAGTGTGTATGTGGGCTACGGCTATAAGTAGCTTGGTAAGTCTGTCCACACACGCCTAGCCAATGCCTATTCTGGAGGTCTTGGTTGCAGGTTTGGAGTGGATTTCTGTGAGTCTCCCTTGTTGCTTGTCGGTCTCCCGCGCCTCCACGTGGTCTTCACAGCGTCGCCTGGCTGAGGTACCCCTCCAGCCTTGGGTTCTTCTAGGAGCCTTCACCATTGTACCCTGGACTCTGTGCCACTTTGGTGCCAAGTCCTTCCCCGGTGGGGATCTGCGCACGGTTGCTACCCGACGCTTCATCATGTGTCTTGCATTCCTCCGCAGGTGTGGGTGGTTATGGGGGGTCAATCCCATGTGGATCTAATCCCGGGCGGGCCAATAGTGGTGTATGGTGCAGTTGTAGCTTTGCCAGGTTGAGGTCTTTCCAGCAGCACCCCATTGCTTAGCCCTGTACAGGACGTAGCCCTGGCCGGCCACCTCGTAGTGGGTACTTTGGGTTTGTTACTAACAGGTGTTGGCACAGGAGGCTGTCTCCTACTCTCCGCTTACAGAATTGCCTGCATACATCGTTGAACTTTGCTTGGAAGGCTGCTGCTCAGTCGCTGGAAGTCTGTTTCACTGTGTGAACCGCAGTGCCGTCTTGGCTCGGCCTTGTGGTTCCTGCATGTCTGAGTTGCATCCTGGAACGTTTGGAGGTGAGTGCTCGTCATGTGGGGGCGGCCTGGGATGTCCCCCGCTGGTCAAGAAAGGGGGGAACGATGGCTTTTTGTCAGATATGCAGCTTGTTGCAGTGTCGGGAAAGCATCTGCCTCTTTCCTGCACCTGCAGTGCGTGTAGGCCTCTGACTTTTGGCGATTGAGAGGTGCTCTTAATGTCACTTGGGCAGTGCCTGCTTGTTCCTCTCGATGTCACTGCACGTTTGGTGGCCTTTCTGTCATGCTTTGGCAATGAAAATCCGCTTTTGTATTCAATTTCTGCAGGAGCTGCTGAGGCTAGCGTCCTCTCAGCTCTGTGGTCAGCCCCCCTCCCCCACCCCCCCTGAATGTTTTATTTTTCATGGGCATTAGCTTGTACATGAGTAGGCATTGACAAGTGACAGTTTTTGTCATGAAACATTAAAACCCAAACTTTGGGCAGCGTTTGTGAATAAGTGGCTACTACAAAAGACTGGAAATACGCCATTTGCAATACCCTGGGTTGTCTACTTTTACAAATGGTATGCCATGATGTGATGGGATTCCAGCATGGTCAAAATGTTGTAGGCCAAAATCTCCACATGGCATATGCTAATTAGTATTGGATTACAAACAGTTGGATGAGTCATCAGTATACTGAGCATGTGTGGATGTGGATAGTAAATTCCTTTGTCTTCAACAAGCCATGTGGTCTGCCCATATAAGGAGATCCAGGATGTTGTATACACTGATTGGTCTAAGTGCATGTGTGGGTGGAGCTATTAATGGGAGGAGTTATTGTTTAATAAAATGCCTCTGAAACATGTGCTCAGGGCTCATACCTTTTGAACACAAGTTCAGTGTGAGACCCGATCGGTATGTGAATAAAGGCCTCTTACTTCCTGAAGACTTGTGTCCATATCTCTATGTGTGGCTTCTGCGGTTTGTTCCTGTTATTCCCCCGGTAACATTTCTTGGTGCATTGGACGGGAACCTCATCGCATGGAAGCTGGCGCAGAGATTTCAGACGGTAATCTTTTACCAAATCCTCTACGCTGCACCCCTGGACTTCTACTGCGTGGATCTCCTTTCGTCTCGGCGCCACTGGCCTTTTGTCCAGGAGATCATCGGCTTCTGCGCAGTGAGTAACGGGGTGCCCCGTCGATGAGTGTGAGCCCAGGTCCAGGAACTAAAAGGTAAGACTGATACCGTTAGAGCGGTAGGCCCACAAGGGGGTTGTATTTGGAATTGGTTTGGTTGTATGGAATCTGCCCTGTCCTTCTTGGTGGAAGAAGCAAAGGCGCACAGCTTATGTTGACATTAGACGCTCTGTAGTAAAAGCAAAAAATTCAAGAAACCACTGTGGTACTCCACAGATGTAGCCAAAATAGTAAAAAACAAAAAGTTAGCATTTAGTAATTATAAAAAAAAACAGAGTGAGGAAGACAGAATGACCTATAAGATTAGGCAGAAAGAGGCTAAGCAAGTTATAAGAGCTTCCAAATCACACACAGAAGAGAAAATAGCACAGTCAGTAAAAAAAGGGGGACAAAACCTTTTTTAGATACATAAATGAGAAAAGAAAAGTAAAACAAGGATTAGTTAGATTAAAAACAAAAGAAGGAAGGTATGTAGATGAGGATAAAGGTCTAGCTGACTGCCTCAATGAATATTTTTGTTCGGTATTTACAGATGAAAATGAAGGAAAGGGACCTCAGTTAAGAAAAAGGATAAATGAGTCATTTATTACATGTGAGTTTACAGAGGAAGAGGTTCTATTTCAACTGTCAAAAGTAAAGACAAATAAGTCAATGGGACCTGATGGAATACACCCAAAGCTATTAAAAGAGCTTAGTGGTGTACTAGCAAAACCATTAACAGATTTATTTAACCAATCATTGATAACAGGAGTAGTCCCAGAAGATTGGAAGTTAGCAAATGTTGTGCCCATTCACAAGAAAGGTAATAGAGAGGAGTCGGGCAACTATAGGCCAGTAAGCCTAACTTCAGTAGTGGGGAAAGTGATGGAAACCATGTTAAAGGATAGGATTGTTGAACATCTAAAAACACATGGATTTCAAGATCAGAGACAACATGGGTTTACTTCAGGGAGATCATGCCAAACTAATCTTATTGATTTTTTTGATTGGGTAACTAAAATTATAGATCAGGGTGGTGCAGTAGACATTGCTTACCTCGATTTCAGTAAGGCTTTTGACACTGTTGCACATAGAAGGCTTATCAACAAACTACAATCTTTGAGTTTGGATTCCAATATTGTTGAATGGGTAAGGCAGTGGCTGAGTGACAGGCAACAGAGGGTTGTAGTGAATGGAGTATATTCGAAGCTTGGGCTTGTCACCAGTGGGGTACCTCAGGGATCTGTACTTGGACCCATTCTCTTTAATATTTTTATTAGTGATATTGCAGAAGGTCTTGATGGTAAGGTGTGTCTTTTTGCGGATGATACTAAGATATGTAACAGGGTTGATGTTCCAGGAGGGATAAGCCAAATGGAAAATGATTTAGGTAAACTAGAAAAATGGTCAGAGTTGTGGCAACTGACATTTAACGTGGATAAGTGCAAGATAATGCATCTTGGACGTAAAAACCCAAGGGCAGAGTACAGAATATTTGATAGAGTCCTAACCTCAACATCTGAGGAAAGGGATTTAGGGGTGATTATTTCTGATGACTTAAAGGTAGGCAGACAATGTAATAGAGCAGCAGGAAATGCTAGCAGAATGCTTGGTTGTATAGGGAGAGGTATTAGCAGTAGAAAGAGGGAAGTGCTCATGCCATTGTACAGAACACTGGTGAGACCTCACTTGGAGTACTGTACACAGTACTGGAGACCCTATCTTCAGAAGGATATTGATACCTTAGAGAGAGTTCAAAGAAGGGCTACTAAACTGGTTCATGGATTGCAGGATAAAACTTACCAGGAAAGGTTAAAGGATCTTAACATGTATAGCATGGAGGAAAGTCGAGACAGGGGGGATATGATAGAAACATTTAAATACATAAAGGGAATCAACACAGTAAAGGAGGAGACTATATTTAAAAGAAGAAAAACTACCACAACAAGAGGACATAGTCTTAAATTAGAGGGACAAAGGTTTAAAAATAATATCAGGAAGTATTACTTTACTGAGAGGGTAGTGGATGCATGGAATAGCCTTCCAGCTGAAGTGGTAGAGGTTAACACAGTAAAGGAGTTTAAGCATGCGTGGGATAGGCATAAGGCTATCCTAACTATAAGATAAGGCCAGGGACTAATGAAAGTATTTAGAAAACTGGGCAGACTAGATGGGCCGAATGGTTCTTATCTGCCGTCACATTCTATGTTTCTATGTTTCTATGTAGTCAGCCCGTCTAAGATAGGTGGTTTGGGTCAGACTGAATTCTGGTGTAAATAGTTCATGTCGGACACCGGTGTCCTGTCTTGACTAGCGTATCTAGGTGTAAATTTTGGTCGCTAGGTCGGGGGGACCGGGAGACTAAGCAGATTTTGGTGTACATTCCGTCTGCTAGTTCTCAACCTATCTTAGCTAAGTGGGAGGCATGTATATTTAACCACTAGACTATTGATAGAGTATATAGACTAAATGAGTCCTGTTATACATTCCGCTCATTAGTTCGCTATATGTGGTGCTTGGGCAGCGTAGACTAACCGAACCTTGGTGTAAATAGTTTGACAGTTCTCAAGGTGCTGGCCAATTAGAATAGTTGGGATTATTGTAAATATTGTTAGATATACTGTAGTTGATGAATTGGTTAAATTGTATGTCCTGCTAGAAAGCTTGAGCTCTGCCGTCTAGTGGGAGTGTAAATTGTGTGTATAACTGTATAATAGTGCACGGTACCATAACCACTAACATGTATCATAATTACTGACATTGTGTATTGTATATACTACTAAAAAAAAAATTGTTTTATGTTATATGTGTAACACTATAACTGTTACTAATTGACCTGTGATTTAAAAACTGTACCATAGGGGGCGTGACCGGAAGCCGAACCGGATGGTTGCAGAGTGAGAGAGCTCCGGCGGCCAAGCTCGCAAAAAGCATAATTTCAAGCTTTTAACTGAACCCACAAAAACCAGGGGCACCTACCACAATGTCCCAACTCCGCACAAAGAAAGCAGCGGAAGCCAAGGACAAGTCGTCCTTCTTCGCGGCCCGCACTCCGCAATTGACAACCGTGGACATATCAACCCAAGATGGCCCCGAGTCTGACACTGACGGCGAACACATGGCGGGAATGGCGGTAGATAAAACAACTCTGCAACAGATGCTGGATGCCCTAGCACACAAAATGCAGGCGACAGTACAATCAGCAGTGGCTGACTTACGAAAAGATATAGTTGAAATAGGTAACCGCACCTCAGACCTAGAAAACAAAATGGAGGAATTCACTGCGGCCCACAACTCAATAGCTGACAAGATGGAGGAGCTGGAAAACAAAATGGAACGCTGTGAGTACAAACTCATGGATATGGAGGACCGCTTGCGCCGTAACAACTTGCGGCTGCGCGGCATACCAGAGGACGTTCCCCCAACAGAGCTCACAGCTTATGCTGCTGAGTTCTTCCACTCTATGCTGCCAGACATCCCGACAGACATGCTGATCCTAGACAGAATCCACAGAGTGGCAAGGCCTGCTAACATACCCACCTCCACTCCACGGGATGTCCTGATGAGGATCCACTATTTCCACGTGCAAGAACAGATCCTCAGAGTCAACCGGACCAGCAAGAATGGAAGAGAGAAATTTAAACATATCCTGATATTCGCGGACTTATCAGCGGAAACCCTGCGGAGACGAAGATCATACCGAAATATTACTAAGACCCTTCGCCAACACACCATTCCATATGGCTGGGGATACCCGGTGAAGCTCCTGATCCACAAAGAGGGCAAGGTACATTTGATCACCTCTAATCAAGAGGGTACAGAGCTTCTGCAAGCCTGGGGATTGTCTGAGAGCACCTCCAACACAGGGTCGGCGAGAAGCAACAAGATCCACGGGGAATGGAAAACGGTGAATCTGAGGCGAAACACTCAGAGACCAGCACAATGAACAATATGGGACATTTACAGACAGACTCAGGTTTGGTTTTGAAAGGGCCGATTGGCCTGGGAGGGCGGTGAGAGGGGACCAAATCCCTATCGTTTAGGGGATGAGACACTATACCCACGGGCCTAGGCATAGGGAAAATACAGGTGGGATAACTCCCTGAACTATAACGCGATTAGCATTAAACAGGCACGACAGAGTTAAGACCCATGGGAACCCACGGTGCGCATGGACTACCCCTCCTCTCCCGAACTCCAGACATGACCCCGAGTAAGGACATTACCTGCACAAATGCATAGAGACGAAATACGGGTCAGGGCAGACAAATGTATAATAAAACATTTTTTTTTAAAAAAAGGGCAGCGGGTAGGCACGTGTGTATACATACATGCAGACATGTGGGTGTGCGAACGAATCCTTTGCAGACACACAAAATTAAGAACAAAAAAAACAACATACAGTGCCTATGTTGTACACAGCGTGGGTGGTCTGATTGTAGGCCCCCACTAGACAAGTGAGCGAATGGCACTACCCTGGAGGGCAGACCCCACGACTGTAATACGACGGGCCACAACCTCTTCATAAAAACCTACTCCCCCACGGCAGACCCCACCGACTTGCAGTATTAGCAGGTACCGAGCTCTGGCTACCAGAGATTGACAAACTCGGACCCAGACCGGCCGGATGAGGCCACCTACCCACTACCCAAGGAGGCTAACCTCACGACCTCCAAGTTCACACCTATGAACACTTCAATAGTGGTGTTCACATTTTGTTTTCAGTTATTGTTGTTTATGTTATATACAAATATGCCAAAGCAATATCCAGATGTCGCGCAGCTGGCCCTCCCCCTGGCTACACACTCCATGTGCCCCCAGACACACGACAAGCTCCAAATCAGCACATTCATCCACTAAAACTATAGTATGAAGATTTACACGCATAACGTTAGAGGCCTGAACACCCAACAAAAAAGGCACACCCTACTCAAAGACCTAAAAAACACCCAGGCAGACATAATATGCCTGCAAGAAACACACTTCCAATCCAATACCAACCCAGTCCTGGGGAAGGCAATGTACCCACATCAGTTTCATGCTACCACACCCACGAAGCGCAAAGGGGTTTCCATTCTAATCAGTCGACACCTAGCCTTTGACGAAATTACAGTCAAAAGAGACCCTGTAACGAGATTATACCCCAACACGCAGGATCCAGCTAAACAGAAGACAACACAGAGGGAAGATACGTCTACCGGTCCTTAGAGTGGCCGGACTCGACGTATATAGGAGAAGTACAGAGCCAGGAACGATCCGAGGTCAAGGGCACAAAGAGACAGCGTAAACTAGGACTAGCCGGGGTCTGGTACACAGAAAACAGCAAGCCGGCAAACAGAACAGATAAGGATAAAGCAAAAACGAAGTCAGAATACAAAGCCAAGGTCAAATACAGAGGAACACAACTGAACACCACAAGCGCTAAAGGGAACTGTAGCAGAAACCACGATAGGGCAAGGAACTAAGAGAAAAAGGTAAGTTTAAATATCTTCTAAACTACTGTGATTGGCTCCTGTCATATCCACACCCCCAAAAGGTAAGTGTATGGGGAGTGTGGTATGACAGGGGCCAATGGGAGCCTTTTGGCAATATAGGCTCCCACTGTCTCTTTAAGAGCGCGCCCGAGACTCACGGCACGCTCTTAGATTCAGGCGGGACACGTGGCCGCTTCTCGCGGTCACTGCTCGCCTTCCTCTTGAAGCCGTCGGATGTGCCGCGCGTGGCTGGTGCAGCAGCAGGACCGCGCGCGGCTCGAAGAGAGGACCGCGGCCGGCCCCCGGATAAGGTAAGTAACGCTACAGTACCCCACCCCCCTGAGGACACGCCCTCCGGGCGGGTAGTACCAGGCCTGGCAGGAAAACGAGAATGGAAAGAACGCACAAGGCGGGGAGCATGAACAGCATCAGCTGAAATCTAACTGCGCTCCTCAGGCCCATAACCCTTCCAATGTACCAAGTACTGAAGTCGACCCCTAAGGAAACGAGAGTCAAGAACAGCAGACACTTCGAATTCCTCATGACCCTCCACAGAGACAGGAGGGGGAGGGGGAGTATGCCGGTTGCGTACGTAAGGCTTCAACAATGAGGTGTGAAAGACATTAGGAATACGCAGATTCTTAGGCAGACCCAAGGCATAAGAAACAGGATTAACCTTATGTATAATACGATAAGGACCAATGAAGCGGGGAGCCAATTTCATAAAAGGCACCCGGAGGCGAATATTCCACGTGGAAAGCAAAACCCTGTCCCCCACAACATAGGAAGGAGCCGCTCTGCGATGCTTGTCAGCCTGAGCCTTCTGGCGAGCAGCAGAGTCTACCAAAGAACGCTGAACCTGCTCCCATGTATTACGCAAACCAGTCAAATGCTCATCCAGAACTGGCATGCCCTGTGAGGAGAATGCAGCCGGAAGAACAACGGGATGCTGGCCATAGACAACGTAAAAAGGGCTTTTGCCGGAAGAATCATGAGTGGTGTTATTCCGAGCAAAGTCAGCCCAAGGAAGCAGGTAAGACCAATTGTCCTGATGGTGAAACACAAAACAACTGAGGTACTGCTCCAGAGACTGTTTGGCACGTTCAGCAGCTCCATTAGACTGGGGATGGTAAGCGGAAGAAAATGATAGAGAAATACCCATCTCCGAACAAAAGTCTTTCCAGAACCTGGAAATAAATTGGCTACCCCTATCGGACACAATAGATACGGGAATACCATGTAACCAAAATACTTCTCTAGCGAAGATAAGAGCCAGTTCCTTGGATGTGGGCAACTTGTGGAGAGACACAAAGTGAGCCATTTTGGAAAACCGATCTACTATCATCAGGATGACTGTGTTACCATTCGAATGGGGTAATTCAACAATAAAATCCATTGATAGGTTAGACCAAGGTCTCTCGGGAACGGGGAACGGATGCAACAGCCCACAAGGAACTCTACGAGAGGATTTCATACAGGCACAAGTAGTACAAGCACTTATATAGTCAGTGACATCCTTTCGTAAGGAATCCCACCAAAAATACCGAGAAACAGCTGACACCGTTTTGGAAATACCAGGATGTCCAGCAGTCTTAGTATTATGATATAATGACAGAATATCCCGTCTCTCGGGAACATCAACGAACAGTTTATCACTAGGCCTCTCGCTAGGTGCCATGCTTTGTTTCGCTTGTATGGCCTGCAAGAGGGACGAGGAAATAGACAAAATAGTAGTAGCTATTATCCTGTCTGGGGGAATGACAGGAGTGACATCAATCTCCTGCTTGTCAGTAGTTTCGAACTGTCTGGACAGAGCGTCTGCTTTAGTGTCGCGATCACCTGGCCTATAGGTGATAATATAATTGAAATGAGACAAAAACAGTGACCACCTAGCCTGCCTGGAAGACAATCTTTTAGCCTCACTAAGGTAGGATAGGTTCTTGTGATCCGTAAATATGAGGATGGGATCCTTAGTTCCTTCTAACAAATGTCTCCATTCGTTAAGTGGTAAAATAATAGCAAGGAGTTCGCGATTACCCACATCATAATTTTTCTCTGCTTTGGACATTTGTTTAAAAAAAAAAAGCCACAAGGATGCAATGGCTTTTCAGGCGACTTTCTTTGGGATAAGACAGCACCTACCCCTATATCGGAAGCATCAACTTCAAGAATATAGGGCAGTGAGGGGACAGGATGCTGTAAAATAGGTGCAGAGGCGAACGTAGTCTTAAGAAATTCAAAAGCCTGAAGTGCCTCGGTAGACCAGACATGAGTATTGCCATCCTTTTTTGTCATTTGGGTAATAGGTGCTACAATAGACGAGAAACCTTTGATAAAACGTCTGTAATAATTGGAGAAACCAATAAAACGCTGAATGGCTTTCAGACCTTGCGGTAGAGGCCATTCTATGACAGCAGCAAGTTTCTGGGGATCCATACGAAAACCTTTAGCGGAAATCAAATACCCCAAAAACTGGCTTCGGATTGGTCAAATAGACATTTTTCTAGTTTACAATAAAGACCATTAGCAAGAAGAGTCTTCAGAACTGTCGTAACATGTCTGTGATGAGTGTGTAAATCTGTAGAATATATTAAAATGTCATCCAAGTATACAATAACAAATGTGGGAATAAAGTCTCTTAAGACATCATTAATAAATTCTTGAAATACTGCTGGGGCATTGCAAAGCCCAAATGGCATAACAGTATACTCATAATGGCCTGATCTAGTGTCGAATGCTGTCTTCCATTCGTGGTCTTTCTTGATACGTATTAAATTGTATGCTCCTCTAAGATCCAGTTTGGTAAATACCGTAGCATGTTTGAGCCTGTCAAACAATTCTGTGATTAATGGCATTTTTGATGGTGAGTTTATTTAGACCTCTATAATCGATACACGGTCTTAAATCACCTTCTTTCTTTGATACAAAGAAGAACCCCGCTCCAGCCGGAGAAGAGGATCTCCTAATAAATCCCTTGTCTAATGATTCCTTAATATATTCCTCCATGACACGGTTTTCTTGAACCGATAAAGGGTACACCATGCCCTTTGGAGGTATAGTGCCAGGCAACAAGTCAATAGCACAATCGTAGGGTCTGTGAGGCGGTAATTTGTCAGCCTCCCTTTTATCGAAGACAGTCTTTAGAGATAAGTACTGAGAGGGTATAGCCGTAGACAAAGGAGGAATGGTAGGAACGTTAATAGAATTCAAAGGCGTGACTTCAATAGTACAAGACTCGTGGCAGGCTTCACTCCATGATTTTATTTGCCCTGTTTCCCAGTCAAAAATGGGATTGTGAGCACTTAACCATGGATACCCTAACACTAATTGTGAAGAGGGAGAGGTGATGACCTGGAACCGAATGGTTTCATAGTGTAAAACCCCTGTGTACATGTGTAACGGTACAGTCTCATGAGTAACAACTGGAGAACTTAATGGTCTACCATCTATGGCCTCAACGGCCAAGGGTATCACCTTTTCTCTGATGGGAATGTTGTTTTTCTTTACAAAACCAGAGTGTATAAAATTTTCAGCTGCCCCGGAGTCAACCAGAGCGTATATGTTTTCAACTATACAACTCTCTCCCATATGTAAAGAAACAGGGAGAAGCAAGCGGTTAGGAGGCAATTTAGGAGACTTGGATATCACACCCAAGGCCAGTGTCTTAGGTCGAGAGTTTTCCGGAAGCAAAGGACATTCCTTTACCATATGGTCTCTCCTACCACAGTATAGGCAGAGTCCCTCCCTTCTCCTATGTAATTTCTCAGTATCAGAGAGTTTGGCAACCCCTAATTGCATAGGTTCCTCATCAGATACTTTAATACTCTCCGGTATATTAACTCTGGGGTTAATAGGTGTAACAAAACGTCTATTCCTGTTCTTAGTATAGAGCCTTTCACAAATCCTATTATCTATATCAATGAGGTAGTCAATAAGGTCCTCTAAGGCAATAGGAAGCTCCTTAGCTGCTACCTCATCCAATATAGAGTCTGATAAACCTTCCATGAAGGCAGTAGTTAACCCATTGTTGGTCCAATCTACCTGTGAAGCAAGGGTACGAAACTGAATAGCATAATCAGCCACAGACCTAGAACCCTGTTTAATTCTCATTAATACTCTTGCGGCATTCTTTGACCTTTTCATTGTGTCAAAAGTTCTGCGAAAAGCCGTAAGAAAACTGTTGAAATCATGCACCATAGGTCCATTAGCTTCCCAAATAGGATTTGCCCACTCAAGTGCTTTATCGGTAAGTTGGTGCATAAGGAACCGAACCTTAGACCTTTCTATTTGATTAATGAACCCTCTGCATGTCTTAGAGTCCCCTCCATACCTAGGAGGAGGTGTCAAATGGGCCGAAGTATTAGGCAAAGTAGATACTTCAGGAAGAAGGGGTGTAGGAGGGTTAGGTGTGGTTGCTGGAATGGTTCTAGCTAAGAGCGTCTGGAGAGCCTGGGCTATCTGATCCATACGGTGATCCTGCTCTACAAATCTAGCCTCATGGGACGCCATCTGTTGAGCTAAATCTGCGGGGTCCATGGCCCTGTCGTAATGTAACGAGATTATACCCCAACACGCAGGATCCAGCTAAACAGAAGACAACACAGAGTGAAGATACGTCTACCGGTCCTTAGAGTGGCCGGACTCGACGTATATAGGAGAAGTACAGAGTCAGGAACGATCCGAGGTCAAGGGCACAAAGAAACAGCGTAAACTAGGACTAGCCGGGGTCTGGTACACAGGAAACAGCAAGCCGGCAAACAGAACAGATAAGGATAAAGCGAAAACGAAGTCAGAATACAAAGCCAAGGTCAAATATGGAGGAACACAACTGAACACCACAAGCGCTAAAGGGAACTGTAGCAGAAACCACGATAGGGCATGGAACTAAGGGAAAAAGGTAAGTTTAAATATCTTCTAAACTAATGTGATTGGCTCCTGTCATATCCACACCCCCAAAAGGTAAGTGTATGGGGAGTGTGGTATGACAGGGGCCAATGGGAGCCTTTTGGCAATTTAGGCTCCCACTGTCTCTTTAAGAGCGCGCCCGAGACTCGCGGCGCGCTCTTAGATTCAGGCGGGACACGTGACCGCTTCTCGCGGTCACTGCCCGCCTTCCTCTTGAAGCCGTCGGATGAGCCGCGCGCGGCTCGTGCAGCAGCAGGACCGCACGCGGCTGGAAGAGAGGACCGCGGCCGGCCCCCGGATAAGGTAAGTAACGCTACAGACCCAAGAGGCAGTTACATCATATTAATCTGTACTATAAACAGCTCTACATATACGATAGTTAACACGTACATGCCAAACGCAAACCAAGGCGGTTACTTCCACAACCTCATGAAGCTCATAACTCCAATGCAGACAGGCACACTGATCATTTGCGGGGATTTTAATCAGTTCCAAGACCCCGCGCTAGACTCAACAGCGAAACATTCATCCCACAGAAACACGGTACTCCACAGGCAATGCAAGTCCCTAACCAAGCTCTTACAGACACATGGTCTATACGACGCTTGGCGCACACTGCACCCGACTGAGAGGCAATACACGCATTTTTCCCAAGTACACAACACATACTCAAGGATAGTCAGCTTTTTCCTACAGAGCGCACACCTGAACCTAGTGGTGGCATGCGACATAGGAGCCTCTGCTTGGTCTGACCATAACCCGGTTGAGCTCACAATAGCAGACCATTACAACTACAAAAATAGAGGCCCGTGGAGGCTCAATGAGCAACTCCTCAGTGATCAACAATTCGTCCAAACACTACAACATGACATGCAGGTATACTTCCGTGCCAACGACACCCCCGATATCAACCCTCTAACCCTCTGGTTGGCCCACAAACCAGTCATAAGGGGCATATTAATTAGACAGGCATCCCACCTTAAGAAACAACAACAGCACTCATACATACAGAACCTAAAAAAACTACAAGACCTACATAGAACTAACCAAATCACCCCCTACAAGACCACGCAGGACTTGATCACCGACTTGCAAAAACAAACTTCCAGAAAGCGAGTTATGCATTGAAAAGACTTAAAGCAACCACTTTTGTCATGGGTAATAGGGCCAGTAAAACTCTGGCTCAAAGATTCAGGGACAAACAAGCCCAAACCAGAATCCCGCACCTGCTCTCCCCTCAGGGACAGAAACTGATCTGTCACACAAATCTGTAATGAATTTGCAACATACTATAGCTCCCTATACAATCTAAAAGACAACCCACAAGTACCCCAACAGACCCAAAGCTCCATCACGGAGTACCTCGGCAGAATCAACATACCTAAACTCCAAACACACCAAATTGCCCGACTGGCAACTCCCATCACTACCCAAGAGATAACACAGATCATCGAGTCCATGCCAAAAGGCAAAGCCCCTGGCCCTGATGGCCTCACTAACCTGTACTATTCCACCTTTAACCCCTTAAGGACACATGACATGTGTGACATGTCATGATTCCCTTTTATTCCAGAAGTTTGGTCCTTAAGGGGTTAAGGACACACTAAGCCCATATATCACACGGGCCTTGAACCTGGCTACCCAACAGGGATCCCTGCCATCCGAATTTCTAGCGGTACATATTATAACCTTGCCCAAACCAGGAAAACCACCAACAGTTTGTCCCAATTTTAGACCTATCTACCTACTGAACGATGATGCAAAATTATATGCAAAAATTTGCACGGTTAGTCTCAAACCACTCCTCCCTGGCTTGATCTCGACAGACCAAGTGGGATTCGTGGCGGGTAGACAGGGCCCGGACAATTCCCGAAAAGTACTTGACATCCTTCACTACCTTAACCGCTCCAAACTACCAAGCACGTTGTTATCCCTAGACGCCGAGAAGGCGTTTGACCGACTCAATTGGCAATTCCTACATGGAGTATTGATGCGTTACGGGTTCCCACCAGATTTCCAAAACATGGTACGAGCCCTGAACAGCGCCCGTCCGGCCACGGTATTAAATTCAGGTTTCAGCTCTGCCCCTTTCACAATTACCAACGGTACCAGACAGGGATGCCCCCTATCTCCCCTACTATACGTGCTACCGTTGGAACCATTAGCGATAGCCATCCGAAGCAACCAAAAAATTAAGGGGATAACCATAGGGGACAGGGAATTTACTTTGTATCACACAGCCTGGTTACAATGCTGCTACCCATCCCATGTGTTCCCTATTAAGGGTTAATGGGTAAAGGGGTGTATGTGAAAAATGCCCCTTTCTGTCTCATTGGAGATGTCTTTGCCAGAGGCTCAGGGAAGCAGGCTGAAGGGTCAGTGTTGGGACCCGCTTGGGGGGGTCTGCCTTGACGTTGGCAGGCGGGCATCCCTCCGATGGCCATTGGAGCAACTAAATGACCTCCATTTGTCTAAATATACATAGGGATTAAGGAGAAAGCGCAAGTAACATTTTCTTTTCTTTGGTTTTTACTATATATTGGGGCTGATGTGTGTTGTAGTCCTTGCTGCTTAAGCGCAGGACTTCTCTTTTTGTATTTGTATTTACTTTGTATCACACAGCCTGGTTACAATGCTGCTACCCATCCCATGTGTTCCCTATTAAGGGTTAATGGGTAAAGGGGTGTATGTGAAAAATGCCCATTTCTGTCTCATTGGAGATGTCTTTGCCAGAGGCTCAGGGAAGCAGGCTGAAGGGTCAGTGTTGGGACCCGCTTGGGGGGGTCTGCCTTGACGTTGGCAGGCGGGCATCCCTCCGATGGCCATTGGAGCAACTAAATGACCTCCATTTGTCTAAATATACATAGGGATTAAGGAGAAAGCGCAAGTAACATTTTCTTTTCTTTGGTTTTTACTATATATTGGGGCTGATGTGTGTTGTAGTCCTTGCTGCTTAAGCGCAGGACTTCTCTTTTTGTATTTGTATTTACTTTGTATCACACAGCCTGGTTACAATGCTGCTACCCATCCCATGTGTTCCCTATTAAGGGTTAATGGGTAAAGGGGTGTATGTGAAAAATGCCCCTTTCTGTCTCATTGGAGATGTCTTTGCCAGAGGCTCAGGGAAGCAGGCTGAAGGGTCAGTGTTGAGACCCACTTGGGGGGGTCTGCCTTGACGTTGGCAGGCGGGCATCCCTCCGATGGCCATTGGAGCAACTAAATGACCTCCATTTGTCTAAATATACATAGGGATTAAGGAGAAAGCACAAGTAACATTTTCTTTTCTTTGGTTTTTACTATATATTGGGGCTGATGTGTGTTGTAATCCTTGCTGCTTAAGCGCAGGACTTCTCTTTTTGGACAGGGAATACACACCTAATCTATTTGCGGATGATATTCTCCTCACATTTTCCCCATTTACCCAACAATTTCACTCCCCAACCTCCACAAAGAAATACAGGAATACAGCAAGCACTCATATTACCAACTAAACCTGACCAAGACTCAAGCCATGTGCATAAACATGTCAAAAGCGTAGGAGGAACAATATAAGCTCAACTTCTATGACTGGAGGGCCGACTATTTAACATTCTTAGGCGTTAAGCTAATGAAACACCATTCAGGCTTATTCGCGGCCAACTATATCAAGCTCCTCAAAGAAGTGGAACAAACGTTGCACTCATGGCAAAACAAATTCCTCTCATGGCTAGGGCGTATAGCAGCCATCAAAATGACGATTCTACCAAAAGTCCTCTACATGTTTCGCTCCCTACAAATACCCATACAGCAGTCATACCTACAAAGACTACAATCCCTTCTGATTAGATTCAGCTGGGGAGGGAGGTGAAAGCGTTGGTTGCTGCCAGGACTATGAGGTGATCCTATGGAACCAAACAAAAGTGGGTAAAGGGAGTGCCACAGCGAAAACAATATGGGCCACATACATGGAAAAGAGGGACCTTCGGGTCGCGGTTAGGGACGGCGCCAGCGATGACCCAGAGGCATGACAATTGAACCTTGATGGTTCACAGAGGACATGCTAGACATACCAGTTATGCCAGTTAATCCCCCGTCCCCGCCAAGTTTAACCTCCTCCCACCCCCCTTTTCTTTTTGTCTCCCTTCCACTCTCCCACCTTTTTACTTTTTATTTTTATATAGCTACCCCCACTCAGGGGAACATACCTAAAGATCAGCCACCTCACGCCTACGTAGGGAAACGGTATCAGGGAGACACACACCCTATGCTAACTGACAGGCCTTCTAGCGGCAGCCACAGCAGTCCGCAAAGGGAATGTTAATCTATAGGTCACAATGTATTGGCAATAATGTTCTCCCCTTCCACGTTCGCATACCACACACACTTCTTGAGAGTGGATGAGCACTCCTATTAAGCGATCAAACACTGTAGCGCACACAGGCGGCAATCGCTGATATTCTGTTCTGAAATGTTGACGAGTTATGACATGTGTATAAACTACTCTAAACACCAGACACACCTGGTGCAAGAAATGTAAGCAACCAAACGGAGATGTCCCTCAATGTATGAAAGAAACAAAATGATGTACAACAGCTGAGATGACAAAATTATTGAACTTAACACATTTACCCCTGGACCCCTTTCCTTTCTGTACCCCTCAGAATCCTTTTTTTTACCTGTTCACCGAAACAAAATAAAAATTGTCAAATAAAAAAAAAACTGTACTATAACCACTTCATAATACCATAACCACTTTATAATACCATAACTACTTTATAATACATAACTACTTCAAAATACCATAACCACTTTATAATACCATAACTACTTTATAAAACCATAACCACTTCATAATACCATAACTACTTTATAATACCATAACTACTTCAAAATACCATAATCACTTTATAATACCATAACCACTTCAAAATACCATAACCACTTTATAATACCATAACCACTTCAAAATACCATAACCCCTTTATAATACCATAACTACTTTATAATACCATAACTACTTCAAAATACCATAATCACTTTATACCATAATAATTTCAAAATACCATAACCACTTTATAATACCATAACTACTTCAAAATACCATAACCACTTCAAAATACCATAACCACTTCAAAATGCCATAACCACTTCAAAATACCATCACCACTTTATAATACCATAACCACTTTATAATACCATAACTACTTCATAATACCATTACCACTTCATAATATCATAACCACTTCAAAATACCATAACCATTGATATTACATTAACGACACGAAAATTAGTGTTTAACATTGTATGTGTAACACCTTAACTATTACTAACACCATAATGATCTAACTGTATAATTATTACTAACCGTACCATAACCACTGACTGTAGAGACAAAATTGTTGAAATGTTATGTGATTGGTTAGTTAATGTTGATTAATTGTGTGGACAATTGTATGACTTGCTTAATAGTTGCATTGATTAGTATATAGTGTTTGGTGAGTCTTGATTTTACTTGTGTGTGCGACGTCGTGATATTGTTGAGCGTGTGAGGATCCTGTGCGTGTGTGTACGTGTATGTTTGGGCCTAGTAACTGTGTCATGTGGTGCTGGTGATAAGGAGATTGGTGTGACTGTTGAAACTGTGTGTATATTTGTACAGCTTTTGAATCAGACGTTCTGTTGAAATCATCTTCTGATTCACAAGGCTGTTGGTCCTTTGTCTCGTATGTTAAAAAAAAAAAAAATGACTACACTGTGTAGTAGGGAGTGGCCTGTCCTGGTGGCCGCATGGCCTCCATGTGGCAGTCTTCACTTAAATTTAGTGCAGGGTGTACATGTGGCTGTAACTAGTAGGCCAGAATTCTATGATCAGTTTCCATATATTGACTGTTGGAAAACGATTGTTGAAAAACTGCCTTGGTGAATTAAACTGTGCCATGAGGAACAATGGAGCTACATGGTGGTCAGAACTAAGGCCTTAATTCCACCTAGTTTTGGACACCAACCCCCCTTGCATCTGATTACCAACCTATTCATCATCCAGAGCCAGAGTAGCCATTCCCCCACTCTTCTTCCCAAGCTAAAACTGGCATAGCTAGTATTTGCACTCCCCCTGCTCTATTGTTCCTGCCTACCCACATACCTATCTGTTCTTTTGTTTCAAACTCTTGTATTTCTGTACCAAATCCCACTAATTCTTTGTAATTTGAACTGACTTCCTTTTTGGTAGGAGTGTATTTTAGCATTGAATTTTATTAACAGTTAAATTGTGAGGAGAATTCTTAATAACAGTAACTGAGTCTATTGGATCAGATAATTCTCAGCAATGACATTGTACCATAATCATTGAAATAGCACTAAAACTACTGAACACAGTATAAAATACAACTGGAAGAAATGATCAATGGTATAAGATGCTAGAGTACACTTTTATCCTTTTTTTAGTTACTGGATGCCCCCCCCCCCCCCCCCCAGCTTTGTTCAAAATATCCCCTTTACTAAAATACAAGAGATGTTTAATTTACCTTAGAACTAAAGCTTTAATCAAGCCTAGATATCAGGGTGGACAGTGATTAAAATAAGTAAAAAATAAAATAAGGACATAGACTTTAATTATCTGCTTCATTAGACTTTAGGGAGGCACTCTAGGGCCACCTACTGGCCATTTTCAGGAGTTACATTGATATTACATCATATTTAACTCTATACTGATATACAACAGACAGAAGTAGGATTGCTTACCCTATTTTAATATATTTATTGCTATAAGGTTTTATTTTATGTATAAATATATTAAAAGTTAAGTTTTATTATTAGACCCATAAAGATTATTTTGATACAATTACTTACCCTCTGGTGATGTTACGAATATATACCCCAACTCGCAGGATTCAACTCTACAAAAGACAACACAGAGGAGAGATACGTCTACCGGACCTTAGAATGGCCGGACTCGACGTATATGAGAGGAGACAGAGTCAGGAACGATCCGAGGTCAAGGGCACAGAGAGACAGCGTAAACTAGGACTAGCCGAGGTCTGGTACACAGTAAACAGCAAGCCGGCAAACAAAACAGATAAGGATAAAGAGATAACGTAGTCAGAAACAAAGCCAAGGTCAATACGAAGGAACACAACTGAACACAACAAGCGCTAAAGGGAACTGAAACAGAAACCACGATAGGGCAGGGAGTAAAGGGAGAGGTAAGTTTAAATAGCTTCTAAACTAATGTGATTGGCTCCTGTCATATCCACACCCCCAAAAGGTAAGTGTATGGGGAGTGTGGCATGACAGGGACCAATGGGAGCCTTTTGACAATTTAGGCTCCCACTGTCTCTTTAAGAGCGCGCCCGAGACCCGTGGCGCGCTCTTAAATTCAGGCGGGACACGTGACCGCTTCTCGTGGTCACTGCCCGCCTTCCTAGTGAAGCCGTCGGATGAGCCGTGCACGGCTCATGCAGCAGGACCGCGCACGGCTTGAAGAGAAGACCGCGACCGGCCCCTGGATAAGGTAAGTAACGCTACAGTACCCCCCCCTGAGGACACGCCCTCCGGGCGGGTAGGGCCAGGCCTGGCAGGAAAACGATAATGGTAAGAACGCACAAGGCGGGGAGCATGAACAGCATCAGCTGAAATCCAACTGCGCTCCTCAGGCCCATAGCCCTTCCAATGCACCAAGTACTGAAGCCGACTCCTAAGGAAACGAGAGTCAAGAACAGCAGAAACCTCGAATTCCTCATGACCCTCCACCGAGACAGGAGGGGGAGGGGGAGTATGCCGGGTATAGCGGTTGCGTACGTAAGGCTTCAACAATGAGGTATGAAAGACATTAGGAATACGCAGATTCTTAGGCAGACCCAAGGCATACGAAACAGGATTAACCTTATGTACAATACGATAAGGACCAATGAAGCGGGGAGCCAATTTCATAGAAGGCACCCGGAGGCGAATATTCCGCGTGGAAAGCAAAACCCTGTCCCCCACAACATAGGAAGGAGCCGCTCTGCGATGCTTGTCAGCCTGAGCCTTCTGGCGAGCAGCGGAATCCACCAAAGAACGCTGAACCTGCTCCCATGTATTACGCAAACCAGTCAAATGCTCATCCAGAACTGGCATGCCCTGTGAGGAGAATGCAGCCGGAAGAACAACGGGATGCTGGCCATAGACAACGTAAAAAGGGCTTTTGCCAGAAGAATCATGAGTGGCGTTATTCCGAGCAAACTCAGCCCAAGGAAGCAGGCCAGACCAATTGTCCTGATGGTGAGATACAAAACAACGAAGGTACTGCTCCAGAGACTGGTTGGCACGTTCAGCAGCTCCATTAGACTGGGGATGGTAAGCGGAAGAAAATGAGAGAGAAATACCCATTTCCGAACAAAAGGCTTTCCAGAACCTGGAAATAAATTGGCTACCCCTATCGGACACAATAGATACGGGAATACCATGTAACCGAAATACTTCTCTAGCGAAGATAAGAGCCAGTTCCTTGGATGTGGGCAACTTGTGAAGAGACACAAAGTGAGCCATTTTGGAAAACCGATCTACTATCATCAGGATGACTGTGTTACCATTCGAAGGGGGTAATTCAACAATAAAATCCATGGATAGGTTAGACCAAGGTCTCTCGGGAACGGGTAACTGATGCAAAAGCCCACAAGGAACTCTACGAGAAGATTTCATACATGCACAAGTAGTACAAGCACCTATATAGTCAGTGACATCCTTGCGTAAGGAACCCCACCAAAAATATCGAGAAACAGCTGACATCGTTTTGGTAATACCAGGATGTCCAGCAGTCTTAGTATCATGATATAATTACAGAATCTCCCGTCTCTCGGGAACATCAACAAACAACTTATCATTAGGCCTCTTGCTAGGTGCCATGCTTTGTTTCACCTGTATGGTCTGCAAGAGGGATGAAGAAATAGACAACATAGTAGTAGCTATTATCCTGTCTGGGGGAATGACAGGAGTAACATCAACCTCCTGTTTGTCAGCAGTTTCGAACTGTCTGGACAGAGCGTCTGCTTTAACGTTGCGATCACCTGGCCTATAGGTGATAATATAATTGAAATGGGACAAAAATAGTGACCACCTAGACTGCCTAGAAGATAATCTTTTAGCTTCACCAAGGTAGGATAGATTCTTGTGATCAGTAAAAATGAGGATAGGATCCTTAGTTCATTCTAACAAGTGTCTCCATTCTTTAAGAGCTAAGGAGTTCACGATTACCCACATCATAATTCTTTTCAGCTTTGGACATTTGTCTAGAAAAGAAGCCACGAGGATGCAATGGCTTTTCAGGCGATTCTCTTTGGGACAAAACAGCACCTACCCCGATATCAGAAGCATCAAGTTCAAGAATATAAGGCAGTGAGGGGATAGGATGCTGTAAAATAGGTGCAGAGGCGAATGTAGTTTTAAGAAAGTTGAAAGCTTGAAGTGCCTCGGGAGACCAGACACGAGTATTACCACCCTTTTTTGTCATACGGGTGATAGGCGCTACAATAGAAGAAAAACCCTTAATAAAGCGTCTGTAATAGTTAGAGAAACCAAGAAAACGCTGAATTGCTTTCAAACCTTGTGGTAGGGGCCACTCTATGACAGCAGAAAGCTTCTGGGGATCCATACGAAAACCTTTGGCGAAAATCAAATACCCCAAAAACTGGACTTCGGATTGGTCAAATAAACATTTTTCTAGTTTACAATAAAGACCATTACAAGAAGGGTCTTCAGGACCGTTGTAACATGTTTGTGATGAGTGTGTAAATCTGTAGAATAAATTAGTATGTCGTCCAAATATACAATTACAAATGTGTGAATAAAGTCTCTTAAGACGTCATTAATGAATTCTTGAAATACACTGCGTGCAGAATTATTAGGCAAATGAGTATTTTGACCACATCATCCTCTTTATGCATGTTGTCTTACTCCAAGCTGTATAGGCTCGAAAGCCTACTACCAATTAAGCATATTAGGTGATGTGCATCTCTGTAATGAGAAGGGGTGTGGTCTAATGACATCAACACCCTATATCAGGTGTGCATAATTATTAGGCAACCTCCTTTCCTTTGGCAAAATGGGTCAAAAGAAGGACTTGACAGGCTCAGAAAAGTTAAAAATAGTGAGATATCTTGCAGACGGATGCAGCACTCTTAAAATTGCAAAGCTTCTGAAGCGTGATCATCGAACAATCAAGCGTTTCATTCAAAATAGTCAACAGGGTCGCAAGAAGCGTGTGGAGAAACCAAGGCGCAAAATAACTGCCCATGAACTGAGAAAAGTCAAGCGTGCAGCTGCCAAGATGCCACTTGCCACCAGTCTGGCCATATTTCAGAGCTGCAACATCACTGGAGTGCCCGAAAGCACAAGGTGTGCAATACTCAGAGACATGGCCAAGGTAAGAAAGGCTGAAAGACGACCACCACTGAACAAGACACACAAGCTGAAACGTCAAGACTGGGCCAAGAAATATCTCAAGACTGATTTTTCTAAGGTTTTATGGACTGATGAAATGAGAGTGAGTCTTGATGGGCCAGATGGATGGATTGGTAAAGGGCAGAGAGCTCCAGTCTGACTCAGACGCCAGCAAGGTGGAGGTGGAGTACTGGTTTGGGCTGGTATCATCAAAGATGAGCTTGTGGGGCCTTTTCGGGTTGAGGATGGAGTCAAGCTCAACTCCCAGTTTCTGGAAGACACCTTCTTCAAGCAGTGGTACAGGAAGAAGTCTGCATCCTTCAAGAAAAACATGATTTTCATGCAGGACAATGCTCCATCACACGCGTCCAAGTACTCCACAGCGTGGCTGGCAAGAAAGGGTATAAAAGAAGAAAATCTAATGACATGGCCTCCTTGTTCACCTGATCTGAACCCCATTGAGAACCTGTGGTCCATCATCAAATGTGAAATTTACAAGGAGGGAAAACAGTACACCTCTCTGAACAGTGTCTGGGAGGCTGTGGTTGCTGCTGCACGCAATGTTGATGGTGAACAGATCAAAACACTGACAGAATCTATGGATGGCAGGCTTTTGAGTGTCCTTGCAAAAAAAGGTGGCTATATTGGTCACTGATTTGTTTTTGTTATGTTTTTGAATGTCAGAAATGTATATTTGTGAATGTTGAGATGTTATATTGGTTTCACTGGTAAAAATAAATAATTGAAATGGGTATATATTTGTTTTTTGTTAAGTTGCCTAATAATTATGCACAGTAATAGTCACCTGCACACACAGATATCCCCCTAAAATAGCTATAACTAAAAACAAACTAAAAACTACTTCCAAAAATATTCAGCTTTGATATTAATGAGTTTTTTGGGTTCATTGAGAACATGGTTGTTGTTCAATAATAAAATTAATCCTCAAAAATACAACTTGCCTAATAATTCTGCACTCCCTGTATTGCTGGGGCATTGCAAAGACCAAATGGCATAACAGTATACTCGTAATGACCGGATCTCGTGTTGAATGCAGTCTTCCATTCGTGACCTTTCTTAATACGTATTAAATTGTATGCACCTCTAAGGTCCAATTTGGTGAATACAGTAGCATGTTTCAGCCTGTCAAACAATTCTGTAATTAAAAGGTATAGGGTATGCATTTTTGATAGTGATTTTGTTTAGACCTCTATAATCGATACACGGTCTTAAATCACCCTCTTTCTTAGATACGAAGAAAAACCCCGCTCCAGCCGGAGAAAAGGATCTCCTAATGAACCCCTTTTCTAGTGACTCCTTAACATACTCCTCCATGATACGGTTTTCTTGAATAGATAAAGGGTACACCCTGCCCTTTGGAGGTTTAGTGCCAGGCAATAAATCGATAGCACAATCATGAGGCGGTAATTTATCAGCCTCCCTTTTAGCGAATACAGTCTTGAGAAACAAGCACCGAGGAGGTATAACAGTAGACAAAGGAGGAGTAGTAGGAACATTACTAGAATTTAAAGGGGTGACTTTAATCATACAAGATTCGTGGCAGGTTTTGCTCCATGATTTTAATTGTCCCAACTCCCAGTCAAAAATGGGATTGTGAGAACATAACCATGGGTACCCTAACACGATATGAGAAGAGGGAGAGGTGATAACCTGGAACTGAATGGTCTCAAAGTGTAAAACCCCTGTGTACATGAATAATGGTACAGTTTCATGGGTAACGACTGGAGTACTTAAAGGTCTACCATCTATGGCCTCAATGGCCAAGGGTATCTCCCTCTCTCCGATGGGAATGTTGTTTTACGTAACAAACCCAGAGTCTATGAAGTTCTCAGCAGCCCCGGAATCAACCAAGGCTAGTATGCTTTCAGCTATACAACTCTCTCCCGTATGAAGAGAAACAGGGAGAAGCAAATGGTTAGGAGGCATTTTAGGAGACTTAGATATCACACCCAAGGCCAGTCCCCTATAAGGTCTTAGGTGCGAGAGTTTTCCGGAAGCAAAGGACATTCCTTTACCATATGGTCTCTCCTACCACAGTATAGGCAGAGTCCGTCCCTTCTTCTAAGTATTTTTTTCAGTATCTGAGAGTTTGGCAACCCCTAATTGCATGGGTTTCTCCTCAGATACTTTAACACTCTCAGGTTTATCAACTCTGGGATTAATAGGTGTAACCAAACGTCTATTCCTGTTTTTAGTATAGAGCCTGTCACGAATCCTATTATCTATATCAATGAGGTAGTCAATAAGGTCCTCTAATGGAATAGGAAGCTCCCTTGCCGCCACCTCATCCAATATGGTGTCAGATAACCCTTCCATGAAGGCAGTAGTTAACCCATTGTTGGTCCAATCTACCTGTGAAGCAAGGGTACGAAACTGAATAGCATAATCAGCCACAGACCTAAAACCCTGTTTAATTCTCATTAATGCCCTTGCGGCATTCTTTGACCTTTTCGTTGTGTCAAAAGTTCTACGAAAAGCCATAAGAAAACTATTGAAATTATGCACCATAGGTCCGTTGGCCTCCCAAATAGGATTTGCCCACTCAAGTGCTTTGTCAGTAAGTTGATGCATAAAAACCCCACTTTAGACCTATCAGTGGGAAAGGAACGTGGATACATCTCAAAGTGGAATTCTATTTGATGAAACCTCTGCATGTCTTAGCATCCCCTCCATACCAGGTGAAGTATTAGGTAAATTGGATACTTCGGGAATAAGAGGTGTAGGAGGGTTAGGTGCGGTTGCAGGAATAGTTCTAGACAAGAGCGTCTGGAGAGCCTGAGCTATCTGATCCATACGGTGATCCTGCTCTACAAACCTTGCCTCATGAGAAGCCATTTGCAGAGCCAAATCTGCGCGGTCCATGGCCCTATCGTAATGTAACGAATATATACCCCAACTCGCAGGATTGAACTCTACAAAAGACAACACAGAGGAGAGATACGTCTACCGGACCTTAGAATGACCGGACTCGACGTATATGAGAGGAGACAGAGTCAGGAACGATCCGAGGTCAAGGGCACAGAGAGACAGCGTAAACTAGGACTAGCCGAGGTCTGGTACACAGTAAACAGCAAGCCGGCAAACAAAACAGATAAGGATAAAGAGATAACGTAGTCAGAAACAAAGCCAAGGTCAATACGAAGGAACACAACTGAACACAACAAGCGCTAAAGGGAACTGAAACAGAAACCACGATAGGGCAGGGAGTAAAGGGAGAGGTAAGTTTAAATAGCTTCTAAACTAATGTGATTGGCTCCTGTCATATCCACACCCCCAAAAGGTAAGTGTATGGGGAGTGTGGAATGACAGGGGCCAATGGGAGCCTTTTGACAATTTAGGCTCCCACTGTCTCTTTAAGAGCGCGCCCGAGACCCGCAGCGCGCTCTTAGATTCAGGCGGGACACGTGACCGCTTCTCGCGGTCACTGCCCGCCTTCCTAGTGAAGCAGTCAGATGAGCCGTGTGCGGCTCGTGCAGCAGGACCGCGCACGGCTCGAAGAGAGGACCGCGACCGGCCCCTGGATAAGGTAAGTAACGCTACAGGTGACACCTACTGGTAGGTTTTTGGTTTAACACTTTTTTAATCTTTTTCATCCGCCAAATGCTGACTAGTAAAATTAGCTCACCCCCTTACACCTATCTTACTGCTCCCAGACCGGAACATATTACTGAGCAGTCTTATCGAAGTCCCATACTAACCCGACAGAAGACTGGTACCTTCCAACCCCGACATTTCCAGATGCCTCTCCAGCTTACACCTGGCCCACCACATATTGACGGTAATGGACAGTTGCAATTGTCAGATCCTGTATTTGTTTAAGTCCCTTTTACCACGACCGAACTGTTCAAATGGAAGACCCATAACTCTTCATACACCGATAAGCCTCAAGCCATGACCAATTTGGTCGCCTCAACATACAAACCCACAATCCTACTTGGGCTGATTGTCAGCAATTATTACTGACCTTTAGAACGTAAATGGTGCTGACATGATCCATCTAAAGGCCTATCAACAAGCCATTATTGCTGGCATGAGGGAAAAAGGCAATTAACATGTCCAGGACGGCTGAAGTGTTACAAAAAGCTAATGAATCACCCAGTGCTTTTTATGAGAGACTGCTTGAGTCAAATAGATTGTACACTCCTTTCAATCCTGAAGCTCCTAAAACCTTCCGAATGATAGACCATCGGTTATGATATCCATAACCGATATCAGGTGAGCCCAAGTGTTTGGTTGGTAATTCGGAATAGTAACTCCCAGGGGACATTAATAAATAGGACTGTGATAAGCACCATACATTCCACGGGTATTCTATTATTTGATGCATGTAAAGCGATTTTGGGTAGTGGAAAACCTTGGAATGTATGTGGAAATCTAAAGTGGGAACAGACTTATGGGTTTAATGACAAATATTTATGTCCCTAGTAAAAGATCTACTGATCCTGACTGCCCAAATAGAGACTTTAACTGCTGCCCATATTGGTCATGTGTAGGGTGGGTGACCTGGGGAAAGATGATCAATATATAATTATCCAAAGGTTGCCTACCAAACCACATTGTAAAACTATGGAGTGTAACCCTGTGCATATGACCATTTCCAATCCACAGCACTTCATTGATACGTTTGGGAATCTCTTTGGGTTTCAAAATACATGGTACAGGCGTAGATACAGGGACCATAATATATGTAGGTCTTGAAATGGAGACAGTAGTGTAACGGCACCCCCAGGCATAAAAGGGTTAAACCGCCGTTTAATAGATCTTCCCCTTCCAGAGACACAGGCACAGCTACTGCAGAACACCAAACTCCCGAACTGGATACAAATAGCACTCCAACTCCCTAACTGGAACCTCACAATAGCTGCTAGCAGACGAACAGGGAAAGCACACAATCAGCTTACACTCCTGGATATGAGTCTCTAACAGCATACAGTAAATCCCCCCAAAGACGAGACAGAGCTCCGTGTTGAGAGTCAAGCAGTGGTCTTGTTTAATGTGGGCTACCTGCCTGGTATTTATGCAGGTCTTCCACCTGGTGGACATTCCCCTAGGGGACCAGATGGAAGACTGGGACACAAATGGTAAAATAACCAATCACAGGCACACAGGGTTAAAACACTCCCACAGTACATTACAATCCCTCCCTCTATCCTGGAGATAATTGGGAAGTAATCAAATTATCTCCAAAGACAGAGGCAAAAACTCCATTAACCATGTGGTTACAGTAAAACACTAAAATACAATAAAATACATAATATTACATTCGTCACATAAAATATATACATGTAACCCATCCCCAGATAGCTGGGATCTGAGCGCACAAAAGTACCGAATAGCGCTCAGATCCTATGCACACAGTCCAATCGCCGTGGCTATCTGGGGAAATGCTGTTCATACGGTTTAAACTACCGAATGAACAGGCATCCGGTTAAATGACCGACCGCAGCAGCAAGGAGGCTGACGGCTCAGCGGTGTTCGCGCAAATAAGTGTCCGTTTCTAGTTCCATAGTTTGGGCGCTGAACACCGCTGGCCGTTCGGGACTTTAAAATGGCCGCCCCCATGTGTTCGGCAAACAAACAAAGGCCACCCAGTATTCGTCAATTAAGCTGCGGTTAACCGCAGCTTCTGGGAGGGAAATTGCCGACACACTCCAGCTCCCAGGTGGTCCAGTCATTTGTGCGTTAGGTCGGTAGATTGAATCTACCGACCGCCGGGCAGAAAGGCACAAACAAGCCTTTTCTGCAGACGAAAGGAATACTTTTAAACATGGGTACATAGTCCAGAGGCAACAGGCGGGCAACCAGGCTCCTCCAATGCAATGTGGCGAGATTGGTCTCATCACAAGTAGCAACCCAGACTCATCAGGTTTTTCATTCCTTCTATGGGAGTTGAGTATTGAGGATACAATTCCCCATAATGTTAAGAACCTATTTATTAATTTGGCTGAGAGTATTGCAGGTAGTCTTAATATAACTAACTGCTTTGTATGTGGAGGTACTAATATGGGAGACCAATGGCTATGGGAGACAAAAGAGATTTGGTACCCTGGTTCTGAGACAATTGAACAACAGATGCCTTCTCAGTCTGATCATCAAGTAAGTACTAGAGGTAAATCAGAATGGCGGTTAAAAACCTCTATTATACACCGACTTACCCCCAATGGATAGAGTGACTAGCAACATAAAAGAGGCCCACCTCATGGACAAACTCACAGCACAACTCAGAGACACTTATCCATTATTTCTCAAAACCTGGGAGCCCTGGGAAGACTACACTAACCACTGAATGACATAAACTTATACAAACACAAACCTGTGAGCCTTGCCTACACACATAGGCAGACAGCAGTAACTCCAACCGCCTCCAGCAGACCCACCCCCCTCATATCATACCTCTCCCCACCCTTCCTTTCTCTTTCTTTCTCATCTCTCACGTTTCTCTTCTTCTGAAAAATTCATGCCTCAGCTTCAGCGCCTTCGACTGAGGCATAGGTACAGAACAACGACATACAGACAAGAAGCAACTCTACGTAGCAATGCTCAGAAATTGTAACTATGTACTAACAATGGCACTACCAAAGTGATCCTAAATAGCCGAATTAGTAATGCCATACATCTTTGTGCATGTCTTACAATGTACCTTTAACAGATACCCATGTATAAACAACTTGATATGCTCCCCTGTAAACTCGACTCTATACGTATGATGCTTTTTCTTCTGTACCAAATATGTGCATGACTTGATAAATAAAGAATCAAAAAAAAAAACTCTATTATAGATCATGTTTGTGTAGCTAGGAAAGGGACAATGTATAACACGTCTGTAGGCGAGTTAACATGTTTGGGACAAAAGGCTTATAATGATAATACAAAAGATACTACTTGGTGGTCTGCTTCAAATGTCTCGGAACCTACTAATCCGTTTGCCCATTACACAAATTTGAAAGAGGTGTGGTTTGACTTATCTGCTACATCTAATTGGAAAGCCCCAGCAAATCTATACTGGATTTGTGGTAAGAAGGCATATTCAGAGTTACCACAAGACTGGGAAGGGGCATGTGTACTAGGTATGCTCAAACCATCCTTCTTGTTGCCAATTGAAACAGGAGAGACCTTGGGAGTTAAGGTTTATGATGTGAATCATAAAAAGAAGCAAGCATCTTAGAATATAGGTAGTTGGGAAGATGAGTGGCCTCCCCAACGTATCATTAATTATTATGGACCGGCTACTTGGGCAGAAGATGGTACTTATGGATATAGAACCCCAATATATATGCTCAACCATATTATAAGACTACAGGCGGTGGTTGAGATTATCACCAATGAGACAGCAAAAGCGCTCAATCTCCTAGCTAAACATAATACTCGAATGAGATCAGCCATCTATCAAAATAGATTAGCTCTGGACTACCTATTAGCAGTAGAAGGAGGTGTATGTGGGAAGTTTAATCTAAGTAACTGTTGTCTGCACATAGATGATGAAGGGCAGGCAGTGGCTGAACTTACAAGCCACATGGTTAAACTGACGCATGTACCAACTCAGATCTGGAATGGGTACAAGCCTAGTGGTTGGTCTTCAACAAGCCATGTGGTCTGCCCATATAAGGAGATCCAGGATGTTGTATACACTGATTGGTCTAAGTGCATGTGTGGGTGGAGCTATTAATGGGAGGAGTTATTGTTTAATAAAATGCTTCTGAAACATGTGCTCAGGGCTCATACCTTTTGAACACAAGTTCAGTGTGAGACCCGATCGGTATGTGAATAAAGGCCTCTTACTTCCTGAAGACTTGTGTCCATATCTCTATGTGTGGCTTCTGCGGTTTGTTCCTGTTATTCCCCCGGTAATAATGATGGGGTTAATTTTAATTCCTGGGCTGCTATACGGTCTCAAAGGCAACACATGCCCAGCAAACCAATCTGGCAAATTTCAATGTGCAAACATGGAAAAGGGGAAAGCCCTACATTTGACCCCTGTACGTTTGCAAAAACCCATAAAACCTGTACTGTTGTACTGTACTGTTGTACTAGGGAGATGTTGCTGAACACATATTGGGGTGTTCTTTGTCAGTAACACATAACAGGAACTGAGAATCCATGCCTAAAGTACAATGTTCCAAATAGGACATGGGTGCATGATGACCAGATGTGAAAATTCCAAGTTGGAAAACTGGAATGCGCACCCTCCAAATAAGGTCTTTTAGCCCCTAGAGAACCTGACACACCTACACATGGGTGGTATCACTGTACTCAGGAGATGTTGCTGAATACACATTGGGGTGTTCTTTGTCAGTAACACATAACAGGAACTGAGAATCCATGCCTGAAGTACAATGTAAAAGAAAAATAACACACAAAAATTACTGCCCAAAAGTTTGAAAAAGAGTGGTGGTAGAATTAGTGCATGGAAAGTGTTAAAATACCACCATTTGAAATACCCTAGGGTGTCTACTTTTCAAAAATATATGGTTTGATGGGGGTATATTACATTGGCTGGCTTAAAAAAATTTCCTAAATAGGACATGGGTGCATGATAATCAGCTGTGAAAATTCCAAGTTGGAAAACTGGAATGCGCACCCTCCAAATAAGGTCTTTTAGCCCCAAGAGAACTCGACAAACCTATACATGGGGGGTATCACTGTACTTAGGAGATGTTGCTGAACACATATTGGGGTGTTCTTTGGCAGTAACCCTTAAAGTTCTCCGTACATGCTATGTGAGGATCTCCAGTGTCACCAAAATCCCCATGGGAAAGCATTGAATAATGCTTTCCTATGAGGAGGTCTAATGCGTAGAGTAGGCGGAGCCTGACCTAGCGCCGAGGGACAGCGGCGCTGGACTCTGGTAAGTCACTGAAGTGGTTTTAACCCCTTCAGCAACTTAGGGTGGAGGCGGGAGGGAGAGGGGCACTGTAGGGTCCTACAGTGTCAGGAAAAAAAATATGATTTCCTGGCATTGGAGAATCCCTTTAACCCCTTAAGGACCAAACTTCTGGAATAAAAGGGAATCATGACATGTCACACATGTCATGGGTCCTTAAGGGGTTAAAGGTAAGAAAATTGAAAAACAATCTGGTCACTAAGGGGTTAAAGCAAAAATCAAAACACTGCAATAAGAGTTTTCAAGGAACTGTGAACTGTTGCAAATTCAACAGAATATTGCAAAAATAGATTACAAAAATTCTCCCAGACACCTTTGGGGTTTATTTACTAAATTCTGTATTATTGCAAAACAAAAAATGTAATTGTAAAAATCAAGGTAAAATAGTCAATATGTGACTATAGCTAAGTTGGAGATTTTTTTTTTTTTTTTTAAAGAGCAACTATAGAACTATATAAATGGCAGTAATAATAATAATAATAATAACTATTTTGCCTAAATTATGCCATTAAGATTACAGCAATTCTAAGTTTAGTGAATAAACCCCTGTTTTTCCAACTCAGTCGTTTTGCCCTCAGATTTACAATTCCATAGTGAATTCACAATTCATTTTACTGAATAAAGGAAAATTTTAAAGGGACTCTCCAGTGCCAGGAAAACAAATCTGTTTTCCTGGCACTGCAGAATCTTGCAGTGCCCCATTCCCTCCCAATAAAACCCTTCAGTGACTTACCTGAATCCAGCGCCGGGTCAGGCTCCGCCCACGCTCCTCCTCTGCCATCGTCAGCCGCGGCAGAGGCTGCGCACGCATTAACCCTCCCCATAGGAAAGAATTATTCAATGCTTTCCTATGGGGATTCCGACGACGCACAATGTGAGGACGTCCAGCGTTATTTAAAACACTTTTCGTGTTTTAAGAACATGGAAGTCCCTCTAGTGGCCTAGAGGAGGACTTAACCCTGCAAGGTAATTATTGCAGTTTATAAAAACTGCAATAATTACACTTGCAGGGTTAAGGGTGGTGGGAGTTGGCACCCAGACCAATCCAATGGGCAGAAGTGGTCTGGCTGCCTGGAGTGTCCCTTTAAGTAGTTTGTTACTGCTACAAGAGTGACAATACTTGTAGATACTTTCTTCAGCATATGATTTTACCCTATTTCACTGACTGATCTTTCAAAAGTCAGCAGATTTACCCACCATTTTCAGTATACTATCACAATGTGAATAATACAAAGTTAGTATATAAAGATAAGTAAACATCCAATTGCTGGCAATTTGCAAAGAGTAGCTGAGGAAAGACTCTGGCTATGCAGCCACTTTAGCTACAACTCACACCATGCTCTGCTTGGCAAATAGAATGTCACTACCCGAGTCTCAACAATGTTATTCACTAAATTATGAAATACCTCCCAACAATCGGATGTGGGAAAGGTGTGCCTGCCTGTAAAGGATGACACATAAATGCGCCGGTCGCCACTCTACGCCACTCAGGGCAGCCCATAAGAGTGCTGCTGAAAACCTCTATGTATGGGCCCAATGCTTGGCAGCACTTTTCATAGGCTTGCTCTGCAGTGATTGGAGACACTACCATTAGGCAGAATACACACCTGTCCTATAGGGGCGCTTATTTAAAGCACTTACGTGCGGGTAGATTAATATCAGGAGATTTGGCTAGTGTCCTTTCTAGCCCAGTCAGCATCCTATGCTTGATAGCAGAGCTGCAGAAACAGGTATAGAGAGTGTAAAAATCAGTGGTGTCCCAAGTGCACTTCCCATGAGCGCACTAACAACAACTCACACAGGAAATGCTTGCGTGGGAATCTCTGAATGGTGCACGCTTTATATCAGCTCCTGCAGCTCTATTATAGGAGGGTTGGTACTTGGCAAATAATCCATCAAACAACATATGCCTGTACCCTAAACACCCCTTTTTCCTTTATCCTAAATTTGACAAATCCAAAACCTAAAAACAAACTTACCTTCAAATTTAAGAACTCAAAGCCTAAACCTAGAAAAAAAGATTTCACCTTAACTTCTCTTAAAAATGAACACATGTACCAAATACTAAATTAAGCCCAATAATTCTAAACACCCCTTATCTCACAAATCTAACGCCTCTCCGTCTTTTAACACCAAGTAAATCTAACTCTGCGTGTAATCTAACTCTGGAAAATCCCATCTACCACGTTTTACCCTACCATAACCACTGCATGCATTTACACAGCTGTGTACAATCACCATACTCACAGATTCAAACACAATACAAATATAAATATGCATATGAATACACATGTACATTTGCAATTGTCAACTTTTAATATGTTTTTTTTTTTATGCCTGCAATGTCCAGTTAATAAATTAAACTCACATCTGATTTGGAGAGGCTGTTAGTAAAAAAAAAAAACCTGTAAGCCTCCTGCAAGAATTACGTGGTATAGCTTTAAGAACACTTTAAGCACCATAACCACTGCAGCATGTTGTTGTGGTTATGGTGCCAGGTATGTTCTGACACCATCCTGCAGTAAGTTGGTAAACAAGATAGTTTTACAACTTACTTGGGTCCGCCACATCCGGTCTTCTCCAACAGGAGAAGCAAGATTGATCTAAGCACTATCCAATGGGGCAGTCCTGCATCAGCTGTGCTTAAAGTGACACTTCACTGACCAAACACAAGAAAAACTAAAAACACTGTTTAGTAGGTATATCCCAATGAATCAATGCATTTTTTTTCTATTTGGGGTTATATCTAAAACCAGCTTGCAAAACTGTAGATCTCTTGTCTATAGCGTTTGCAAGCTCTCTCCTTCTCCCCAGCCAAGACTTTCTGTGACTGTAGAATTGCAGACTTCCCAGTGCAGCTCAATTAGAAAGCTTTGCAAGGCATCAGCTCTGGGCAATTGTTGTGTCTTGGATTTAGCTCCACTGAGCTAAACAATCAAGATGTAATAGGATATTTTGCCTGACTGACAGCCAAGGAAAGGAGGGGGATAACTATGTTTATATTACAAAAAAAATGCCACTTGCTATTGAAATCTGCACTTTCTATAAAATGTAAAAAAGAGAACACACAAAGCACTTCAGCAAGCAAGTGTTTTAAGGGTCTACACTCACTGTCCCTTTAACAGTTATGATGTTTTATCCTGGAAAGGTGCAAGGACACTCTTAGCACCATAACCAGTATAGCAAGCTGTAGTAGTTATGGTGTAGTGTTCCTTGAACAGCAACTACAATTGTCAAACTCACCATGTTTTTTGGACATACATCACTTCTACATACAGTATTGATTGACATCACTCATAGAGGACTGGTCTGAAATATGTAGCATTACCTAAGGCTGGTCCTAAGAGAGTAACTGAATTCATTTCTGCAACATATGAAAGCCTCATACAGCAGTGCAACACGGTTTAAATATACTGCCCTCCAACATGGTTTAGTGATGTGTGCCCAGGAAAATGTGTTGATTTTGGCAAACCTAACTACATCTCGCTATTGAATTACTACTCTTATGACCCCCAGTACCCCCCTAATAATAAAAGCTGGATGAGCACAACTCCCCATTCCTGGTCCTGTTGGGCTGTGTACAGTCCCTGAACAGGATGAGGACTACAGAAGGGAGGGCCGTGGGGACAGGCAGCAAAGCGGGAAATGGTGGGTGTGACTTCAGGGCCCAGCTCCTGACACACAATCCACACTCACACAGGCAGCTAGAAAGCAACCATCGCAGTAATCCCCAGAGAGCAAATTGATGTAAACATTAACCCGCCCCGTGAATGCATCTGCTGACTCCCACAGCCTTCCCCAATGGGAGCCCTTCAACCCCGAGCTCGCCTGCACTGTGCCTGCCCGAGCTGTACTCTCTGGCCTCCTCCTACCATATTAACACTTATTAACTCCCCGTGTCCCGGGACTCCCGGGAGGGAGCAGAGGAAACACCTGCACATGTTATGTGACAGATAATGCTGAGAGCTCGTAAAATACTTCTATAGCTTTATAGCTGGAGGCAAAACTATGCTTTACAATTTTATTTTTTTATTATCACCACACAAAGCCCGGGGAGTGTAATCATTCAATCCATTTTATTATGATATTTTCTGTTTTCTTGTTTATATTATGTTAACTTTGAAAAATAAACTGAGATTATTGTATTGTATTTCACAAAAGTATCGTGTATGCGTGTCCACGTTATGATTGGGCTAAAAGAACCACGAAATAAAAAAAAAAAACGACAAAAACCATAACCGCTATTTTAAAATGTCGAGTCCCAAGTGATGTAAGTTTTGGCATCCCTCTCGTATCAGCATCAGCACCCTACAGCACACACTGCTATTTTCCCAGTATAGACTTCATGCTGGGACCTTCCCAGAACGTCCAACAACGTGTAACAGGGATTCTAAATGGAATGTCGCGGGTTAACTACTGCAGATCGATAAGGTCTAACATGAACAAGCACACTGAGTAAGAAATGACGATAATAATGAGAACATCCCTATTCACTGGATCTTGGACTTGCACTTGCAATGTGCGTGCTGCTGCCCCCCCCCCCCCCTCTTTAGCCCCTCCTCTGCCATCTATCCCGCCACCCTGCAATCTACTTCCTCAACACCAATTCGTCTTCATCTCGTTGTTGTTTTTTTATTATTACTTTTGACGCAGGAGAAAATTGCTATTTTAAAGTACGTCATTAATATGGCGCCAAAAAAAAAAAGCCCCTAAACTCCATTTAATTTTTGTAAAGATTACAGCCTGCTGTATTCTACTGGTGTGTGAGGGAAGGAGAGGAGGGAGGATATTTACAGAAACAGATAGATTGGGGGGAAAGGGTAAGTAAGTGGTGGAGTTGAGAAAATAAAGCTAAATGGGAGAGCAAACTTAAGTTGAGGGAGGGTAATAAAGACTGAAAAAGAAACAGCAAGGAAGAAAGTGAAAAAAGAAACATGACAGAGTAAGAAGGGAGGGGAACAGGGCAGAGAGGGGTGTGAATAAAGATAGGAGGGAAAGGGGCAAAAAATACATTGTAGAGGAGTGGGCTGTCAGAAGAGTGAAAGGGGAGAAAAAGTCATGGGGAGGTAGAAACATTGCGAAATCAACCTGATCTGACTTGCAGTGCAATCCGATCCTTAGGTTTTTTTTATTTCATTATATCCTGACCTGCACCAGACAGATATCTGTGATTATATTCAATGTAAAAAGAAGGACACGAGTTCTAACCCTCCTACCTGGATCTCCAAATTAAAAAAAAAATAACCCCTATGCTTTTCTTCAGCATGAGACTGACATAGGATTGAGTGCAAAGTAAGCCTCGTAGCACCCGCCCCCTCTCCAGCCGAGCAGCCCGCAACCATTCAAAGCAGCATAACACACGCACAGAAATATCTATGTGTATCTTTTGCAACAGATCAAGGAAGTCTGCAGAAGAATAAACAGAAGAGCTCGGGCAAGGGATTGAAGGATTGCAGAGAGCGGCCATCACGTTAGACGTTCTATTTTTTTGGATGACATACACGGAGTTACTTTGTATCCACTCCTAGGAAGAAGAGGGAGAGCAAGAAAAGAAGATCATCGCTGGCTACACTGTGTGTACTGCTATGCTGGACTTTCTGTGGAATGGTTTTATCTATTTTTTCACCTTAGGATCCTCCCCTATTTTAACGTGAGCTAATCTCAACAGTGAGGACACCCCACACAGCAAGGTAAACCGATAACCCTCCATGTCCTTTTTTTATTATTTGTGTTGTTTTCTTTGCAGGGTGCAATTTAAATGGTTGATCTTTCTACTCCCCGCCCCCTGATGGATGTAGTTATTGATGATCTGATCGCCAGGGAGGATTATGTTTTAGGGAGCCCGATAGAGGTGGAAACTGTTAAATGAGGGATGGGTGAGTGGCAGCAATAATCATTGCGCATGTTGGGCAGTCATGTTTAAAGAGTGAGAGGGTAGTAGTGTATTAACGACAACTTTTAAAAAAACCTGGCATCTTCGATTTACCAAAACCGTCTTTATTAATGACTGCAGCAATGTGCACACAGGCACCTTGCCATCTCGCATCTTCCTTGGCATCGCGTAGGTCAGGTTTTTTTCTCTGACATCTTGTTGGCAGCTGAAGGCAGGATGCCAATGTGACCAAGACAGGGGAAAGTGCAGTTTCAGGTTTTACAGCACGCTGCCTGTGTATTGCACAGCTTACTTCTTACTATATCATCCACCCCCTTTCCCTGTGGCATGGGGTTTTTATTCCATAGCACTTTCACTTGTGCCCGACATTTGCATATTCTAGAAAACACCTTATGCCATTTTAACCTACGACCATTTGCAACAGTCCGATTATACTTCATGGCTTATCAGCAGAGTGGGTCACACTGACTCTTGGCCAAATGATAACAGGGATTAAAGTCAAATTTCATCATTTTAACACCATATCTTGGGATAAATAGAACGTAGAATGTTTGCCATCTTTTTGATGATTCCAAATGGAAATATACAGCTGGTTCTGTGCTGCACGTTGGGGGAGAGGGCTGTAGGGGGCGTGGCTGTTGTTTACCTTCTGAAACTCACACGGTTTCCATCCGACGCCTCTGGGGGCGTCTCTGCTTCTCCAGATCAGCAGCAGCAGCTCTCTGTATAAACATTTCTCACTCCCCTTGCTACACACCAAATAAAATGCAGTCATCATCCCGCCAGCTTCTGCATGGCTCTCTGGCTCACTGCTTGCACATGCACAGGTCTCTGCACAGTCATCACAGCACTCCCTCCCCTCCTCTCACTCTCCGAGATCAGATACTCAGTAAGGTTTGGAAGGCAGGGCTTCATTATCGGATTTTCGATTCTTCCACCGCCTTTTATAAAGTCGAATTATGGACCTGCGTACAATATAAATTATGTATGCTCCACAAATACTAAGGACAGGTTGCCATCCTTTTTAATCTGCAGGGCAGGATATCAACCCATCCATAATCTTAATATTTTCTCAGTGGTATGTTAATGTAAATCATACTAGTATTAAGGCCCTCTTTAATGTAATTGTATATAAATACATACACACCTCCCTCTTGAAAACAAACATGTTTTGGTCTGGGATGCCATTCGGAGGTGTGGATACAGGTGAAATGGGACACAATGTAAAGCCAATCTATCTCTGATAAGTGGTGTCATGTGTCAAGACCTAATGACCTGTCATTTGTTTGTCTAGTTCAAGGGTAGGCAACCTTCGGCTCTACAGATGTTGTGGACTACATCTCCCTTGATGCTTTGCCAGCAATATGGCTGTAAAAGCATTATGGGAGATGTAGTCCAAAACATCTGTAGAGCCGAAGGTTGCCTACCCCTGGTCTAGTTGGTCCACATTACCCGCTGTAATGCCTGTGGCATTCTGAGTTTGCAGGTGATTTCATTCCTGTATGTGCTGGATTGCTATATTCTATGGCACCTGGGGGATTCGAGTATTCTCAAATCTCACTGCATATTAATTGTGCATCCCACAGGGATGTCTTAGCATCATTTGATGTGCTTTTCCTGCCATGCAAGTTGTTTTGTTTAACCTAGCATATCATTTTATACCCTCAGCTCCACCGAGCTTGCCAATAACTCGGTTCTCCTCCCTTTGCCAGACTACACACATTATGCACCCCATCCCCAGGGCTGCAGATCTCATCTCCCCACCCCAGGGCTGCAGTGACATGTTTTACACAGTGCTGTAGTTGGCCAATCAAAGGGCATTACTCACATTCTACAGTATCTGAGCCTGTAAGAGCTTTTCTGTAATTGGAGTTAGCAGACAAGCTGACAGTCTGTGGATAGGAAGGTGTGTGTGTGTGTGTGTGTGGCTTTAGGTACATTAGGGAAGCATTTATTTTCCATTGCATGTTGTACATAGTGTTTACTGTAGTAGAATGATAGAGAACGACTGCTTTAAATGGAATGTCAGTGATTTTGTCTCTCAGCATTGGAATAACTAGGAATCTGTTGCAAATAACTGTGAATCATCCTGTGAATATGAACTGTTGTAATCTAGCTTGTTTTATTACAAGTCTTTGACAATATATTTCATTTTGTAAACAGATTCTGAAAGTTTTCTGTTACATTTTATGATTGAGTTTTCACCAGCATGAGCACACCTTGCTCAGTGGATCCTTTTATAATAGGTTAATATTGATTTTCTGAAGATGTGGTCTTTTAAAGTATTTGTACTGTTGGGCTTTAAAACTAATTGTCAACTGATGTTAAATTTGCTAAATTTGCGTATGTAATTGAACAGCTGCAGAAGGCAGGTTCTCCGGGTCAACTGTAGATACAGGTTCTGTCAACAGCTGTTCATCATGCCTCTGTTTATTCTCCTAAAACACCTCTTGAGAACATTTTATTTGTGTGGCATGCAATTGAAATTGAAATTTCAATTGCAATTGAAATATACTGGATAGGTTAATCTGGAAAAAAATATATATATATTCTAATCTATTACACAACTTTTTATATCCGTTTTTAACAATCTTAGCATATATTTTAAGGTACTACTATAGAGATGTGTCAGAAATTAATCTGTGCAGAGAGGGATTTCACCATCACTTTCATCAGTGTTGCAACTGGAAAAGGATGCAAATAATTTTTAATTATAAATAGATGTACCCTCCTTCAAGTTATACTAATTGGTGTCATGATAACAAATGGATTTTTCACGGTTTATTTGGAATGATGTCTTACATATGAATTGTGTTTGGAAGCGAGAAAGCTAATTCGATTTTAGTTTAGCTTTACAGAGCAACATTGTGAAATAAGTACTTTATTTATATGCATTTTAATTACTTTTTTACAATTTTGAATTCAAAGTAGAGATACACCTGTAATCAAAAATGTACGAGTTAGCACAGTGAGGCTGACACATTCTCCTTATAGGAGCCTCCAGCTCCAGGAGAGAAGGTGAGTCCAGAATGCATAACTGTATTTACATAATTCTGTAACAAGGGAATTTCATATCTTATGCCAAATATATTTAATTTATAGTTGTAGCATTCTTATTTATTATTTTCATATGCTTGAAAGTCTACTCCACACCTTAAAAGCACTTTAGGATGCTGAAGTGCTTTATGGGTAAGGAGTAATGTATTTTAACCCTAATTTATAAAAGTGCTTATTTCTATGAGGTTTCTATGGTTATTGAGGTTTGCACACTCCTTCATAACGGAAGTGACAGGCCATCCAGCAACGCCAGACCTCAGACCAATCGTTGACACATACTTGAGGGCCCCAATTTAGAAGCTTCTTAAGGATTGAAAAGGGAAGGCTATGTAAGATTGCAGTACATAAGAACTGCAACCTTTTCAAGTCCCTTTAAGATGTAACCCAATGAATACCTGCATATAAAAATACATGTGTGTATTCATTGGGGTATATCTACTAAACAGTAATGTTATTTAATTTTATTTAATATGTAAAAACAAATCACTTATTAATAGCTTGCATCTATACAGCAGTAATTGCATCTTATATCCATCTAAAAGTTTTTCATAAAAAAACAAACCAAAACTATTCAAGCATATGCTTGTGAATAAGGACCTGTTTCCCCCCTTCATTTTTTGTCTCTATTACACTTTTCAATAAAGTTTTTATGTCATGTTCTTGAAGTTTGGCTTTTGTTCTGCCATTTGTATACTTGATCATATGAATGAATTTTACGTTAATGTATTAGAAACTTTTAAAAATGTATCCCTTAGTTTTGGTGAGTCCGGTAAAAGTCAATACCTGGCTATTCCTTCTAATGTTGCTATGCTGTTTTTATTATTGAATAGGTATGCTTTTAAATAAAACATTAAATGTAAAAACTTATTTAGTTCTAAAGCATTTGTCATATCTGTCATTCTAGTGATTTATCCCTGTATTTAGTTTAGCCTTTGGAAATACTTATTTTCATTTATGTGTTCATGTGCCGTAAACAGACTTTCTTCTGATCCAAAACTTCAGCAGAAAAATAAACCGGGTTCTCCAATAATGTTCATTATGAGTCATAAAAGACTTCTGTGCAGCAGTAGGATGATAATATTTCTTAGTTGGCAAAGATCTGTACAGCATACTGAAGAAGGTACTCTGCCGCATATGTGGCGGGAGTATTCGGAGATAATGCCGTACTGGAAGAACATCCCCTTTAGTTTGTGCTGCTTAGTTGAGAGTCCTCCCTCTTTCCTATCTGCAAAATACATTCTGCATTAAACTATATTGCCCATCACCATCTATAATCTCCTGAATGCTGCCAAGACTTTAATCCTGGACCCTTGGAGGATCACTCGCCCTCTACGTTCCAACAATGGTTTCTAAGGGCAAGAAAATTAGAAACATGGTTTTATGAAAGACTAACTAAATTGCCTTCATTTGATACAGTTTCACATTGAAGGTTACTATCAAAATTGAAATCAGTTGGATTAGTTGAAAAATCACATTCTTGGATAGAACACTGGTTTAACCATAGAGAGCAGAGAGTTTTCAAATTTAACAAAAGTGGTAAGTGGAGTGCCTCAAGGTTCTGTCCTGGGTTCACTTCTCTTTAATCTGTTTATAAATAATCTTGAAGTGGGCATTTGCTGGTGTTTGCAGATGACACAAAACTAGGTAAGCTTATACAGCTTGAACATGATATAACGTCTTTACAGATGGATTTGGATACATTCGGGGGATACATTCAATACAGATAAACGCAAAGTCATGCATTTTGAAATAAAACACCCCACTAGCCACCTATACATTAAATTAAAGGGGCAGATATGAGCTATGTTTTTAAAATCTAAGCGGCAGGATTTGGTGAGTGACTGGAGATGGGGGTTGAAGTAGAAGTAGTTGTCAAATAAAACACTTAGGAGAGAGAGAAAAGGCTCTGTTTTGGAGAGAAGCTCTGTTTTGGACAGATTGAGTTTAAGAAAATGAGCAGCCATACAATTAAGGAGCTACAGGGTGAAGTAGAAAGTTTAAAAGTGCGAAAAAAATATTCGGATTCTCTAAAGTGTGTGGCTATGAGGTTATTGAAGTAGTTTTGTTTTGCGGAGGAAAGAGCCAACCTGTACGAGTGTATAAAAGAATTGAGACTTTCTCCATCAGCGTTCACCAGTTCTGGAGCATTATTGGAGATAAAGGGGTCCGTGTAGTGTGGCAAGGTTGTAACCAAAGTTGCTTACAATTAGGGATCGACTGATTATCGGTTTTGCCAATATTATCGGGCCATATTCCGATGTTTTTTTTTTTTTTTTTTCGGTATTGGCTGATAATCACTGGCAATACTGATAATGAATGAGTGGGCCGGCGCGTCCTTAAGGCGGCACAAGCGGCTGCCTAAGGGCGCACCGACCCGGGGGGCGCTAGATCAGAGTGTCCGGCAGGACGTGGGCGCAACCGAGCGGAGCAGTGCGCACTGCGGTACAGGAACTTATGTTTTCTATACCTGGCCGTACTGAACGGAAGTGCTCACTGAAAGAGCACTTCCGGTCAGTCCGGCCGGGTACATGAGACTGAAGGTACAGGGGAGGGAAGGGAAATGGAACACTGGGGTGGAGGGGCACTAAAAGAAAAGGGAGAGGGAATGGGGGAGAGGGGCAGGGCGGGCGCCACCTGTAAGGCGACCTAGGCAGCCGCCTAGGGCGCAACTTAGCAGGGGGCGTCGGATCCCTGCACCCGGTCATCACCGGTGCGTCTCCTCATGCTGCGCCACCTGAGTGCTTTAACAAGCCCTAGGCGGCGCAGCACTGCTGTGTGGGGGCGGCCGGATTTGAGTGACCGGCAGGACGGAAGCGCAGAGTGCTCCCTCCTGCCTGTCTCTCAATGTAGCGTGGCCGGGCGGCGCGGAACGCGGGACAGGTACCTCTGTTTCCTGTACCCGGCCGCCGGCGGACTGACAGGAAGTGCTCACTTCCTTTCAGTCCACCGGCGGCCGGGTACAGGAAACAGAGGTACCTGTCCCGCATTCCGCGCCACCCGGCCACGCTACATTGGCAGGAGGGTAAGGACCACTGGGGGAGGAGGGAGGGGGGACACTTAGGACCCCGGGGGGGATGAGGATGGGGGGGACCTAAGCTAAGGACCACAAGGGGGGTGAAGGGGACACCAAGGATCACTGGGGGAGGAGGGGGGGACTAAGGATCACTGGGGGAGGAGGGGGGACTAAGGACCACTGGGGGAGGAGGGAAGGGGGACACTGGATCACTGGGGGAGGAGGGGGGGACTAAGGATCACTGGGGGGAGGAGGGGGGGACTAAGGACCACTGGGGGAGGAGGGAGGGGGGAGTTCCCATCACACATATATACACAAACACACTGCATCCAGTACACAAACACACACACATTGATAAAAGGATTATTGATTCACAAGATGAAAATATAATTTAGCTTCTTTACAAACCAGTGTTAATACCCCAACCATGAATATGCAGTGTACTTTTGAGCACCAGTTTTATGAAGGATATTGCAGAAGTAGAAAAAGTACAATATTAGTATGTAGGGTAGAAAACATTAGTTATGATGAGGAAAGGCTAGAAAAAAAAAAAGGAAATTGCATTATTTAGAAAAAATGGGCCCAGATGGGATATGGTAACACTATACAAATATATATAAGGTCACTACAAACTACTATGTGCTAACCTGTTTATTAGTAGGATTATACAACAGACAAAAAAGGTCACCCATTGAGACTTGAAGAAAGGTGTCATGGTCTTGAGCAGGTCAGATAAAAGACTTGGGCCAGAGTTAACATTAGGTTCTTTATTGGTGAGTTTGGACATGGTAAAGGAACAGGAAACTTATAAATGAGATTTATAGGGAGAAGGAAAAATAGGAGAACCTATAAACGAAATTATAGGTAATGGATAAAAAAAATGTAAACTATAAATGGACTTATAGGCGAAGGTAGGTAGAACCTATAAACAAAATTATAGGTAAATAGATAGAAGGTAATAGAAAGAGGATTAGGCAATATTCCCCAGTTAGGATATAATTAGTTAGTAGCAAACACCTATAGTTGAGTATAGGGTATATAGAAAAACAAGTAAAATAGAACAGAACAGTAAGCATTGGCGTCCGCAGGAATTTTTCAAGTGGGGGGCATAATTGTAATGACATCTATGCTTGGCCCCTTTTTAACAGTGTCATGAAGGGGAGGAGCATAGTCATTATCACATAAAACCAGGGTGAATAGCGTTTTCACAACTATGGTGTCAGGAATACAGTGCCAGGAATACAAGTGCCCCCCCCTGTCCCCCCTGAGGACGCCCATGACAGTAAGGTTTCAGAGTTACAAGTAAAATAGTAGTTTAGTGAATCAGCCCCCTGTTGGATGGAGCACTGATAAAACAGATAAATAACACCTTGCAATATTAGTTAGTACTGAAGTCCAGGTTGGTTTTATGCAGGGTGGTATAGAGCAGGTTGGTTGTGTAGATCAGAGATGACCCTAAAGACCTTTTATTGAGCAGGGTGTGGCCTTTTGTAGGATTGTAATTAGTCATTTGTAATTAGTCCAGGCAGGTGAGAATGATGAAGGTAAGTTCAGTTCTAGTGGTTAGGGAGGCCACTAGTGGTTGGAAACTAGAACTTATTATTAAAGAAACAGAAATAAAAGAAACATAATCCATGGTTGTCAGGATAGGATCCTGACAAAAGGAAATTAGTTCTTTGCATTAAGAACAATAAAGATGTGGAATTCTCTGCCTAAAGGTTGTCTTATCAGATTCTATAGCTACGGCCCCTTACTTACCTGGTCCGGGTACTTACCGGGTCCCCGCTGATCCCACGCCGACGGTCACAATCCTCGGATCGATCCGATCAGCACCCCCCCCCCGGCCATGTGATCGGGGTCCTTGCGATGATCTAAGTACACATACATCATTAATAAAAGTATATTTATATATAAAAGTATAATTATAATAATTATATTACATATATATATATATATATATATATATATATATATATATATATATATATATATATATATATATATATATATATATTGTATAATATTAAAATATACTTAGAATGCCGTAAATTTGCTTTTTATATAAAATATGAAAAAATACCGGCACTCTAGGATTAGTTCATCTGCTTTAATTCTCAGTTGATCCAAAATATGTCAACGTTTCAGCTCCCGATCGGAACTTTCATCAGGACACAATAAAAGATATACATAAAATGACAAACATATATAAGAAATGCCAACCAATGGTCACTCACCTAGTCAGCTGTGGACTATCAACCCTGATGTCTGGCGTGTACTCAACGCTAGTCCGCACGTCTGACTTCCATGACGCACCTCCCGCGTCAGGGAGCAGCCTTCGCCAATCGTCTGTAACGGCTACGTGACCGTTCTAATCCAGCAAATCCTCGGCTGCCCCTGTGGTTACTGAAGCCGCAAGGAGACAAACTCCTATTTCGGCGATTGGCCCGCCCTTTCTGTGACGCGGGTTTGTTTTGATTAGGTGAGTGACCATTGGTTGGCAGGTATACAATATATTTAAAGTTGGAGTGCAAGAGGTCTTCTATTTGCTTTGAGATATATATATATAAACAAAGCAAGAAATGAGAGCACTCCATGGATTTGGTAAATCAAATTACTGTATTCAAATAGCACGCAAAAAAAAATCGACGTTTCGACCGTCTAGCGGTCTTTATCAAGATGCTGTCATATACAAAAACCTAAAATATATACATAAACGCTTGTTAAACTTACCCAATCACCAAGTGCTCCCTGTGTGTCCAATCTGCCATGTGAGTGAAGCCGCAAATTGCGGATCGTTGTGTTAATTGCCGTAAAGTGACGTGTGGTGAAATCACCATGTGTTGCCTAGAGACGGCACAGCTGTTTAAAAACCAAATGTCGGCAGAGATTTAAAATCAATACGGAGGATAAATAAAATTATATGTTGCATATGTGTTTTCATAAATGTCTAAGCAACTGCCTAACTGATCGTTGGATACTAGAGTGAGCCAGGAATGGCTAGAAACTATTGCTCATATAGGGACTCGGTTAGAAAGACTGGTGTATTGGTAACTATGGACCTATGTAGCCTAATAGAGCTAACTCAAATACTACCTAACTCCTTACTAAATTGGAAACCCTAGCTGGGAAAGCCATGTGTGTTGCCAAATCACAAACCTAAACAATAAGAACAGGCATCAATTACAGAAAACAGGCTGGCTTAGCATAATGTGAGTTGTCAGTATATAACAGAGAGTGTGTGTGATGTTGAACCTATATATATATATATATATATATATATATATAGCAAAGCAAATACAAGGTATGACCAGCACTCACGGTTTTGTTGAAAGGTTAAAACTTGTAGATTTTATTTAAACATATTTAAAAATGGCAGCTCGACGTTTCAGGGACTTTCACCCTGGACTACAAGCACCCGGATATTATAATTAATTTAAGTCTGTGTGCAAGGAATTGGTGTCTCTCTCTCTCTCTCTCTCTCTCTCTCTCTCTCTCTCTCTCTGTCTCTCTCTCTCTGTCTCTGTCTCTCTCTCTCTCTCTCTCTCTCTCTCTCTCTCTATATATATATATATATATATATTATGTCTTAATGGCGAGCACTCGCAGGACTCAGGGATATTTCAAATAGTGCTTTTTATTATAGCATCAATGTTCAAATACAAAGTGTCGACGTTTCAGTCCTACCAGACTTTTTCAACACTTTTTTGGTCTTAAAAAAAGTCCAGTAGGACTGAAACGTCGACACTTTGTATTTGAACATTGATGCTATAATAAAAAGCACTATTTGAAATATCTCTGAGACCTGTGAGTGCTCTCCATCAAGACATCGTATATACTAAGGTCGGTCATTAAACCTAGGCAATAACAAGACCGGGAGCAGTGAGTACGGGACAGTGAGTACGGGACACGATATATATATCTCAAATAAAAATAATCAATAAACATTTAAAAAAAACATTAAAAAAAATTATATACCAGTTTTAATTTGTTCTAACTGCATTAATATACATATATATTAAATTCAAAATACATTCAGAATGATATAGCTATATATAAATAAAAATAATAAAACAAAAAATATATACACACACATAAATATATTTATTTAAATTCTGCAAATATATTTACATAATATTTTTACATGATTAAGTAATTTTATTAATTACAATCTGAGGGACCTGCCTGACACCCCAGGCAGAAAGTCCAGAGAATTTGGCTCGTAAGCCCTATATTTAACCCTGTAACTTTACAGGACACCATAAAACTCGGTACACTTCGCTGAACACAAATATTAGTGGTTAAAAAAAAAAAAGAGTAAAACATATCACAACGATTATATTGTCAGTAGAAATGCAGTTGTTTGCATTTTTCACACACAAACTGTACTTTCACTGATGATATAATTGTTGTGATACGCTTTTACTATTTTGAAACACTAATATTTGTGTTCAGCTACCTTTTTTTCACACACAAACAAATATGAACGCTAACTTTGGCCAGTGTTTGTGACTAAGTGGCTACTAGAAAAGACTGGACATCCCATTTGTAATACCTTGGGTTGTCTACTTTTGCAAATGGTATGCAATCATGGGGGTAATTTTCATTCCTGTAACTTTCCAAAACACCATAAAACCTGTGCATTGGGGGTACTGTTTTACCCGTGAGACATTGCTGAATGCAAATATGTGTACTTTATTGCAGTAACAGCTAACAGCATTGTGACATTCACAGTTAAAATGCCACGCAGTACTAAAAAAATAAAATTTCTTATTTTCGCACATTTTTTATATTTTATTCATATTAAAATATGCTTAATATACAAATATATGATGTGACATGAAAGACCTGGTTCTCCTGAACAAAATTATATATAATAAGTGTGGGTACACATAATATGAAAAAAGGTGAATTACGCCTGAACAGATATATAGCGCAAATTCAAGGTTTTGTTTACGTTTTGATTTGATCACAGCTTGTACAATTGGCTCAGTCCTTAACGCCGTTACGGCGTTTTATGCCGTCCCGCATTAAACGGACTTTAAAGCCGTAACGGCTTTCTGCCCCTGGAGATCGGAGATACTTACCTCCGCCGCAATCCTCTTCTGGAGGGCTGCCTGACAGCCCAGGCAGCCCTCCCCGGCAAATTAGGCCCCCGGGGGCCATTTGATCGCTCTCAACGAGCGATCACATGGCCCCCTATAGCTGACTGTGGATCTGCCAGTAGGGGGACTGTCTGAAATGTCAGACAGTCCCCCTGCTGGTGGGAAGAATAAAAAAAATATATTAGACATGTTATAAAATAAAAAATAAATGTGTGTGTCTATATATATATATATATATATATATATATATATATATATATATATATATATATATATATATATATATATGTATGTAACTTCATACAGAGTGTATTTTAATACTAATATATATACATATATTAGTATTAAAATACACTTAGAATGACGTTACATATATATTATATATATAATAGATATATACACATATATTATATATACGTATAATTACAATAATACATATTTAAAATAAATAAATAAAATATTGAAACTAAATTTAATATTAATTATATATTCATATGTAATTTCATTCTAACTGCATTTTGTTATTAATATATATATATATAGGTAACAAAATACACTTAGAATGACATTCTATATATATCTATCTATATATAAAGTACAAATAACGTGCAAATATATATATATAGAGATAAATACATATAATTACATTAAAGATTACATTAGTATACACGTAGAATTTAAATACCTATAAATGCATATATATTAAAATTCTACATGTATATTTAAGTAATCTTTTAACATAATTATGTGATTTGATTAATTAAAATTTGATTGACATGCCTGACAACACAGGGAGAAAGTGCAGAGAATTTAATTCGTAAGCACTATATTTGACCCTGTAAAACTATAAAACCAAGAAACCATAAAACTTGTACATAGGGGGTACTGTTTTACTCAGGAGACTTCGCTGAACTCAAATATTAGTGTTTCAAACTGGTAAATTGTATTACAACGATGATATTTTAAGTAAAAGTGACGTTTTTTTTGCATTTTTTTTACAAACGAACTGCACTTTTATGGACTATATTATTGTTGTAATATGTTTTACTGTTTTAAAACACTAATATTTGTGTTTAGTGAAGTCTCCCGAGAATAACAGTACCCCCCATGTACAGGTTTTATGGTGTTTTGGAAAGTTAGAGAGTCACATATAAGGCTTGCATTTCATTTTTTTGACCTTGAAATTTGCCAGATTGGTTATGTTGCCTTTGAGAGCGTATGGTAGCCCAGGAATGAGAATTACCCCCATGATGGCATACCATTTGCAAAAGTAGACAACCCAAGGTATTGCAAGTGGGGTATGTCCAGTCTTTCTTAGTAGCCACTTAGTCACAAACACAAGCATATTTAAGGGTTTGAGGGGGGAGGGGAAAACAGGCTTAGTTGTACACTTGTTGATGTTTTGACAGTGTATGTGATTATATGTTTTAACTGTAATTTGATATTTGGTCCCTGAGGAAGTTTCCTAAGGGAGACGAAACGCCTAGGACCAGTAATAGCATTTTATTATTTTATTTTTACACTTCAAAGCCAATACATTTCCTTTTTTACCAACCATTGGGAGTGTGTGGACTTCCTAATTTTGGAATTGGCGTGGTAACCAAACAGGAGGAACCCCCCTAACTACAGGGGAGGCAACCTGAGGGCTTGAAAAAAACCATCAATTTGTGAGTCCAACCTTGAAACATGAAATGAATATTTAAATTTTAACTTTATTACACTATGTTGCATTTTATGTTTATATTCTAGTGGTACAAGCTGAATCCCTGGTCGATTTGTAGTTTGCAATAGTTGTATATGGTCACCAAGTTGGGAGGGGACCTAAGGGAAGCAAGTATCCGAAAAGCTACGTTTATATCGATATTTTCCACGGGTGAATAGGTGGAAGTTATACATTGCAGTGTTATTGATGCCTGGTACATGACAACACACATTAAATAAAACTGATTGCAGGCAGCCAGCCAGGTCAGTCTTTTAATGATCGTCAGAGATGAGGAACGTCCCTTGTTTATGATGTGGCAGGTAGCTAGGTTGTCGAAAACAGCGTACCGAGCTACCTGCCCAAGACTGACCCCATACCACGGCTGCTGCAACTATAGGGTACATCTCAAATAAGGCTGAGGTGCGTGAGAACCCTTTGATGTGCTGAACCTCCTCTGGCCAACCATCCCAGAGCCACTCATTACCAAATATGGCAGCAAAACCCGTTGATGCTGCCGCATCTGTCCAAATGACAGGAGAATGGGCAGACAATTGAAGCAAAAACATACTTCTGCCATTCCATTGCAACAAGAATTTGCACCACATTAATAAATCAGCAGTAGCCTGTGAATCCAGGCAGATACGGCTAACGTCATTTGGTAAGAGAAGAAGGAGGCAAAGGAGTCGAGAAATAAAGGCTCTACCTTGCGGAATGATATGTATTACAAAATTTAATGAGCCTTACAAAGATTGCAATTCCTTCCAATTGCATGTCCTATTAAGCAGAAAGTCGCTAATGGTTCGTAGGATACTGCCAATTTTGCCTGAGGGGAGGCTCGCTTCCATGCTTACTGAATCAAGCAGGATACCCAAGAAATTGACTAACGTGTCTGGGCCTTCTGTTTTCTTGGGAGAAACTGTCACCCCCAAAGAATGAAAAAACGAGATGGCCTTAGTTAGATCACTGGGAGGAGAGGAATTATTCTCCACAAACAGAGTTGTCTAGATAATGTATTACCGCATGGCATCTGCAATTGTTTAACAGGAGCCAACATAAGGTTTCGGCAAAGGTATCAAATTTTTTTGGGCTGCTTTTTGACCCGAATGTGATCATGGTGAAAAAATAATAGAAACTTTTCCATTTCAGACCATGCAGATGCGATAGCGTATGGGTAGTAATTTAAATGCATTAATGATGTCTGTCGTACTCAGCCAAGCCCCTACACCAGCTGAAATAATGGTGTGTATGGCGTTGTCTATTGTGGCGTACTGAAGTGAAAATTCTTCGGATGGAATTAGAGAATTAAGGCTAGGTATGGCCAGGGAGTGAGGTGCGGATAGGTCTTATATGAGTCTGTGTTTACCTGAGGATTTCCCGGTGACTAGTCCTATAGTGTTGGTTCTCCAATTGGAAAATGGGGGCGCCTGAAAAGGTCCCAACAAGAACCCATCTTCCAATTCTTTCTGTAATATGGCATCAACCATTTCCATGTCAGAAAATGCTGATTGCAAATTGTTGCATTCGTATATGCCAGCCGGGATATATACCAAACCTGTATGAAAACCCTCCGTGAAACCATCAATCAAGAAATCCACTAGATGTTTGGACGGGTAAGAGGCTAATGCATGAGCCAAAGAACCAACGTTTACGGATGTCAAATACGGTTTGGCATGACTTTTATTAGGACACATGGATTTGGCGTGAACCCTAAAACAATGTGAACACACATGGAGCAATCTGCAGGCACTATAACCACATGTACCTACATTCAAGTTGTTACACGCCTGCGACTTTCCAAAGTAAACAATAGGACGACCGAGTTTGTCCTTGCCTGATCTGTCCATCCTACTCTGTGGCTCATGGAAAGTCCCAGGTGTGGACTCTGGCATGATGGGACAATAGTCTGAGGCATGTGATGTGGAAGCATAAATAGCACAAGCTGGTACCTTGAGACCAGCAAAGTGTCTGCAAAATAGCTCAGTATCCATACGTCTCCAGTCAGTTTTAACGTTATACTGAGCCAAAATTGCAGATGCCCTTGCCGAAAAGGACCGGTGGTAATCATAAAAGGATGACCCACCGTATTTATTTCCCAAGTCCATCAGCTTGTCAAATTACTTTTCTGCTTGTTTTCAATATAATGTGAAGTGCTCAAAGAAAAGGTGGGAATAGCATCTTGGGATGTCCTCAGTTGTTTGTAATATGGAAGGGTAAGAACGGGCAATAGTAGAAATGGATAGTGTTATATGGTATGGACACCAAATGGTAGAGAAAGAAATGAACATACACTTTGTAGAGCTGTAAGTTAGCTTTACTTTATGCACTTTAACGGTTTAGTTCTCACTTAGAATGTGAGGTATAACTCTTAGTCCAAACTCAGGAATTGGTTCACTAAAAGAACATTAGCTGAGCTTATTGATTTATAATTGCAGTCTTTAGTGAATAGACTTTTGAACCTATTAAAGCCCCAGTCTTTGGTGATCTTTGGGTCACACTGGGCATCCTCACGCTCTGCCATGCTTTGCTGTGATGGTGGTGGAGGAGGCAGACCACAAAGCGCTGAATCGGGTAAGTGAATAAAGGGTTAAGGATTATTACTGAGTGGGTGGAGGCAGGGGCTGAGGTACATGTCAACGTTAGGAATACAGCTTTGTATTCCTAACACTGAAGTGTTCCTTTAATCAATACTGGCCCCCATGACTTTCATAAAATCAAAAAATGGCAAAATCATGTAATTATGTTCCCATACAGAAGACATTCAATGAGCTGGTTAACAAATCTATAAATTTATGGATGGGGGCACATCACACAAGCACTTAAGCACATGATTGCAATTAAATTTCATCTTGATAAGTAAAATAACTATTTTGAGAGAAATTTAGTTTTGGAGGCACTTTGATATTTTTTGACCCATCATTTTTCTTTATTCTTCACTGTCAGTGATACGGCCAAAGGTGTGGACTAAATGGGCGCTAAATTTACCCATCCTTTGACAACCTCTGTGTAGGTTGGTTGTAGAAATCCTACATCTTTGGAGATAGATTTGCATTTGATTTGTCTAGAAATATTTCTTTTTACATGCATTTCATAGATGATCTGTTCATTTGAAATGGACGTGTCCAGTTAGTTCAGGACTTTGTTAATGAGCTAAATACAAATCATTTTAATCTCAAATTTACCATGAATTACAGTGATCATCAGCCTATTCATATTTATATTTGCTAAGCAATCAAAAATAGTTTCCAGTACTTAACGTAAATAATGCATTACTCCGTTCTAGTCACCCTGGAAGCAAGGGAGGTGTTCACATTCCTCGCCAGGCAGATGACTCTTTGTACCCAGTAATGCAGCAAGTGTTGATTCACCAGCTGATTGTTACAGAAGGCCGCTTTTGCATGCTCAAGCATCGTGGTCAGGGAGCCAAAGCTATCCAACAACCTATCCTGACAGTCACTCAAAGCTGTATCTAGCCCATTATGGGTTCCACCCCAGCTTGGCCAGAAACGCGATTATATTTTCTTTAACCTCCCGTGCATTGTGCCCCTTGCCCAGGACGATAGACTTACTCCTATTTGCTTTGATAAGGGTTCGTCTAATCCTCAGTTGCTAATATTGATTAATATAGTTGATGGGAGCCTTTGTGGGGGCAGGGTTGGGGTCAGGAAGACCGACAAAGACTGATGGCAGAAAAGCTACTAGCAGACTTTGTGTCTGATTTGTTCAGTCCTCCTACTGTGACCCAAAATCTGAGTCAGAGTCACTCTTATCTGTATTAGCATGTTTTTTCAGTCAGGTGCAGGCAAAGTGGCTGGACATAACAACTGACTTCTATCTTGAAACCCTGGGAACAACAGAAGAAAAAACTGGTAGCGGAAGGAAACACAAAGGCAACATGTGGCTGAAATCTTGCGAGAACGCAATTTCGTTCATTGAACAAGCTGCAGAATTGTAAAAAATGTCCTGGACAAAATCCAAGATGGTGGAAGGGTGAAAACAAGGCATGTCTATCCCGTTAAAAAGAACATAGGGAAAATGGACCAATCAGGGCAAGTTAGTAGAGGACAGGAGCACAAAAACAAACATAATAGGGACACTAGGTAACACCCTTATAATACCTATTAGGGCCCCCACCTAGGGTGTTGCATGTGACGTCACATATTTGTTTACTTTTTTACTATTGGTTGTCTGTGCTGCTATTTTTTGGTAAGTAAAGAAAAAGTTAAGCAATATGAGCCCTATGTGTCTTGAAATAAAATCAATATTACTAAAGTAATATTTTAAATGTTTTTAAGCCTTAGAAAATGTCAAACTGATGAAGTTTTTGAGCTGCGTAATTATAAGCCGTGTAAAGCCCCGAAAAAGGAAAGTTTACATTTAATGCCTTTACTTTTTAACTATTTATGTTTGTTAGCAATATGAATGATTAGTATATTTCAAGAGGCCACTTTGCGTATACAAATGATTATATTTAATTTGGCTTTTAAATTGCGATTAAATTACAGGCTTTGTAGTCTGCTCATATACTGATAGTACAGGACATTATGTTGGTGATTCCTTTTATGTAATGTTATGAACTGTGTTTTAAAAGTGACTTTATACCTTGGGCCAGAGAACTGATTATTGTGTTTTTAACGATCTTGGATGACAAGATTTGTAGTATTATTCCTGTGTTGAATATATGTTTGCATATCTGTTTTTGTTTATGCATCCATGGTGGCATCATGGAGTTTACATGTGCTAATTAGATTTAACTTTGCAAACGTAATGTTTTCTCAAATTTACAACTAAATGACACCACAGCAAAGGCCCAGGTTTCTCTTATTCTCAAGTCCTCAAATATAAAAATACTTACCGTACATGTTTCTGTAATTTCCTGAAAGGCAGAGGCAAGTTATTTGTTTTTTTATGCTGGAGTTGGGACCTACGGCTCACAAAATTTTGTATCTCCAGTCATGTCCACAAAGGGAAAGTGACAAACAGATTTACAATTATAACTACATTTTATTTCACAGTGAACTTGATTTAGAGTTGTATGCTTCATTTTCACAGCATTGTTTTGTATTTTTATTTTCAAACTTCACTAGAAAATATACGGAAACAGCATAATTCTCTCAAGGTTTTATTATTTAACCATTCATATAAAATTATAATATATATGGACTTTACACCTCTAATTTAGAGGACGTGATATTCAGTCTTGAATGCTGAACTATCAGAATAAAAACCAATTGCTTTTACTGGGAAGTAGTGATTGATCTTCCTATACAGTTTATACACTAAACTAACATTGGTTATATTGCTGTTAATGGTTCTATATCTGATGAACTGTTACAGCTCTATGCACACTTTAGTGGAAGATAAGTAAAATAAGCCTCAATTTGCAAGATGCTTTAGGTTCTATAGCTCGACTCTACACTAAAAACAGTCATTGTTTTTCATTATTGTTTAGTAGTCCAGAGCTAGTCCTGCCACCTACAAATGTTCTTTGAAACCGCTTAGATCTTTTAACATAGAGCATCTTGAGTATTCCACTTTTTTCCAAGAATCCCTGTAACGTGGTGCTCATTGTTTTTAGGATAATGATAGAATTTAACGTTGGTTTTACAAGCCTTATCTTTAGATGACTTAGGTTTCAGAAATAATCCAAACACAATACGCTTGCCACCCACTCCTTTGACGTCATTGTCACTAGCTTCAAAAAAATGACATGTATTTCCTTTTCATCCAAAAGCTCTGATGTATCTGGTGACTCACTTTGTCCATTCCATGATACCACGTGTGTAAGTGACAGTGTTGAACATAAATTTCCTGTAGAGCCCATGAGGACTGCAGGAACATGTATCATGGGAATAAAGAAGTTACCTCAAGGCAAGAGTGTAGACGTTTCTCAGGAGTTCTAGTTGTGGGTTCATGACTAGTAATAGAAGAAATGGCTCCAGTGTTCGGTGGTCTCTTCTGTGAAACCAAATGCAAACAGATGTGACAACAGCCATGATGCCTCACATATGTATGTGAAGAGACAATAGGTCGGACTAACACAGTCTTTATATGAATAGTTTGATGCTGAGGCGAAAGTGTAGGGCAGTAGAGGATAAAGTGCCATCCCTTGACACAATAAAAGCATAGCACTAATCCGCCTTCTAGCTCTTTCCTTGAGGGTTAGTGCTTTTATGTATTACCCCAATTTGCATGGGTTCTTCAAAGTCCAGGGTTGGTGTATAGTTCACACGAGGAGAGACCAGGTGTAACGGCACCCCCAGGCATAAAAAGGGGTTAACAGCCGTTTAGTAGATCTTCCCCTTCCAGAGACACAGGCACAGCTACTGTAGACACCAATCCACTAAACCGGAGAAGCATATGAATGCCGTAAACAGCTGAACCGGAACCATACGAATGCTGTAAACAGCTGAATAGGAGAAACCAGAAGAATAGGTTTACACTCCTCGCAGTCAGTTGGAACAGCATACAATAAATCCCCCCAAGAACGAGACAAGGCTCCGTTTTGAGGGTCAAGCAGGAACAGACAGAGCTGTGGGTTTATTGTTCTTATAAACACATTCTTACACATTAGTACAACCCACAGGGTTTTGGAAAACAACCAATAAACACATACAATACACTCAGACACTCCCACACAAAATCCTCCACTTTGCCTGTGATGCAATTACCTTACACAATGGGTAATGTAATTATAACAGGCAGAGAAATACAGTTTTTACACATTATACTTTAAAAGTATGCATCACATTCACATAAAACTTACATTTTCAGAATCAGCATACTCCAAATACAAACGTACGTCAACATCATACAAATTGATCCAGTGGTTCAAAAGATAGATTGTAGTCCTTTGTGACCAAATGAAGCATGGCTTTTCTGCCCAAAACCAGTTCCACAGAGTCTTCTATCCTGGAGATAATTGGGAAGTAATCCAATTATCTCCAAGGACAGAGGCAAAACTCCATTGAACACATGGCAGCAAAAGACAATAAAATACAAAAAAATATATAACTGTGCAGTCATTGCATAAAACAGTTACATTCAACATATCCCCAGATAGCTCAGATCTGAGCGCACATTATTACTGAATGGCGCTCAGATCACACACATACAGTTCAATTACCATGGAGCCAAAGTCTTTCCCATAGTCTTTCATTATACGAATGGGCTCCATGGCATAGCTATCTGGGGTATCACCGCTCAAACAGGGCAAGCACCGAATGACCTGGCTTTCGTGTCTTTGCAGGGGAAAATCAAGCTTTTTAACATGGGGCCATAGTCCAGAGGCAACAGGCGGGCAACCAGGCTCCTCCAATGCAATGTGGCGAGATTGGTCTCGTCACACCAGGTATTGGGTAGGTGTACTTATTAGGTCCACTGGGGTGGTTCCTCTAGGAAATGCTTTGTCCATTAGCACTTTAGATTAGTTAATATGATGACGTTTACCCACACCAGCATTATTGTGTCTGGTATTAACTGAAGATACTTGAAAATCTGTGCAGTAATTCTTTTTTTGAAGATGCTGTGGTTTGTGGGAACAGAGAGAAGACAGAGTAACAGAGGAATGTTGGGAACCATTAAATAGGGAGTCCATAGCTTCCATAAAAGAGTCCCAGGGGTCCAGAGCGGGGCTTTTAGCTAGTAGCAGCTCTTGTTCCCAGGTGTTAAGAAGCCCAGATAACAGGGTGATAGCAATTCCCACTTTAACAAACTCTCTAGCATAGGTGCGTGGATTCAGGGAGAACACTACCTCGCAACCCATTTTAAAGGAACTGCAATAAAACCGGCTGCCACAAGATTTGTCAGGAAGAGCAACATCAGGTTTAATATGGAGGGCCAGAAAATTGTATGTACGGCAAAGATTCTGTGTCAATGTGTTTCTTATTTCTGTAACTTGGAAGTATTAGTTTCATCCAATTATACATATAAAAAAACATACAAAAGAAGTAAATAGGGGTCGGAGCCAAGCCACGGACCTGAATGGCCGCAAACTCTTGGAGCTCCGGACCAAACTACAACCACAAACCCCTTAACGTGGCCCCATCTCCCCACAAGAGACACCAAACAGACCACCCAACCATAAGTAAAGAGATGGGCTGAAAAACTAAGAAGGCTAAGCCCGTCAACCCTCGGTAGACCAGCAGTATCGGAGACCTGTGGCGGCAAGCTTGCATCCACGCGAACACCAACATGGCCAACTATGCCGATGACTGCTCCGACATATCAGAAGACTTTACAAGCAGGGCTTGACAGGCACGACTCACCCATCTCAGTGACACCACTCCGGGCGCACCCTCCGGCGGACACAGCAACGGTGACCACATTGGTCATGAAAGAACTGCTGGCGGGTCTTCAGCTCACCATCCAAACAGACAGGGCCCAGATACGCGGAGACCTGCAAGACCTGACAGGCCGTCTGAGCACGCTGGAAACCAATTCCTGCCGAAATACACAGGACGCAATTGCAAAAAGCAGTACGTGACCTGCAACAACACACCCACACGATGGACCTAAAGCTTGATGCTTGAAAGTGCTCCCATGACTAGAAGCCCTTACCTGCGCTGAACCCCGCGATTATATGACCACACTCTTTTAGGCATTCTAGGCTTTTCTACCAGCGATGACCCGCACTACCCAAAATTATTTCCCTCAGCTCAGGGCCTAGTTCCACCTCACTCTAGACACTACCTGTTAAGCACTGTTATATGTGATCTTTGCCAAGCACTGTTATATGTGAATTTTGTCATGCAACCAACACCTTTCTTTTATATGTTGTAGTCTATTGGGCTTCTGACCTGAGCCAAAAATAAAGAATTATAAAAAAACTAAAGAAGTATATAATCCAAAATTGTACATAGAAATAGAAGGATGTATAAAAACTATGTAATAATCATCCAAAAGTCCCAAAGAAACCAGATACCAGTATATACCAGAAAAATTAAGAAAAATAATAGAATTAAATAAATCCTGCTACATCTATTTCCTGATTAAGACCATATCTTAAAGTTTTTAAATTGAAAATCCATTGGGCTTCTTTAGTGTTAAGTTTCAATATTACCCCCTCTCCAATGTCTTTCCTCCTTGTATATTCCGAAGGCTTAAAACTTATTCCATTGAAATTGTGGACAGGAGATAGTGTCTGGGTACACTGTGATCTAATTTCATATTTCTTATGTTCTGAAAATGTTCTAAGAGTCTAACATGTAGTTTATAGATAGTGCGTCCAATATATTGCGCACCACAACCACACTGTAATAAATATATTACGTGGGTTGTGGAGCACTGTATGAATTTCTTAATATGATAAATTTGATGTGTATATGAACCTGTAAATGAATTGATAGTTTTATTTTGAAAGGTACAAGTGGAACATCTACCACAACGATAGAAACCCTGAAATAGTTTTTTAGAAAAAATATGTTTAGGTTGTGTGGATATAGTTTTTTCAGGTGGTAATAAACTTGGAGCTGCTTTGTTATTTAGATTGTCTGCACTCTTATAAATCACTGTGGGTTTAATAATTTGCTCATCTTTTCTAATTAACTGTTTACCTAATGGTTAATGGTTAACTGTTTACCTAATGTTACCTATTTCCCCTTATTTAAAGACTGTTACAAATGTATTTTACATCTTTTTAAACACCTATTTTGTCATTAATTGCACTTGATTTTCCTTACACTTACTTACAGCAGTGGTTTCCAACCTTTTTTACTTGTATACCATTTGGCAGCCCATTAGTGCAGATACACACATTGAAACACTTGCAGCTACACAGACACACTCTGACAAACATGCAGATACAAATGCTGCCAATTATGCAGATGCACAGACACACAGATACAAACACTGCCACACATACAGATACAGACACAGATGCAAACATACCCCCGATTCCCTCAGACTCAGACAGCCACAAGAGGGACTTCCAGATTGCAGGACCGAAGTTCAACAGTGCTTTGCCTGGATATGCTGAATGCTCCCTGTAGAGATTAATTGAGTCTGCACATCTTTATGAGGAGTTGCTAATTTGCGTAATACAGCATTTGCAGAGCATGCACACTAGCCTCCTAATGCTTCCTTTCAGGGAACCATTGGACTAATTGAGATCATCAATACTGAATGTTCATTTGAATTTCATTATCTTTATAGAATGTATCAATATGTACCATGTACATTCACCTTAAGCTCTGCAAACTGTACTTTAACCACTTCCCCTATTAATGTAGTATTTGGTTTTCATATCCTTTTCCTTATACTTTAGTTACACGACTGTTGTCATAGATAAACACCCTCTTTTACTGTGGTGTCTTTCTCAGAAACATAATGCAGTTTACTTCACCTCTAACCACAAACCAAGACGTGGCCAGGTTCTCAAGACACTGCCTGACATTACATGTATACAAGTTGAATTACATATCAGTTTTCTAGTTTTTTCTAGTTACATGCACTGTCACGAAGAACCATGTCTTTCCATAAACCTTTCACTTTGACTCTGATCTCAATATCATTTGTTAGACATGGTCATAAACACACTAACTGCGGCAATCCCAATGAAAACCAGTGAAACCTACTGTCACTCCTTTTACATCTTTTGTCCTTTCCAGAATAAGATAAATCGCTTCCTGTGTGTCATGTATTAGGGGTCTGTATCCTGAGAGACCAGGTACTAAATAATGTTAATTAAAACTGAAGCACTCTGTGGAGATAAGCTTGTATCCACAGGTTGGACTGCGTTAGCATTTACAAATGACCCTAAAAATAGAGGGCTTTAACACCGTTAGAAAGGCATGGAAAGTACTTTTGGTGTGACCAGGGTTAAATTGATACCACCGTACAATGTGGGGCCATATTTAGTTGCCCCAGACTGACAGATGAGCTGTATACAATTCTTAAAGTGACATGTTCTCCTTGCATGACCCCTGCTGACCATAGTCGACTCTAGGCACTCTCTGAGGGCTCTGTACTGTGTGACTTTGGAAATCCTCTGCTGATGTCAGTACTGAGGTTAGGGTTGGTGTAGTGGTAGGGTTAGGTTACTTGTGGGGGTAGGGTAGGAGTAGGTTAAAGATTTATGCTGGATTAGGGTTAGGGAAAGTGTTAGGGTAGGTGCACAGTTACAGATAGTGTAAGTGTACAGTTGGTGTAGTTTTGTTTGTGGGGTTGGTATACTTACAAAAATGTATTTAGATCCTAAATATGAGGCATTTAACGAACAGGACTGACATGAATCTACTTAAGTTCTTTTTCTTTAGTTGAACTTGATGTGTAAAATGGATTTCGCACAAAACTGTGAAAACAGTCCATCTGTAACATTTTATTCATACTTAATGTTGTGTTAGGTAAACAAACATATAGGAGGACATTAAAAGAAAGCCATCTCTCCTTCACAAAACAATATATAATATGTCTGGGTTTGCATATAGCGAATTATGATGGAACAAGCTCCAGTTTTTGTTTTGGTTCTTAAATTGGACAATTGCATCATTTTTAAAGGGGGTTAAAAGTATCAACCTTCCATTATCTCTTTCATCTTTTTTGTGAACACTGGTTTCCTAATGGTGATAGGGATCCCCACCGATAAAACTAAAATGCTTAGTCTGTCCAGACACTAATTTCATGGTCTGTTGTCTCTCCTGATGCCATTTATAATCTAGGAGGGTGGCCCAATTCATATTTCAAGTCACTAAATGACTCTCCCCTATCAGTGTACATAGTGAGGGATAGCAGCTGATAGGCTGTTATACATTCATTATTTATCATTACTCCAACGTAATGTCTGCTGTGCTCATTTAACTCAAACAATTGGAACAAAGGTTTTCTCTCTCTTTTTTTTTTTAATGCCCATAGAGTACACAGCGGTATTCAGTATTAATAGTTGATGGGCATTGTTTAAAAGTTATTTTACTTTCAGTCTTCAAGAATTAAAACACCTATGTTTTTTTTTAAATATATATATATTTTCAATATTTAACCTCATGTTTTGTTTCACAAGTTAATAAATGTCTTTGATAGCTTCAGAAGTACATCTGAAGCAGATGTTCAGCAAGTGAAAAATATAGTGAGTGTATCAGATGTATTTTGAATACATACTTATTACGAAGATCATTTTGAAAAATCTAATTTACTGACCTTCCATATGTGAGTATAATTTAGAGGAGTATGAAAAACACACATAATCTCCTCAACTCCGAATCTTGTTTTCACTTTTTAAAAATTGATATTTGAAGGAACTGTATGGGCACCATGACAACTTGATCACAATACAGTTACTCTCCAGCACCGGATCTCTGTGTCTCCACCTGCATTCGATTTCTTTAGTGCAGGAGTAGTCTTTGGGGTTAGACTGTTTAAAAACTCCTTCAGGTAAGACGGCACCAAGGACCTCTGGGCACCATAACATCCTCATTTTGATTAAAGGGACATCATAGTCACCAGAACAACTACAACTTATTGAATTTGTTCTGGTGAGTAGAATCATTACCATCAGGCTTTTTACTGTAAACACAGTCTTTTCAGAGAAAATACAGTGTTTACAATTACAGCCTAGTGATAATTTCACTGACTACTCCTCAGATGGCTGTTAGAGATTCTTCCTGGGTCATGGATGCCTAAAATGCATCCAAACATTGTGTCTCTACCCTCTGCATGCAGACACTGAACTTTCCTCATAGAGATTCATTGATTCAATTCATCTCTATGAGGAGATGCTGATTGGCCAGGGCTGTGTGTGAATTGTATTGGCTTTGTCCCTGATCTGCCTCTTTGTCAGTCTCAGCCAATCCTATGGAAAAGCATTGCTATTGGATTACGCTACCAATTCTGCTGATGTCAGCAGGCAGTGGGCAGGTCTAAAGGAAACAGGGACAAAATATGCAGCTGCAGACTTGAATTCAAGTAAGTTTTACTATTTTTAGGGAGGCATGAGGAGGCCAGGGGGGCTAGATGGTGGTTTTAACCCTGTAGGGTCAGGAATAAGTTGTTATGATGCCCATACAGTTTCTTTAACCCACTTTAATTTTCACTGCTCAAAAATTAGATCTGCATTTTTAACCTTCACCTGTGTGTCTGACAAAGTCTCCCATACTGCTTCTTTTAATCCTTGTCTGCTTTAACACTAACTCTGTTTGCTCCTTCATTTTGGCCTTCACTTTTTGTGCAGATAAACATTAAAAATGTTGTCCATTTTTTGTAAACGTTTTTCTAAGACCTTTTTGTGATAGGTTTGAATCAGCAGTACAAGGAAACTTTTGGGAAAATATTAAAATCCCAAACAGCTTTCCATTTACCTCTTCATGTACATCATTTTGTATCCACTTGCAATTCATGTATATATAAAACTTTTTCTTGTTCTCTTTACCATGTATTTATCTTTTATGTTTATAACTTGTTCAAATATACTTACAGTTTTTGTATTGATTGGACTAATAAAAGTAGACTCCAGGAATACTGAAAATAAAGTAATGCAATCCCAAGGGAAAGACTTGAAAAGTAGCACTTAGGTTTCAAATCTATTTTTCTTTTTCTAAACTTGTATTGCTTTCTAGTATTGGCTTGAGTTCCTCAAGTCCATCCTTGTCACAAATAAATGCATAATGCCATCCATATTGCCTGTACATTTTCTTTCTTAAACTTTATAATATAAAGTCCAAATACAATATCCTGCATGGGATTTATTTAATATAATTTTAGCCATTATTTAACTTGATGGCTTTCCCCACCTGAGAATTTCCCAGTATTATCAAAGATTAATTCACCTTTTAACTTTGCTTTTTTTGTCTTCTTCCTGTCATTCTCCAGGCTTGCTTAATATTAACTCTGTATTTTAATACTATTAACATATAGCATGACCATATGCATACTTCTTCAGTTCATTTTTTGTGTTTGTGAAAAATTCCAGATTGTGGGAAAGTATAACTGAAATAACTGCCTCTGCCACTGTTCCAAGTAATTGATTTGCAAATGAGAGTAACACATGGGACCGATCCAGTAATGCGAGAATAGCGAAATCCAACAAGGATTTGTGGAAGGATGAAGCTGCTTGAAAAGATGCACATGACTTATTGTAAAACAGAGCTGATGAATGTTCAAGATCTGTTTACTTAGTTAAACACAAAAGCCTTTAACCCCTTAAGGATGGAGGCAATTGTCCAAGTTCTAAACAAAATTTGGAATTTGAGCTATATGTCAGTTAACCCATAATATACCCCTTTCATATTAAGTGCACCCAGACTTGAACTAAATCTAAAAAAAAGTGTGAGAAATTAAAAAAAAAAAATTTCCAAGTTCTGCATGAAATTTTAACGAATTTTAACAATTTTTTTTATGAGTGTCATAATACCTTTAGTTTTTACTGCTATAAAATACACATATTTGTATGCTGTGATGTACAACGATGTCCAATGTCCAGGGTTTAGACGTTTTGAAAAGTTACAGAATCAAGTTGTCAGAGCTTGTCCATTTCAGTTTTTACATATTGTAATTTGCCAGATTGGTTTGCTGGACCCATGTTGCCTTTGATAATGTATGACAGCCCAGGAGAATTACCCCATCATGGCATAGCTTTGAAAAAGTACACAACCCAGAGTTTTTAAAACGGAGTATGTCCAGTCTTTTTTAGTATCCACTTAGTCACAAACGTTGGCCAAAATTTGTGTTCATATTTTTTATTTTTATTTTTCACACAATCTTGCCATCAACTTTCACAGGATTCCCCTTGCCCTTAGAGCTCACACTCCCCCAAAACATATGTGAGCCACCACTATGCTTCAAACAGTGGGGATGGTATTCTTTTAACTATAGGCCTTGTTTTTTTTGTAAATCTTTATTTTTGATGCGCTGAAGTGTACACTTTCTCCTGCCTTGTCACAACAACAAAAGCAGGGATATTAGATAACAAAATTATACATGTTGCATGAAGTTGGTTTACAGAGCAGAAGTATGCATTATTTAGATAGATCAGCACAATTTTATAGTATAAAGATTGAGATAGCATGCTAATAGGGACTACATAACAGTATGGTAGTTAGTCGAGAGTGAGCTTAGTAGTCGAGCTAGGATATTACATGGGTATAACCACAAAGTGGTAGAGTGTCGGTAGGATAGAGTAACAGAAGAGTTAGCCAAAGGACTATACTCTTAGCTGCACTGCACATGTCCTAACAAGACACCTAGCTATTCATAAGTAAAATCATCATAGAAAATAAACAGAAAAAGAAAAGGGAAAACCACAGAGCCATGTTAGCAGGCATGACGGTATTTCTGTATAAGATTGGCCTTGGCATTGAAGTCCGGCATCAGCCTTTTCCCCTGATTGCGTGAAGGCTGTCTGGGAGCTTTTTGTGACAAGAGCTGAGCGTGGAATCCTTCTGCAATGGGCTATGTAGAAGGCCGGCATCGCAAAGCCACAGACTCGGGTACTCAGGCATGAGGCCAAGTCTTTCCCAATCTTGGGATGGCAGAAGCTCCTGGTGGTACGTTGCCACCAGCGGCAGTGGTTCTTCAGCCTCCATGTTAGATGCAGGGGCAAAATATCCCAAGTTGCCTTATCCCAGGTAGTGCAAACGGGTATAATTTAGCAGACCCAGGTGTTTGGTGAGGGTTAGCGCCTGGAGGGGGTCTGCTCGCCTCCCGTTGCTCTCGGCTGTGCTTCTCCCGGTTCAGACATGGTGTTACCTGCGTACGGGCCTCCAGATTAGTTTTTTTTTGTATCCTTAACAATTCTTCTGGCAGTTGTGGCTGAAATCTTTCTTGGTCTACCTGACCGTGGCTTGGTATCAAGAGATCTTCGAATTTTCCACTTAATAAGTGATTGAAAAGGGCTGACTGGTATTTTCAAGGCTTTGAATATCGTATTATATCCTTTTTCATCTTTATAGAGTTCCATTACCTCATGGCTCGACAAATCCCAGATGTGGCGAAAGTAACCTCGCCACTGGCTTTTGGAGGAGCTTGTTTGCCCTGTGACTATGGCCCCTGTGATAAACCTTGGTTAAAATCACTGTTAGTGCCTTTTGGACTTGTATGGCTACACTTCGAACTCCCGAACAACTGCACGAACCAGAGACCACCCTGGAGCTTGTTAACACCTATTAACAAAGTTTACAGGGGCGGACTGACCGGTCTGGCACTTCGGACATGGTCCGAGGGCCCGGCCGGGAGGGGGGCCCGCCATCAGGGGGCCCGCCCGCCCCTTTAAATGCTGCAGCCGCCTGAGCGCTCTTTTAAGAGCCTCAGGCGGCTGCAGCTTCTCACCTCCCCTCCCCTGTAGCTTGCGGTCCGCGGTGCCCGGCCGGAGTGAAAGGAAGGTGCACACACTGTGCACCTTCCTGTCAGTCCGGCCGGGTACAGGAAACAGAAACTCCTGTTCCGCGCGGAACAGGAGTTTCTGTTTCCTGTACCCAGCCGGACTGACAGGAAGGTGCACACTCAGTGTGCACCTTCCTATCACTCCGGCCGGACGCCGCGGACCGGAGAGCAGCTCGGCCACGCTACAGGGGAGGGGGTAAAAAGAGAGTGGGGGGGGGGTTTGTTAAAAAGAGAGTGGAGGGGTGTTAAAAAGAGAGTGGGAGGTGGGTTTAAAAAGAGAGTGGGAGAGGGGGGTTAAAAAGAGAGTGGGGGGGTTAAAAAGAGAGTGGGGGGTTAAAAAGAGAGTGGGGGGTTAAAAAGAGAGTGGGAGGGGGGTTAAAAAGAGAGTGGGAGGGGGGGTTAAAAAGAGAGTGGGGGGTTAAAAAGAGAGTGGGGGGTTAAAAAGAGAGTGGGGGGGTAAAAAGAGAGTGGGGGGGTTAAAAAGAGAGTGGGAGGGGGGTAAAAAAGAGAGTGGGAGGGGGGTAAAAAAGAGAGTGGGAGGGGGGGTTAAAAAGAGAGTGGGAGGGGGGTAAAAAAGAGAGTGGGAGGGGGGGTTAAAAAGAGAGTGGGGGGGCAGCTCATGGAGTCGGACGTGTGAGTTGTTAGCTCCTCCGAGGGTATAACAGAACGCAGCGAATAGCAGAAAATCCACTGACCTACCCGTGGAAAAAAACACTCCTGGGGTTAGCCCGAAGCAACCATGTCTCACCGGGGGCAAAAAAGAATGAAAACGAAGCAGTCAGAACTGCAGATCTCCTCCTTAACGCCACCTCGAAGCCGCTCACAAAATGGCGCCGACGGCCCCACATCCCCTGCAGCAAGCTCTGATAGAAGCGATATCACGTCCTTCTCAAATTTAAACAGGGCTCCAGCTTCAGAAGACGCCATGCAAAGGATGTTACACAACTTACAAACCACTCTGCAAGCTGAATTTGCCAAACTGGCAAAAGATGTACGAGCAGACATAAAAGAAATCGGAGAACGCACGGCTGCGTTGGAAGATAAGGCCGAAGAAATCATTGAGGCCCACAACAACTTAACGGAGGTATTTGACTCACTAGACTCCCGACTGCACGCGTTAACTGCTAAGGTGGCAGACCATGAGGACCGCGACAGACGGAATAATATCCGCCTCAGGGGTATAGCAGAGGAAATTAAACCTTCGGAACTGCACGACTACGCTGTGGGTCTGTTTAAAGCCTTATGTCCAGGCCTCACTGAGACTGATCTCCGCCTTGACCGCATACATCGTTTGCCGAGGCCTAGATTCCTAGACGCAACCGCCCCAAGAGATGTACTCACACGAGTTCATTATTTCACTTCAAAAGAAACCATTATGCGAGCAGCACGCAATGCAAATAACATACCACCCGAATATGATGGAGTCAAGCTATTCATTGACTTATCTGCAGCAACTTTAGCAAAGCGTAAAGAATTGAGACCGCTGACGCAAGCTTTACAAAATGCTGATATTCTATATAAATGGGGATACCCGACACGCATAATTGTGAAGAAAAATGGTACGGAGCACCACATAAATAATTTGAACGACGGGATCAAGCTTCTCTCAGACTGGAATATACAAGTTCACCAACAAGGCGCGACGGAGGGAACGAAATACCCCGCAAAGTCACCTAGGAAGCTCATGAAGGACTGGATCACCGCAGCAAAAGACAAAAACTGATACCGAACTTCTAGCTATTTAGAGACTTTTTGATCAACCTACAAGTTCCATCTACAGGACAAGTGAGATTAGTTATTTTACATGGTATGACTTTATATGATGTTATCACAGGGCTAATGCGGGCCTAGCATTTTATTAAGGTCGAGACCCAATGTAAATTACTTATTTATTGTCTGGTAGTTATCCCCCCCTAACAGTTAATGGTTATTATGAGACCTCAATTTTTGTGTATAATCACACAACCTCCCCATGAAACATTTCATTTTTTTTTGTTTGCCTAGAAACGGGTAGTCTAGTGGCTACCACCTCAGTTACCCTCCCCCCATGGTTTTTGGCTTCATGGAGCCACCACAAATCTGGTTATTGTCAGATACTCGATATCTGACCGACACCCTGTACATAGTTCCCCTCTGGTTCCCCTCCCATCCCCTGCCCTCTTGTGTACCAAATTACCCACAATCTCTCCTGTTTCACATAATTGAACATCCCAACCTGACTTTCACTCCTGATAGATGGCATATAAGGGTAGACTCCCTCTATCACGGTTTTGATCATGCCACAGGGACAAACCGCATCACAGAAAAGCAATCGCACCCAATGCCATGCCATGGCCTTGACCATTATATCACTTAACGCAAAAGGGTTAAATTCCCCGCATAAGCGAAGGCTAGCCCTTGGCGAAGCCAAAAAAATGAAAGCCACAGTGGCCTTCTTTCAAGAAACCCACTTTTTAAAATCTAAGCTGCCCAAATTCACATCCAAACAATTCCCTATAGGCTACCACTCTGGGTACAGTAAGAAGAAAAGAGGAGTTTCTATATTGATTAATAAAGACGTGCCCTTTTCACTGCAGAAGAAAATCGGAGATAGAGAAGGACGTTTCCTCATAATTCAGTGCACACTTAATAACGAACCATACACCCTCATTAACATATACGGACCACACGAGAATAAAGCCACATACTTAGATAAAATACTAAACCTAGCCAAGTTACATACTCTTGGCAATGTAGTGATAGGAGGTGACACCAACTTTATTTTAGATGACCAACTGGACACATCCTCCTCCTCAAGTGTATCACAGGCCACAACCAAAGAACGTGCAAACACTACAAAAGCTATCCAACAATGCCTCCACAACACTTCTTTTTTAGATGCATGGCGGATACTGCACCCCTCAGAGAAAGATTTCACCTTTCACTCCCAGGCACACAACTCCTACTCCCGTATAGACAGATTCTTGATTCACTCATCCTTGGTACCCAAAATCCAATCTGCCAAAATAGGTTTAATAACATGGTCAGACCATGCACCTATCTCTTTAACGCTAAATACACAGTACCCCACAAAAGGCAGGGGTTCCTGGAGACTGAATGACTCTCTGTTACATGACCCTGACTTTACCACGCAAATAAAGACCGAACTCGCAGACTACTTTCAAAGGAACACTGTAGAACACACCTCGGCAGCAACGATATGGCAAGCCCATAAGGCTGTCATCAGGGGAGTATTCATCAAACAAGCCAGTTTCGCTAAAAAGTTGAGACTTCGCACTTATAACAACCTAATCCAACAGATAATCACACACACTCATACGAACAAGCTCCATCCAACGGCACACAACACTGCACAACTGTCCAAAGCACAAGCACAACTAAAAGAAATGGAACTGGACAAAACAAATCATATACTGCATACTTACAACTACAAATTCTTTGCCCAAGGGAACAAAGCAGGTTCCCTCTTAGCTTCCAAGCTCAAAGCTCGAATGGCTAACTCACGGGTAGCATATATTGTCTCCCCCGAAAAAAAGAAACTTATGCACCCTCAAGACATTGTGGAGGAATTTGCGAAGTATTACAGCTCGCTCTATAATCTAAAAAATGACCCCGCCACACACACTCCATCTGCAGATCATATTGCTCAATTCTTAGATAAGGTCAACCTACCCACCCTAACGCAGGAAGAAATAGCTATGATAACACAACCATTCACGGAAGAAGAGGTAGCACAAACAATACGCAGATTGCCCAAACATAAATCACCAGGACCAGACGGTTTCACAAACCTGTACTATCAGACATTTTCAGATATACTGACCCCCCACCTCACATCTCTACTCAACCAATGCTTCTGCAACGGCACACTACCTACAGACATGTTGCAGGCCCACATTTCCACTCTGCCGAAACCTGGCAAATCACCCACGCACTGTCAAAACTTTCGCCCGATATCCCTTCTGAACTGTGACACTAAATTATATGCCAAGATATTAGCTGATAGACTTAAAAACATCATCGCCCGAATTGTGCACAACGATCAGTCAGGCTTTGTCTCCAAAAGACAAGGTTCCGACAACACAAGAAAGATATTGGACATATTATCAATAATGGAATCTCAAAACGAGACAGGCCTTCTCCTGGCGTTAGACGCGGAAAAGGCCTTCGATAGGCTGCACTGGGGGTATATGGAAAGGGTTCTTGTTAAATTTGGCTTCCCAGCCCCATACATTACTGGCATAATGGCCCTATACACACAACCTACCGCCAAGGTCACAAATGCAGGCTTTGTCTCTAGACCGTTCCCTATCACGAATGGGACACGCCAAGGTTGTCCACTCTCACCACTACTTTTCGTTCTCTCTCTCGAGCCCCTAGCGTATATGATTAGGAATCTCCCGGATATAACAGGAGTTAAAATTGAATCCTCCGACTACAAACTATCAATGTTTGCGGATGATATCCTGGTCACCTTATCCCAACCTGAACGGTCACTACCTGCCCTTCTCGAAATACTGGGAGCATATAGCAAAGTGTCATACTACAAATTGAATCAATCAAAAACACAAGCCCTGCCGATCCGTCTACCCTCTTCCGTAGTAGCTAAACTGAAAACTGCATTCTCCTTCGATTGGAGACAATCACACCTCACCTATTTAGGCGTAAAAATAGCAGCCACTCATAGGCAAATCTCTACACTCAACCTTGACCCTTTGCCACAAATGTGTAAACAAATCCTGCACAAATGGAAAGATGTCATGTTGTCATGGCTCGGCAAGATCAATACTGTTAAGATGATGGTACTCCCAAAAATATTATATATCTTCCGTATGTTACCTCTACCTTTCTCCACCACCTTATGCAAACATATACAGAAATTATTAACATCCTTTATATGGAACGCCAAAAAACCGAGATTTCCAGTAACATTGCTATATATTCCAACCAGAAAGGGAGGCTTGGGGTTCCCCAATGTACTACAATACCATAGAGCAGCAATACTAGAAAATGTGGTTAAATTACACGCCCCACCAGGGCTACTACAATGGGTAGACATTGAGAACAAGCACGGACCTAAAGGGTCGGTGGTAGAATCCATATGGACGCCGAAACATTTGAGGGGCGCTCAGCACACACTCCTACCGTTAACTAGATATACTATTCAAATATGGGACACCCTCCACCACTCCCGAAGACCTGACAAACTGTTCTCCCCATGGGCTCCTATCACCGCTTTACAGTCGATCTCTCCATGGTTATCACTAACTGGGTGGAAAGAAAAGGGAGTTAGGCGCATCAGAGACATATGTCACCAAGGGAAGATTATGCCTTTCCCAGAATTACAAAAATCATTTAAGTTACCACCTTCGTACATATTTCCTTACCTCCAACTCAAAAGTATCATTATAGACAAAGTGACACCACCCACAAACACAGGGCAAGACATTGATATCAACAGATATAAGTTGTATGATAGATGCCACTCTGCACCGACCAGACAAAAAACCCTATCATTATGTTATGCAGTGTTAGAAACGGGTACACCCTCACACAACTTTTCGTACAAGGCCCAATGGGAAAAAGAGTGCAAGTTAGCACTTTCTGATGAACAGTGGTTCGAATCACTGACGGCTCTGAAAGGGGTGTCCACTTGCTATTCACATATAGAGGCACATAAAAAATTGATTTATAGATGGTACTATACACCTGATAAACTACACAAGATATTTCCACTCACATCGAGTAATTGTTGGAGATGTGGGACGAGTGCAGGTACAATGACTCATATATGGTGGGAATGCCACCTCATAAAACCACTTTGGGAAGACACTCACAGACTATGGGTCAGCATGGGTATAACAAACCTGGCCTTATCGATTCGATTGGGCCTCATGCTCCTATTACCCACCCCCATAAACCAACTAGACAAACATCTGGTGACTATAATGATACTGGCGACACGTAACCTTATAGCCTTACACTGGAAGCAAACAATATGCCCTGCTTCCAACCTGCTGGAAGGAAAGATTAAACAATATCTTAAATATGAAATGTTGGCAGCCTCTACGCAAAAACAAATAACAATTGCTCAACATAACTGGCACAGGTGGATCGCTCCGAGAGCATAGATTACCCATACGATGTATTAGGACTTACAGTACCTCATATTATTAACGTCTATCATGGATAGCGGCTTTCAATCTCAATCAGAGATACTAAGACACAGGTGTTCTTAAACTAGAAGCGAATGACGCAAACATACAGTGGGAATAAAGTGAGAGAATCAGTTATGACCATTATGAGACACCAGGTCACTTTCTCGCCGACCGTTGGGTCAATAACCACTAGATCCCATAGTTATGGTTTCATAGTTATAGTCTCAACCCCTTACAACAGGTCGAGACCAAAGAGGGCCCTTTTGGGCTGCTTCCATAACCCAACACACTTTGGCTGGAAGAATATTAAGATTGATTAATGATGTGTCTATTCTTCAATGCAATGGAGATGTGAATTGTTACTATATGTTATGTGAAACATTTACACTGCTATGTCAAATTATGTGATACTTCATCCCCCTACCCCCCCCCCCCCCCCCGATCCCTTCTTGTTTTCTGTATCCCTATCCCATTCATAAAACTTTCAATAAAATACAAATTGAAAAAAAAAAAGAGAGTGGGGGGGTTAAAAAGAGTGGGGGGGTTAAAAAGAGTGGGGGGGTTAAAAAGAGTGGGGGGGTTAAAAAGAGAGTGGGAGGGGGTTAAAAAGAGAGTGGGGGGGTTAAAAAGAGTGGGGGGGTTAAAAAGAGAGGGGGGCTAAAAAGAGAGTGGGAGGGGGGTTTAAAAAGAGAGTGGGGGGATTAAAAAGACAGTGGGGGAGTAAGAAGGGGGTAAGAAGAGGAGGAGGGGGGAGTAAGAAGAGGAGGAGGGGGGAGTAAGAAGAGGGGGAGGGGGGAGTAAGAAGAGTGGGGAGCGGGGTAAGAAGAGGGGGAGGGAGGTAAGAAGAGGGGGAGGGGGTAAGAAGAGGGGGGAGTAAGAAGAGGGAGGAGTTAGAAGAGGTGGGAGTAAGAAGAGGGGGAGGGGGGAGTAAGAAGAAGGGGGGTAAGAAGAGGGGGAGGGGGGTAAGAAGAGGGGGAGGGGGCAGTAAGAGGAGGGCAATTGCCCCCTCCCCTGTCCGCAGGCACCGTGCCGGCAGGGGAGGGAGGAAGAGAGGACCCGGGAGCTCAGCCTGCAGCTCCTCTGGGTCCTTCTTGCGCGAGCACAGATCGTTGCCGCGGTTACCACGGCAATGTTACGGCTCTTGCGAGAGTAAACTCTAGCCCTGGAGCTACGGGCTAGAGTTCACTCTCAACACTGTGACAACCAGGGATTCCTGGTGGTCGCAGTGGTGAGCGGGAACTCTAGCCCCATAAACACACTGCCCCCACACACCATACACATTTACACACATTGCCTCACACACACACACACACATACACTGCCCACCCATACACACACAGCCCCCCATACTAACATTGCCACACACATACACAGCCCCTCATACACACATTGCCCCACACACCCTACACATTCACACACTACACCCACTCACACACACTGAACCTTTCACACACACTGCACCCCTTACACATTGCACCACTGCTCCTATACCCTACTACAGCCTCATATCCCAGCAGACCCCAGGTAAGTTGTCAAACTGTTCTTAAACGGTTTGACTACTTACTCTAGGAGGGGGGCCCGGCCCTCCTGGCACCATAACGACTACACAGAGCAGTAGTGGTTATTGTGCATGGATTATTTCTTTAAATAATCTACAAGTGCCCTAGTAGCCAGCAAGCCAGCCAGCCCACAGGCTGACCAGTAGCCAGCCAGCCAGCCCACAGGCCACCAGTTAGGCTTACAGCCAGCAAGCCCACAGCCTGCCAACCGCAGCCAGCAAGCCACAGCCAGCAAGCCACAGCCTGCCAGCCGCAGCCAGCAAGCCCACAGCCTGCCAGTCGCAGCCAGCAAGCCCACAGCCTGCCGGCAGTAGCCAGCAAGCCCACAGCCTGCCAGCCGCAGCCAGTAAGCCCACAGCCTTCCAGCAAGCCCACAGACTGCCACCCAGCAACAGTAATTAAGGTAAGAGGAGCCAACTTGGCCTAGGTATCAGCGAGCTATGTTGTGTTGCTATATTGTGAATAGGAACCAGAGTGTTGGAGACCCCCCTCCAGGCCCCATTAGACTCCATTGTAGTCTCTAATGGCACCTAGAGGAAATTCTTTCTAACACACTCTCTAAAGGACACTGAGATAGCCTCTGCTAGAATGCTCCCCCCCTCCATGGCCTATTAGCCCTCAATTGTAGTCTCTACTGGGGCCTGGAGGCGACTGTTTCCAGCAGGGACACTGAGATGGCCTCTGTTAGAAAGACCCCCTTCCAAGCTTATTTTTTTTTTTTTTTTTTATTCTGTATTTTATTTGTGCATGAAGATATACATATAGCACACCGTGCCACAACAGCTAGAGTATGCATAATGAAATACAGGTGTACATCAGATAGGCAGTGGAAAAACTTTGCACATTTTTTAAATTTTTAAAACGCGTAACAATGAATTATGTCTAGGCTGAATTTTGATAAAATTACAAAACTGGATTAGCTTAAGGCAGGTTATAAAGGTGATAGATAACAGTGCATGTTGGTTGTTCAAGCTTACATTACTATGTAGTGATTAGCTGCGTCTGGCTAAACATGCTGTTCAGCTTAATTCTGGTAGTTACAACCTGTCTATGCTATACATTTCAACGACAGTGTTAATAGATTTAGACAAAAAATAAACATGAAATAAAATTTAGCATTGATAGATCACGTTATGAGCTTGGTTTGCTTCAGGTACACCTTCCCCTACGGCTGTCCCAGCTTCTTCAGTGGCAGGAGTTTAGAGTAGTATCAGGATCTACAAGGTTGGGCTGCTTGAGGAAACAAGGGATTAGTTCTGTGTGGTACATGTGCGGTACAATTAGCATGGCGTATAATAAGTCCTAGATCAAGGGGGGCGATAGTCTGTTACTACTGGAGGCTGTGTGTCCCAGTCTTCCTGATGTCCCACAGAGTTCTCCTTATCCTATGCCTTTAAGGGTTGGACCCGGGTTTGGTAATCCGTTCAGGGACTCACCCGTTCCGACCACCAGGCCTGTGTGCTTCATGTGCTTTGCTGCCCGTTTGCTGAGATGTGGACAGATCATCTTTTTCCCCGGTATATTTGCAGGCGTGGTGTGGACCCCTCTCGGGCGTGAGTGCAGGCTCTTCCCAGCTCTCATGGTTAGCAGCTCTGTTTTCATCTGCTTGAGTGCGGCTTGCTGTACTTTGTGCCGTGCTGTCGGGCGCCGCCTCGTGTGTGTCCCTGCCTGCAGGAGAGAGCGTCTTCTTCTCCGCCAGATTTTTTTGGCGCGCTTGGCCTGACTACGTGTGCGCTTTGCCTTCCAAGCTTATTAGACTCCATTGTAGTCTCTAATAGGGCCTGGAGGGGATTCTTTCTAACACACTCTCTAAAGGACACTGAGATAGCCTCTGCTAGAAAGACCCCCCCTCCATGGCCCATTAGCCCTCAATTGTAGTCTCTACTGGGGCCTTGAAGGGATTATTGCACTTTTGTTCCTTGTGTCTAAAGATTGTGTAAGGTGTGGCTTGAGGCGGTGCATGGAGGCGGGACATGGGTGGCGCTTGCTGCGGAGTATGGGTGGGGCCTGTAAGGGGGCCCTTGATTTATTTTGCCCGGGGGCCCTGAGGGTTCTCAGTCCGCCCCTGAACGTTTCTAACAACGTATGAGTGTCTGTCTGTCACTGAGTGTGTGTCTGTCAGTAAATGCGCGTGTCTGTTAGCTAGTGTGTATGCCTCTGTTTGTGAGAGTGTGTGTGTGCTTAAAACTCCTTCAGCACTTAAATTTCTCCAGTGCCGGACTCCCTTGGCGCTGGGGATCTCTCCGCCCCGATCCGCCTCTCAGCTCCAAATGCACATGCGCGGCAAGAGAAGCGCACGCTCACACCGTCCATAGGAAAGCATTACTCAATGCTTTCCTATGGATGTCCAGCGTCTTCTCACTGTGATTTTCACTATTCACCCCACAATAGTCCCTATCCTCCCACTACTTCTCCTGTTACCCCACTACAGCCTGTCACCCCACTATACTTATCCACCCCAAGAGTCCCTATACTCACCGCTATAGCCCTTATTCCTTCACTTTTTACCTATCCCCCTACTCCAGCCCTTGTCCTCTTATTTCAGTCACCACACTATAGCTCCTGTTATCCCACTATACCCACTGTCCACCACACAATATTCCTTATACTTTCACTATAGTCCCTATTCCCCAACTATAGCCCCTATAGCTCCTGTCACCCCACCACAGCCCTGTCACCAACTATAACCACTCCATCCCACTCCGTCACCAACTATAACCACTCCGTCCCAATTCTCCCGATACAGCCCCTATTCCCCCACTATAGCCCCTCCACCCCAATATATACCCATTATCCATCCCACAACATCTTCCCACTGCAGCCCCTCATTATAGCCATTATCTCTCCACTAAAGATCCTATTTTCCCACTACAGCCCAAAATGCAGCACAGCAAGCAGCCACCCAACCCCATCAGCAGCATTCCCACAAACATACACAACAAACAGACATACACGCTCTCCTAGCCCTATGCCACTTATCATTAACTACCCACCTAGTCACATTCTCCATTCAATCATACCCCAAATTAGTTGTATCAATGCGTTCAGTCTAATACTCCAAACATCGAGGGGCGGGGGAGTGCATAGAATTACAGCCTTGGGGCAGCAGAAAGGTTAAATCCAGCCCTGACGGCAATTGAAGTTCTAGAAAATTGGGGATCTACCGTTTGCCTATCCCTGCTCTAGACGGATAGATTTTATTTCTGGTTAAAATGTTACTGAGTGTAGTGGAATAGAAGTCACATATGACTGCATAGTCTTTACTGGGTAATTTTGTATCTTATCATATTCTCTACAGTTTTTTATTTCAATTTAGATTTTTAATTGCTCACTACAATTGGCAGATTTCTATGTTTTTTAAAGGGTAATATTTAAAGTGTCTCAGTGTTAGCTAAGTGATAAAAGTCCCCTGGAGTGTTTATGTACCAATCACTCAAATCTGTATTTGCATTAATTTCCCTCCTATGTTGTGTGTTTTTGCATATATTTCCCTCTTATGTTTTGTGATATTATTATGAAGCAGCAATTCCTGCAACTGACATCAGTTAGTTACTGGCATGATGAAGGCCTTTCTCACTCATTTCCGTGCATGCAGTCTGTGCTAAAAGAAATAAATCCAGTGCACTTAGTTGGTGGGAGGAGGACCTGATGTCTGTCATTTCCAGGAAAACATAGCTGGACTTAACTAGTACTCTGTAAACAGCTGGTACATTTCCTTCTTGATATGTATTTTTTTCCCTTTTTTTCTGACAGCATTGCTATCCTTACAAATGTTCTTTGACATCTAAAAATTAACTATATGAACTTTCAAAGTTCTGCCTTATCAGGGAATAGTAGCTTTCCCCAGACAGTCAGTGTTCCAGTGTAGAAATTACATTACGTTTAGTAGGACTACAATTGTTACAGAAGTAAACAGAAAATGTTTTCCACTGTACATTTATGTTTCGAGGTGGTTGAAATTAAATGCTACATAATTGATTAACATTAAAGGGACACACCTCTCGCGAGGTGCCTCAAACCTCTATGTTGTGCTGATATCAAGTGATATACCTTTGGGATTCATGGGATTCATGAGTTGATGGGAAACAGAAACAGGGTTTACACTCATAGTACAAGAATGGGATAACATTTTCACCTTGACACATAAATGTTCGATAAGTTATAAACTGCTGACATTCTGGTACAGGACCTCAGACATCCTCCACCACAAGCACGCAGAGATACCCAAAACTTGTTGCCGCTGCGGATCTGAGGATGGAACAGGGATCCACATTTGGTGGACATGCCCTGCAATCGTTCTTTTTTGGGAAATGATACACTCCAAAATTCTAGAAATCACTGACACTACCCTACCTTTACAACCGTTGCCAATGCTCTTACACCATACCTCAGTGCCTTTAAAGGCATACAAAAAGTCCCTGACCCTACACTTACTGACAGAAGCAAAATCCATGATCCTGTTGCTCTGGAAACAGCAGAGTGCACCAACCTACCAGCAATGGACGGCAAGAGTGGAGGAGATATACTCCATGGAGGCACTAACGGCGGACCTCTGAGGCCGCTCTGAAAAATGTGCTCAGATATGGACGCCCTGGCTAGTCTATATTACACAGACAATTGCAGGTCCACGAAGGGACAACAAGAGAAGACATTAGAAGGTAGATCACACCTGCTATACCAGCTCAGGTTCATCACGCACAGAAGCTGACCTACAATAGGCACAACTCCCTACTCTGTAACCAAAACTTCTCCTGGAAAGTCAACACAGATAGCGAGCGCATCGGTGGATCCTCTTTGGGAGGCCTGAATACACTTTTTTTTTCTTCCTATCCCCCCTCCTTCCTACACACCCTGTCTTCACAGCCAACACTACCCCTGTTCAGTATGTCTGTTATACAAAGTTCTCAACATATGACATGTTCTGCTCCATCTATAATATTTTGCATCATCATCCTACATAACCAAAATAAACCACCCTAAAAAGGGCCATGAGGCAGACTATCCCCCCTTCCCGTTGGAGAATAATACTACCACCTCCAAGCACCTGCACTCAATCAGGTTCTGACAGTACTTATGCCGGTTCGGGGATGGAATAAAGTCTCACACGTTTTGGATTAGATAACCATGTAATGCTAACCTCATGCGGCGGAAGCTTGCTAATGTATATTTCCTTTCCTTTCCCCATTGTTGAATATACAAAAACAATAAATAAAGATTGTCAAAAACAAACAAACATTAAAGGGACACTGTAGGCACCCAGACCACTTCAGCTCATTGAAGTGGTCTGGGTACAGTGTCCCTGTTGCTCTTAGTGCTGTAATGTTAAACATTGCAGTTCCATAGAAACTGTAATGTTTACATTGCAGCACTAAGTCAGCCTCTAGTGGCTGTCTACTAGGCAGCCACTAGAGGGCTCCTTGGTTTGAAACAGACCTTTGGTCTGGTATCTGATGCTGGACGTCCTCATGCGCAGCATGGTCCGGTATCTGATGCTGGACGTCCTCATGCTCTATAGTGTCCCTTTAACGATTAGTCTTTCTGAATAGGATTCAGTTTCGTTGTCTGAATATGCCCAAAATATCATCTGTGGTTTTAGCCACCAATTAAACAACTAGTTAATCTCTTTTTTATATAGGTCAACTACTTGCTTCAATGAAAAGTCCTTTGTCTACGTATGCATGATCCCGTGGCAAGTCAATGTTTGCTACTGAGTGGATACTTTACCAAAAGTGTTTTTTATTGTTTTATTTGCTATTAAACGAACACTCCAAAGTTGAAGTTCTGTCTATTGTAATGCCTTGTATGGATGCATTAAAAAAAAACCAAAAAAAACAAAAATACAGAATGGATAAAGGTTTCTCTGCTAATACCTTTGTTTTTAAAGGGAGTGCCATATGCCGTAACGCATGCAGTTGTTTGTTTCAGAGGTCAGTACCTGTTGGAATGAGATCATGCTCCAAAGTGCATGCTGCGGTAATATTTACGAGGAAGTGCTAACTAAAGAGTTAGCTTTATTTATTCATACATTTAGCAGAGTATTGCCATCTACTAACATCCTCCTCCACAGACAAGCTTTAGAGTAGCTCTATCTCTTCTGAGTATTTCATAAATATAAAGCTAGTTCAAAGAGGATCCACACACTGACACAGACAATCACAGGAACACAATTCCCGTTTGCCCCAGAATACCTACTTTTTCTCTTGCCGACTCCGAATCAGGGAGGACGAACACTAACCCTTGTGACACACTTACTTATAGCAGTAAACAAACTGATTCTAGTCCACTGGAAGAGGAAGGAACCCCCAACTGTTAGGGAGTGGATACAGAGAGTAGAGGAAATCAAACTCATGGAGGGCATTTCCTATGCTAAAGCCAAAAATTACACACACCTGGGCGCCATGGAACGCATTTAATGCAAACAGGGCCAAGGAAACCGACCTGTAAGGGACCACACACCAAACTCTTACTCTTAGCAGGGTTCCTTACCCATGGACAGAAAATACAGCTAATGATTCTGACATATTCCCCAAAGAAGAATGTAACACATTCCAGGCGAGAGGTCACACACCTCTAACATCACCCCACACTCACCTCGAGACACAAAAACAAATGAACCAGAAACCGTCCAGTTATTCATGGCCAAAATTGGCCTCACTAAGTCCCAAAAACGGCTAGAGTACCCCCCCCCCCACCAAATAGGGAAAGGGGGAATGACTTGATCCAGACAGAAATCCATAGTCATGGATTTCAGTCCACCAACCCTATTCCTCTCCCCTACGCACCTCTAACACTGGGTAGTTATGGAACAAAGGGCTATTGGGTAAAACCCTGGCAACTCCACTAAAATGGTCTCCCAATCTTATTTAGAATTACACAACAGGGCACCAAAGACCGAAGACAACCACCCCCACACCGACACACTCCCCCACACAGGTCAATGCACCCAGGGAACAGAGAGACGACCCCCTCCACCCATATGACATAGGACTATATAGGGCGATTCAACCAAACTGATTAACCGACTGAAAAAACGGAGAACCTGCTTGGAAGTTTAGCGAGGAGGATAACTAACCCTACACGCACACACAGGGAGCTATGCAGTATAACACTTCTCCCATGACTCCGATCTCGGGATTCAAAATATATCCAACATGAGTCGGAGAGGCAATTAAATTATATTTCCAAGGTTATGTTTTCAAAGTTGTATACCTAATTCTACGAGGCCAAAATGTTGTTCAACATGTAGCAAGAGATACCTACTAGAGGAGTTACAACAATATATGCATGGCATGTACCATACTTATTACACCTAGAGGAAAACAGGCGGCGCAGACTGTTGAACATTGTTATGTGGGGATGTTTATGGGATAATAATACTAAACAGTTGAGAATTGCCCACTATTTCAATTCTCGGATCCCAAAGATCGTTATCGTGTAAGTGAAATGTATTCCATATAAATAAAATTACAATTTGTTATAAAAATAGATACAATTTATTGTGGCAATTTAAATAATAATAATATGTAACATGCATTAAAATAATCAATGAATATTCAGTATAACATGGTATGCAATACAATGGCAATACACATTCCAATGGTTAACATAGCAATTGTCAAACAAGATTTATGACGGTGTTTCACAGAGCTTGCAGCGTAAGGCCATAAAACTTAGTTAACAGTTAGAATAACCCTTTCAATGCTGGCTAGACCTTTCTGGGTAATTAAGATCTATTCTCATGTAATTTTAAATAAAATAACATTTAAACCAGCTCATTAGTAATTTCCTGGAACCATCTAATAAGAGTAATCTACCATGTTCTATAAGCAGAATTTTTAACTTGCCTAAACAGATATTTTATCTTATTTTAGAGCAAATCAATACACCTGGATAAATATCACGATATGCTAACATGTGATAAATCACATAAATACATAATTATTCTAATTCCATCTGCAGAATGGAATGGTTATAACTATATACTTCTTAGTTTACTAAGATTTCTAAATATCGAAATCTGATCGTGATTTATCCAGTCATATATCATGCTATTAGAAAAATGTTAATTAATTTAGATTAATTAAATGAAACCAGTATAATTACCAGTTGAGTAGACATTCTCATCAGATGTTCTCAGGTAGCTAAGTGTCAAAGAATGTTTAATTCTCGCTCTGACTCTGCTTTTCTTTCTTAGCCTGCTTCCGACTCTGACTTTCCCCCCCGACTGCTCACTCCTTTGCTTCCTTTGCTTCTCTCTCCCTTCCCTTTGTCTTAACTTTTTTTTTAAAGGGAAAAATTCTCTGTTCGTCACTAGGTGATAGACCAATAGAAAACTGGAGGTGTGGTTACCTTCCAGATAGCAATTTAAGTATTTGGTCTATAGAGGGCAGTCTCGTCCCACTAAACATTCCTATCCAGGAAAGAGTTAACTTTTCTTGGTGGCTATTTTGACGTCATTTAGCTTATCTTTATGGTTATCTATAACTTAAGTTTTCTGTCAGTTCAAAGAGTTTCTTTGGGCTTTCTTCAGACTATGTGTCTGGCAAATTCTGCTATAATTTCTAATATGACAGTTATAAACTAAATATGACCTCTAAATTACAATGGGATCTTATATAACATCGAAAGTAAAATTAAATTATTTAATCTTCTCTGTCACAAATGTCTGGGTTTAGAATTTATTCTATTCCATTAGCATTTAGACAGTCTGTCCATCCCCCGTTCTCATTTCTTATCACTTGATTTGTATATACAAACATTCCTAAGCTCCCAGCTCAGTAGTTAGCGTTACAGAAAGGATAGAAATCTTGTGTCTTTTGTTAGCTTGAAAATAAGAAAATGGAGTCTGCTCTGTTCAGAGTGACTCTGATAATATACATTTTAATTTCTATCATAGCACAAAAATGTCTGCCGATATAAATACCCTGACATAACCTCCCTTTAGTGCATTTCATAGCAAAAAATAATTTAGCTTATGAATAAGCACTACGGAAGTTACCCGACATATTGTGCAATCACATCATTTCTAACGTAGGGCCGTGCGTGGAATAAACATTTTTGTATATTTTTGTACCTGAAAGAGTTTTGAACTTTACACTTAGTACAATCAACCATAATATCATTATTATCATAGCACACCCAATAGCAATCTTAACATGGATGAACCAGTCAACACAAGCAATAAGGTCAGTATCTAGCTCAGAGTACTTAAATGTGTCCACAGAAATGTAATATTTTCTGATTGGCATTTGGATAGTGTGGTTGGGCTTATGGTCCAGCAAGAACTGTAGATTAGGATCTAGAGGGATATCTAGATTCTGGAAGGGATCCACCATCTCAATAGCACTTTCGATGACGCCAGTGTACACTAGGTATAGCGTAACCTCACCGATGGTGATACGAGAGTCTTGGGGTACCTTGATCAGTGAAACAGGTGCTGGTAAGGCAATTACTTTATTAGTCACCTGGTCCCTGCGAAAAACACTCATGTTTTTAAGACATGTGCTTACCAACCATTTATCTTTTACTAAGATAGCATGTACTAACGCATTACTGTCGGTTTTTGACATAGTTACTTGACATGTTTCAGAGCCATGTTTAAGGTACTCCATCCCACACAAAGCATTAGTAGAATCGTACACAAAGGTTTTCCATCACATTGGAAATTATTGTCTTTGAATTTTTCACAGTCATTCAAAATGGGTATTGAATACCAATCTGGTATCCACGGTTGAAAAGTCAAAACATCTGGGGTTTGGACTTTTATATGGGTATTTTCCTTCCATGTACCGACGTTGTAAATTGTTTTCATTTGAAAATGTTTTTGGAAGTTACATATGGTATGGCCAATAAAAAGCAAATCTCCATATGTTCCGGATCAATTAAGAGAGGTATAGCGCTCCCCATCTCAAAGGCCAGATTTAATTGCATAGGCTCAATTGTTTCTCCATCCGCATTGGCAAGCATCGCAGGAACAATATCCTTGGATACAAAATACAGAGGTATGCGTCCCCCTGCCAATTCGATAATTCCAGTTTGCACTTCGTCAAGAAAAGCAAGTGTGTGGAACAATATTGGGTGCAACTCAGTGGATTTGGCAATTAACTCCGAATGCAAATTTGTTGTAACAACTGTGTCTTGCACAATAGTTAACACGTCTTGGAGAAGTGTTCTTCGCTGTTTTATCACCTGATGAATATCGTTAATGTGTTGCTTTAGCGCATAGATTTCCATATCCAGCTTTTGGACAGTAATAGACAACTGCACTGACAGTGGCACAAACTAATGCAACAATTATAGCGGTGAGGAACCTTTTGGGTCGGTTGCTGATCGAAATAGAACTGGATACAAACTTGCTCCAAGATGTTTTGCACACGGTCCTGTGCTCTTTGGAGTTGCATCTGGTACCAAGTCTGTAACTCAGGAAGCTGCATCAATGAAATGTTGTATGCCTTCTCGATGGAAATCTTGGGGTCCAAGCTGACGAACACACGTCGGGTCAGGATCCTCTTCTCTGTCAAGATGAACCCTGGTGTCTCTTGAATCAGGATGCCGGAGGATGGTCCCATCTCTGCGATAGGGTCGGTCTGTAGCTCTTGGCACAGGAGCAGTACGTTCCAGAAACACGCCACATCCTTCTTGGACATCTTTCGACAGTCACGGATCAGGAACTCGTTTCAGACTTATCTACTAATGATTCAAGGTTTGTTAAGCATACAAACTTATAACAGTATGACATCACTTGGCCTAGGACAACACATTACGATTCATCAGCATATGTATTCTCTCTAATTCTATTTTTATAACTTCATCCCTCACTACATTTATTACTGACTCCTCAGCAATATGCCTATAGCAGTTAAACAAGCTAGTAACCTGCTTAGAAAATGTAGTTATTGGATGGCGAGGAAATGGTTAACGTACATGAGATCATGGCACATCACAACATTTCACATCATACGATACCACGTAAATCAAGCATTCATCCAGGTTAGTCGTTCACCCTTCTGCATCCGAATCCACACCTATAATCCTTAATTGAGATTTAGGATGACAAGCACGCAACTGGTTAATGTGAACCCACTTTTCAATAGAATCGCCATCCTTAGGAATTTTTTTTTTTGTAAATCTCTTTTTTATTGAGGCATAAAGTTATGTGGGTACAGAATGTAGAAAGGGAGACAATAAGGTTTCAAACAATACGGGGGTAATACCATGCAATACATATCATCTCTGTACGGTGTTAGCCTCATTTTTGTAGATATTATGTTCATTGTTTCTTTTCTTTTTGTTTTTTCAATCAAGACGTTTGAAGCTGTGAGACTCGCAGGTCTCCATAATGAATTATATGCAATTTAAATCAACATTAACAGTTCGGGCACGCAGGCCCACATTGCTGTTGGGTTCGCAAATCACTAATGTCAGTTCAGTCACGTTTCTGGTTGGATAAATAGTCAAGTGTGTGTTAGCTGGTGTCTCCCCCAGTGTCTGTGTGGTTTGGGTGTGTTTGGGAGTCAGGTGGAGTGAGCGCCACCATAGCTGTTGGAGCGTAGTTTGTGGGTTACTTTCTTCAGTAGGGGTGTGAGTTAGCTCCTTCCCCTCCTTGTTTTCCTTATTCCCTTACTGTGGTTGGACCCTCCTTTTCTATGTCTGTCCCCCCGAGGGGTTGAGTGAGTTGGTAAGTCCGAAACTTGTTTGGTTCCTTAGATTTCAGGGTTGTATGTAGTGTTGGCTGGGGGTCTACGGTGGCTGGGTAAGCTCTTGTTTAGGGTCTGTCGTTTTCCCTTGTGTTGGTGCGTTCCTGGGGGCTGAGGCAGGAGTGTAGCTAGGTCAACAGGGGGGGAGGTGGGAGGGGGGTGGGTTGAAGGTATGTCGGGTAGAAGAGGGGGATCGGGTGCGTCCTTTGTCCGTCGTCCTCAGTCGTGTTTGTTGTGGGTTGGTCTAGTCTGGCTGTGTCTCAGTGGGCGTTAGTTCTGATGGTCTGTTGGAATCCTTCTTTTGCTGTCTCAAGGATCCAGTGTGTCCAAATGTCTAGGTAGGTCTTATGGGTCTGGTTGGCCGTCATCGTCAGTTCCTCAATTTTCCTAAGGTCTTCCATTTGGCTAAACCATGTCAGTAGCGGGGGTGTTGTAGTTTGCTTCCAGAATTGGGGGAGCACCTGTTTGGCTGTGTTAAGTATTCTAACGGTTATAGATTTTTTGTATTTGGAGTGTGGGACAGTTGTATGGTGTAGGAGCATTGCAGCCGGTTCCAGGGGGGGGGGGCGCATCCGAGAACTTCTCCAGGACCTTGTGTATTCCCTCCCAGTATGTTTTGATTTTCTCACAGTCCCACCATATGTGTTTTATGGTTCCCACCTCTTTTTCGCATCTCCAGCATTGGTCAGAGTGGGTTGGGTCAATTTGGTGTAGGAGGTGTGGTGTTTTGTACCATTGTGTTAATAATTTGTATGCTGTCTCTTGAGTTTTACTGTGTGTTGAGCAGTGGTGTGTTAGGTAACAGATGGACTCCCATTCCTTATCCGTGAGTGTGGTGCGTAGGGCCGTCTCCCATTTACCCATGTAAAGTGGTGTGTCGGATGGGGTTTCTAGTTGCAGCATGGAGTATAGATAGGATATTCCATGCGGGAGTGGATCTGGGCTTGCGCTGACCGCTTCTATTGTGGTCAGGCCCCTAGTGAGCGCCGGGCCTTGCGGTAGCGTTCGGATAAAGTTAGTTAGCTGGTTGTGTCTGAACCTGTGCATGAATGTCATAGGTGTCTCCCCTAGTAGGGCTGTCAGTGGTTTACATTCACCTGCTTGGAGGATGTGGTGTAGGCGAGGGGTCTCGCCCGGGAGAATGTTGCGAAGTGCTCTCGGGTCTAGTCCCGGGGGGAAGTCGGGATTATATGTAAGGGGCAGAAGGGGGGAGGGGAATGGCGACATGTTGCCGGTCTTGGAGGCTCTCCTCCATACTTTCAAAGTGTGCCATGTGTATATGGACATGTCCTTCCCATCCGCTGCCTCCCGGCCCCAGGGTAGTCCGGAGAGCGGTTTGCCCACTTCTGCTTCCTCTACTGTTTTCCAGAGCTTCCCGACGGTATCTTTTGACCACTCCACGATCCGCAGTAGGTGCGCCGCGACGTAGTATCGGTAGAAGTCTGGGAGGGCTATTCCCCCCTGTCTTTGGGGCGAGTTAGTGTGGTGAATTTCAATCTAGGTCTACCCCCGTTCCAGACGTATTTGGTCATCTCCGATCTAAGGGACCCGAAGAATGTCTTTTGGATCGCTATGGGGATGGCCTGGAGGAGGTAGAGGAGACGTGGGAGGAAGTTCATTTTCAGGACCTGGACCCTTCCCAGCCAGGAGATGTGTGGGAAGGACCACTCTCGCATGTCTCTTTGGAATGATTGTAGTGTGGTCGTGAAATTTTCTTTGTACAAGTCCTCACTATGTCTTGTCAGCCATATCCCTAAGTACCTAATTTTGTGTTCGGCCCATTGGTATGGGAAGCTGTGCCGTAGGGGCTCTGCTTGTGCAGTATTTAAACTGACGTTGAGAATGAATGATTTCCCGTGGTTGATTTTTAGATTTGATATGGTCCCGAATTCCCTTAGTTCTTTCTGCAGGTTTGGAAGGGAGATCTCGGGTTTGGTCACCACAAAGAGCATGTCGTCCGCGTACGCGGCGACCTTGTGGTGCACTTGCCCTGTTTCCACTCCGGTGATGTCTGTGTTGTGTCTAATGTGTGAGAGGAACGGTTCTAGTGCGAGAACAAATAAGAGTGGGGAGAGGGGGCAACCCTGTCTCGTGCCGTTGTGTATGGTGAAGGTCTCCGTGGGCGCTCCATTAACTATTACCTGGGCTGTCGGTTCCCGATAAAGTTCCTCTATCCACCTTCTCAGGTGGGGTCCTAGTCCTGCTTGGGCCAGCACTTCGAAGAGGTACACCCAGCAGACCCTATCGAAGGCCTTCTCTGCGTCCGGGTGGACCAGCGATGGGACATGTTTTGTGAGCCGTGTGGCCAGGATCTTGGCCATTAGCTTGATGTCGCAATTGATGAGCAGGAATTTTTATCTTGTACGCTACTGGGGAAATTTTGTCAATGATGACATATGGCCCTTTCCAAGAAGGTAAAAATTTATTTTCCTTGACTTGATTTCGCGCAAAATTATACAGATGGACTTGATCTGTGATCTCATATTCCTTTTTCGTGTTTTTTAAATCGTAATAGGTCTTAACCCCTGTCGCTGCTTTTTCTAGATTATTTTGGGCAAAAGCAAACGCATGCTGTAAATGCTTGCGCAAATCTTCGATATACTGGTTATATCGCTCTACCCCCCCCCCCCGCTAGACGCAGCGCGGTATGCAATATGTAACTTTCGTTTCCACATCCTGGCTATTACTTCGCTGGTAAAATGACTACCTCTGTCTGACTCAATTCTTTGAGGCAGACCAAACCTGGAAAATACATGGTTAATCAACAAAGTGGCGCACACGGTACTCGTGTTCTCTTTACAAGGCAAACACTCTATCCACTTTGTGTACATACATGTAACGGTTAACATGTATTTGTTACCTCTTGAAGTTCTTGTAACAGGACCTATAAAGTCAATTTGAATATCAGACCAGGGTAATGACACCATCCTCTTCTGAAGTGGTGCACGATGGGTTGGACCATGTGGTTGATATTGCGGACAAATCAAGCATCCCTGACAGTATGTCTTAACATCTCTTAACATGTGTGGCCAATATGCATAATCACGCAATATCTCATATGTGATCTTATCACCACGATGCCGAGATGTAGGTGCATCATGTGCGTGTTGGAGCATTAACCCCCGGTATACAGTTGGGACTACCCATTGTTGAATACCATGTTTAGAAGTTCTGACCAGCAACCCATCCATGATACTAAATTGGACTTTATATCTCATCAAGATTCGTAAATCTTCACTATCTTTGCAATCCTCATCTGTGATGGGATTGGCAGTAGGGTCTTCTATATGTTTATAGAATATGCCTATGACAGGATCGTTCTTCTGACTGGTAATCAGGTCCTCACTAGGAGCTTCTTGACTCCATTGCACGACATTTAAGTCGGCATTATCTCTAGCCTGTCGTCTAGTTACGGCTTCAACGTGAATTTAACCCATAAGATCATCAATGTTTAGGGTTTCACCATTGATGGCTGCTTGTTTTGCCAGTGAATCGGCTAAGTCATTACCATCCTTGTCAATACCTTCTATTTTAGAATGGCCTTTGGTTTTCTTCCAATATATGGTTAAACCATGTTCCTTAACCAACTCATCGATTTTACAAAACAATTTCCCATGTTTAACAGGTTTGTTATTGCTTTTCAGCATTTGGTTACGTTTCCATCTAGGCAGATATTCGACGAAACTGTTGCGAACATAGTTGGAATCAGTTATGATAACAAATTCTGTGATACCATATTCTATTGCCATTTGAATGGTCTTATATACTGCACAGAGTTCGGCTATCTGACTGCTTTTGGGACCAATATTGTATCCTATAGATACATTGGGATAATAATCACCTATCCAGGCGATTCCGATACCTGCAACTAACTTCCGTTCAGCACCAGCGATGTGGTGATATGAACAACCATCAATGTATACCCACGGTAGTGGTCGACAGTATTCCTCGTCATAAACTTTATAAGGGGATAGCAATTGCTCTTCTAGGAAGTCATCTCCGGTGTCATTATCAAACAGAGATGGAGCAGTATAGTCATATAATTCTGCTAAACCTTGGGCAACTGGGCTTCTCTTATTGTGTTTATAATGGACTTCTAACGGCCATCCCTGTAAGGATAGAGTCCATGCAGTTATCCGACTGTTAGAGAGAGTACCGTCTCTAATTCTTTCACTCTGCAGATACTGTAGAGGTTGGTGAGCTGTTTCTACAATTATTTTCTCGCCTTGGATATAGCTACGAAAATTTTGTAGTGCCCAGACAGTCGACAATAACGCCTTCTCACACGTGTTGAATTTAACTTCAACAGGTGACAAAGTCTTGCTAGCATATGCAATAACTTTGTTTAAAATGTTCTGCTTCTGATACAGAACAGCACTTATGCTTAAATCGGTATATCCTGTCTCCAGATAGAAGGGTTTACCCCCCTCTGGGTATGCTAAACAGGGTGCCTGAGTGAGCTTCCTCCTCAGTTCACTTACCGCTTGGTCCTGAGGCTCCCCCCAGTTCCAGGTAGTTTCCTTTTTAAGCAGGTGTAAGAGTGGTTTCGTTATTTCTGCATAGTTATCTATAAACTTACGGGAGTAGTTAGTCAGACCAAGGAACGATCTTAATTCCCTGATGTTTGAAGGTGTTTTAGCCTTAATTACAGCTTCAACCATCTTCCTCTGGGGATTTAATCCTTCAGAAGTTACCTCATGTCCTAGGAAATTGACATGGGTGCGACACCATTGCATCTTTTGTAAAGACAGTTTAATCCCTGCCTCTCTTAACTGAGTGAGAACATGTCTAATCTCTATGATATGCTCATCAAAGGAAGTGCTTTTCAGCCAGACATCGTCGACATATGATAACGTTCTTCTCTCGAGTGCGTCAGGAATAGCTTTATGCATAAACACAGAGAATTGATGACCAGAGTTTATGTAACCGAAGGGCATACGGGTCCAGGTATACTGCTGCTTTCCAAATGTGAAGGCCAATTTGTATTGGTCTTCATTATGGACTGGTACAGTCCAATATCCCTGCGCACAGTCAATGGCAGTGAATATTTTGGATCCCTGCATTTGTACCAAACATTGGTCTATGTACGGCACTGGCCAACCAGACATATAGACGTGTTTATTTAGCTGTCGTAAGTCAGCGCATAAACGCCATTGTCCATTAGGTTTCAGAATCCCCAAGATCGGATTATTATACGAACTGTGCACCGGACGTATAATGCCCCTTTCTTTTAAATTCTGAATGATGTCTTTTAGACCATCATATGATGCTAATGGAGTCTATATTGTTTGATAAATACAGGTGGTAAATTTGGATCAGTTTGTATTCTGGCTACGTGGAGGTTAGTTAACCCACAGTCGTAGGAATCTTTGGCAAAAATATCTTGGAATTCCATTAGGATTTCCTTTAGCTGCTGTCGCTCAGCATCGTTGGAGCAACCGTCAGCTAAAGATATTTGCTCTTCTAGCCTTTCCTTAAATCCTGGAAAGATTTCAGGCTGGCCTATCTCATAAGCTTCTTCAAGCCTAGAAGTTTGGTCAGTTCGGTGTTGACTTACCTTTTCTCTTTGGTCGAGATACTCTCGTAATTCCTGCTCATTGAGCAGATGATCGAAGGTGATTGATGTTTCTTCGATTTTACACGAGCCTTCTTCGACGTTGAAGGGATATACAGATAGGATAGTGAATAATCCATCTGGGGAGGAATGGAATATTTGATCGACAATGTTGTCCTCAGTTAAGTATTCTTCAGGGATGAGGCCTATAATTTGGTTTTGGAAACCAAATGTATAGTACTCAGCATCCAATGCTAGACCTAATAATGTTCCCTTTGGTAAAGTAACACTATTGGGTGTAACATTGTTGACCATTACATAGGTGGGATTCTTACCAATACTTACCATTGGTGTATGTGTTACCACCATCCCTAATTGTTGTATCCTGTTGGATAAACAGATTAGGGCATCAGAGTTTTCTAATCTCTGACCCTTCTTGACCTGTAGAGGTAAAAGAAAGTTACTTGTCCCTTGTGGAATGGTTGTATAGTTACATAGTTACATAGTTACATAGCTGAAAAGAGACTTGCGTCTATCAAGTTCAGCCTTCCTTACATATGTTTTTTGCTGTTGATCCAAAAGAAGGCAAAAAAAACCCAGTTTGAAGCACTTCCAATTTTGCAACGAGCTAGGAAAAAAATTTCTTCTTGACCCCAGAATGGCAGTCAGAGTTATGTCATCAGGTACTTGGATACTTACCGCGTATGGGTGTATTTGTCCTGATTTCAAGGCGGTTTCCTCGTGAAGGTATCCACAAAGATTACCTTTTAACCTTGTCCACAAGTTGGAATTAATCAGGTCAAGGTGTATGGCAAAGCAATGTATGACATCATTGCCAACGTAAACCTGATAGCGAGGTTCGTCTATCACTAGGAATAAATGTTTAACTGTCTTATTTCCGATGGAAATAGATAGTAAACATTTTGCTATCACATTGTGACTCTCTGATTCGCCATCCAGATTCTGGAACCACCTGTCATGTGGGGAAGCGTACCTGATCATTTTAGGATTAGCGATCTGCTTTAACAGACTTCTGCTAATATAGCTGTTCTCACTCTGTAAGTCCAGCTTTGCATTCCTGCTTCTTCCTAAGTCATTTATCTGAATAGGAAAGAATAAGTTGTTATTAACCCTTTCAATTCTGGCAAGGAATTGAGCATGACCTGCCAGATTCAACATAGTCCCTGTGGAGAGAAATGGTTAAAACCTCACCTTCCAGAGAGACATTCTGGATCCTCTCTGGAGCCATTCTTACGGAATGCTCATCTACAGGTGCGATTGCATCATTCACCTGCAGGATAGTCACGTCAGGTGACTGACTATTCCTAAAATGTACCTCTATCGAGTCAGGTCTTTCTTCTATCACATGGCAGTTACGATTAGATTGTACATGTGATTTCTCATAGGTTATAGGAACCTTAGCTTGTGACCATACAATTCCATTCACACAGTCAATAATTGTGTTAAGTCTTCTGAGTATGTCTATACCCAGAATCAGTCGGTTATAGGGGAGATCTACCACTATCACCGGGTGTCTAAAGGTTTTGTTACCTATTTTAAACTTTAACCAGGTATTGCCAATAATATGAAGGGCATTTCCTCCAACACTCAACAGAGCATTGGGGAAATCTCTTAGCTGCGGCTTATCCGTTGCTAAGTCCATTACCTGCTGGAAGTAGGTATTGGATAAGATAGTGGCTTGTGAACCAGTATCTATTAACGCTTTGAAAGGCTGGGGTAGCGAATCCTGTATTTCTACAGACATGTAGTACCTTCCTTCATGTTCTTCTAATTCACATAAGAATTTAGAATGTGTCAACATATTACTTGTTTTCCATACATTACCAGTCATAGCAGTAGTTTCTACCTGTAGTGAGGAATGCTCAGTCTTACCCACAGGCCCGTCCTTTTTAGGATTATCTTGAACTGTCAAGCGGGAACTAGTGGTCGTCATCTCATCAGTTAACCCTTACAGGGCTGGATCCTGGAAGCTAGTGGCTGCTGTGGCTATTTTAGCCTTTGGCTGAAATGAAAAAACAGAGGAACACGTTGCGCCTCCTTCACCCGGAAGTGAAGTGACGGGGTAGGGAATAGGTTTCCTAACAAAACTATTGTTTATTTGACTGTTAGTACCTGGAAAGGAAAAGGGTTAGGTATTACATCTATTGACAACCTAGCCTGTTTAGTCACTGTAGCTATATTTGCTGCGGCACTTGTTGTTGCTGCTGCAGTTGCACAGGTGGCTCTGCAATTGGAGCTGTCCCTAAAAAAGGATTGATAGCAAAGACTTGGTTAATCTTTGTTATTTCCTCCATTAATTTGCCCATCTGGTCTGTCAATTGACCAACCTGACGACGCAAATTATTTCCGCCATTGCCGTTTTGTCTTTGCCCATTAGAATTTGGCTGGGATGGCTGAGATTGTTGGGAGTTATTGGAAGTAGATTGGTTGTTTCTGTTTCCATATCTCCTATTTCGTGAGGATTCCTTCTCCATTGGGAATTGCCTTGGTTCTTAACCCAGGGGCGTTTATTCCCATTGGTATTGGATTTTTCAGAGTTATTAGAGGAATTTGCTGAATTCACTGGGCGACTCTTCTCCAGAGCCAAACCCTGAATTTAGCGGACGCTCTCAAACAAAGAGCCATTGCATTGCAAGGCTTAGCTCAGGATAGCTAATAGAGGTTCCTGCTTAGAAGCTTCTGGCTGTCCAGCCTTACTAGTAGAGTCAAGGAATTGCAGCTAACGGACTTCGGGCAATAAATCAAACCTTTAAAAAAAAAAATAAACTGTTTAACTGATTACAAGCCAGGGCACAGACGGCACCAAAACCACTACAGTGGTTATGGTGCTTGGAGTGTTTCTTTTTTAATTTCTGTCAGTATTTTTATTATAAATTGTTCTCCAAAATGTAATGCATTTTGTAGAACAATTTATCTAAAATCACTACATGTAGGTATTCAATGTGTTTACTTCTTATTTGAATATGAAGATAATTTTTCATTTTTTTTATAGTTGAATATATTCTCCTGTTTAGTAAAACAATATACCTTTATTTTGACTAAAGAGTTAAATTTGGAATGACCGACCTAATTACAAGTAAAAGAAAGAAGTAAATAAGATACTCTTATTCTTTAAACTAGTGACTATCTGAAAACATTTTATGTATTTGGATTCAATAAACAAGTGAGGGCGTGGAAGCTGAGATTTGATTATCCCTGGAAGTGAAGATCTCTTAACAGCTTGTTTACATTGGTGAAGACCAAGATGATCCCAAGTTCAAATGGCACAAATACAGTAGTCTGTGTCTTCTTCAACTTCAACAAATCAATGTATTTTCTAATTTGTGTAACTTTACTTTTTTCCTTCTTGGAAACTGGGCTGCAGGTCAAACAAAACTAAATTCCTAGACTTTACAGAGAGGTGACTGCACTCAGAGATTTTAAGTAGTCTCACTGTATAATGTGATTTTTGCTTACAGAAATAAATCTAAATTATTAGGTATTTCCTAGTTAGCGGGTTACACCCATGATGATGTCTCTTATTCACAGCACACTTCAATAAATCACCGTATTAAAGCATGATGCAGCCTTTGCCAAGCTGTGTAGTAAATTATGGAACAATAACTCTTAAGCATACTTTATATGATTATATAGATGAATTGACGACGTATAGGTCAGTGAAGACATGGGGTGGATTTACAATCTAGTATTCAATAATTTTTTTAAATGTTAAAAAGAACTGATGAGCTATTAACAATATTGAGGTGATTACTGTCCCACTGTTGCCATTCTTTTTGACAATTGTCTTAATTGTTGAACTTAAGTTAACCCCTTAACGCCGTTACGACGTTCCATGCCGTCGCGCTTTAAATGGGCTTTAAAGCCGTTGCGGCGGCATGGAACGCCGTAATGGCTTAAGCCCCCAGGAGCCAGCAACTACTCACCTCCGCCGCGATCCTCTTCTGGGGGGCTGCCTGACAGCCCAGGCAGCCCCCCTCCAGCAAATGAGGCCCCCGGGGGCCATGTGATCGCTCTCAAAGAGCGATCACATGGCCCCCTATAGCTGGCTATGGATCTAAAATATCAGACAGTCCCCCTGCTGGTAGGTAGTGTAAAAAAAAATATTAAACATATTATAAAATAAATTAAATGCATTTTTATATATTATATATGTATATATATTATACATATAATATATATACATATTATATATATGTAACGTCATACAAAGTGTATTTTAATACTAATATAAGTATATATATATTAGTATTAAAATACACTTAGAATGACGTTACATATATATATATATATGTATATTTTATATAAATTATATATCCATATGTAATTTCATTCTAACTGTATTTTGTTATTAATATATATATATATTGGTAACAAAATACACTTAGAATGACATTCTATATATATCTATCTATATATAAAATACAAATAACCGCAAATATATATATATATATAGATAAATACATATAATTACATAAAAGATTACATTAGTATACACGTAGAATTTAAATACATATATATGTATATATATTAAAATTCTACATGTATATTTAAGTAATCTTTTTAACATAATTATGTGATTTGATTAATTAAAATTTGATTGACATGCCTGACAACACAGGGAGAAAGTGCAGAGAATTTAATTCGCAAGCACTATATTTGACCCTGTAACTCTCCAAGACACCATAAAACCTGTACATAGGGGGTTTTTACTCGGGAGACTTCGCTGAACCCAAATATTAGTGTTTCAAACTGGTAAATTGTATTACAACGATGATATTTTAAGTAAAAGTGAAGTTTTTTTTGCATTTTTTTTACAAACAAACTGCACTTTTATGGACTATATTATTGTTGTAATATGTTTTACTGTTTTAAAACACTAATATTTGTGTTTAGTGAAGTCTTCCGAGTATAAAAGTACTCTCCAATGAATTCCTCTCTTTCCTGGGCTACCAAACTGTCTCAAAGGTAACATTACTAATCTGGCAAATTTCAATTTGAAAATGGAACGTTCTATATTTGACCCTTTCCAAAACACCATAAAACCTGTTAATGGGGGGTACTGTTGTACTCGTGAGACATCGCTGATTACAAATATGTGCATTTTTTTGCAGTATTATGACATTCACAGCTAAATGGCAGATGGAAATACAAATTTAAAAAAAAAATCTTATTTTCTCAAATTTTTTGTAATTTTATTCATAATAAATTATGTTCCATATATGAATAGTTATTGATAAATAAAAGCCCTGTTTCTCCTGAACAAAATGATATATAATAAGTGTGGGTGCAGTTAATGTGACAGCGGTGAATTACGGTTGAACAGACATATAGCGCAAATTCCAGTTTTTGTTTACGTTTTGTTTTGATCAGAACGTGCACTATTGACTCCGTCCTGAAGGGGTTAAAGTCTAATTCCATTGATTACAATCATTTCTAAGGCTAGTTTTCTGTACTTTAATGGGACCATTCAGAACGTAAGCACCTAAAAAGTCTTGAAAGGGACTTAAATACACATTTCTGTCAATTAACCAGCATCCTTAAATATGGTGTTAGATGTTTGTGCATAAGCAGAACGAATACCACATACACCATCCCTGACTTGATGATGTGTAGCAAATAACATTAACTAAAGACTTCTCATTAAAGAGACTTTTCAAGTCCCCTTCCTTCTAACCCCACCCAGACTTTCAGACTTTCTGTGCTTGTCCAATCACAGGCTTCCCGATCCAGCTCAATGAAAAGTCTTAGCAAGGAAGGTGTTTGGGGCAATTACCTGCCTCTTGAGTTTAGTTCCACTGAGCTAACCAAACCAGGAAGTAACAGGATCGGTTGTCTGATTTAAAGCTAGGGGTTGAAACAAGGTTTATTTTTAAAACCTGTAATTTCTATAGAAATCTGCCCTTTTTCTAAAATGAGAGAAAGAGGACACATACATAGCGCATAACAGTAAACTAAAGTGCTTTAGGGCTTTGGAGTGTCTTTTTCATGTACTTGACCTTTTAAAGAAACACTCCAAACACCATAAACACTGCAGCTCACTTAGCTTATAGGCTGAGAGCAATCGGCTGATGCTCTCAGCCATTGAGTGAACCTCAGAACATCTAACAGAAGCTTAGTAAATTCCGTCTCTCCGGTGTTAGTAGTTGTGTTGGGGAGCGGCAACCGGCATACTCCAGGTTAAAAATCACATCTTTCAAAACTGTATAGCGAGCTGTTGTACTTATTGTGTTGGACTATTCCAACAAAATAATGTGCATGGGGGTAATTCTCATTCATGGGCTACCATACGGTCTTAAAGGCAACATTACTAATCTGGCAAATTTCAATGTGAAAAAAACTGAAATGCAAGCCTTATATGTGACTCTCTAACTTTCCAAAATTACATAAAACCTGTACATGGGGAGTACTTTTATACTCGGAAGACTTCACTGAACACAAATATTGGTGTTTCAAAACAGTAAAACGTAATATTTTAATATATATATATACATATATATGTATTTACATTCTACATGAATACTTACATAGTTACATAGCTGAAAAGAGACTTGCGTCCATCAAGTTCAGCCTTCCTCACATATGCTTTTGCTGTTGATCCAAAAGAAGGCAAAAAACCCAGTCTGAAGCGCTTCCAATTTTGCGCTTCCAATTTTGCAACAAACTAGGAAAAAATTCCTTCTTGACCCCAAAATAGTAGTCAGATGTCTCCTTGGATCAAGCAGCTATTACCCCACTAATTATATCCCTGTATGTTATGTTTTTGCAAGTATTTATCCAATTGCAGTTTAAACATCTGTATAGACTCTGACAAAACCACCTCTTCAGGCAAAGAATTCCATATCCTTATTGCTCTTACTGTAAAAAAACATTTTCTTTGCCTTAGATGAAATTTCCAGATAATGGTTTGTACTGGCCCCGTATATATTTGTATAAACTGAAGAGATTTAAATTTTGTAACCTTTCTTCATAACTAAAATGCTCCATTTCTTTTATCAATTTTGTAGCTCGTCTCTGCACTTTTTCTAGTGCCATGATATCTTTCTTTAGAACAGGTGCCTAAAATTGCACAGCATATTCAAGGTGTGGTCTTACCAGCGATTTATAAAGAGACAAAATTATATTTTCATCTCGAGAATTTATGCCCCTATTTATATATGACAAAACCTTACTGGCCTTAGCAATGGCAGATTGACATTGCATATTGCTACCTAATTTGTTGTTTATAACAATTCCCAAATCCTTCTCGTGTGTGGTTATCCCTAGTTCACTACTATTTAGGGTGTAAATTGCTTGTGCATTCTTAACCCCGAAGTGCATAACTTTGCATTTTTCTACGTTAAATTTCATCTGCCATTTTAGTGCCCAGTCCCCCAATCTATCTAAATCCCTCTGCAGCAAGGCAATATCCTGCTCACATTTTATTACTTTACAAAGTTTTGTGTCATCTGCAAACACTGATACATGGCTTTCAATGCCCATTTCAAGATCATTTATAAATATGTTAAATAGAAGCGGTCCCAAAACAGAACCCTGAGGGACACCACTTACCACTTTTGTACAGCTTGAAAATTTACCATTTATGACAACTCGTTGTACTCTATCCTTAAGCCAATGTTCTACCCAAGAACAAGAATATTCATCTAGACCAATTTCTTTTAGTTTGAAGACTAACCTATTGTGAGGAACCGTATCAAATGCCTTGGCAAAATCCAAGTAGATCACTTCCACTGCAACACCCTGATCTATATTTCTACTTACTTCTTTGTAGAATGCAATTAGGTTAGTTTGACATGACCTATGTTTCATAAAACCATGCTGATTATTGCTAATAACACAGTTCTTCCCAATGAATTCCTGAATATTAGCCCTTAATAGCCGTTCAAATAATTTGCCAGTCACAGAAGTTAAGCTCACAGGTCTATAATTTCCAGGCAAGGATTTTGAACCCTTTTTAAATATAGGAACAACATCTGCCTTCCTCCAATCCTGCGGTATAATACCTGAAACAAAATGATCTTGAAAAATTAAATACAGAGGTTCACTTATTTCCCCACTTAGCTCCTTAAGTACTCGTGGGTGGATACCGTCAGGCCCCGGAGCTTTATTTACATTAATTTTCTTTAATAGCTGTAGCACCTTGTCTCGAGTTATCCAATCACAAGTTATCTGCAAGTTTGTTGCAGCAATCATTTGCATATCTCTTACCATAGGATCCTCATTAATATATACTGAAGAAAAATAGTTATTTAAAATTTCTGCCTTTTCCTGGTCTTCATTGACTAACAGACCCATATCTGTTTTCAGTGTACCTACACTTTCATTTTTTGTTTTTTTAGAATTAATGTACTTGAAAAAAAAATATTGGGGTTGGTTTTGCATTCTTTGGCTATCAATTTCTCATTTTCTAGTTTAGCCACTTTAATTGCCTTTTTGTAAGTATTATTGGCTTCCTTATCTCTTATATAGGATGCCTCTGATTTGTCTGATTCAATGCTTTAAAAGCCATTTTCTTATTTCTAATCTCTTGTTTTACTTCTCTACTAAGCTACATTGGTTTTAATTTGTTTCTTTTATATTTATTACCCAATGGTACATACTGTAAAATGTACCTTTCTAATATTTGTTTGAATAGTTTCCATTTTTCCTCAGTGTTTTTATCACTAAGGAGTTTATGCCAGTCGATATGTTGTAGAGCTGCCCTAATCTTATTAAAATTGGCTTTTTTAAAATTATACGTTTTAATATACCCCACATGCTTTTGCTTTTGAGTTTATTTCAAAAGTTACTATATTGTGATCACTATTTCCCAAATGCTCCCCTACTTGAATGTTGGTTAAAAGATTAACATTGTTTGTTATAACAAGATCCAGACAAGCATCCTTTCTAGTTGGTGCTTGTACCAGTTGTGACATAAAGGTGTCATTTAACACATTCAAAAAACGAATTCCCCAAGCTGAAGTACTAGTCCCTCTATCCCAATTTATGTCTACAAGATATTGCTCTCTCCTGGTGCTCCTCCTACCTCTCCCAGCGCTCTTTCAGTGTTTTTTTCTCTGGCTCTGCTTTTTCTCCCAAACTCCTCTCTGTTGGTGTCCCTCAAGGTTCAGTCCTTGGTCCCCTACTGTTCTCCATCTATACTGCCTCCCTTGGTAAACTCATTAGCTCCTTTGGCTTCCAATATCATTTCTATGCAGATGACACGCAAATCTACCTGTCCTCTCCTGATCTCTCCCCGTCCCTCTTGACTAGTGTCTCTGACTGCCTCTCTGCTGTTTCTAACTGGATGGCTGCCCACTTCCTTAAACTAAACTCGAGCAAAACAGAAATTCTGGTCTTTCCTCCCTCAAGTGTTGTTACTCCTGTGTCTGTCTCCCTCCAAGTCAATGGTGCTACCATCAGCTCCACCACGCAGGCTCGTTGCCTAGGTGTTCTCTTTGACTCCGACCTCTCCTTCAAGCCTCATGTTCACTCTATCGCCAAGTCCTGTCATTTCCATCTCAAAAACATTGCGCGCATCCACCCCTACTTAACGCCAGATGCGACTAAGGTGTTGGTCCATTCCACTGTACTTTCTCGCCTTGACTACTGTAATCCGCTTCTCAGTGGTCTTACTTGCTCCCAACTTGCGCCGTTACAGTCCATAATGAATGTGGCGGCGAGGCTCATCTTCCTGTCCGCCCGCACCTCCCATGCCTCACCCTTCTGTCAGTCCCTACATTGGCTTCCTACAAAATATAGAGCTCAATTTAAAATTCTGGTTCTTGCTTTCAAATGTCTACATAATGCTGCTCCCACCTATCTATCCTCCCTTATACACAAGTATGTCCCGTCTAGGCCCTTACGATCTGCTGAAGACTTACGTCTATCTTCTGTCCGTACTCCCACCTCTGATGCTCGCCTTCAAGACTTCTCGAGGGCTGCACCGTTCCTGTGGAACTCGCTTCCCTCCTCCGTTAGATGCTCACCCAGTCTCCACTCCTTCAAAAAATAATTAAAAACCCACTTCTTCATAAAAGCGTATCAATTAAACTCTTAATAGCTCCCAACTGATTTCTCTTCTGTAGCTGTCACTAGTCTAATACTATCCTTACTTTTTTGTGTCATTTTACCCAACTCCCTCTAGCATGTAAGCTCATTGAGCAGGGCCCTCAACCCCTCTGTTCCTGTGTGTCCAACTTGTCTGGTTACAACTACATGTCTGTTCGTCCACCCATTGTAAAGCGCTGCGGAATTTGACGGCACTCTATAAATAATATAATAATAATAAAAATAATGTCCGGGTAATTAAAATCTCAAATAATTAACGTGTTACCCCAATTTGCAGCTTTACCAATTTGCTCTAACAGCAGTTCTTCCTTGTAACGGATTACCTGGCACCCCGACTGGGTACCTCCATTAAAGGATGCTCCTAGCGTTTCCTGAGGACTCCAAGCACTCTGGCAGACACCACAATCACCGAACCGGAGAAACATATAAATTCTCTCAAGCATATGAATGCTGTATACAGCCGAATAGGAAAAACCATGCAAATAGGTTTACACTCCTAGCAGTCAAACTGGAACAGCATTCAATAAATCCTTCCCCAATAATGAGACGACACTTCACTTTGAGGGTTAAGCAGGAACTGTACAGCCTCTTTTATTCCCAATCCTCAAACATAGTACTGCCTACAGGGTTTTACAGAACAACCAATAAATAAGTACAATACACACAGACACTCCCACACACAATCCTCCCCTCTGCCTGTGATATGATTACTGAACACAATGGGAAATGTAATTATCACAGACAGAGAAATACAGTTTTATAAAACACATCACAGGGACCCCAAAACATGCAACAATCCCATATAAAGTATATCCTCAGAACCGGGGGATCTGGGTGAACCACATATCCAAAATTTAACCAGATCAGTTCAGTAGTTTGGAGGATACAGTTTAATGCAGATTCCGCAGAACATATACAGGCTATGTAAAAAATAATTACTGTATAATGTGTCCCCTGTTGTATAGTTTAAAACTACTGCACGATGTCTTTGTGCACCAAATACCGGCGAGATGGCACCGTGTAGAAAAGTCACAACAGTGTCTGTGAGTTAAAATGGCCGCCATCCATTGTTCTCACCATGTGCTTCATCCATTGTTCTCACCATGTGCCTCTGATACATGAAATGGTGGCCACCCAGTAACTCCACAGTATGTCCCCAGATGGTTCTTAAAGGGCAAGCAGATATCTACCCATAAAGCTTCCACATTTTCCTCGTCACACTCCACATGCCTAAGATTTGACTTTAACTCATGGCTGACATACAAACATACCCCACCACCCTTCTTGTTTTTCCTATCCTTCCTAAATAACGTGTACCCATTTAGGTTAACTGCCCAGTCATGTGTCTCATCCCACCATGTTTCTGTTATACCTATTATATCGTATTGTTTAGTGTATGCTCTGTCCTAATAATTTGTTGAGGTCTCCTCCTCGCCAGTTGCCCCTAACCTTGTGTATACCCATAAACTGGAGTTGAGTGGGATCACTGTTATGGGCCACAGTGAAATGGTGTGATACACTATGTCCCTCAAATTTTATACAATTTATACACAAGGTTAGGGGCAACTGGCGAGGAGGAGACCTCAACAAATTATTAGGACAGAGTGAGATGAGGTGGATATTCAACCTCGGGACTTTAAAACCCCGGGGTTTGAATATAGACTTCGAACTCTGCCATTTTATTTAAATAGATATATTTTATTTACTTATTGGGTCCGATTGGGTTTATTCCCTTTCTTTCCTGTAATTCAATATACCTTTCTTTATAATGTTTATATAAATATTTTTTATATAATTTTTTATATAATATTTATACACCATTCTTCATATTTCAATAAAATGTATTGTATATCACTTCTCTATTCAGTGGCATATTACCCATGCTTTAATATAACATTTACTGTGAATACCACTTAAAGAATATAGATTTAATTTCCTATTGGATAAGTATCCAATAAGGACATCTATTCCAGCACATATTTATTTAATACTATCCCTTTAAAAATATATATCACTGAAGTACCTTATGCACTTTGAATATTGTAAGAATCACTAATTATAACTTCACTATATTTATATTATGTAAACCATTTTGATACTTTACAGCATTTAGCATTACCACCATATAATTATTTCTGTTATTATTATCTTTATGCCTTTTCGCTATTTCCAGCATTTGCCACCTATTTTGGAGGGGGAGGAGCCAACGGATGTGCCGCCACGCCTTAGGGGCGTGACACACTGACACGCCCCCAGACCACTCCCTCCTACATCTCAATCCCCTCCCTCCGACCTGCACGCATGGGAGATGTGCGGCAGGGTCGGAGTGGCTGGGAGGTTCCGGGTGGCGGCTAAGTGGCGATCACGTGGTTACGTGACGTCACTTCCGCCAACCACCCGGACGAAATAAAAGCATTTCCGCCAACCAACACTGTCCACCAATGAAAAGAATAAGCAAATAAAGGTGCCAATAGTTACTACCTATTAAAGGCACACATACATACCCCCTACACAAGCAAGATGTAAACTTGATTATGATTGGACAAAATGCATTTAGCTCATTAAAGGGGAAGACCCAAGAGACATTTAAAATGGAAGATTCAGAGGACCAACATTACAGCTGACTGAAGAAGCTCTATTTGAGAGTGAAACGCGTATTGGCCATTTTTAAAGGGCTTTTATTGAGGACTTTTTATTACATTTGTTTTTATATTGATTTTATACCAATACATTTGCCATTTTCATTTAAGACCCCATTCAAGTCCTTTTTCGGAGCCTCCAAGGAATCTTCATAGGGGTAGTGCCATTCCCATCCAAATTGGCACATAACCTATATACCTAGAGCCAGGATCCATAGGCTCAGGACCAGGTGAGCACCACATTTATTAAACACATATTTGTGTTTTTATCGCTACAAATCCACACATTGGTCTGCTCTCTTTTTGTATTTCCGAGAATTTCCGAGAATTTCTCCAAGTCAAAGTAGGAGGGTGGTGCTACCATAAAAGCACACAAGCCTTAATACGGAGCCAGTGTTTTCCATATACAGGCTCCCTGAAATGTGAGTGTATAATCCATTACGATACTACTATAATCACTGCAAAGCCACTTTAAGTACCATCTGCACTATATTGTATCTTTCTGTATTTTATTTTGACATGTACCCCATATTGTACCATTGAATGAGACAAAGTTTGGTAAGTTTTGTGTTTGCGCACTCCACTTATAGGTGTAGGTCTTTGTCACTTACACCGCACAAATATTTACTAATCTGTTTAGTGGAATAGAGGATATTTCCACACAAGTGTATAGAGCTGCCTGTAAATCACTTTTAGACTCTTTTGAGCACTTTTGTTATACACATTCCTCCGTAAAAAGAGGTAACCTTTGATGAGTGTGAATGCATAGCATGTAAATGCAACATTGCATAGGTTCGACTAAACTCCCACATGTTGGGAAAACCCATTCCCCCACTAAATGTATTATCACAGAGAATCTTTATTGAGATTCTTGGTTTCTTGTTTAAACAAATACATTTTCCTACTGCCATTTGAAATTGCGTACAGAAGAAGGGAGGAAGTTGTAAAGGGATTAATCTCAAGTTATAAAGTCATTTAGGTAGTATATAGGATTTAATAATATTCAGTTTGCCCATCCATGGTATGAGCAATTTTTTCCATTCTCCCAGTTGAAAAAAAAAAGGTAATTTAGTAGATCTTGATAATTCAATTAATCTATTTGTGTAAAGTCTTTTGCAATTGTTATCCCCAAATAATCAATTTCATATATACATCTATATATATATATATATATATATATATATATATATATATATAAATATCCAAAAAATACAGGCACTCCAGGAATTCTCAGTAATACAAGTTTTCTTTTATTCAGTTCAGGACGTCAACGTTTCAGCTCCTCATGGAGCTTTCATCAGGACCATGATGAAAGCTCCATGAGGAGCTGAAACGTTGACGTCCTGAACTGAATAAAAGAAAACTTGTATTACTGAGAATTCCTGGAGTGCCGGTATTTTTTGGATATTTATAATTTTTGCTACCAGAGCACCAGGTACCATCGTATTGTTTTGTTGGAGTGCAAGAACACTTTCTCGTTTTTATATATATATATATATATATATATATACTAGTAATAGTTTTTATTGATCCAGGCAGTCCCTCTGCATTCAGCACTGTGGGCAGCTATTGGGACCATGTGATCGCTCACATGGCCCCCGGGGGCCTGATTTGCCATGGGATGGCTGCCTGGGCTGTCAGGTAGTCCTCCCAAAGCGTTGCGTCGGAAATGTAAGTATTCCGGCGGCTTCAGTGCTCGAAGCCGTTACGGTGTTCTATTCCTCTGCAAAGGCTTTAAAGCCCAGTTAATGCGGAATGGCATAGAACGCCATAACAACGTTAAGGGGTTAAAGAAAATATTGTCTAGTTCTATTGAAACTAAGGAGCTGGCAAACCCTGTCTAAATGATTACTTCAACCCCAATGACCTGTTAGTAGGAGTCTGAATGTACAGTGTATCTCTTGCCGCACATCGAGAGATATAATCACTTTTACAATAAAAAATTCCTTACTTCTCTCGCTGGTTAAGAGCATGTGCATGTCCTCTGAGCTGTTAAAACAGTCCAATGAAAGACTTCTATATGAAGTTTTCGATTGGACCACAAGAGTGCAGGGATGACATTAGAGGGAGGCGTGGAGATTTAAACTTACCTACCGCCTGCTCTGCCTGTTTAAAGCTTCCTCCCTACCTCCAGACCAATATTTCCTGCTCTAGGACTCTGAGTCAGCTGTAGTCAGTCTGAAAGAGCCTTGACTGTTCATGGCACTGTCCCCCAAGACTGAACACAGCGATCTCCTGGAGGGAGAGAGGAAAGTACTGGCATGAGAAAGTGTCACTGGGGAACACTAGAAAAAGTGCAGAGACGAGCTACAAAATTGATAAAAGGAATGGAGCATTTTAGTTATGAAGAAAGGTTAACAAATGTAAATCTCTTTAGTTTGGAAAAATGGCGCCTGAGAGGGGATATGATAACATTATACAAATATATTCGGGGCCAGTACAAACCATTATCTGGAAATCTATTCATAAACAGGGTTATACATAGGATACGAGGTCACACATTTAGGCTTGAAGAAAGGAGATTTCATCTAAGGCAAAGAAAAGGATTTTTTACAGTAAGAGCAATAAGGATATGGAATTCTTTGCCTGAAGAGGTGGTTTTGTCAGAGTCTATACAGATGTTTAAACTGCAATTGGATAAATACTTGCAAAAACATAACATACAGGGATATAATTTCCAATTAGTGGGGTAATAGCTGCTTGATCCAAGGAGACATCTGACTGCTATTTTGGGGTCAAGAAGGAATTTTTTCCTAGTTTGTTGCAAAATTGGAAGCGCTTCAGACTGGGTTTTTTGCCTTCTTTTGGATCAACAGCAAAAGCATATGTGAGGAAGGCTGAACTTGATGGACGCAAGTCTCTTTTCAGCTATCTAACTATGTAACACCGTAGAAGCCAAGTACAAAGAGTCGGACGCAGGTCTGTTCAGGAAGTAAAGGTCTTTATTCTCACCGATCGGGTCTCAGCTTGATACAACAGATGCTTGTACTTGTATAAACCACATTGAGATTTCAGCCTACTAAATTTTGGGCCTTGCTGAAATCCCATCACATTCCCCCCCTGTGATGCATCTGATATACAATACTCTAGATGCATCACTCTCCATAATTTGCCAACAACACTCAAGTAACCACAAAACAGGAAAGACCATGTAAGCATTCTAGCTCAATTTTACGATCTCTCAACACTCATCGACCTGATTACCAATGTGGGCTAGAGGTTCATATCTCCAAATGGCCATTACATGTGCTGCTGTCTTTCTTTCTATGGTGCTCTTAATAATACTACATATAGATCGAATTACTAATGGAATCAGGCAATGCAGGAAGAGGCATAAGAAAATAATAAATACCACTCCTCCTACCAGTGCTTTAATCCCTCCAAACTGTTCATACCAGCTCCCAAACCAACTACTTGGATTATACCCGTTCCAGATCTGAGTGGGTACGTGCGTTAGTTTAACCATGTGGCTTGTTAGGTCAACCACAGCTTGCCCTTCATAATCTATATGCAGGCAGCAATTACTAAGATTAAACTTTCCACACACACCTCCTTCTACTGCTTTTAAATAGTCAAGAGCCAGCCTATTTTGGTAAATGACTGACCTCGTGCGGGTATTCTGTTTTGCCAGAAGATTAAGTGCTTTAGCCGTCTCATTGGTTATATTCTCAACCACTGGCTGTAATCTTATGATGTGGTTGAGCATGTATATGGGGTTTTGGTAACCATAAGAACCATCTTTAGCCCAGGTAGTAGGTCCATAGTAATTAAAAATCCGCTGGGGTGGCAATTCATCATCTTCCCAATTACCTATATTCAAGGATTCTCACTTCCTTCTGTGATTTACATCATAGACCTTAACTCCCAAGGTCTCTCCTGTTTCAATTGGTAACAAGAAAAATTATGGTTTGAGCATAGCTAGCACACATGCCCCCTCCCAATATTGTGGTAATTCTGAATATGCCTTCTTACCACAAATCCAGTATAAACTTTCTGGGGCTCTCCAATTAGATGTGGCCGATAGATCAAACCATACTTCTCATAAATTGGTGTAATTAGCAAAAGGATTAGTAGGTTCTGAGATATTTGAAGCTGACCACCAAGTAGTATTATAGGTACTCGCATTATATGCCTTCTGCCCTAAACAAGTTAACTGCAAGTCAATCCCTACAAGCGCGCTGTCTTGGCGTCATACTTGACTCTGGTCTCACCTTTGAGTCTCACATCCAGTTTGTTGCCAAGTCCTGTAGGTTCCAACTCAAAAACATAGCCTGCATCCGCCCCTTTCTTACGCAAGATGCTACCAAGGAGCTTGTCCATGCTCTAGTAATTTCCCGCATGAATTACTGTAACCCTATCCTGATTGGTCTCCCCAAAAGCCGTACTGCCCCGCTACAGTCTGTAATGAATGCTGCAGCTAGACTGATTTTCCTATCCAGTCGGTCCTCTCACACCTCGCCCCTCTGCCAGTCCTTACATTGGCTCCCTGTATCCTATAGGAGTCAATTCAAAGTGCTAACCCATACATTTAAAGCACTGAACAATTCCAGCCCCTCTTATATCTCTTCACTGATCCAGAGGTATGCCCCTCCTCGTACCCTCCGCTCTACCCGCGACCACCTCCTGACCGCTGCTCGCACCCGTACGGCCAACTCGCGCTTGCAGGACCTCTCACGGGCGGCTCCTCTCCTTTGGAATAACTTGCCTACTGCCATCAGACTCTCCCCTAGTCTTCAATCATTTAAGAAGGGCCTTAAAACCCATCTCTTCAGGAAAGCGTATGGCCTCCCAGAGTAATCTCTCCCTTACATACCTGTCTCTTGCTCTCTCCTATGGGATAGTGCTTTGCTCTCTCCTCCAGCTCTGCTTCACTCCTACTTGATATTTCCTATCCTAATGTTTCTAATACCCCACCTCCTATAGACTGTAAGCTCATTTGAGCAGGGTCCTCTTCAACCTATTGTTCCTGTAAATCTTCTTGTAATTGTCTTATTTATTGTTACATCCCCCCTCTCAAAATATTGTAAAGCGCTACGGAATCTGTTGGTGCTATATAAATGGCAATAATAATAATAATAATAATAACTCGCCTACAGGTGTATTATACATTGGGCCTCCCCTAGCTAAGCATACATGACCTATTATGGATGTTTTTAACTGCCGTTCCAATTTTTCCCTTATGCTTATTTGATTACTGGATTGGGAAGACATCTGTTGTTAATTTGTCTCAGAACCTGGGTACCATACTTCTCTTGCCTCCCATGGCCATTGATCTCCCATGTTTGTACCTCCACATACAAAGCAGTTAGTTATATTAAGACTACTTGCAATACTCTCAGCCAGATCAATAAACAGATTCTTAACATTGTGGGGAACCTTATCTTCAATACTCATGCTCATCTCCTCATAAAAGGAATGGAATACATGATGAGTTTGAGCATTCATGTTCTCGGTTTCAAGGCCTACATATATTATGGCTCCTAAATCTGTCCCGGTACCATATATTGGGAAACTGAAAAGATTCCCAAACTTTTTAATAAACTGCTGCGGATTGGAAATTGTTAGGTGTACAGGACTACACTCCATTGTTTTACAATAAGGTGTAGTTGGCAACCTCTCAATTATCATATCTTGGTCTACTGTCTTTCCCCAAGTAGCCCAACCGTACACATGACCAATATGGGCAGAAGTTGAAATCCCTATTTGGTTGAAGTCCCTATTTGGACAATCAGCATCAGTAGATCTTCTACTAGGACCTAAATATTTATCAATGAACCCATAGGTTCGTTCCCACTTAAGATTATCACATACGTTCCAAGGTTTCCCACTGCCTGAATTTGCCTTACATGCATCAAATAGTAGGATGCCAGTAGAATGTATAGTACTTAACAAAGTTCTATTTGTCAATGTCCCTTGAGAGTAGGTATTTCAAAGAACCAACCAGATTGTACGGGGTTGGAATTGGAGATCGAAACACTTGGGTTCACCTGACACACACTATAATCAGTGTCTAAATACCAACATCTAGACACAGTTCCTTTACATTCATAATGCGAGTGCCAAATAAGGGTTTGGGATATCTGGTTACCTGTCTTTGTAGTCTTAATACAACTAACACAGCTCTGTATGTCCTCTGTATGACCTTTACGTTCCTGATATATTATAAAAACACTAAAACACACAAAGAAATACATTATGATGGAAGTCTTCATCCTTTTTTTCGACCGTGCAACGGCACCTCAGCTTCCCGCTTGTGAGGGCTGCAAGGAATGTTGTCCGTCTGATCCTCTCTACCCTTCACAGAGGTCCCTACGAGACACTCTGGCTATGTAATGTAGGTAGGTGGTCAGGCTTTATTATGGCCGTCAAAACACCTACTTGCTGCTCTCTAATATCTTTCTCAAGCACGGTTAAAATCGTCTTGTACCTTTAATCAAACTTCAGACACTGCTTTTTTCCCAGTAGCTCCTACTACAGTGACAGTCTTTCCAGAGGGAGGGGCTACCAATTTGGTCACAACAGAGTGTTCAGCCCCCGTGTCAATCATGAAGGGAATTTTTCTCATCAATAGTCCTCCATGACTGTATCAGCCAGACCCACAAAGTTCCTACCGTCCTTATATTTTGGTCTCTGAGTAGGGGGATAGTATCTACCTTCCTGGAAATTTCCCCTGTTACTACTATTGCTCCCTCCAAAACCTCCTCTTCCTCTAAAGCCACCTCTATAACCACTTTGTCCTCTTCTCTCATCTTGCCTATCACCTGCTATATATCCCCTCTGTGGCAGTCACTTTTCCAATGTCCTCTCTGCAACACGCATATTGATTTCCACCTAACTGTGTTCTGTCATTCCTAATCTCACCTTCCTTTTCCATCTCTCCTCCTTGTCTACCCACTCCTGTAATTGCTACAGCTAGCATATTCACTTTCTTTTTCATTCTGAATTCCTCCTCACGCTTCCCTTTTCATATAAACCCTGTTTGCGACTTCCATTAACTATGTTATGGACAACCCTGCAAATTCCTCTAACTTTTGCAACTTTTAATGTCATTCTGGGCCTGGCTGACAAATGCTGAATGAATCATACAAGAACTCAGGGTCTTTGGGATAAAAAAAGGTATAAAGTCTGTATGATTCAAGTAGTCTCTCATAAAAAGGCACTGGGAGATTCATCAGGTTTTTTTTTTGTAACACAGCTTAACATGTTTATAGCACTTTTCCCAACTGCTTTCATGCCAGTAATAATGACGTGTTGGTAGGCTTTTAAATGAATCATATCAGCACCATTTACATTCCAGTTAGGATCCATATTAGGAAAATGGGCAGTAGCCCAAGCCGCTGGGTTTGCTTGGTTTTGGGTACGGGCAGTCTCCTCAAGAGCTTTAATGGCCGCTCGGTTAATACGGATCCTTTCCTCAGAATTAAAAAGAGTTAATAGCTGCTGACAATCAGCCCAAGTAGGGTTGTGGGTTTGTATGATTGATGTGACCAAATCAGTCATAGCTTGCTGTTTTCCCATATATGAGGGGTTATGGGTTTTCCAATTAAACAGATCGGTATTTTTAAAGGGTACATATACACATACAGGGTCTCAGTCTCTCAATTGCAACTGGCCATTGCCCTCAATATGTGTTGGGCCAGGTGTAAATCAGAGAGGCATCTGTAAATGCCAGATTGGAGGGTACCAGTACTCCAACATATTAAAACCAGACTATGGAACTTTTATAGCATTAGGTGGGTGGAGGAAGGTAAATTAAGCATCCCAGTTTGTAATTAAGTAAAGGGGATATCTTAGACAAGGCTGGGAGGGGCCCATCCAGTAACAAAAAAAAGGGTAAAAGTGTATTCCAGCATCTTACACCATTGATCATTTCTTTCCAGTTGTATTTTAGACTGTTACTGAAGGTACACAGGGCTCAGTAGTTATAGTGCTATGCCAGTGATTATGGTACAATGCCATTGCTGAGAATTATCTGATCTAATGGACTCAGTTACTGTTATTAAGAATTCTCCTCACAATTTTGACTGTTAATAAAATTCAATAATAAAATATGCTAAAATACACTCGTACCAAAAAGGGAGTCAGTTCAGAATACAAAGAACCAGTGGGGGTAGGTACAGAAATAGGAGAGCTTAAAGCAAAAGAACTGACGTCTGAGATAGGTATGTGGGTAGGTGGGGACAAAAGAGCAGGGGGAGTGCAAATACCAGCTGCACCAGTTTTTGTTTGGGAGGAAGAGTAGGGGGTTGGTAAAGGGAGATATTCGGGGGGGGGCGGGGGGGGGTGTCCAAACTAGGTGGAGTTTAGGCCTTAGTGGACAAACAAGTTCTGACAACCATGAGGCTGCATTGTTCCTTGTGGCATAACTTGATCCAACTAGGCTGTTTCTCAACAATCTATTTCCAAGCGATTTAACCAAACCTAGAGCTGGCGGATCTCCGCCTGGACCGGGCACACCGAGTACCGAAACCTCAAAACCTAGCGCATGACGTCCCAAGGAACATAGTGACACAAAGGAAGGCCTCAGCTATGCTGCCCACCTATGAAGGAATCTCCCTCTTCGCCGACCTCTCACCGACAACAATGGCCAGGAGAAGGGACTTCATCAACATCACGAAATGCCTCAGAAACAACAAGATACCCTACAGGTGGGGATTCCCTACCAAACTCCTTATCTGGCGTAATGGCTCCCTAACAAAGATTGAAGATCCGGCTCTGGGAATGGACAAACTCAAGACCTGGGGCCTGTTCCCAGACAATAAAACATCCACTGCCCAAGCCTACCTAAGGAAGGTGACCACGGATTGGACCAAGGCCTAAGAGATGATACTTGCCGGCTCCAGTCTGATTCCGCCACTCTGACAAGCTCCATGTGACTCAACATGGTGATTATCCCAATCCGGGAATTGCATGGCACGAAGGACCGTCAGCACCCACGTGAGTATGTTCACTCAACCTCTCCCTACCCCTCCCCCCAAGCCCAGTATAAAGAAAAATACCTCACTACTGCAAAATTTGCCCACCCTGACGCCTCGTGATCCTAACCTTAAGCAATAAGACTTGCCGCTCAGGAGCCTCGCAAAGACTGCTTACAATAGCGGGCGAAGGGACTACTTAACCCAGCACGGGTAAGATGTACTTACCCTCTCCCCACCACCACCAAGTTTCAAGGGAGAGGCACATGCCCGACCTACTCACGGAACTATACAAAGACAGCCACCGGTCAACGTTCCCCCATACCCTTCTCAGAGGGGGTTTGGTTCTAAAAGAGGTACAGGCCTCACCGAATATCGAATGCCCCCCCGATACTCTCACGGGACACCACCCGCCGCTGTGACCCCCTCTCAGTGCAGTAGAGGGTGTGAGCTCGGCGGTGGGGTCCTCTACATGATGCTTAATAGCTATTTGAAATGTATATACTTTATTTTGTTATATGGTTTTGTTATCAAGGTTATAAATCAGGATGTTCCCCTTGCCCTAATCACTGTCCCCCCCCCCCCCGAGATGCTCCCCCTCCGCTACTGGGTAAGACACGGGGAAAAAAAATAGACTCATCCCACTAGTTCTACCATGTAACAACAATGGGTAATGCTACACCATCTAGGCCCTACGGCCACCCCAACTATTTGCCCTCCGCCCATAAATTCCGCTTAGTGTCCCTAAATGCCCATGGGCTAAACACCCCACAAAAACGCAGGCTGGCGCTCTCCCAATTACGCACCCTACACGCCTCTGTAGCCTGCATACAGGAAACCCACTTTTCGATTAAAAACCCACCCAAATTCTCGTGCGCATCTTATCCACAAGCCTACCATGCCACAGCACCAAATAAGACACGAGGAATCAGCATCCTCTTTCACTCTGATTGGCAATTTAAATGTGAGGTAGAACACAAAAGCCCCGATGGCAGGCTTTTAATACTAGTAGGATCGCTAAATAATGTCCAGGTGACCGTAGTCAATCTGTATGCCCCCAACACCAACCAATATGACTTCATTAGGAAAGCTTTACGACAAGTAGACCAGAAAAAGAGAGGGTAGACGCTTATATGTGGGGACTTCAATTGTGTACTGGACCCTGATCTAGATAGGACTGGCAAACCTGGCTCCCACCTGCGATCCACACAATTAGGGACAAAGGTAACAGCACTCATCCACTCATATGGCCTACACGATACATGGCGGGCTCTATATCCAGCCTCTAAAGACTATGCATTCTACTCCAAGGTACATGATCAATATTCCCGGATAGATATGTGCTTAGTGGACGCAAAAACACTAGAAACTCTAGACGAGGTCTCTATAGCCCCAATAACTTGGTCGGATCATGCCCCCCTCACATCAGTTTTTACTACGCTCCACCCGGTCCGGGGTCGGGGACAGTGGAGACTGAATGAATCTCTGATAGACAATGTAGAGAGGGCAGCCGAGATACAAAGTGCCCTGGTGCACTACTTTGTGGATAACCACTACACCGACACGAATGTCGCCATGATGTGGCTTGCCCATAAGGCGGTCACGCGCACGACAAGGGGCGAAACTGAAGCGCCAACTGACACAAAAAAGCAGGACCTTGCTAACCGATTTAAAGCAGGCAGAAACACGTCACAAGACCTCCCCTACTCCCCTACATACTCCAATAGGCAGGAGGTACAAAAGATCAGGGCCACCATAGAAGCACTACAGATGCAGCAAGTAGAACGGGCAATTCGCAAAATGAAAACCAACTACTATAGACAGGGAAATAGAGCTAGCAAAATATTAGCCTCCCAACTCAAGGGTGAAAATCCCATACATCAAGGACGACACGGGCACCAAAATTAAAAACCCCAAGGCAATAGTAGACAAATTTGTCCAATTTTACGAAAGGTTATATAACCTATCTGGAGAGGCAACCCAACACCAACCCAGCCCCCAAGACATTGCCACCTTCCTGGAAGCGGTGACTCTCCCCAGGCTCTCCAACAGGCAGGCCACTGCATTGACCAACCCAATTGAAGCCTCCGAGGTATCCAAAGCTTTGCATGACACACCTAGACACAAAGCCCTAGGCCCAGACGGCTTCTCCACCCACTACTACAGGGTCTTTGAGGACCAGCTGCTTCCCCACCTCACGGCCTTATTCAACCATATTCTAGAGTCAGGTGATATACCCCCGGAAATGTTGGAAGCCACTATTATTACGCTTCCCAAACCAGGCAAAACTACTGACTCGTGCACTAACTACCGCCCAATATCACTCCTTAACGGTGACACACAGTTGTTTGCTAAGGTCCTTGCGAACAGAATCCGCCCTATATTAGCTCAATTAGTCTCCCCGGAACAGTCAGGGTTTGTCCCTGGGCGACAAGTGGAGGACAACACCAGGCGAGCCCTTGACATAATGGAACTCATGAACAGGGATGGGTCACAGGGCTTGTTGATGGCCTTGGATGCGGAGAAGGCCTTTGACAGACTCCACTGGGGTTATATGACAGAGGTCCTCTGCAGGTTCAACTTCCCGACAAAATTCTTGACCGGGCTCCTATCCCTTTACTCGTCCCCCCAAGCCACAGTCATGAACTCCGGTTTCGTCTCCAGACGATTCGCCCTAACGAACGGCACAAGGCAGGGATGCCCCCTATCCCCTCTCATTTTTATCCTTGTGCTGGAGACTCTGCTTTATAAAATCAAAACTGACCCCAACATCACAGGCACACCCTCCCCGATAGGCCCACAAAAACTAGCAGTATTTGCTGATGACCTTCTTCTCTTCCTAGCGAACCCTTCGGATTCCCTACCAGCTCTCCTGGACCTATTACAGGAATATGGCCAAGTCTCTTACTACAAAAATAATGTAGCAAAAACACAAGTACTCCCATTGAACATGCCAGGATCCCAACTCACGACCCTACGAACACTATATCCCTTTGAATGGAGGAAGGACACCATTTCATATCTAGGCACACAACTGGCACCTTCCAAACGGCTCCTCATCCAACATAACCATGGGCAGCTCATAGCAAAAACAGGGCGGGTATTGGAGGGTTGGGGAAACAAAAACAAACACACATCATGGTTGGGGCGCATCAATGCCATAAAAATGATTATACTACCACAATTATTATTTCTATTCAGGGCCCTGCCTATCAGTTTACCAAACTACACCCTTCGAGCGTCAACGCACACATATGGAGGAAAAAACCACCCAGGGTCTCACTAGCGAACATAAGTGCCTCACGTAACCAAATACTACCTAGCAACGAACCTATTTCAGACGGCGCGCCTCCTCTCCTCTTCGGACTGCCCACTGTGGCACCGACTGGAGAGTGCGGTCTGTGCACCCCACTCCCTTAAGGACCTAATTTTGATTCCAGCAAAGCCCAACCTCGTCTCACCAACCTCCTTACGACAACCAAACTGTCCCTGCAGCTATGGCTGCGATGGACCCCGAAAATGCTCAGTGAGAAGGTGGAGACCCTCGCCCCACAAATGAGTCTCCAGCACCATACACATGACCTGGCCCTGAGCGGGTGGATAAATAGAGGGGTAACGAGGATAGCACACCTCTACGGGGCGAACGGGCTGTTGCCGTTCCCGGATCTCCAGAGCCAGTACCATCTACCAAACAGCAAAATATTCACGTACTTGCGTATAAAACATATAGTAGGGGTTGCCAGTAAGGCACTGGCAACAACACAATCTCAAAACCTCTTTGACTTACTATGCCAAGGCCTAAAACCCCCCCAAAACCACTCTCCCTGTGTTACCAAAGATTACTAGACATAGACAGACCAGCCAAACAATCATACATGCTCAAATGGGAATAGGAGCTGAACTGTGAACTCGAGCCTGCGAAGTGGATAGGGGCCATGACTTTAGTTAAACGGGCGACACGGTGCTTAGATCATGTAGAATCAGCCTACAAGATATGGATGCCGTGGTACTACACACCACACAGGCTGGCCCCAATATACCCAGGGGTACAGGATAGATGCTAGCGCTGCAGCCAACAAGCGGGAAATACGAGCCACATATTCTGGTACTGCCCGGCACTTAACCAATACTGGCAACAAATCCAAGACATAATCAATTCCAAAATAGGTAAACGAATACCACTCAAGCCAGAACACTATCTGCTCCACATGCTACCTCGAGACCTTACAGCCTACGAAGCAGCGCTGATTACCCACATCACCTTAGCCGCTAAAACATGCATAGCTGCTCTGTGGAAAACTACAACAGTACCTGATATAAAGGCAGTACTCGCCAAAGTAAACCTCACCAAACAGTACGAGCAGATGGCACATACAATAGGTGGAACACTAGAACACTATAACAGATCCTGGTCTAAATGGTGATATATGTGGTGATACCAGCATGTCTAACTACACCCTATCAAGCTTTATAGCAAGAGAGCATCTCTACCCCCTTACCCCATCCTCCCCTACATTGCATCCCTCTCCCAGTTAACTCCCTCCCCCGCAAAATAAGGGCTTATGTTGCTTTACCAAGCCCCAAAATACGAGATGATGAGTAGGGCAAATTATGCCTCGTTTCCACTGAGCGGATCGGTTCGGGTTGGTACAGTTTGGAAGGTTTAGAATGGACCAGCCCATTCTGGTGAGCGTTTCCACTGCAAGTCAGACCTTCAGGGCCATGCAGGGTTTAGAAAAAATGCTCTTCCTGTCCACCAATCAATGGATTGTATAGTAGATCCGCCCTAACCGAACCGTTCCATTTTCTATGGCCCTACATCTGAAGCAGGGCCCTGAATGGATCGGTACGGTTCGCTTGTATGGACCACTTTCATAATGGAAACACCCAAAATAGCGAACCGTACCGAACTGAACCGAACCGATCCGCTCAGTGGAAACGAGGCATTAGTTTCCAGCCCACACAACACGCAAAAATACAAAAATAAAAAGAAAACGGTAATGCATGTTTAACTGTTAACTATCCGGCCCACCCCAAAGGAGAGCAGAGGACACTGGCTGGGTGCTGCTCCCCAGGTGCCTGGGGGATACCACCTAGAGGCATAATATCACACCATAGAGCGTTCCCAGCCTACCAGGTACCTCAAGCGGGGCATTACTCACCACTTATAACAAAGTCATGAATGTCAACTAAAACGCAATGTTGTACCACTGCCACAAGGATATATTGTTCAATGCCGCTGAAAACTGTCATTACCTTACGTCCTCTGTTATTATGTACCAAGTGTAGATTGTGCAATGTCTGTTATTGTGTCAATCCAAACCTTTTCATCCCAATAAAAATGAAACATTTAAAAAAAAAAAAAAGAACAGGCCGTTCTCTGCTACACAGAGTATTTTAATCTTTTGGAAGACAGTGTAACATCATAATCATAAACAGCATATCCCTTAGCAAAGGTCTTTAACATACAAGACAAAGGACCAACAGTTTTTGAATCCGACGCACCCATAATTTCAACGGAGAGTCCGATTGAAAGCAGTACAAATATTACAAACACAATTGACACACAAATCTCATTATCACTAACACCACGTGGCGCAGTTACCAGGTCAAAACACACACGTACACGCACGCACAGGATCCTCACATGTTTCACAACATGACGACGTCTCACACATACAGAACAAAATCAAAACCCACCAAAAACTATACAATTATCTATGCAGTTATAAGCCAAATCCCACCAAAAGCTATACAATTATCTATACAGTTAATCAACATCTAAACCACCCGATCCCATAATAGTTAAACAATTTCATATCAACGGTCAGTGGTTATGGTACTGTCAGTGGTTATGGTATTATAAAGTAGTTATGGTACCATTAAGTAGTTATGGTCTTGTAATTACAATGTCAGTCAGTATTTTTTTAATATAGTGATTATAATGTCAGTAGTTGTGGTATCAGTCAATGGTTATGGTATTGTGTGTAATTAAATACTATCTGCACTTTACAAGTCCGCTAAACAGCAAAGCTCAAATTTTAGCAAGACATACATATTACAGACTAGAGCGTATCTATACAATATTTACATCAGCCCAACTAATATTCTAAACTGGACAGCACCTCGAGATCTAGCGAAAGGAATTTACAACAGCGTCCGACTAGTCTATGCTGTCCAGGCACCACAATCTAGTGAACGGAATTTACACCAGAGTTCACTTAGTCTAAATACTTTGAGATCTAGCGAAAGGGATTTACAACATAGTTCGCTTAGTCTCCACATGCCAATATCCACGATCTAGTTCACTTAGTCTAGATACCGGAGTCCGACTGAACATATATACACCAGAATTCAGCCAGACAAACAGACCCTATGCTAAACGGGCTAACTACAGAGCGTTTAGCGTCAGACGGTGTACCTTCATCTCTTCCCCCCATGCGGGGAGGTCAGTCAGATACAGATTTTACCCCTAGTGGGTTACCATAAGTTCCTGGACCTGGGTTCACACTTCATTGACGGGACACCTCGATACTCACTGCGTAGAAGCCGATGGTCTCCTGGACAAAAGGCCAGTGGCGCCGAGACGAAAGGAGGTCCAAGCAGTAACAGTCCAGGGGTGTTGCCGTGGAAGAATAGGTAAAATTTCACCATCTCAGGAATATCTGCCCTTGGCTTCCTGGACCAATGCACCAGATATGATACCGGGGAACACGGTAGAAGCCAAGTACAAAGAGTCGGACGCAGGTCTGTTCAGGAAGTAAAGGTCTTTATTCACACTGATCGGGTCTCAGCTGAACTCCTGTTCAAAATGTCTGAGCACCCAGCACATGGTGAAGAGGCATCCACCACTCATACCCATAGACCAATCAACAAACAGATATACAGGATCACCTTATATGGGTAGGCACCATGGATACTTAGACGAATGGAATGTGGTTTCAGTTTTTGCACATGCTCAATACACTGATGACAGTAACTTAGCTACATGTAACTTGATACAACATATGCTTGTACTTGTATAAACCACATGTAGATTTCAGCCTACTAAATTTTGGGCCTTGCTGAAATCCCATCACAAAAGTACACGACTGGGGCCTCTGGGACAACTCAGGAATGTAAAGTACACACACGCTACTACTCATGCTGTTACACACACATACTGCACAACCTGCTTCACATATTGCTACTATTCAGCCATAAATTATAGAAACACTATAGGGTCAGGAACACAAGTATGTATTCCTGATCCTGTAGTGTGAAAACCACCATTTCATTTAGGTGACTTGCACCTCCCCCCCCCCCCCTTAACTTTTTTAGAACGTGTTATAATGTACCATATTTCCAGCCAAGCGCTGGTTCCGCCCACGGACCGCTTCTTTGGTGGGGTCAGGCCCAAACACCGACCTAGCCAATCAGCATCTCCTCATGCATCTCTATGAGGAAAGTTCAGCGTCTTCATGCAGAGAGTGGAGACGCTGAACATCAGTGCTGCACTGTGCAGCACTGCCCCAGGAAACACATCAAGTAGCCATCTGAGGAGTGGCCACTGGAGGTATCCTTAGGCTGTAATGTAAACACTGCCTTACCTGTAAAAGACCATATTTGCATGAAAATACCTGCAGTGACTGACTATACTCACCAGAACAACTACAATGATCTGCTTCTGGTGACTGTAGTGTCCCTTTATGCAAAAATGGAAAGGGTAATGGGTCACCACTTAGATAACATCCCCTATACCTTATATATTGAGTACTTAATGTATTCATTATGTCTGCCGTATGGATCAATGCTAATAAAGTTTTCTTAATTATCTTGCACTGATAGTGTATAATACAAGAATAGAGTAAAACAGCTTTATTGGGATTAGTCCCTATGACAGATGCAGTCTATTTCAATATATTTAGAGTTCTCATAATTAATACACTAAGCTCTCAAGGCAATAGGGGCATATAATTCCATTCCTTCCTCACAGTGATCCTGTTCCCTTTCTCCCTTCCTCTTTTCCCTATTGTTTAATTTTTATTTGTTTAATAATGACATTTGTGGATTGTGCCCGACATTGAGGAGGAATCAGATCATTATAATTTTTTTAAGTTCTATTACTACATACTGCAACTACTTACATTGTTGCATCCACACACATACTGCTACACAGGCTGTACACACACACATTCTACACAAACACACACTGACACACATACACAGAAATCCATGGACTCACACTGAACCCACACATGTGCACATACTACAGATACACACACATGTTGTGTGTGAGTGTGTATATACAACAATTTTTCATCATATTTAAATGGTCAAGTTTTAAAAATAAATTATTTGGAGGGGATTTGGAGGCCGCTTAACCCCTTAGGGACCAAACATCTGGAATAAGAGGGAATCATGACATGTCACACATGTCATGTGTCCTTAAGGGGTTAAGAAATCTCTAGGCACTTGTGATAAATCCAGCCTTGTACCTAACAACATTTTCTGGTGAATTTCATACTAATTTCCATTTTATATTTTGATATTCTCTGGTATACTCCATCAGCAAATTAGAAAGAACCAGGGATTGGGTGGATGAGAACTGTACAAGAAAATATGGGAAATGAGTAAGCAAATTAGATCAACACTTGGAAATATGCTTTAAAACAGACAGTACGTCATGCACATCCATTCTGTAAAGGTTACTAGAGTTTGACCAGTAGATTGTAAACACTGTTCATTGCTCAAGAACCTAAATTCCTTTAACTCATTGCTGATGTTATGACGTGCCATGTTGGCAATGTGGACTTAAACAACGTAAGGAAGGGACGGCGTGGCACAACTCTATGTCCCTCTCTGCCCCCCAAGTATATACTTACCAGCCGGATTTCATCGTAGGTAATTGTCTGCCAGCTAGGGTACTCTAAAAGGAGCTAATCGTTAAAGTCTACGTTATGTGATAACGGTGACAGCCAGTCACTGTAATCACAGATACAGAATGACAGCCAAAGAATTCAATCATTGCCATTTTGTCATTGTCTCTGCTTCTCTCTTGCCTCAATTTGTTCTGAGGCCCCTACAGTTTCACTGCTGAATTTTCTGCCATTTAGAAATTAAATCACTTTGTTTATGCAGCCGTAGCCACATCTTCCCTGGCTGACACATAGCAGCCTGACACACTTCTTGATAAAGATCTTACATGTTTCAAGTTCCCTTATTGCACAGTGTAATTGGTCTACAATATCTTATATTCTGCTCTGGTAGCAGCCTGCTAGTATAGTTAAAGTTCAATTAACAGAGCAGGAAATAAGAACTTCTAAAGTAAACACACTGTACTGATTGAAAAGAAACCCATTTTTGTCATGCAGGCTTTAGGAATCATAGCCAGTGAAGGGCTGGTTAGGTCTACATAAACAGAAAATTAAATAATTTAACTCCTAATTTGCAGAGAATTGAGCAGTGATACTACAGGGGCATGACCTAAATATTATTTTACAGAGTGAAAGTAACTCTGTAAAGTAATACAATGCGAACAAGATATTACTTTGCTGCAGATTAATTTAGATAGACAGGGGGACTGGGCACTCAAATGGCAGATGAAATTCAATGCTACCGCTTTCTGAAACTCAATCTCTGTAAAACTGAGTTTCTTTTTTTTCCTTCCTGACTGCCGTTCTGGGGTCAAGAATGATTTTTTTCCCTAGTTTGTTGCAAAATTGGAAGTGTTTCAAACTGGGTTTTTTGCCTACTTTTGGATCAACAGCAAAAAAACAAATGTGAGGAATGCTGAACATGACGGAGGCATGTCTCTTTTCAGCCTATGTAACTATATAACTATATACATGGAACGTTAAGTTGTTTTGATGCTTAGAGTATCCCAATAACATTTTAAGCACAGATTCTAGTTTTATTTTATTAATCAATCTGATTAGTACACTTGTACTGTTCAGTTTTGGTTTCAGTTTTGGCGCTTTTTTTGTGTTAAAATGTAATAATTTTTGTCTGTTTTAACCTCTGAAGTCTCACTGCTCAATTTTTAAATATTTTGTTCTGTATTTTATTTAATGTTTTGGGTACTCTTAAAGGGGAAAGTGTTAAATTATTGTGGAAGAAACATATAGCAAAATGGCCACAAAAATGACAGCATTTGGTGAAAGGCTCAGTCATGAAGGGCTACTTAAAGAAGCACTATTGCTTCAGGAACACACACATTCCCTGGCTCCCTCTTGCCTCCCTAAATAGAGTAAAATCTTACTTGTATTCAAGTCTGCAGCTCCTGGCTCTGCCCCTGTTTGCCTGTTCATTTCCCATGTCTGCTGACATAATCAGAAGTGGTGGTCTGAGCCAATCACAGTGCTTCCCCATTGGATTGGCTGAGACTGTCAAGGAAGCAGATCACGGGCAGAGCAAAACACGGCCCTGGCCAATCAGCATCTCCCCATAGAGATGAATTGAATCAATGCTTCTCTATGAGGAAAGTTCAGCATCTGCATGCAGAAGGTGGAGACACTGAATGGCAGTGCTGCTTACTCTGCAGTACTGAGAAAGGAAGCAGTTCTAGCAGCCATCTAAGGGGTGGCCAGTGAAGTTATGACCAGGCTGTAATGCAAACACAGCATTTTCTCTGAAAAGACAGTGTTTACAGGAAAACGCCTAAAGGGAATGATTCTACTCACCAGAACAAATGTAATATGCTGTAGTTGTTCTGGTGACTATAGTGTCCCTTTAACACAAATACCTACCCTGACATCATTTGTGCCAGCAACATTAAAAGAACACTCAAACAGCTAAAGCAATTTCAATAGAAACTGGCACTTTTGTAAATGAGCCTTGTCACATCCTCCGTCCTGTTACATCCTGGTTTAGTTTAGTCAAGGGCAGATAATTGCTCAGAGTGCCTTACTTGAAAATTATATTTTTTTTACTGAGACTTTTAGAACATTAATTCTGATGTGCCATGTGATTTTAAATCCTTCCAGCTCCCCTACAATTTGAATTTAACAACATCCCCTTTGCACCCCCTCTATGTATCAGATTTTGATCCATCTGGCACTATTTAACATGGTTTTATACATGTATTTTATTTTATCCCCAAATATTGTGGGGAGTTATAGAGAAACACAATCTTATGCTTTCTGTTTTTAAGGAAACATTATTCAGAGGGGCCTCAAGCATCACAATTCCATGGCTTTAAAGGATTGATAGGCTTGTGTTAAACATGGACAATATCTGTTTATTTCAGTTACTTTGTGATTCATCCTGTCAGAGATTTATTGAGAAGTGTTTTAATGCAAAAATTTAAGCCAGCAAACATGCCTGCAATCCCCATATCCAATACTTTATGACAGTAGATCACTGCCTTGTATCTCAATATATCCATCTGATAGGATTGTTTGAGTCCTATCTAAATGAAAAACTAATGACTGAAAGATAATTATTAAGGATGCACCAAACATTTTCTGCATTTTCTTTTCTTTGCATGTTGCCATTTATCCTCTTAGTTGTGAAATGTTTTACTAAAGTGCTATGTTATTATTGTCTTGTTTATAGCATGTTTACATTATTATAGCATTTGTTTATTGCATGTTTACATTATTCTTGTTTGCTTTGTTTATAAAGTATATGCTATATGCTAGTTACAGTATATGATGTTCATACATTGCATTTGCCTGCCACAACATCAATGTACTCTGTTTTGGCAGGTCCTATCTTTGTATGTATGTAGTGGGTATTGGATGATAGATTCCCTTCACCCAACCATAAAACCATAACTTACCCCAAATAACGACAGACACAACTTCTTGGATATAACAGGCCACAACATTTATTAACACAACCAAAAACTGTATAACTCCGCCCCCCCCCCCCCCCCCCCTCGGCATAATAAAAATCCTCTTCCTTTTGGGCTCCCCACCAGCCGGCTTTTCGCTCAGTGGGGCCTGACCATAATGCTTCCCACCAGTCGGCTTTCAACCCAGTGGGGACACGTCAAACCTGGTACCCCTTAAGGTTCACCATAAGAGACAGGGGGAGGACGAGACCTGGCCATTATCCCCCTTATCTAACCTGCAAACCATTATCCCCCTTATCTAACCTGCAAACCATCTCTCCTTTATTTGGCAAGGACATGCCCCCGCCTCGCTGTGACAACACCCCGGGCCAAAAGCACAAAGGGAGGGTGGGCGGGCCCGGCTCCTAAGTGGCACTGAGGTCAGTCTGATCTGTCACCACCCACTTCCTCACATATCACACTCCCACACGTAACACATAGCCAATCATGGTTCATCCATTCCCACACTCATACATGTGCCCTTGTCCACTAAGCTGCGCACTCTCCCTGGGGCCTAGCATCCTAATGCCTGCTCTTATGAGATCAATCCACTTACTTGGGAATATTATGTACATATATACATAATATTCCCAAGTAAGTGAACTGGCCTGCATCACCAAATCTCTGAGGGATGCTAATGTCCTCTACAGATGGGGATTCCCAGCACGCCTAACCATACGCCGCAATGGCGCAGACCGCCATATCACCTCTGCCGAGGAAGGAATAAAGCTCCTGAGAGAATGGGACATTAACCTGACGCAGTCACCCGGTCAGGCTGCCCAAGCGAAGCCGCAAAGATCACGGTCCCCGAGAAAAGTTTCAACGGACTGGAACGTGGTGAATGCAGATAAGTGAATCGAACTGACCCTCTTTTTCCTACTATAATTGGGCACACTAGCCCGTCACCCTTACCCTTCAGGGTCATGGACCGCACACCTTTTTTCCACCCTTCGGTTCAACATAACATTGTGTACTAATTTTACACCTTACTTATGCTTTACTTATAATTGTTTGGTGAACAGCCGCTGAGGCTGAGCCTTGCTGCCATGCCGGGGCCCCATTCCCCATTCCTTCCCCATGGCAGTGACGCACTGGTTATATCACATACACATCCCTGTACAGTCTCTAAGTCTAACCGATGTATAATGCATGCTGTACTCTGTATATATCTTGTGTTCCACTCCCACAAACACGAAGACACGCTTATCCGACACAGACACCGTTAAAATGGTTGATGAACTATTATTATGCACTACTATGAGCTCAGGGTTTGCTCGTTTGCCTCTTCTGTGACACGTGCACAACACACTGAAGCTAAGATATATCAGATGTCGGTGCTACAGCCATGCAACCGTACACCATATTCTGCTCCAGTGGGCAATGTACAGGGCGGCCGGCGAGCATAAGTCGCACCACCCTCCAACCAACACTATCTATACACCCTCACCCTGCACCCTCATTAGTCGCTATTATGGCTGAAGGCCAAGAAGGACAGGGGTACCGATCCCTCACCCCACCCAGAACGCATAATATCCTTTCAATTCTGCCGAGACCCCCCACGTGTCTAAGAACGGTTAATAGCACTGAGGCTACCCCAAACTGCCTAGCATATCAGGGTTGTCTGACTTGTCAACTCCCACCACCCCACCAGGCTCAACAGAGCCTTTTCAACACCGCCTATGCCCCAGGGCGTCCCAACCGCTGGTTCTTTGTACATTGTTCTTCGTACTTACCTGTTTCACTACTTGGTATGTTTCTGTTATCCCCCTTCCTACTCCCTTTCCCAGACAATTGATGCACGATTTCAAGAATGCACCACAACCATATAATACATTAGTAACAAATACTTTCAATACTCTGAGCAGCATGTTTACCATGCCACATCTGCAAACACACAACGTCCGTACAGGACGCACTAAACCAGGTCAAATGACAAAGGGTGGCAACGAAGCACCCCCACCACAGTCCACCCTTAATGCACCACACAAGGGGATACCCGCGCACCAAACCGCACCGCACACCATAGACGCCAATCCCCTTCAATTGGTGACATTTTTCCCGTCACTAACTGTCACAGCAGCCGATCCCTCACCGCAATGACACTCAATATCCTATCTCTGAACACGAAAGGTCTGAACTCACCACATAAGCGTAGACTAGCACTTGAAGAAGCAAAAAAACACAAAGCCCAAGTCGCCTTCTACCACGAAACCCATTTCAAATGGGGTGAACGTCCCAAATTCTGCTCCAATGCATTCCCCCATGATTTCCATTCATGTTACAAGAAAAAGAAACGAGGGGTGTCCAATCTGATAGGGAAAGGGGTAGCCTTCTCATTGCTTAAGAAAAAAGGAGACAAAAATGGTAGATACTTGATACTCGTCATTGCCCTGTAATTAAATTCTCCAACACAACTTCCTAGACCCCTGGAGAGTCCTCCACCCCTTGGAGAGGGATTACACCTTTCACTCCATGGCACACAATACATATACTAGAATCGACAGGTTCTTAATCCCAACCACGCTGATGCAGGCAGTCCGGGCAACAACTATAGGTCTCCTGACCTGGTCAGACCATGCTCTGATAACCCTAACCTTAACAGAAAAGTGTTCCACTGTGGGCAAGGGAACATGGAGACTGAATGATTCCCTGTTGCTAGACCCTAAAATTGTAGACCAACTCAAGGTCGACCTTACCGACTACTTCAAGACGAACTTTATCCCCGATGTAGACATGGCTACTGTCTGGCTAGCGCATAAGGCGGTTATAAGGGGTCTCCTGATTAGGGCGGGTTGTCACGCTAAAAAACAAAGAATTAAAGACTATTCCACCCTAATTGCCAAGATAACTGACCTCACACACAAAAATAAAACACACCCCACACAAACATTGCGACATGAGCTCTCCATATTACACAACAAACTCAGAAATCTGGAACAAGCCAAAACCACCCACATGCTTCAGCGCTATAAACACCATTTCTTTACGCAAGGGAATAGAGCAGGTGCACTGTTAGCCGCAAGACTTAAAGCACGCACGGCCCACTCAAGGATAGCATATATAAATACGGCAACAAAACAGAAACTCACTGTCAGGGTACCTGAAGTCTCTACCTCCGAGAGAGGTAGAGACTTAGACGTTTATCTGCCCGGACGCCATGTTTCTCCTGTTCCTCGCGGTCGACCCGTTCACATAAACGCCGTCCGCGAGGGAGTTACTTCCTTATGTAGCATGGTGCCCGGAGACCGACGTCAAGACGCCAATCCGGAACGACCTGTCACTCAATCCGTTGGAGACCAATCAGGACTCGTCGGAGGCGTGTCTATCCTCTCTAGCCAGGGTATTTAAACATACTTCGCCCTGTTGCTCATTGCCCTGTCGTGGTTCTAGCCTGTCTAGTCACACAGTGCTCTGGTGTTTTTCAGTTATCCTTTTGGTTACGACCCGGCTTGTTTGACTTACTCTGTTTACCTCTGTTATCCTTGACCCGGCTTGTTACTCGCTTACCTGTCCTCTCGTTCCCTCGACCTCGGCTTGTCTCTGACCATTCTCTATACTCTCTGTACGTTAGTCCAGCCATTCTAAGGTCCGGTATACGTACCCTGTACCTGTTTGTACTTTGCGTGTTGGATCCCTGACCCGATCCTGACATTACGACAGGGCCAATGGATCCTGCAGGTACAAACAGTTAGGTTTGTCCCTCTGATTCCAGGTTTGATGCCATGGAACACAGAATGGACCAAATGGCCTTAGCACTACAGGCGTTATTATCTCGTGCTAATAACCCACCAGAGGAGACGCGTACTACTCCAATTTCCTCTGTAAATTCAGGCCTAGAGGTAGCCACTGTAGGTGCCTCTTCCCGTATTACCCCACCAGTACGTTATGGTGGTTCACCGGAGAAGTGTCGTGGTTTTTTAAACCAGATCAGTATTCATTTTGAATTGCAACCTCGCTCCTATCCTACCGATAGGGCAAAGGTTGGATTTATTATCACCTTACTCATTGAGAAAGCTCTGAGATGGGCCAACCCATTATGGGAGAACGATAACCCGTTGGTATATAATTATAATGCCTTTGTAGCTGCCTTTAGAAGAACTTTTGACCCGCTTGGTAGGAAGGTCAATGCAGCCAGATTACTGTTGCGCCTGAGACAGGAGAACCGAACACTTGTGGATTATGCACTAGAGTCCAGGTCTCTGGCGGCAGAAGTCAAGTGGAATGAGCAGGCTTATATAGATGTATTTTTGAACGGGTTATCAGATGTTATCCTTGACGAAGTTGCTACTAGGGAGCTGCCTGAGAATTTAGAGGACTTAATTTCGTTCATTTCTCGCATTGATGAGCGTTTAAGAGAGAGACAGAACACTCGAGAGAGGAATCTTAGACCTACCTTTAAGTTAGCACCCGCATTTCAAAGTCCTGATTCCAATACCTCACTGTTTCCTGAACCTATGCAGATAGGCAATACTCGCCTTTCAGAGGAGGAGAAACAGTACAGGAGAAGGGAGGGATTATGTATGTATTGTGGAGTCAGAGGTCACTTGCGCCTGAATTGTCCTATTCGCTCGGGAAACGCCCGCACCTAAGTTTCTCTAGAGGACAGGCCTTGGGTGTTTCTATTTTGTCCTCTACTCATGATTATAAAAATCACAGGTTGCTGTTACCAGTTTCTTTAACGTGGGAGAAGGGAGTGCTAAAGACCATGGCCTTGATAGATTCCGGTGCTGCTGAGAATTTTATCGACCAAGCCTTTGCTACTAAACACACTATCCCATCCCAGTTAAGAAAGATACCTTTGGCCGTTGAGGCCATAGATGGTAGACCGCTACTCGAGCCTGTTATCTCGCGTGAGACTATACCTATTAACTTAACTGTTGGTATCTTACACGAGGAGAACTTATCACTTATGCTCATTTCGTCTCCTTCTGTTCCCATAGTTCTGGGGTACCCATGGTTAAGGAGACATAATCCTATTATCGATTGGGAGTTAGGGGAAATACTCTCATGGGGTCAGGGTTGTCAGGAGAGGTGTCTACGCAGGGTATCCCCATTGGCTGTAATTAACACACCAGACAGTTCTACCCAGTCTAAGGGGATACAGATACCCTCTCTATACCTGGATTTAAAAGCAGTGTTCGACAAGAAGAACGCTGATACGCTACCCCCACACAGGACATTTGATTGTAAAATTAATCTATTGCCTGGTACCATGCCGCCCAGGGGTCATGTATACCCTCTATCCACTAAAGAGAATGCTGTTTTAGAGGAGTATATTCAGGAGTATTTAGACAAGGGATTCATTAGGAGATCTTCCTCTCCTGCCGGGGCTGGATTTTTTTTTGTTAAAAAGAAGGATGGTTCACTCAGACCTTGCATCGATTACCGAGGTTTGAATAAAATAACCATCAGAAATGCCTATCCTATTCCCCTGATTACCAAGTTCTTTGACCGGTTAAAGGATTCTAAAATTTTCACCAAGTTGGATCTCAGAGGGGCATATAACTTGGTGAGAATTCAGCAAGGCCACGAGTGGAAGACAGCGTTTAATACCCGCTATGGTCATTATGAGTACACGGTCATGCCCTTTGGTCTTTGCAACGCACCTGCAGTTTTTCAAGATTTGATTAACGAAGTTCTTAGGGAATTCCAACATGATTGTGTTATTGTCTACCTGGATGACATACTCATACACTCTAGAGAGATTGAGACTCACCATAGACAAGTCAGAAAGGTGTTACACAAACTCCTGCAACACGGTTTATACTGTAAGTTGGAGAAATGCAGTTTTGACCAGACCCAGATAGACTTTCTGGAATACGTGATTTCTGGGGAAGGCTTTAAGATGGATCCTGACAAACTCCAGTCTATTCTAGATTGGCCATTGCCTAAGGGACTCAAGGCTATTCAGAGGTTTATTGGGTTCTCCAATTATTATAGGCGCTTCATTAAGGGTTACTCGTCTATTATTGCGCCCATTACCAATATGACCAAACAGGGGGCGGATACTAAGACATGGTCTACTGAAGCTCTCGTTGCTTTCAAGAATCTCAAAGAACTTTTTGCCTCTGCTCCAATTTTAGTCCATCCTGATACGACTTTGCCGTTTCTACTCGAGGTCGATGCCTCTGAGACAGGAGTAGGTGCGGTTCTGTCACAAAGGTTAGGGGTGGATAAACCACTACACCCGTGTGTTTTTTTTTCCAAGAAACTTTCTGGGCCTGAGAGCAGATATGACATCGGAGAAAGGGAACTGTTAGCGGTCATTAAAGCCTTAAAGGAGTGGAGACATTTATTGGAGGGGACCTTACACCCTATTACTATTTTGACGGACCATAAAAACTTGTCCTATATTGGGGAGGCCAAGCGTCTGTCTTCTAGGCAAGCGCGTTGGTCCTTATTCCTGACTCACTTCAATTATGTGCTGACTTACAGACCTGGTTCTAAGAACTCTAAAGCCGATGCTTTATCTCTGTCACGGTAATATACCCCAACACGCAGGAATAGTTCAATAGTCAATAGACAAGAAACCAGGGTTCGTCTTACCGGACCTTAGAATGGCCGGACTAGGACGAGTAAGAAAGACAGAGTCTAGAACAAGCCGAGGTCAAGGGAACTGAGAGACAGCGTAACGTAGAACAAGCCGAGGACTGGTACACAGAGGACAAAACAGCGGATAAGCAAGCAAGGATAAGGAGAGAGCGGAGTCAGGAACAAAGCCAAGGTCAAGCACCAAAAAACCAACTGAACGATACAAGCACTAAAGGGAACTGGACAGAAACCACGATAGGGCAAGGAGCAAGGGAAACAGGTGAGTACAAATACCCTAAAGTTCACTTTGATTGGCCCCTGTCATATCCACGCCCCCAAAACGTGAGTGTATGGGGAACGTGGTATGACGGGCCAATGGGAGACTGATTCTAATTTAGTCTCCCACTGTCCCTTTAAGAGCGCGCCCGAGACGCGCGGCGCGCTCTTAGTGTCGGGCGGGACACGTGACCGCTTCTCGCGGTCACTGCCCGCCTGACAGATCTTATCGTTGGCTGAGCCGCGCGCGGCTCGTGCAGGAGCAGGACCGCGCGCGGCGAGAAGAGAGGACCCCGGCCGGCCCCTGGAGAGGGTAAGTACCGCTACAGTACCCCCCCCTGAAGACACGCCCACCGGGCGGGGAGGAGCAGGCCTGGCAGGAAAACGAGCGTGGAAAGAACGCACAAGGCGAGGAGCGTGAACAGCGTCAGCGGAAATCCAACTGCGTTCCTCAGACCCATAGCCCTTCCAATGTACCAGATATTGGAGGCGACCCCGAAGCAAACGAGAGTCAATTACAGCCGCCACTTCAAACTCCTCATGGCCCTCCACAGAAACCGGAGGAGGAGGAGGGACATGCCGAGTATAACGGTTGCACAGGAGGGGTTTTAACAAGGAGGTATGAAACACGTTAGGAATGCGTAGATTTTTAGGAAGATCCAATGCATACGAGACAGGATTAACCACATGCAAGATACGAAAAGGACCAATAAAACGAGGGGCCAACTTCATAGAAGGCACACGAAGACGAATATTGCGAGTAGAAAGCCAAACCCGGTCTCCCACAGCATAGGATGGAGCCGCCCTGCGATGCTTGTCTGCCTGAACCTTCTGGCGAGCAGCTGAAGCCACCAAAGAACACTGAACCTGCTCCCAAGTATTACGTAGACTAGCCAAATGTTCGTCCAGAGCTGGCATGCCCTGTAAGGAGAATGCAGCTGGAAGAACCACGGGATGCCGGCCATAAACAACGTAAAAAGGGCTGTTACCGGAGGATTCATGAGCAGCATTATTACGAGCAAACTCAGCCCAAGGAAGAAGGTCAGCCCAATTGTTCTGATGGTGGGACACGAAACAACGAAGATACTGCTCTAGAGATTGGTTGGCACGTTCAGCAGCTCCATTAGACTGGGGGTGGTAGGCGGAAGAAAACGAGAGGGAGATACCCATCTCTGTACAAAACGTTCTCCAGAATCTGGAGATAAACTGGCTACCCCTATCGGACACGATCGAAGTGGGAATATCATGCAACCGAAACACCTCCCTGGCAAAGATAGAGGCAAGTTCCTTGGATGATGGCAATTTGACAAGAGACACAAAATGAGCCATCTTAGAAAAACGATCCACAATCATCAGGATGACAGTTTTACCATTAGAGGGAGGTTATTCAACAATAAAATCCATGGATATATTGGACCACGGCCTCTCGGGTATGGGCAACGGATGCAACAACCCACAAGGAACTCTGTGGGAGGACTTCATACTGGCACAAGTGCTACAGGCATTAACGTAATCGGTGACGTCCTTGCGCAAGGAAGCCCACCAGAAATATCTAGAAACTGCTGAGAATGTCTTAGAAATACCAGGGTGTCCAGCAGTTCTAGTGTCATGATATAATGACAAGATGTCTCGTCTCTCCGGTATGTCAACGAATAGCTTATCAGCAGGCCTCTCCCCAGGAGCCAAGTTTTGTTTAGCCTGAATAGCTTGTAAGAGAGAAGACGAAATAGAAAGAACAGTAGTAGCTATTATTCTGTCAGGCGGAATGACAGGGGTAACATCGACCTCGAGTTTGTCAGTAGTCTCGAATTGTCTGGACAGAGCGTCAGCTTTAGCATTACGATCACCCGGTCTGTATGTGATTATGTAATTAAAACGAGACAAAAACAGAGACCACCTGGCCTGCCTAGAAGACAATCTTTTTGCTTCACTAAGGTAGGAGAGGTTTTTGTGATCCGTTAAAATGAGGATGGGATCCCTAGTACCCTCTAGCAGATATCTCCATTCCTTGAGCGCCAAAATGATAGCCAGGAGTTCACGATTGCCTACATCATAATTCTTCTCTGCTTTAGACATCTGTCTGGAAAAGAAGCCACAAGGGTGTAACGGCTTTTCAGGTGAATCTCTTTGAGACAAGATAGCACCTACCCCTATCTCAGAAGCATCAACTTCAAGAATAAAGGGCAGTGAAGGGACAGGATGCTGTAAAATAGGAGCAGAGGCAAATGAAGCCTTCAGGAATTCAAAGGCCTCGAGTGCTTCTGGTTTCCAGACATGAGTATTACCATCCTTCTTGGTCATTCTGGTTATAGGTGCTACAATGGCAGAAAACCCTTTAATAAAACGCCTATAATAATTAGAGAACCCCAGAAAACGCTGAATGGCTTTCAAACCCTGAGGTAGAGGCCATTCCATAATGGCAGACAGTTTCTTGGGATCCATACGAAAACCCTTGGCAGAGATTATATAACCCAAGAATTGGACTTCAGATTGATCGAATGAACATTTTTCGAGTTTGCAATAGAGACCGTTAACCAGAAGAGTTCTCAACACTAATTTAACATGCATGTGATGAGTCTGTAAATCAGTAGAATAAATTAATATGTCGTCCAAGTATACTATAACGAATGTATGTATATATTGACGTAGGACATCATTAATAAATTCTTGAAAAACTGCTGGGGCGTTACAAAGACCAAAGGGCATCACAGTATATTCGTAGTGGCCACTCCTGGTATTGAATGCGGTCTTCCACTCGTGATCCTTTTTGATACGTATAAGATTGTAAGCACCCCTAAGGTCCAATTTAGTAAAAACTGTGGCCTGTTTAAGCCTATCAAATAGTTCTGTGATCAAAGGTATGGGGTACGCATTTTTGACGGTGATTTTATTTAGGCCCCTATAGTCAATACAAGGCCTTAATTCGCCATCTTTCTTAGATACAAAGAAGAAACCCGCCCCTGCCGGGGAAGAGGATCTTATTATAAATCCCTTCTCTAGAGATTCCTTAATATATTCCTCCATAACAAGATTCTCCTGAGGAGACAAAGGATATATTCTCCCTTTGGGAGGCATCGTACCAGGTAATAAATTAATAGCACAATCGTAAGGCCTGTGAGGTGGCAATTTTTCAGCCTCCCTTTTATCAAAAACAGATTTAAGAGACAGGTACTGAGGGGGTATGACCGTAGGCACGGGAGGAATATTAGTAGAATTCAAAGGGGTGATTTTAACAATACAAGACTCTTGGCAAGAATCACTCCAAGAAACTATTTGTCCTGACTCCCGATCAATGGTGGGATTATGAGTACGTAACCAAGGATACCCTAACACGAGGTGAGAGGAAGGAGAAGTAATGATCTGAAACCGAATGGTCTCAGAGTGTAACACCCCTGTAGACATATGTAGTGGAACAGTTTCATGTGTGATAACTGGAGAGCATAATGGTCTACCATCTATGGCCTCAACGGCCAAGGGTGTCTCCTTCTCTCTGGTGGGTATGTTATTCTCCTTGACAAAACTGGAATCAATAAAGTTTTCGGCCGCTCCGGAATCAACCAGGGCTAGTATATTCCCTGCTACGCAGTTACTACCAAGGTGCAGGGAAACAGGGAGAAGTAATTTATTAAGAGGCAAATGTGAGGACTGTGATGTCACACCCAAGGCCAGTCCTCTATACGGTCTTAGGTGCGATAGTTTCCCGGACGCACGGGACATTCTTGTCTCATATGACCCCTCCTACCACAATAAAGACAAAGTCCCTCCTTTCTCCTATAAAGCTTTTCAGCGTCAGTAAGTTTGGCAACCCCTAACTGCATAGGTTCCTCCTCAGAACCTTTAGATCCCTCGGGAGTCTCAGCTCTAGGGGAGTTAACGGGAACAAAACGTCTATTTCTGGACCTGGTATATAACCTGTCACGGATCCTGTTATCTATATCGATAAGATAGTCAATCAGGTCCTCCAGGGGTACAGGGAGGTCCTTAGCTGCTACCTCATCCAACATAGTTTCAGACAGACCCTCCATAAACGCAGTAGTAAGCCCATTATTAGTCCAATCTACCTGTGAGGCAAGGGTACGGAACTGAATAGCATAATCGGCTACAGATTTAGATCCTTGCTTTATTCTCATTAATGCCCTGGCGGCATTTTTTGACCTTTTAGTCGTGTCAAATGTTCTACGAAACGCTGTGAGGAAGCTAGTGAAGTCGTGTACCATAGGCCCATTAGCCTCCCAAATAGGATTTGCCCATTCTAGTGCCTTATCCGTAAGCTGGTGCATAAGAAAACCCACCTTAGATCTATCAGTGGGAAATGAACGTGGGTACATTTCAAAGTGGAACTCCACTTGATTAAGGAATCCCCTACATGTCATACCTAGGTGGCGGGGTTAGATGTGCTGAAGCATTAGGCATATTAGCTGTGTCTGGTATAGGGTTTACAGGAGGCGCAGGTACAGGTACCGGAGCTGATCTGGATAACAGTGTCTGGATGGCTTGAGCCATTTGATCCATACGGTGATCCTGTTCTGCGAATCTAGCCTCATGAGTGGCCATCTGTTGTCCTAAACCTGCGGGGTCCATGGCCCTATTGTAATGTCACGGTAATATACCCCAACACGCAGGAATAGTTCAATAGTCAATAGACAAGAAACCAGGGTTCGTCTTACCGGACCTTAGAATGGCCGGACTAGGACGAGTAAGAAAGACAGAGTCTAGAACAAGCCGAGGTCAAGGGAACTGAGAGACAGCGTAACGTAGAACAAGCCGAGGACTGGTACACAGAGGACAAAACAGCGGATAAGCAAGCAAGGATAAGGAGAGAGCGGAGTCAGGAACAAAGCCAAGGTCAAGCACCAAAAAACCAACTGAACGATACAAGCACTAAAGGGAACTGGACAGAAACCACGATAGGGCAAGGAGCAAGGGAAACAGGTGAGTACAAATACCCTAAAGTTCACTTTGATTGGCCCCTGTCATATCCACGCCCCCAAAACGTGAGTGTATGGGGAACGTGGTATGACAGGGGCCAATGGGAGACTGATTCTAATTTAGTCTCCCACTGTCCCTTTAAGAGCGCGCCCGAGACGCACGGCGCGCTCTTAGTGTCGGGCGGGACACGTGACCGCTTCTCGCGGTCACTGCCCGCCTGACAGATCTTATCGTTGGCTGAGCCGCGCGCGGCTCGTGCAGGAGCAGGACCGCGCGCGGCGAGAAGAGAGGACCCCGGCCGGCCCCTGGAGAGGGTAAGTACCGCTACAATCTCGCCAATATGAACCTTCGACTATACCGGAACCGGTTCTTTCTTCTATAGTTCCGAAATGCAATATTGTTGCTAATACGAATCTCAGGATTCACTCCTCGTTACTGGCCAAGATCATTAAGCTGCAACATCTAGCACCTAAACAGACTCCTGCGGGTCCACATTTCGTTCCTCCTGCTCTTCAACTGGAACTGTTGCAGTGTCTCCATAACAGCAAGATGGCGGGACATCCTGGTATTCGCAAAACATTTGCTTTGATCTCCAAAGACTTCTGGTGGCCTGCTTTACGTAAAGATACTAAAGATTTCATCGCTGCTTGTGAGGTTTGTACTAAAACCAAACAACCCCATACACTCCCTTGTGGATTCCTGCATCCCTTAGAGGTTCCAGAGAAACCATGGTCCTGTTTGGCCATGGACTTTATTGTCGATCTACCTATCTCTAAAAAACGGACTGTTATTCTCACCGTGGTTGACAGATTCACTAAGATGGCTCACTTCATTCCTCTGCCTAAACTACCGTCTTCTCCCGAATTGGCAGAGATATTCGCTAGGGAGATTTTTCGTCTACATGGGATACCCTCCCAAATTGTATCTGACAGAGGCTCTCAATTTATTTCCCGATTTTGGAGGGCCTTCTGTTCACAACTAGGTATCAAGTTGAACTTTTCTTCTGCCTATCATCCTCAGTCTAACGGAGCTGCTGAACGTACCAACCAGAAAATTGAACAATATTTACGATGTTTTGTTTCCGAACACCAGGACGATTGGGTCGGTTTGATTCCTTGGGCGGAGTTTGCATATAACAATCTCGTCTGCGATTCTACTCATTCAAGCCCCTTCTTCATGAATTATGGCTTTCATCCGTCTATTCTTCCTTCGGCTTCTCCTTCCCAGGGGGTGCCGTCGGTTGATGTTCATGTGGCCAATTTGAGGAAGTTGTGGGACCAAACTCGACAAATCCTTATGCACAACTCTATGCTGGTTAAGAAACACGCTGATAAACGTAGAAGGGCGGCTCCGGTCTTTGTTCCAGGTGATAGGGTATGGTTGAGCACAAGGAACATCCGTTTAAAAGTGCCCTCCATGAAGTTCGCTCCCCGTTATATTGGTCCTTACAGGGTACTGACTCGAATCAATCCAGTTGCGTACCGTCTAGCTCTTCCTACTACCTTACGCATCCCTAACTCGATTTATGTTTCATTGCTGAAACCACTTATATGCAACAGATTTTCCTCCACAACAGCCCCTTCTCGCTCTGTTCAGGTGGAGGGTCAGGAGGAGTATGAGGTTAACTCTATTATTGATTCTCGAATCTCACGGGGGAAGGTTCAATATCTGGTCGATTGGAAGGGGTATGGTCCTGAAGAGAGGAGTTGGGTACCTCAAGAGGATGTTCATGCTCCTCGTCTCCGCAGGGCGTATCACTCCCGCTTCCCATCTCGTCCCGGTTCCTTCCGCCCGGTGGGCGTATCTGAGAGGGGGGGTACTGTCAGGGTACCTGAGGTCTCTACCTCCGAGAGAGGTAGAGACTTAGACGTTTATCCGCCCGGACGCCATGTTTCTCCTGTTCCTCGCGGTCGACCCGTTCACATAAACGCCGGCCGCGAGGGAGTTACTTCCTTATGTAGCATGGTGCCCGGAGACCGACGTCATGACGCCAATCCGGAACGACCTGTCACTCAATCCGTTGGAGACCAATCAGGACTCGTCGGAGGCGTGTCTATCCTCTCTAGCCAGGGTATTTAAACATACTTCGCCCTGTTGCTCATTGCCCTGTCGTGGTTCTAGCCTGTCTGGTCACACAGTGCTCTGGTGTTTTTCAGTTATCCTTTTGGTTACGACCCGGCTTGTTTGACTTACTCTGTTTACCTCTGTTATCCTTGACCCGGCTTGTTACTCGCTTACCTGTCCTCTCGTTCCCTCGACCTCGGCTTGTCTCTGACCATTCTCTATACTCTCTGTACGTTAGTCCGGCCATTCTAAGGTCCGGTATACGTACCCTGTACCTGTTTGTACTTTGCGTGTTGGATCCCTGACCCGATCCTGACTCTCACAAACCCACAAAACATAGTTGACGCATTTGCAGATTACTACAGCAAACTCTACAACCTCAAAGAAGACCCCACGATCACACCGCCATCTACACAAGACATCCTCAACTTTTTAGCACAAACCGATTTACCCAAGCTCTCCCTCTCTCACCACACCATTTACCGCCCAAGAATTATAAACAACAATCAAGCAGCTTCCTGTCAGGGTACCTGTAGTCTCTACCCTTGAGACGGGTAGAGACTTAGACGTTTTTCCATCCAGACGGCATGATTCTCCTGTTCCTCGCGGTCCTCTCGCGCATGTAAACGCCGGCCGCGAGAGAGCTATGCCTTTTTGTAACGTGACGCTCTATAGTCGACGTCATGACGCTATTCTAGCCCGACCTGTCAGTCAATCCCGGACACGAATCAGGTCTCGGCGGAGGCGTGATTAGTCTCTAGAACCAGGGTATTTAAGGGAGCTCTCAGCATTTGCTCATTGCCCTGTCGTGGTTCTAGCCAGCCTAGTCACACAGTGCTCTTGTATTCTCTTGTCTTTTGGTTCTGACCCGGCTTTGTTATTACTTACCTGTCTTCTCTGTTATCCTTGACCCGGCTTGTCTCTCGCTTACCTGTCTTCTCGTTCCCTCGACCTCGGCCTGTCCCTGACCATTCTATACGTAGTATTACGTTAGTCCGGCCATTCTAAGGTCCGGTATACGTATCTGCTACTCTTTGTACTCTGCGTGTTGATCCCTGTCCCGATCCTGACATTACGACAGGGCCAATGGATCCTGCAGGTACAAACTGTCAGCTTGGTTCTCCTGATCCTAGGTTTGACGCCATGGAGCATAGAATGGATCAGATGGCACTAGCACTACAGGCGTTACTATCATGTCCTAATAATCCACCTGAGGAGATGCGTAATACTTCTATTCCTCCTGTGAGTTCAGGGCTAGAGGTAGCCACGGTAGGTGCTTCTTCCCGAGTTACCCCACCTGTACGTTATGCTGGTTCTCCTGAAAGGTGTCGTGGCTTTTTGAACCAGATCAGTATCCATTTCGAGCTACAACCCCGTTCCTACCCTACTGATAGGGCAAAGGTGGGATTTATTATCACCTTACTCATTGAGAAGGCTCTGAGATGGGCTAATCCGTTGTGGGAGAATGATAATCCATTAGTCTATAACTATAATGCCTTTGTAGCTGCTTTTAAAAGAACTTTTGACCCCCCTGGCAGAAAGGTCAATGCAGCTAGATCACTGTTGCGCCTTAGACAAGAGAACCGAACACTTGTGGATTACGCACTAGAGTACAGGTCTTTGGCGGCAGAGGTTAAATGGAATGAACAGGCTTATATAGACGTATTTTTAAACGGATTATCCGAAGTAATACTTGACGAGGTAGCCACGAGAGAGCTTCCCGAGAATTTGGAGGACGTAATTTCCTTTATCTCTCGCATTGACGAACGTCTAAGAGAGAGGCAGAACACTCGAGATAGAACCGGTAGACCTTCCTTTAGACTAGCTCCATCATTTCAAAGCCCTGAAACCAAAACTCCACAGTTTCCAGAACCTATGCAGATAGGCCTTACTCGCCTCTCAGAAGAGGAGAGACAGTACAGGAGAAGGGAGGGACTGTGTATGTATTGTGGAGTCAGAGGTCATTTACGTTTGAATTGTCCCAATCGCCCGGGAAACGCTCGCACCTAAGTTTCTCTAGAGGACAGGCCTTGGGTGTTTCTATTTTGTCCTCTACTCATAACTACAAAGAACACAGGCTTCTTTTACCCGTCTCTTTAACTTGGGTGAAGGGAACTTTAGAGACTATGGCATTGATAGACTCCGGAGCTGCTGAGAGCTTTATCGACCAAGTTTTTCTCACCAAACACGCTATCCCATCTCAGTTAAGGAAGACACCCTTGGCTGTTGAGGCCATAGATGGTAGACCTTTAGTTGAGCCTGTGATTTTCCGGGAAACCACACCTCTTAACTTAACTACTGGTATTCTACACAAGGAGGAGATATCTCTACTACTCATTTCATCTCCTTCTGTTCCCATAGTCCTGGGATACTCCTGGCTGAAGAGACATAACCCCATTATAGATTGGAAATCAGGGGAAATAGTCTCGTGGGGTCAGGGTTGTCTTTGTATTGTTAACACACTTAATAACTCTACCGACTCTACTAAAGTACAGATACCGTCCTTGTATCTAGATTTAAAGGCGGTATTTGACAAAGGAAAGGCTGATACCTTACCACCACACAGGCCTTTTGATTGCAAAATTAATTTACTTCCTGGTACTATGCCTCCCAGGGGCCATGTATACCCTTTGTCTACGAATGAGAACTTAGTCTTAGAGGAGTATATTCGTGAAAACCTAGACAAAGGGTTCATTAGGAGATCCTCCTCCCCTGCTGGGGCGGGATTTTTTTTTTGTTAAAAAGAAGGATGGTTCTTTAAGACCTTGCATTGACTACCGAGGTTTGAACAAGATAACCATTAGAAATGCCTATCCGATTCCCTTGATCACCGAGCTTTTTGATCGATTAAAGGGTTCCAAGATTTTCACTAAGTTAGACCTCAGAGGTGCTTATAACTTGGTGAGAATTCAGCAGGGACACGAGTGGAAGACTGCGTTCAATACTCGATATGGGCACTATGAGTATACAGTAATGCCTTTTGGTCTCTGTAATGCCCCGGCGGTATTTCAGGATCTAATTAATGAAGTTCTTAGGGAGTTTCAACATGACTGTGTTATTGTATACCTCGATGATATACTTATACATTCCAGGGATATTGAGACTCACCACGGACAGGTCAGAAGGGTTTTGCACAAACTTCTTCAACATGGCTTGTACTGCAAATTAGAGAAATGTAGCTTTGACCAATCCCAGACGGTCTTTCTTGGTTACGTGATTTCTGGAGAGGGGTTTGAAATGGATCCGGAGAAACTCCAATCCATTTTAGATTGGCCTTTACCTAAGGGTCTCAATGCCATTCAGAGATTTATTGGTTTCTCTAATTATTACAGACGTTTCATTAAGGGCTACTCCTCTATTATTGCTCCTATCACCAATATGACCAGACAAGGGGCTGACACTAAGAATTGGTCTACTGAAGCACTTCTGGCTTTTAAGACTCTCAAGGAGCTGTTTGCTTCCGCACCAATTTTAGTTCACCCTGATACTACTCTGCCTTTCCTACTCGAAGTTGACGCTTCTGAGACGGGTATAGGTGCCATTCTGTCCCAAAGGTTGGGTGTGGATAAACCATTACATCCATGTGGGTATATTTCCAAAAAATTATCGGGTACTGAGAGCAGATATGACATTGGTGACAGGGAACTCCTAGCGGTTATCATGGCTTTGAAGGAGTGGAGACATCTATTGGAGGGGACCTTGCATCCTGTTACCATTTTGACAGATCATAAAAACTTATCCTATATTGGGGAGGCTAAACGATTATCATCGAGACAGGCCCGTTGGTCTATATTCCTCACTCACTTCAATTACATACTCACATATAGGCCTGGTTCTAAGAATTCTAAAGCTGATGCCTTGTCTCGCCAATATGAACCTTCTGCCATATCTGAGCCGGTTTTATCCTCTATAGTACCTAAGTGTAATATTATTGCTAACACAACTCTCAAAATCCATTCTCCGCTTCTTGATCGGATCAGGAGCTTGCAGCATCTGGCACCTAGACTGACTCCTGCGTCTAGACACTTCGTTCCTCCTGAACTCCAACTGGAGCTCTTACAGTGTCTTCACGAGAGCAAGGTGGCTGGTCATCCGGGCGTTCGCAAAACATATTCCTTGATCTCTAAGGATTTCTGGTGGCCTTCCTTGCGGAGGGATATTAAGGATTTTATCGGAGCCTGTGAGGTCTGTACTAAGACTAAACTGCCTCATTCGCTTCCTTGTGGTCTCTTACATCCCCTGGAAGTTCCAGAAAAACCTTGGTTCTGTTTGGCGATGGATTTTATTGTGGATTTGCCTGTTTCGAAAAAGCACACTGTTATCCTCACAGTGGTGGATAGGTTTACCAAGATGGCTCATTTCGTGCCTTTACCTAAACTTCCGACTTCACCTGAATTAGCGGAGATTTTTGCTAAAGAGATCTTTCGCTTACATGGGATACCTTCCGAGATTACTTCTGATAGAGGTTCCCAGTTTGTTTCACGTTTCTGGAGATCATTCTGTTCTCAACTAGGCATTAAATTGAATTTTTCTTCTGCTTATCACCCTCAGTCTAACGGAGCCGCTGAACGTACCAATCAAAAGATTGAACAATATCTGCGTTGTTTTGTTTCTGAACACCAGGACGATTGGGTCGGTCTGATTCCTTGGGCAGAGTTCGCACACAATAATCTTGTTTGCGATTCAACTCGCTCTAGCCCCTTTTTCATGAATTATGGTTTTCATCCTTCCATTCTTCCCTCGGTTCCTTCTTCCCAGGGGGTACCGTCGGTTGATACTCATGTTGCCAATCTGAAGAAGTTGTGGGATCAGACTCGACAAATTCTCCTACATAATTCTATACTGTATAAAAAACACGCTGACAAACGCAGAAGGCCGGCTCCTAGTTTTGTACCTGGTGATAGGGTATGGTTGAGTACTAGAAACATTCGTTTGAAAGTACCTTCTATGAAATTCGCTCCTCGCTACATTGGACCCTATAGGATTCTGAATCGAATTAATCCTGTTGCGTATCGCCTAGTGCTCCCCTCTGCCTTACGTATTCCTAATTCCTTTCATGTTTCCTTGCTAAAACTCCTGATCTGTAACAGATTCTCCTCCAAGGTCTCCTCTCCTCACTCTGTTCAGGTTGAGGGTCAGGAGGAGTACGAAATCAACTCCATCATCGATTCTCGAATCTCCCGGGGGAAAATCCAATACCTGGTTGACTGGAAGGGATATGGTCCAGAAGAGAGGACCTGGGTACCACAGGAGGATGTCCATGCTCCTCGTCTTCGCAGGGCTTTTCATTCCCGCTTTCCATCTCGTCCCGGTTCCTTCCGCCCGGTGGGCGTTTCTGAGAGGGGGGGTACTGTCAGGGTACCTGTAGTCTCTACCCTTGAGACGGGTAGAGACTTAGACGTTTTTCCATCCAGACGGCATGATTCTCCCGTTCCTCGCGGTCCTCTCGCGCATGTAAACGCCGGCCGCGAGAGAGCTATGCCTTTTTGTAACGTGACGCTCTATAGTCGACGTCATGACGCTATTCTAGCCCGACCTGTCAGTCAATCCCGGACACGAATCAGGTCTCGGCGGAGGCGTGATTAGTCTCTAGAACCAGGGTATTTAAGGGAGCTCTCAGCATTTGCTCATTGCCCTGTCGTGGTTCTAGCCAGCCTAGTCACACAGTGCTCTTGTATTCTCTTGTCTTTTGGTTCTGACCCGGCTTTGTTATTACTTACCTGTCTTCTCTGTTATCCTTGACCCGGCTTGTCTCTCGCTTACCTGTCTTCTCGTTCCCTCGACCTCGGCCTGTCCCTGACCATTCTATACGTAGTATTACGTTAGTCCGGCCATTCTAAGGTCCGGTATACGTATCTGCTACTCTTTGTACTCTGCGTGTTGGATCCCTGTCCCGATCCTGACACTTCCTAAACATAAAGCACCGGGCCCAGACGGCTACACCAACTTTTACTACCAGACCTTTGCCTCCGTCCTATTACCACACTTATCCACACTCTTCAACCACTGCTACTCGCAAGGAACTTTACCCTCAGAAATGTTAAAAGCCCACATCTCCACTCTTCCAAAACCAGGCAAATCCCAAACACAGTGCCAAAATTTTAGACCCATATCTCTACTGAACGTAGACGTCAAACTCTACGCTAAACTCATAGCCAACCGGATGTCTGCCATTCTCCCCACATTAATACATAATGACCAGTCAGGCTTTGTCAAAACGAGACAGTGTTTAGACAACACCAGGAAGATCCTGAACATCTTATCTCATACACACAATAACAGGGGACAAGGCCTTCTCCTAGCACTTGATGCAGAGAAGGCCTTTCACAGGCTCAATTGGGACTACATGCAACATGTCTTACAGGCGTTTGGCTTCACTACGCCCATAATCTTATGCATCATGGCGTTGTACTATGCCCCGACGGCTCAGGTTTCCAATGCAGGCTTCCTCTCCTCCCCATTCAATATAACCAACGGCACAAGGCAGGGGTGTCCCCTGTCCCCGCTGCTGTTTGTCCTATCTTTAGAACCGCTAGCACACATAATTAGACGCCCATCTGAAATTAAAGGCATAGCGGTGGGTGGGTCTGAATATAAACTGTCCATGTTTGCGGAAGACATTCTTTTAACATTGAGTGACGTGTCCTCGTCCCTGCCCACTTTGATGCTGCTTTTAGAACAATACGGCAACCTAACATACTACAAATTAAATCAAACGAAAAACTCAAGCACTACCCATAGGTCTTCCTAAAGATCTCACTCAGGAACTCACCAGCACATATGATTTTGACTGGAGGTCAGACTACATCACCTACCTCGGGGTCAAAATCGCGCCCACAACTTAGCAACTATTCCAATATAATTATAAACCACTCCTAAACCTTTGCAAATCTGAGTGCCTATGGTGGAAACCAGTTAAACTGTCGTGGCTGGGCAGAATCAATACTGTAAAAATGGTCCTCCTTCCCAAACTGTTGTACGTTTTCCGCCTCCTACACCTACGGGCTCCACCAATGTTTTGTAAATCACTCCAAAAGGTGCTGTCCTCCTACATATCGGATACTCACAAACCCAGAATCTTCCAACGCTTCCTCCAGAATCACCAGATGGATGGAGGAGTTCGCCTACCAGATATATATACATATCACAAAGCGGCCATCTTAGAAGTGGCAGTGAAATTACACACCTCAAAAGGGGTCTACCAATGGGTCGACATGGAAGTGGCCCAACTCACCGGCAGATCGCTAGTATACATACTCTGGACACCCAAGACACTACGCCCCAAGGACACAACTACTCCCCACTACTACACTAACCCTACACCACTGGGACATTATATGCCAAAAGCAAAATGCACTCCACAAATATTACCCACGTTCCCCGCTGACAGCCCTAAAACTGGTTTCACCCTGGCTCTCGCTAAAGTCATGGGTCAAACTAGGAACAACCACACTCGATCAAGTCCTCCACATCAAACCCTTTTCAGAACTGCAAAGTGAATTTCACCTACCTAACTCCTCAGTGTTTCTGTATATGCAACTCAAAAGCATCATACCCCCCCATGTCACACACGATACTACAATACACAATCCAGACCTACTGGACCTAGAGGCTCTATATGATAGATGCTGGCGGGCCCCAACCAAACCCAAATCTATTGCCTCTTGCTATAAACCCTTCTACGAACTTCACCACCTCCACCCCCTACATTTGTGACACAGTGGCTAGCAGAATGCAAATCGACATCCAACATGGAAATACTAACGTCCCGAACTGCACTTAAAGGGCTAACACAGTGTTACCCCCACATCGAAGCACATAAAAAACTAGTGTATAGGTGGTCATAAAATTTACAAAACGGTCCCCCCACACTGCTGGAGATGTGGAACAGACAGTGGAATGATGACTCACATTTGGTGGACATGCCCACGTATCCGCTCGCTATGGCAAGAGGCACAAAATATACTGCAAGCCATTGGCATTACCACACCACCCCTAGACATACACACAAGTATATTTTTAACGTACCCCAAACCTACACCAAAGCAAGTAAAAACTATCATGGCACTCATAGCGCTAGCAGTGAGAAATCTAATTGCAAACCACTGGAAACTACCACAATGCCCCTCCAAAGCTCACCTAATGGCCAAAATACATCAATACTATACCCATGAATGCTTATCTACGCACACGGCAGCACACAAGACACGTCTCTTAACATCTTGGGCCCCTTGGGTAACGTACTGGGATGGGCAACTTCCAAACCCACCCCCCTCGCCCTACCAAAGTAGTCCCCTTGGAAACCCAACACCTCCAGATTCTGATTCCGAACCGATGTAACTAGAAAACTGACACAACACTGGAACAAGATGGGATCATAGTACTAAATACTACCACCCGAAGCTTGTAAACCCATCTCCGTGTCTCGCCATCTGTGGACCCAACACTCGAATACTGCAAAATCCCCCCCCCCCCTCCTCCCTTTGGCTCCCTGCGTGGCTCTGGCTGTCTAAACTAATAGAACCACCAGCAACATATTTACCAATGAGCCTTCAACTCGTACTCCCGTACACGTACAGTGTTTGTGACTAAGTGGCTACTAAAAAAGACTTGACATACCCCGTTTGCAATACCTTGGGTTGTCTACTATTGCAAATGGTATGCCATCATAGGGGTAATTTTCATTCTTGGGCTACCATAGGGTCTCAAAGGCAACATAACCAATCTGTCGAATTTTAATGTGAAAAAAATGAAACACAAGCCTTATATTTGACGCTGTAACTTTTGAAAACACCATAAAACCTGTACATGAGGGGTACTGTTGTACTCGGGAGACTTGGTTTCAAAACAGTAAAAAGTATTGCAGCAATAATATCGTCCGTGTAAGTGCTGTTTGTGCGTGAAAAATTCAAAAAACGTCACTTTTACTGGTGATATCATCGTTGTAATACATTTTACTGTTTTGAAACACTAATATTTGTGTTCAGCGAAGTCTCCCGAGTAGAACAGTACCCCCCATGTACAGGTTTTATGGTGTCTTGGAAAGTGATATGGTTAAATATAGTGCTAGCAAATTAAATTCCCTTTACTTTCGGCATGGGTTGTCAGGCAGGTCCCGCTAATTGTAATTAATAAAGATACCTAATTATGTAAAAATATTACATAAATATATGTGTAGAATTAATATATGTATATATATGCGTATGTGTATATATATATATATATATATATATATTTATATATATATATATATATGTGTATATATATATATATATGTGTATATATATATATATATATATATAATTTAAAAAAAAAATTATTTATATATAGGTATATATATAGTGATATATACATATATATTTATGTATATAGATATATATATTATTTCGTTCTACGTGTATTTTGATATAAATATATATATATTAATATCACAATACAGTTAGAACGAAATAACACACATCTATATATTTTTAAATTATTTATTTTTAATTATTTTTAATATTTTAGTTTTTTACGTATTTACATATTTTTTTCAATGTTATATATAAATATATATATAACAATAATTATATATATATTTAATCAGTATCAGTCTACGTGTAATTTGATATTAATATATATATATAATTATATATATAAATTACCGTATATACTCGAGTATAAGCCGAGTTTTTCAGCACATTTTTTGTGCTGAAAAACCCCAACTCGGCTTATACTCGAGTCATTGTCTGTATTATGGCAATTTACATTGCCATAATACAGACTGGGGGCTGTGTGCGGTTACTTACATCTCCTGCAGCTCCTGTCAGCTCTCTCCTCCTCCGCGCCGGTCCGTTCAGCACCTCTGTCAGCTCCCAGTGTCTTGCGAGAGCCGCGGGATCATAGTGCGGCTCTCGCGAGACTTACAGTGTGAGCTGACAGAAGAGCTGCACGGACCGGCGCGGAGGAGAAGGGAGCTGACAGGAGCTGCAGGAGAGGTAAGTAACAGCTCTGACAGCCCCCCTAACCCCCCCACTGAACTGCCAATGCCACTGGACCACCAGGGAAGGAGAGCCCCCCTCCCTGCCATGTATCAAGCAGGGATGGGGGACAAAAAACTAAATAATAATAATAAAATAATAATAAAAATAAATAAATAATATAACAAAAAAAATAATTAAATAATAATAATAAAAAAAAATATTAAAAATGCCCACCCCCCGCCACGGCTCTGCATCACACTCTGCATCACCCACACACACACTGCATTCATACACACTGCACTCATACACACTGCACTCATACACACTGCACTCATACACACACACTGCACTCATACACACACACTGCATTCATAAATACACACTGCACTCATACACACACACACTGCACTCATACACACTGCACTCATACACACACACACTGCACTCATACGCACTGCACTCATACACACTCCACTCATACACACTGCACTCACACACACTGCACTCATACACACACACTGCACTCATACACACACACTGCACTCATATACACACACACTGCACTCATACACACACACTGCACTCATATACACACACACTGCATTCATTATATACACACACTGTAAATAAATATTCAATTAATATAATTGTTTTAGGATCTAATTTTATTTTAAATATTTAATCAGTATCAGTCTACGTGTAATTTGATATTAATATATATAATTATATATATAAATTACCGTATATACTCGAGTATAAGCCGAGTTTTTCAGCACATTTTTTGTGCTGAAAAACCCCAACTCGGCTTATACTCGAGTCATTGTCTGTATTATGGCAATTTACATTGCCATAATACAGACTGGGGGCTGTGTGCGGTTACTTACATCTCCTGCAGCTCCTGTCAGCTCTCTCCTCCTCCGCGCCGGTCCGTTCAGCACCTCTGTCAGCTCCCAGTGTCTTGCGAGAGCCGCGGGATCATAGTGCGGCTCTCGCGAGACTTACAGTGTGAGCTGACAGAAGAGCTGCACGGACCGGCGCGGAGGAGAAGGGAGCTGACAGGAGCTGCAGGAGAGGTAAGTAACAGCTCTGACAGCCCCCCTAACCCCCCCACTGAACTGCCAATGCCACTGGACCACCAGGGAAGGAGAGCCCCCCTCCCTGCCATGTATCAAGCAGGGATGGGGGACAAAAAACTAAATAATAATAATAAAATAATAATAAAAATAAATAAATAATATAACAAAAAAAATAATTAAATAATAATAATAAAAAAAAATATTAAAAATGCCCACCCCCCGCCACGGCTCTGCATCACACTCTGCATCACCCACACACACACTGCATTCATACACACTGCACTCATACACACTGCACTCATACACACTGCACTCATACACACACACTGCACTCATACACACACACTGCATTCATAAATACACACTGCACTCATACACACACACACTGCACTCATACACACTGCACTCATACACACACACACTGCACTCATACGCACTGCACTCATACGCACTGCACTCATACACACTCCACTCATACACACTGCACTCACACACACTGCACTCATACACACACACTGCACTCATACACACACACTGCACTCATATACACACACACTGCACTCATACACACACACTGCACTCATATACACACACACTGCATTCATTATATACACACACTGTAAATAAATATTCAATTAATATAATTGTTTTAGGATCTAATTTTATTTAGAAATTTACCAGTAGCTGCTGCATTTCCCACCCTAGTCTTATACTTGAGTCAATAAGTTTTCCCAGTTTTTTTGGGTAAAATTAGGGGCCTCGGCTTATATTCGGGTCGGCTTATACTCGAGTATATACGGTAATAGTAAAATACACCTAGACAGTGTATGTATATGTGTATATACTTAGATCCTATATATATGGCCGGGGGGGCTGCTGGAGGACGGACGTGCTGCGAGGGGCTCCCTGGGAGTCCCCCCAGCCGCGATCGCCGGCGACCGGGTAAGTAAAAAAAAAAACCCAGAGGGCGTACTATTACGTCCGGCGGCGTTTAGCGCCGCTTAAAATAGGGCGTAATAGTACGCCCTCCGGTCTTAAAGGGTTCACACACACACACGCCAAATAATCCTACACTCTCCAATTTCTCAGAATCCTCTCATGCCCGGTGCTTGTCCACAGTAAAATATAAAAGAAAAATAGGTAGCACTCCAGGGACTTTGTATAGCGTATAAAACTTAGCTTGTGAAGTGAAATTAGTAAAAGAGACAGAGAGTACAGAGATTACTGGTACATTTTCAAGTTGGACAAATGTGGTAAGTGGTTCGATTTGGGTTTTGTACTGGGACCACTTCTATTCAACATATTTATAAATGGTCTTGAAATATACATTAAAAGTTAGGTGTCAGTGTTTGCAGATAACACAAAAATAGGTAATACAATGTGAGCAGATATTACTTTGCTGCAGAGGGATTTAGACAGTTTAGAAGGTGAATGGAGGTTGACGGCTGTTGCTGAATGATAGTGGCCGGCTGGAGGTAAAGCATTCGATTGGATGAAGAGCCAATATTATATTTGTTAATTTAGGGGAAGGGTGCTTCTCAGATCCCTCCCCCTGTCCTTCTGACACGGAGGCAGAGTACGCGCCTGCCGTTTTGGGCAGGCAGGTGCCTACTCTGCATTGATGCCGACCGGCGACCTATGGCCGCGTGCCCACAGAGAGGGCAACACGTGCCCTAGGTTCGCCATCACTGTTCTATACTGAGCCACACACTAGAAATTAACATCAAAAAGGGGCTTTGTGAGCATGATGGCTGAGTTGTGCTAATCATTCCTCCTTCTAGGAATATATGTAGCTCAGGGACAGAGTGGGAACACTCATGCAACCAAATAATCGTACTTTAGAGAGTTCCTCTTATTAAAATTCCTGTGGGAGTAAAAAAAAAAGTCTGTCTAGTGATTTTGAAAACATTTTTTTTTTTCATTACTGTTACTCAAAAAATAACTTGAGATTGATTTTGAATGTTAAACTCTTTATATCTGCAAAGGTTAGCAGTTGAAGATCATTAAACATTATATTCCATAGAAACCAAATGTAGAACCATGTGTGTTTATTGTTTTACTAATAATGTAAACACAACCCCACTGCAACCATTTAACCCCTTATTAATCAGCCTTTTAGTGTTGCTGTGCACTAGGGAGCATGACAATTTTTCCATTATTGCAAGTGTTTGTTACACCATAATTTCTGTCTTTCTTACATACGTGTAGTGCAATCACACATATTAAAACTGGTGGTCCAAAGTTGTAAAATCATTTCTTAATAAACAGGTATTCAGCCTGTGTTTCCTTGTGCATTCAAATTCTGCTTTCAAAGCTCTGGTAAATAAAGCGTGAGCTTATATTATCTCCTTCATGATCTGTAACAGCAATTCTAACAGCAGTAGGTTAGAATTTTTTTTTTTTGTTACATAAGTGCTGAGGTATGCTAGCAATTACTGAAACCTCAGCCCATGGAAACATTCCAACACAAAACAAATGGCCAAGTGCACGCAGAAGCAACAAAATAATTCAAAAGACATGACAGAAGAGAATACTAAAAACGGAATATGTAGCAAAAGTTCTATTAGATTATTAGATTTTTATTACATTAAGGGACATTTGATTTCAAACTACTTCTAATGTGTAACAACAATTACGCATCCAATAAATTATGCTTTAAAAAATAATTTCCTGGCTAATCCATGTCATCATCATCTATGGGTTAAGCTCTGCTCTCTCATCTGATTAGGACAGAAATATTCAAATTAAAATGAAGAAAATATAAAAGTAATCTCCTTTACCTATCCAGCAGTATGTTTCATGTCCTCCAGCTGTTTAGGCTGTGTGCAACTTGCTTTGAAGTTTACAAGTTATTCATTTTTCATTAAGGGAGTTCAGTCTCTGTCCCTTTAGGAGATACAGTCCAAGCAGAACGGTAGCTATATTAGAATCTAGTTACTGAACTGTCCAAATCTCTGTGTTTAGTCCCTCATGCAACACAGTCTTAATTTAGGGTCTGGTGCCTTTCTTTAGCCTCTATTTTCTCATCTTCTCAGCAATATTCATAGGAACTCATTTATAATCCAATATGGCCTCTTACAAGCATTCGTAAGGCACCATTACTGAATTTTCAGTATTTAAATCGGCGTATAAGGTTGTGCAGGTTTCAAGGTAATCCTAAAGTAAATTACTGCCTTTTTTCTTGCTGTTGATTTTATATCTTAAAGGACCACTATAGGCATTCAGACCACTTTATCTCAATGAAGTGGTCAGGGTGCCATGCCCTACCTTTTGTAACCCTCTGTAGTACGACAATGTTTGTCACTCAGCCACTAGGGACGCATCCAATGAATACATTGTGTGGTGCACTTGCCTCCCAATGCTTTAGTATAGGAAAGCATTGGATTGGCTGAAATCAATGATCTCAGCCAAGGGCCAGAGCTTCCCTGAGGTGACCGATACTGCGAGGATGAAAAGATAAAGTAAAATATATTTTTTACTTCATGCAAGTGGAAGCTGGGCACCTAACAAACAACTGGGCACAATAGCATTAGTAATAGACATCTGTGTTCCTTTAAGGTAAATTTAACATTGCATTTCTCATTATTTTGTTTTAGGTTAATTTTGTTTTGGGAAAAGTGCTTTATTTGGGATACAGGGGTTCCCTTTTCTCTTACAATTTTTTTTAAATTCAGTGTTATGATTCCTGACATAATGTCTTCATTTACCTTCTCTTCCAGGGAAATAAATAGGTGCAGAAAGCAGGCTTTTTATTTATATTGATATACAAAAAAAAGTATCTTCCACAATACCTAGTAATAATTGCGACCTATGTGTTTGTGTGTGTGTGTGTGTGTGTGTATATATATATATATATATATATATATATATATATATATATATATATATATATATATATATTGATAAAGACCAAATGTGTCAAATGTTGATTTGTAGCACAGCTGATTTTTTTGAAGACACAATAAATCACCATTTGAATGATTGAAGTGAGTGCTCCCTATCTTTGTGTGTGTGTGTGTGTGTGTGTGTGTATGTATGTATATATATATATATATATATATATATATATATATATATATATATATATATATATAAAACAAAATAATCTTGCACTCCACCAATCAATATGTCAAGTGCCTGGTGCTGGTCAGCCAAAAAATAAAAAAAAAAATAAAGAAAAAAAATAAAGAAAAAATCACAAGGTCAACTTTTCAGCTTGATCCCCTCAAGGTTTCATCATGACACCTGATGAAAGCTTGAGGGGATCAAGCTGAAACGTTGACCTTGTGACTTTTTTATTTGAGGTAAATAAGTTATATTTTAGATTAGTCCTTGGAATGCTATCTTATGTAAATTTTATATATATATATTTATAAAATATATTACCAGGAAAGATACATTGAGATTTCTCTCGTTTTCAAGTATGTCCTGGGTAAAATAAATAAATAAATAAATATATATATATATATATATATATATATATATATATATATATATATATATATATATATAGCACTACACAAAATAAATCCTATAATGATAGAAGGGAAAGACCATGCTACTTTTGCAGAGACTGCTTCTGTATCATTTCAAATGAAAGCATATCTACTTCATCAGATATCTGTAATCCTAATTTGGCTGAGATTATCTCTAAGGCGGTGCCTACAGGAATAAAAAAGGTGACTGGTAAATCATTCCTCAAAACATCTTTTTTTTTTCAATGTCTTAATTTTTTATTGACATTTTCAAGGGTAAAATAAACATGGATACAGAAGGAAAAAGGGGGAAGGGGAACAGCCTTTTAGTAGATCCAGTCAAGGTGCTTGATACGCAGATCAAGTATACAAGGGTATGCGTGCACAATCACAGGTATTGATAGACGAACATCATGAGATGTAGATGCAGTGCTCATCAGATATTGTAACATTTACAATTGATCATGCAGACATACCAATACATCATTTTATACATGAAATCACATCCAATGGTGAGAAAGACGTCATCGCACTTGGGGTAGATATTTACTCTGGGGAGTTTAGTGGCTGGTGTGTAGTGATGGGTCTTCGGATGACTCCCTTTGGGCTCTGAACTGAGCCCATCTGCACCAGTGTGTAGTGTACGTGTGTTCTCTATTCTCAAGACAACTAGCCATTTGTTCATATCTACTTGTTGTGTCAATGCGAGTAAGGACTTCAGTTAAGCTAGGGCTTTGTGGTGTTTTCCATCTGTGTGCTATTGCTATCTTTGCCGCTATGAGGCAGTGGGTAAGTATGTGTATTTCATCTTTCCCTAGAGAGTGAGGGAGAAGATGTAGGAGATAGCTTTCTGGGGTCTTTGGTACTACGATGCTTAGCTCCTGTGCTAGAAACATTTCCAACTCTTCCCAAAACTTCACTATATTCGGACATGACCAGAACACATGCAAAAGCGTGCCTGCGGCACTGTGGCATCTCCAACATATGGGGGAGGTACCCGGGTATATATGTGCTAAACGCGATGGTACTAGATACCACCTCATGAGTAATTTGCAGAACGCTTCCATGTGGGCAATGCTATGTGTGGCTCTTTTTACCTGACTCAATGTTTTTTTCCATGTGTCCTGTTCTACCCGTAAGTTCAGGTCTTTCTCCCATGCCCTCATGTAGGAGGGAGTTATAGCACAGGGAAAGTGTCTTGGCGCCTTTTAAGGTACCTTGGCATTTGAGGACAAATTGTGGCATTTGTGCTTTTCTGTCCCTGTGTAATTTGTGGTTTTGTAGGATGTTTTTTATGCGAAGATATGTAAATAGTTCCCTAGAGGGAAGATTGAAGGACTGTTGTAGCTGTGGGTATGGTATTATGCCCTCTTTGTTGATCAGGGTGCCGACACGGTGGATGCCACGTCTTGTTCACAGGTCAAGGTTCAAATCTGGTGTGTGGAGTGTGAGTATCTTTAGTGGCGCCACGTACATAAGGTCTTTACTAATGTTTAATTGGAGCAGCGCCTGATTCCATATACGGAGTAGATTTGCTGTTGGGGGTAGCATGTTGGTAGTTAGCAGTTGCTGGTCTGGGCGTGCCCATAGTGCATCCTCCACCGTTCCCCTCGGCATACAGGCGTTTTCCAATGCCAGCCAGATGGAAGATGTTTTACTTTCTAGGACTGTTATGCCCTGTGCCATGATTGCTGCTTTGTAGTATAACTGTAGGTTGGGTATGCCAAGGCCTCCTTCTGAGAAGGGCCTCCATGTCCATTTCCAAATGTGTGCGTTAATAGTAGACTGGAGTCTTTTAAGTATCGTGTTTGGGACCGCTATGGGGAGAGTACGAAAGAGGTATAGAATGTGTGGGAGGATCCTCATTTTAATTGTGTTTATGCGGCCTAGCCATGAGGTTCCTCTGTCGTCCCATTGCTTGAGTTGGAGGTCTAATTTTTGCAGGAGGTTTAAATGATTTACTTTAGTAACTAGGGTGGGTGAGGTAGGCAGCTGGATGCCCAGGTATGAGATTGAAGATTTACGCCAATCGAAGGGATATTTGGATTGGAGGTGTTGCAGTATGTGGTGTGGCATACGAATCGCTAGGGCCTGTGACTTTTTCGCGTTGTTTTTGTAGTATGACACTCTACCATATCTATCTAGTAATGCTAGGAGATGGGGGAGGGAGTGAGATGGTTCTGTAAGAAACAGCAGAACGTCATCCGCAAACAGTGCGATTTTCATCGGCCCTAAGGTTGTGTGTATCCCTTTGATGTCGTTCATTTGTTTTATGTGTTTGACTAGCGGTTCCAGACAGAGTATGAAAATCAACGGGGAGAGAGGACAGCCTTGTCTTGTGCCGTTGGTTATTGAAAATGGCCTGGAGAGAAACCCTGTGTTGTATACTTTGGCCGAGGGATTTGAGTATAGAGCCATTATGCTATGTTAAAATGGTGTAGGTATCCCCAGTTTGGTCATTACTGCTGACATGTATCCCCAATGTAGGCGATCGAACTCTTTTTCAGCGTCAAGTGCCAGCAGTATGCCTTTTTGTTGAGTAGTTTGTGCCCAATGGATCAAGTTTAGGAAGTGGCGTGTGTTATGTCCTGGTTGTCGAGATGGGACAAACCCTGCTTGCTCCGGGGAAACCAGATCCAATAGCATTGGTTTGATGCGTGACGCTAGGAGCTTTGCATATAATTTGGTGTCTGCATTTAACAATGAGATCGGTCTCAGGTTAGCGCATTCTGTGGGGGGTTTCCCTGGTTTCGGCAGAGTTATGACATGAGCTAGGAGCATTTCGGTCGGCATCCTCTGTGAATGGTGCTAGCAGGGAGGATTTTTGTGTGTCTGTCAGGGTGGGAAGGTCTACCGAGCTGAGGAAATCTAGGATTTCAGAACTGGAGGGCTGGTGAGTGTCCTTCGCTTTATGTAGATTATAGAGCGAATCATAGTAGGAGGCCAATTCTTCCACTATTTCATGTGGATTATAGAGTTTTTCGTGAGTTGATGATGTCATGTACGGAAGTTTGGATTGCAGGCTGCGTGCCTTCAGGCATCGTGCCAGCAATTTGCCGGCCTTGTTGCCCTGCATGTAGTGAGTTAAGTTTAGTTTGTGCATGTGTTGTTCCATAGTGTGTAGGGATAATGTATGTAACTCTGATTTTATTTTATTTGTCAAGGCGGTCAATGTTTTAGAGGGATTGTGTTTGTCTCGATTTGTGTTAGCTCCTCTAACAGGCGCTCTCTTTTTTGGTTCCCTTTCCTTTTGCGGTTCGCCCCTGCTTGCATGAGAAGGCCCCTCAATACGGCTTTAAGAGCCAGCCATTGTATCAGGATGGTCATCCCATCGTTAGTATGATCCTTATAGAATAGCTGGATAGTGTTGGTCAGTTTGTTTGTTAATGTCGCCTCGCTTAGTAGGGAGTCATTTAGCCTCCACGTACTTCTGCCCCTTGCTGGATATAGGGTTTTGAACGTTGTGATAACTGGGGCATGGTCAGACCATGTTCTGTTACCAATTGCAACATTTGCTACATTTTGTAGTGTTATTGTGTCTACCAAGCACATATCAATGCGTGAATATGCGTGGTGTACGTGTGAGAAGTATGTGTAGTCCTTCCCGCTTGGGAAGAGGTTACGCCAGGTGTCATAGAGGTTGTGTGTATGGAGGAGTGCAGACAATTTACGACTAAGTTGCGTGGCTTGGTGTGAAGGCTGTTTACTCTGGGTCCTCTGAATGTCCAGTTTTGGGTCTAAGGTGCAATTAAGTCCCCACAAATGATGGTGTGGCCTTGTCTGAGGCTAACCACTTTGTTGAGTGCCGTGTGCAGGAAGGGGGTTTGGGCCTCATTAGGAGCATATAGAGAGGCTACCGTTATCATAATGCCGTTTACTGTACCCACTAAAATTAGTAATCTGCCTTGTGTATCTTGGTATATCTCAGACTGTTGAAAGACCCAATCTTGGTGAAATAATATAGAGACGCCCCTAGATTTGTGGGGTGAGAGTGCATGGTACGTTTGTGGGTAACAAGTGGGTCTGAAGGCTGGAGGATTCCTTATGCAGAGGTGGTTTAGGCAGACGATAGCTGCTTTAGAGTTGTGTATTTCTCTCAAAGCGGAATGTCTCTTGAACGGGCTGTTCAAGCCGTTTACGTTCATAGAGAGGCATTTAAATTGGTGTGCCATTACGGGGGAGATGGGGGGTCAATATTTTGGTTGTATTGCCGTGAGGCATGGGATGCTACATGGTAGGACCAGCATTGTCCTTGGAGTCGGGTGAGAACATTGTGATGTCGAAAATGATCGGTTATCATGGATCTAGACAGTATTGGTGTACTGTGAAGGTAACGCAAGCATAGACTCGGGGGGGGGGGGGTGAAGGGGGGGAACAGCGTAGGAGAACATAACCAAAAATACAAATAGTACAAATAAAATATAAACCAAACTCTCTGCTGCGAGAGTTTAACCATGGATGGGCTGGAAGGCGAACATGCTCGCTTCCAGTAACCATCCTGTTTTGGGAACGTGTGGAGCTGGCTCGCTCCAAAGCCGTAGCAGTTGTAGTAAGTAAATTTACAGCACATGTATATGCGAAGAGGAGGTAACAAGGCTACAGTATGGGTAGCCTGTGGATAAATTCTGTATTGCGGCACCAGGATTTTAGAAATGTTATTATGGCCGTCTACCCTATAATAAGGGGTGTAGTTGTAGGCGTACCTGCTTTCTACTGCGTGGAACTGTTAATCTGTGAAATTTTTTTTTTTTTTTTTTGCTTTTTCTGTTTTTATTATCAACTATATTTGGATGTAGTGCTGTGTATGTTGGCCATTTAGTTATAGTTTTAAGCCTTGTGTTAGTTGAACACATATGATCAGTGGCCCATTAAGCTTGGATAAGTGGTGCGTCAGTGCTCATTTTGCGAGGCATTTATTTTAAGATCCGGGGTTTAGACCTTCATTGGTTAAATGAAATCTCACGTTGTTTCTTCGTGACCTATCTTCCATGTCTGCCAGTTTTTGCCATAATCTTGCATTGTCCGCTTCCAAAGTTTGAAGCTTATCTGCTGCAATGTTGTGGGCTGAGCAGAGCTCATCAGTTTTTTGTTCCAAGTGATCTGCCCGGTCTCCTAACTCCGCTATTTCTTGATGGATGCTGGAGACTGCGGTAGTGAAATCTTCCTTAATAGTGGATCGTAGATCCTGCAGCATTGTCTTTAGGTAGAGTTTGGTGACATGCCCCTCCAATTCAGGGTCAGAGAGCTGGTCCGGGCTTATCCCATGGTCAGAAGCTGGGTTGGCGGGAACCGTCTCCGCGCCATCTTGGGACGGCTTGTGCCTGTCTTTCTTCGGCGGCCTGGTCGGATCAGTTAGTTTTGTTTGTTTTGAGGGGGACATCTTCGTGGAAGGTATAGTCTCCCCACTATATTTCCTCTATTTGTTGTTTTTTTCAGTCGTGTTTTGTGCAGTTAGGGCAGCTTTACGGCTCAATGTGGAGAGGAGCTCTTACTCCATGCGTCCGTTCAGACCGGAAGTCGGACACGCCCCCCCTCAAAACATCTTAAAAGAGCAAGAGAAGACTCTTTAGCCTAGACGGTAAAATGGTTAATTCTTCAATCACTCTCTTAAAAGAGACATTGCATATCCAAGAAGACAAGAGATAATGTAAGGTATCAGATATATACTTTGCACGTCTACATAAGAAGAGCTACTGCACATTCAGCTATAAAAGATTTTGTAGAGACAGAATGACAGACGTCAAACTAACAGCTATCTGCACAAGGTAGGTTTAGTCTTGGTTACCGTATATACTCGAGTATAAGCCGAGTTTTTTAGCAAATTTTTTGTGCTAAAAAACCCCAACTCGGCTTATACTCGAGTCAATAGTCTGTATTATGGCAATTTACATTGCCATAATACAGACTGGGGGAGAGGGGGGCTGGCAGAGCTGTAACTTACCTTTCCTGCAGCTCCTGTCAGCTTCCTCCTCCTCCGCGCCGTCCGTTCAGCACCTCGGTCAGCTCCCAGTGTAAGTCTCGCGAGAGCCGCGGCTCTCGCGAGACTTACAGTGTGAGCTGACAGAGGGAGCTGCACGGACGGCGCGGAGGAGGAGGAAGCTGACAGGAGCTGCAGGAAAGGTAAGTTACAGCTCTGCCAGCCCCCCTCTCCCCCCCACTGAACTACCAATGCTGGACCACCAGGGAGTGAGAGCCCCCCTCCCTGGCCAGCTAGCAAGCAGAAGGGGGGGCCGAAAAAAAAAATTAGTAATAATAAAAAAATAATAATAATGAAATAATACAAAAATGATAATTAAATTAAATAAATATAAATAATAATAAATAATAATTAAAAAAATTAAAATAATAAAAAAATAAAAAATAAATTGCCCACCCCCCACCAAGGCTCTGCCAGCCCCCCTCTCCCCCCCACTGAACTACCAATGCTGGACCACCAGGGAGTGAGAGCCCCCCTCCCTGGCCAGCTAGCAAGCAGGGAGGGGGGCCGAAAAATTTTTTTAGTAATAATAAAAAAATAATAATAATTAAATAATACAAAAATAATAATTAAATTAAATAAATATAAATAATAATAAATAATAATTAAAAAAAATTAAAATAATAAAAAATAAATTGCCCACCCCCCACCAAGGCTCTGCAACACACACACACACACACACACACTGCACTCATACACACACTGCACTCATACACACGCTGCACTCATACACACACTGCATTCATACACTCACACTGCATTCATACACTCACGCTGCACTCATACACACACGCTGCACTCATACACACACTGCATTCATACACTCACACTGCATTCATACACTCACACTGCATTCATACACTCACACTGCATTCATACACTCATGCTGCACTCATACACACACGCTGCACTCATACACACACTGCATTCATACACTCACACTGCATTCATACACTCACACTGCATTCATACACACGCTGCACTCATACACACGCTGCATTCATACACACACACACTGCATTCATTATACACACACTGTAAATAAATATTCAATTAATATATTTTTTTTAGGATCTAATTTTATTTAGAAATTTACCAGTAGCTGCTGCATTTCTCACCCTAGTCTTATACTCGAGTCAATAAGTTTTCCCAGTTTTTTTGGGTAAAAATAGGGGCCTCGGCTTATATTCGGGTCGGCTTATACTCGAGTATATACGGTATCTTTTTAATGCAGCAGATACTAAAGCCTGGAATACAGCTCTAAAAGTGGATGCTACCATCTTCAAAGTTGTTAAGAATACAGTCCTAGCAATGAATAGTGTGGCATCATTGAGAGACCCTATGGAGAAGCTTGTGGATGTACAATTAAGACATATTCTTCTTTAGGAGCACCCTAAAGCTTTACCCCTCTATCAAGAGCCTTTTGAATTTGGATCACTGCGTTAAGTAAAAATATGGTAAATGGAACCCGCAGAGTATATTTTTTGGAAATGTCTAAAGATTTAAAGCTGTAGTCTGAGTTTTTGATTGAAGTATCAATGGATACAAAAGATTTACAAAATTGACTCGTGATGTGGGCGTAGAGTGGACGCAGGACGTAGGACGTAGGCGTGCGTCGAGAGGAGGGGGTCGTGATGGTGGTCTGAGGGTTGTGAGGGCTGTGAGACGCCGATATGCTGATACATGCTGACACACCGATAGACCGATAAGCCGTCTGATGCTTCCCTGACTTACCAAGTCTCTTCTAAAGTCTCTTCTAAAGTCCAAACTACTGATTTCAAACTACTGAATCAATTTGCAGATTCGGGGTAAAATCAGAGCTTCTCCGGTCCGAGTGTCGGAACAGCGTGCAATATTGTTACCTTTTGAAATAATACTCTATGGTTCCGGTGTTGTATTTGTATCTCCTGAAAACAACACAGATATTCTCCGAAATCCTCTGCAGCTAACAAGTCTACAACCCAGCAACAAGATCACCCGCTTATACAAGTTTGGAATAGCTGATGGTTAGACGCATGCTGGAACTATAACTCCCAACACGGAAGGCTGAAGGCTGAAAATTCCATTCAAAAGATAAGAAAACTTTTTTTTTTCCCTATTGTTCCCTTCTGTAGCAGTACTTACCCTCTCCAGGGGCCGTCCGGGGTCCTCTCTTCTCGCCACGCGCAGTCCTGCTCCTGCACGAGCCGCGCGCGGCTCATCCAACAACGAGATCAGTCAGGCGGGCAGTGACCGCGAGAAGCGGTCACGTGTCCCGCCTGACACTAAGAGCGCGCCACGAGTCTTGGGCGCGCTCTTAAAGGGACAGTGGGAGACAAAATTAGAGTCAGTCTCCCATTGGCCCCTGTCATGCCTCGTTCCCCATACACACGTTTTGGGGGCGTGGATATGACAGGGGCCAATCAAAGTGAACATTAGGGTATTTATACTCATCTGTTTCCTTTGCACCTTGCCCTATTGTGGTTTCTGTTCAGTTCCCTTTAGTGCTTGTTGCGTTCAGTTGTTTTTTTGGTGCTTGACCTTGGCTTTGTTCCTGACTCCGCTTTCTCTTTATCCTTGCTTGTATCTCCGCCGGTTTGCTCTCCTGTGTACCAGTCCCCGGCCTTTTCTACTTTACGCTGTCTCTCCGTCCCCTTGACCTCTGCTTGTTTTGGGCTCTGTCTTTTCTTGTACTCGTCTAGTCCGGCCATTCTAAGGTCCGGTAAGACGAATCCTGTTTTCTTGTCTCTTGACTATCTGGACTATTCCTGCGTGTTGGGGTATATTACCGTGACATTACGATAGGGCCATGGACTCCGCAGGTTTAGGACAACAGATGGCCACTCATGAGGCTAGATTCGCAGAACAGGATCACCGTATGGATCAAATGGCTCAAGCCATCCAGACACTGTTATCCAGAACAGCTCCGGTACCTGTACCTGCGCCTCCTGTAAACCCTGTACCAGACACAGCTAATATGCCTAATGCTTCAGCACATCTAACCCCGCCACCTAGGTATGGAGGGGACGCTAAGACATGTAGGGGATTCCTTAATCAAGTGGAATTCCACTTTGAAATGTACCCACGTTCATTTCCCACTGATAGATCTAAGGTGGGTTTTCTTATGCACCAGCTTACTGATAAGGCACTTGAATGGGCAAATCCTATTTGGGAGGCTAATGGACCTATGGTACACGATTTCAATAGCTTCCTCACAGCGTTTCGTAGAACATTTGACACGACTAAAAGGTCAAAGAATGCCGCCAGGGCGTTAATGAGAATTAAGCAAGGATCTAAATCTGTAGACGATTATGCTATTTAGTTCCGTACCCTTGCCTCACAGGTAGATTGGACTAATAATGGGCTTACTACTGCGTTTATGGAAGGCCTGTCTGAAACTATGTTGGATGAGGTAGCAGCTAAGGACCTCCCTGTACCCCTAGATGACCTTATTGACTATCTCATCGATATAGATAACAGGATCCGTGACAGGCTATATACCAAGTCCAGAAATAGACGCTTTGTCCCCGTTAATTCACCTAGAGCTGAGACTCCCAAGGGATCTAAAGGGTCAGAGGAGGAACCTATGCAGTTAGGGGTTACTAAACTTACTGACGCTGAAAAACTTTATAGGAGAAAGGAGGGACTTTGTCTTTATTGTGGTAGGAGGGGCCATATGAGACAAGAATGTCCCGTGCGTCCGGAAAACTATCGCACCTAAGACCGTATAGAGGACAGGCCTTGGGTGTGACATCAGAGTCCTCACATTTGCCTCTTAATAAACTGTTTCTCCCTGTTTCCCTGCACCTTGGTAGTAACTGCATAGTAGGGAATATACTAGCCCTGGTTGATTCCGGAGCGGCCGAAAACTTTATAGATTCCAGTTTTGTTAAGGAGAATAACATACCCACTAGAGAGAAGGAGACACCCTTGGCCGTTGAGGCCATAGATGGTAGACCATTATGCTCTCCAGTTATCACACATGAAACTGTACCACTACATATGTCTACAGGGGTGTTACACTCTGAAACCATTCGGTTTCAGATCATTACTTCTCCTTCCTCTCACCTCGTGTTAGGGTATCCTTGGTTGCGTACTCATAATCCCACTATTGACTGGGAGTCAGGACAAATAGTATCTTGGAGTGATGCTTGCCAAGAGTCTTGTATTGTTAAAATCACCCCTTTGAATTCTACTAATATTCCTCCCGTGCCTACTGTCATACCCCCTCAGTACTTGTCTCTTAAATCTGTTTTTGATAAAAGGGAGGCTGAGAAGTTGCCACCTCACAGGCCTTACGACTGCGCTATTAATTTACTACCTGGTACTATGCCTCCCAAAGGGAGAATATATCCTTTGTCTCCTCAGGAGAATCTTGTTATGGAGGAATATATTAAAGAAAAGGGATTTATAAGAAGATCCTCTTCCCCGGCAGGGGCTGGTTTCTTCTTTGTATCCAAGAAAGATGGCGAATTAAGGCCTTGTATTGACTATAGGGGCCTTAATAAAATCACCGTCAAAAATGCGTACCCCATACCTTTGATCACGGAACTATTTGATAGGCTTAAACATGCCACGGTTTTTACTAAATTGGACCTTAGGGGTGCTTACAACCTCATACGTATCAAAAAGGATCACGAATGGAAGACCGCATTCAATACCAGGAGTGGTCACTACGAATATACTGTGATGCCCTTTGGCCTTTGTAACGCCCCAGCAGTCTTTCAAGAATTTATTAATGATGTCCTACGTCAGTATATACACACATTCGTAATAGTATACTTGGACGACATATTAATTTATTCTACTGATTTACAGACTCATCACATGCATGTTAAATTAGTGTTGAGAACTCTTTTTGTTAACGGTCTCTATTGCAAACTCGAAAAATGTTCATTTGATCAATCAGAAGTCCAATTCTTGGGTTATATAATCTCTGCTAAGGGTTTTCGTATGGATCCCAAGAAACTTTCTGCCATCATGGAATGGCCTCTACCTCAGGGTTTGAAAGCCATTCAGCGTTTTCTGGGTTTCTCAAATTATTATAGGCGTTTTATTAAAGGGTTTTCTGCCATTGTAGCACCTATAACCAGAATGACCAAAAAGGATGGTAATACTCATGTCTGGAAACCAGAAGCACTTGAGGCCTTTGAATTCCTGAAGGCTTCATTTGCCTCTGCCCCTATTTTACAGCATCCTGTCCCTTCACTACCCTTTATTCTTGAAGTTGATGCTTCTGAGATTGGGGTAGGTGCTGTCTTGTCTCAAAGAGATTCACCTGAAAAGCCGTTACACCCTTGTGGCTTCTTTTCCAGACAGATGTCCAAAGCAGAAAAGAATTATGATGTAGGCAATCGTGAACTCCTTGCTATCATTTTGGCGCTCAAGGAATGGAGACATCTACTAGAAGGTACTAGGGATCCCATCCTCATTTTAACGGATCACAAAAACCTCTCCTACCTTAGTGAAGCAAAAAGATTGTCTTCTAGGCAGGCCAGGTGGTCTCTGTTTTTGACTCGTTTTAATTACATAATCACATACAGACCAGGTGATCGTAATACTAAAGCTGACGCTCTGTCCAGACAATTCGAGACTACTGACAAACTAGAAATTGATGTTACCCCTGTCATTCCTCCCGACAGAATAATAGCTACCACTGTTCTTTCTATTTCTTCTTCCCTCCTACAAGCTATACAGGCTAAACAAAACATGGCTCCTGGAGAGAGGCCTGCTGATAATCTGTTCGTTGATATCCCCGAGAGACGGGACATTATGTCATTGTATCATGACACAAGAACTGCTGGACACCCTGGTATTTCTAAAACGTTATCAGCAGTTTCTAGATATTTCTGGTGGGCTTCCTTACGCAAGGACGTCACCGATTACGTTAATGCCTGTACTACTTGTGCCAGTATGAAGTCCTCCCACAGAGTTCCTTGTGGGTTGTTGCATCCGTTGCCCATACCCGAGAGACCTTGGTCCAATCTATCCATGGATTTTATTGTTGAATTACCCCCTTCGAATGGTAAAACTGTCATCCTGATGATAGTGGATCGTTTTTCTAAGATGGCTCATTTTGTGTCTCTTGTCAAATTGCCCTCGTCCAAGTAACTTGCCTCTATCTTTGCCAGGGAGGTGTTCCGGTTGCATGGTATTCCCACTTCGATCGTGTCCGATAGGGGTAGCCAGTTTATCTCCAGATTCTGGAAAGCATTTTGTTCAGAGATGGGTATTTCTCTCTCGTTTTCTTCCGCTTACCACCCCCAGTCTAATGGAGCTGCTGAACTTGCCAACCAATCTCTAGAGCAGTATCTTCGTTGTTTCGTGTCCCACCATCAGAACAATTGTGCTGACCTTATTCCTTGGGCTGAGTTTGCTCGTAATAATGCTGCTCATGAATCCTCCGGTAACAGCCCTTTTTACGTTGTTTATGGCCGGCATCCCGTGGTTCTTCCAGCTGCATTCTCCTTACAGGGCATGCCAGCTCTGGACGAACATTTGGCTGGTTTACGTAATACTTGGGAGCAGGTTCAGTGTTCTTTGGTGGATTCCGCTGCTCGCCAGAAGGTTCAGGCAGACAAGCATCGCAGGGCGGCTCCATCCTATGCTGTGGGGGACCGGGTTTGGCTTTCTACTCGCAATATTCGTCTTCGTGTGCCTTCTATACAGTTGGCTCCTCGTTTTATTGGTCCTTTTCGTATCTTGCATGTGGTTAATCCTGTTTCGTATGCCTTGGATCTTCCTAGGAATCTACGCATTCCTAACGTATTTCATACCTCCTTGTTAAAACCCCTCCTGTGCAACCGTTATACTCGGCATGTTCCTCCTCCCCCTCCGGTTTCTGTGGAGGGCCATGAGGAATTTGAAGTGGCTGCTATACTCGACTCTCGTTTTCTTGGGGTCGCCTCCAATATCTGGTACATTGGAAGGGCTATGGGCCTGAGGAACGCAGTTGGATTTCCGCTGGCGCTGTTCACGCTCCTCACCTTGTGCGTTCTTTCCACGCTCGCTTTCCTGCCAGGCCTGCTCCTCCCCGCCCGGTGGGCGTGTCTTCGGGGGGGGGTACTGTAGCAGTACTTACCCTCTCCAGGGGCCGGCCGGGGTCCTCTCTTCTCGCCGCGCGCGGTCCTGCTCCTGCACGAGCCGCGCGCGGCTCATCCAACGACGAGATCAGTCAGGCGGGCATTGACCGCGAGAAGCGGTCACGTGTCCCACCTGACACTAAGAGCGCGCCGCGAGTTTCGGGCGCACTCTTAAAGGGACAGTGGGAGACAAAATTAGAGTCAGTCTCCCATTGGCACCTGTCATGCCTCGTTCCCCATACACTCACGTTTTGGGGGCGTGGATATGACAGGGGCCAATCTAAGTGAACATTAGGGTATTTATACTCACCTGTTTCCTTTGCACCTTGCCCTATTGTGGTTTCTGTTCAGTTCCCTTTAGTGCTTGTTGCGTTCAGTTGTTTTTTTGGTGCTTGACCTTGGCTTTGTTCCTGACTCCGCTTTCTCTTTATCCTTGCTTGTATCTCCGCCGGTTTGCTCTCCTGTGTACCAGTCCCCGGCTTGTTCTACTTTACGCTGTCTCTCCGTCCCCTTGACCTCGGCTTGTTTTGGACTCTGTCTTTTCTAGTCTGGCCATTCTAAGGTCCGGTAAGACGAATCCTGTTTTCTTGTCTCTTGACTATCTGGACTATTCCTGCGTGTTGGGGTATATTACCGTGACACCTTCCCTTTCTCATCCCTATTATTATTTGACTTGGCCAATTTGTGACACATAGAACATACAACATTTACAGAACTTTGATTATTTTATATATTAATTAATTACTTTACACTTGCATAAGAAAAGGAAAAAGAGGTGTAGAGAAAAAGAAAAAAAGAGAGAAGGAAAAAAGGAGAGAAAAAAAGAAGAAAAAAAATGAGGAAAAAGAGGGGGAAAAAGGGGAAAAAAGGAAGTGGAAAATTTAAATAAACGGGAAGGAAGGTATTGGGAGAAAAGAGGAAAAAAAGGAGAAAGGAAGGAAAAAGGAGGGAATAAACGGAAGAAAAAAAAAAGACACTTGTAAATATTGTAAATAATAATTAAAAAGAAGCAAGCGAGTAAAGATAAAACAGACGCTGCGAAAGCGAAGACGCTATAGAAGGAAGCTGATGGCTCCTAAAAAAACAGCCCAAAATCCTAAACTTGCACCAAACCGAGATAAAGGAGAAGCACATCTAGAAAAGAACTACTATTTTTTTTCTCCTCAATACAAAGATCCAAAAGGGATTAAACCGCGATTATCCTTAACAAATCAAAAGCCTGAAAAGTCTACAATCTATCTTAGAAGAAATAAAGAAAGAAATTTCAAAAAACTCCACAGAAATGCGATACGAAATAAAAAGTGAAATCTCTAAACTACGGTAACTGAAAAATTCCAAGTTATGGAAGATCGACTGAGGAACGCCGACTTTCAAATAGTATCACTGAATGAAGAAGTAAATACACTGACATCAAAAATCTACAATCTTGAAGATAGATCTCGTAGAAAAAAACTCAGGTTTCGTAATTTTAATGATTCTAACAAACAAGAAAATCTTCAACATATGCTACACGGCTACTTTAAAGTTTTAGGTCGAAAACTGGATGGCCATAATGAGAAAATCGATAGATGTCACAGACTGCATAAACCATCAAACATTGCATCTGATATTCCAAGAGATATAATCACCTGCTTTCACTCGTTTGAATTCAAAGAGCAAGTATTAAAAGCTAACAGAAAAAAACCTATAAAGGAAGGTCCGTATGCAAACATCATAGCACTTCCAGACCCATCCTATAATACCAGAAATAAGAGAAGAATGTTTTTACCTGAAATTAATATCCTAAAGCAACATAACATCAGATTCAGATGGAGCTTTCCTACGAAGATGATTATCCAAAAAGGATGGAAAAACAGAGACTTTCGATCAAGCAGATAAGCTAAAGACATGGCTACAGAATAAATCACTAAATTAATTTCTAATTGGGACTTTCAAGCTTTCAGGAGGTGTTAGGTAGATTAAGAGGTTGGAGAGAATCAAATTTATAAATTTATATATCGATGTTTATTGTAAAATAACGTCCCTTTGAATATTTTTACAAGATTATTATTATGAAATAGGCACACCTTAAAGTATAAACAGGAAAATGAGTATGGCTGTGGGTATTTGTCAACATAAAATTAATAAGATTTAAAAGGCGATAATTTCACATGCAGTTTTTTTTTTTTTTTTAATCAATATACTTGATTCACTTAATTTTGCTTACTTATGTATATATTTTAAAGAAACACAAGTCATGTAAGGATTAATAAAGTAAGGGAATAGATAATCAAAAGGAAAGGGGGGGAGAAAAAGGAAGGGGAAAAGAGGAAGAAAGCCCAAATAGGCACACAATGAGATAAAGGCTACACAATGCTAAATGATGATAATTTCACATTTCATTTTTTTTTTTCATTCCTCTCTTCTCCTCTGCCTCTTATCTACCATATCAAATACATATTTCTAACTAAACCTTTGGATGCCTGACCTTAATCCCCTCTTTCTGTGATGTTTTTCACAGATATTTCTTGATCTTCTAAGCTGGAAGATCAAGTGAACCCATGGCCACCAGCCTTGGGATTTAAATTGTTAAATGTTGGTGAAACGTTGAAGTTTCATCAGAGGTTTTTATGTTGTTGTTTGTGTTGTTGCTTGTATTGTTGCACTAATTGGGCTATGGTCAGTCCGAATTACATCATTTTTGCGTTTCAAACCTTTTGGTACTATCGAGCCAGTATTTATCAAATCCCTGAAAGCTCATGTTGAAAATTATGTCTATAAATGTACAAGGTCTAAATACAAGATGGAAAAAGCAAATGCTTTACGATTTTTTGGTTTCTAACCAAATACAAATAGCCTTCCTCCAAGAAACGCACTGGTTGCGATCTGAGTCATTAAAATGGGGGGGGGGGGGCATAAATATAACCATATATATCACGCATCTCTTCTAAATAATAAAAAATCTGGAGTGGCAATCATATTTGACTCTAACCTAAAACCTGAGGTAAAATTAATAGATAGCGACCCCTGTGGCAGATTTCTTATAATTATTTGTAAAATAGAAACCATAACTTACACATTGGTTAACATATACCTACCAAATATTAATCCAACCGCCCTGTTTTCAAAAATTATGAACAGACTAGAAAATAAAACAATAGGCACTCTGTTGATAGCAGGCGATTTTAATTGTGTTCTTGATCCAATAATGGATAAAAAAAACAACATATTCAGTTAAAATCTGATAGCCAGTTATATAAGCAATCAACATTTTTGTCTAATTTATGTGCCATGCATGGTCTGTATGATGCTTGGCGGGTAACACATTCAGATATACGGGACTATACGCATCTGTCTAAAGTCCATAATTCGTATTCACTAATAGACTTCTGTTTAGTAAAAGCCAATACATTGAAAGAAATTAATACAATTCAAATCAAAGACAATACTTGGTCTGACCACAGTTTTGTAATATTGGAAATGTGTAAGATCTTGCAGAGATCTGTGAACTCCTGGAGAATGGACGACTCTCTCTTTAAATCTAAAATAAATCAAGATTCCATAATTAAACTTTCAAGGTTTTTTTGGCTGGAAAACTCTACTCCTGATATATCACATTCCACCTTATGGTCTACCTATAAAGTGGTTATTAGAGGCTATCTTATTAAAATAGAAAACCAATCTAAAACTATGATAAATAGAGATTTAACAGATTTAAACATTCAATATTCTAATTTGTCCAAAATGAATAAAGATCTCCCATCCAGTCAATTAAGATCAACACTTTTAGAACTACAAAAACAAATTAACCTAAAGATAGAAGAAAAGATTAGAAGAACAATTAACAAATTGAGATTAAATACTTACCATCAAAGTAATAAAGCAAATAAAAAGTTAACTAAAAGATTAAAAAAGCAAAACTCAAATAATAGGGTTAATAAATTGGTTGAAAATCAAAATACATATTCTTCACCGGAAAAAAATGGACAATTGTTCAATGAATTTTATAGTAAATTATACAATCTGGATACATAATCAGATAACCAAGATATGATAAAATATTTGGATAATACCGATATTCCAAAAATTAACAAACAAGATTTAGCCCAACTCAATTATGAGTTTACGGTGAATGAAGTGGAAAGAGAGATCGATAGACTTGAATTAAATAAGACCCCTGGACCAGACGGATTTAGCAATTTCTTTTATAAAATAATGAAAAAATAAATAACTGTTCCTTTAACGGCTCTTTTTAATAAAATGGCCAAAAAAGCTAAAACGCCAAAGGAATTGTTACAAGCCAATATTCTTCCAATATTAAAACCAAATAAAGAACCCACAGACGTTAAGAATTACAGACCAATTTCTTTAATTAATACAGATATGAAAATATACTCAGCAATATTAACATGTAGATTAAAATAATTTATCGAGAGAGTCGTTCATTCTGATCAGGTTGTTTTTTTGCCAGGTAGATCTTCTGATACTTGCACCAGAATAATAGTGAACATTTTGGATGGGGCACTCCGTCGGGGGATTCTGCTGCTGACCCTGTTGTTGTGTGCCGAGAAGGCCTTCGACAGGGTCAGTTGGGGCTTCCTCGGCGAGGTATTGACTTCCTTTGGACTCACAGGTTGGATTCATGATGCCATTATGGCACTTTACTCCGAACCAATAGCTAGAACTGTAGGAGTAAATATTCAGTCAAGCTGGTTTAATTTACACAATGGCACACGGCAGGGTTGTCCCCTGTCCCCTTTTCTTTATATTTTACCTTTAGAACCCCTAGCAATTAACATTAGGACTAATATGAATATCAGAGGCTTTCTAACTAATAACTCAGAAGCAAAAATTTCAATTTATGCCGATGATATATTATTAACCCTTACTTCTCCACAATCCTCTCTCCCTCAAGTCTTATCTGCTATAAAAAGTTACTCTAAGGTATCTAATTACAAACTTAATATATCAAAATCAATTGCCGTAACCACTGATATCATTATTCACAGATTTAAAGACCTGCGAGACAATTACGATTTTGTATGGTCTAATAATGTCTTTAATTATTTGGGCGTGACAATTTCATCTCAAGTTAATGATATTATGGAAATAAATGTATTGAATCTCCTGAAATATACAAATATAAAATTAAAAGAATGGCGCCTGACCGAATCCTCCTGGATCGGCAGGATTAACATAATCAACACTTACATTATGCCCAAATGGTTGTATCTATTCAGGATGATTCCCCTCCAAATTTCAGATATCTGGCTAACTATGATACAATCTAGTTTTCAAAAATTCATTTGGAAAACGACAAGTCCCAGAATAAGTTCTAAAGTTCTCTCTAGGAAACCCCAAAATGGAGGGGTAAATTACCCAAATATCAGAAATTGTTATTATGCTAACATCATTGGTCACATATATAAACTTCAGGTTGAATCGTTAAAAACAGACACATGGTTCCAAATTTAATTTGAGGCGGTTGGAAAAGATAGATTAGAAATATATTTATGGCATAAAAACAACAAAAAAATGACATAATTTTTACGTAGTAAATCATTAATCCTGTCACAAATTATTACTGCTTGGGAGATGATAAAAAAACAACAAAAAATCTCCAATAAAATAATTAAGTCATCACATCTGATTGTTTTAGAAGATAATATCGAGGATATCTCTGGTCCAAATTTCAATGGACGATTGGAGACATCCTCCAGGAGGACCAAATTTTACCCTTTGCTGATATTCAAGCCAAACTCCTTCTCCCTAATAAAGAACTATTTTCTTATTTAAGAACTAAAAATTTCTTGAATAAGTTCTTACTAAAAACGTCGCCAAAAATCGATATTCTTATTCAAACCATCTTTAGATATACTAAGGTTAACAAAATTCTTTCAAAAGCTACTAATTTGTTATCCATTCTGGATCAACAACCCTTAAAGATACTCGATAAATGGAAAAAGATCCTAAATATTGACATAGCTGAGCAGTAATGGTGTTCGTCTCTTAAAGATACTCGTAAATATATTCATTGTCAGAATTTAGTCGAAGGTCAATATAAGATTATGTATAAATGGTACCTGACTCCATATAAATTAAGTAAAATGTATCCAGGTCAAATTCCTCATTGTTGGCGTTGTGGCTATACAGAGGGAACACTCGTTCATATATGGTGGCAATGTAGTTTAGTTAAAAGTCTTTGGGAATGGTCCTTTGAAATACTTAAATGTTTATTTAATATTACAATTAAAAAAGGCCCGGATATAGCACTGTTACATTTAAATTGGAAACTTTCTTCCACTTCTTCTAAGTGCCTCGTAAACCATTGCTTTTTGGCGGTAAAGATAATAATAGCAAGACAATGGAAGTCGCATCTTCCTTTCCAGAGGTGTCAGCTTGTTAATCAAATTTTATTGCATTTCCGAATGGAAAAAGATTTACCAGTCTCCTCCATACTTCTTATAAATAAACAAGACCAATACACTAATTGGATTCGAATTTTGGAAAATAAATGAATTATTTATTTTTATTTTTATTTCTTTAGATTTCGATAGCTAATTTCACCACAGTGATATTTTCTCTTTCTACGACGTTTAGCTTGACCATAGCCCACATTTATACTTATTTTCACAACAGCTCTATAAGATAGAATTTATCCTATTATTAAGATATCCTTAGCTGTTTAGTTCGGGAATTATCTTATACTTAGGACTAGAACAGTTGTAATAATGTAAATTATATGTTCTGTTATTGTCACACTTGTGACTCAGGGCATGCAGAGTGGATAGGTTTTCCAAGACTAATTTGTGGCTTATGCCTTTGCAGGATAATCTTTTATTTGGAAAACCCTAAGATGATGCCATTTTCAAGGTAGTTGAAGACACTACTGCCTCAGGATAAAAGAATGAAGAAATACTCTAGTACAGAAAAGATGAGCTAGAGACTAACCTTTCTTTTAAAATTTGCAATACTGTAAGTCAGGAAGAGAATACTGTTTTATTGGAAGGTAAAGCAGAACAAGGCATCTAGCAAAAGATCAAGAGGCATAAGAAGAGTGAAATTTTTTTTTTATGTTGGCAGGATTGAGATAGAAAGGTTTGGAACCCACCTTGGAATAGTTGCAAAAATCTGGTCCTTGAGTGTTTAAGACAAATGCATTCTTTCTAATATAGAAACAAGATAAACTATAGAATTTGAAAACAGATAATCAAGAAACGTCATAGTAAGACCCTGAGGGTCAACATTAAAAAAAACTTGATTGAAAATAATGCATTCTAAATCTCAATATTACTGTTCTATGCATTCCTTGCTCCAAAAACCTTCGGGGAAACAGAGAATGTTTTTTGATTTGAAAAACCTAATCTTCAACATAAATAAAACATACATTCAAGTTGGAAGTACAGGAAAAAAGGGGAGAAAAGGCTGCGCCAAGAGATACAATAAAATAAGTCCCAATAAAAATATAAAAAGGATATATATAAATATATATAAAAGTCAATATAAAAATAAAAGGAGGATAAATGTCTATGTTGCGCTGGTGTTCTCTCTTCTTATGATGCTTTGGATCCTCCCGTGATATGTAAAATATAAAAGGGAAAAGGACCAATGGTGCAGATTGTGGGGTACGTGGAAAATGAAGAATAAAGATGTAATAAACTCACATTTGTATGAGCTATAACCAGCTCAGGTGGAATGGGCGTTCTGCAGTATAATCCCTGCTAGTAGGATATCAGGAAATTCTGATCCACTGGTGCTGTCCAATTAGTATACAGTGCAGATGACACTGCACTTGAGATATGGCGTGGGTGGTATAATCCCCACCTTAGGATATATAAAATGCCAGGAATCTCTCCTCACCCTATCCAGCAGTCTTGTAACAAGCATTCCAAACAAAAGAGGTCACAATTTTGTAATGTTGACAAAGATCATGGGCAGGAGAAAAAAAATTACAATTTATTGTATACTTTTAATAATAAATTACGTTTGGCTTTATCTCTGTGCCATTCATATTTTTATTATATATATTTTTATCACTCCAATTTTATATTATCCTTTCCTGGCATTTTATATATCCTAAGGTGGGGATTATACCACCCACGCCATATCTCAAGTGCAGTGTCATCTGCACTGTATACTAATTGGACAGCACCAGTGGATCCGAATTTCCTGATATCCTACTAGCAGGGATTATACTGCAGAACGCCCATTCCACCTGAGCTGGTTATAGCTCATACAAATGTGAGTTTATTACATCTTTATTCTTCATTTTCCACGTACCCCACAATCTGCACCATTGGTCCTTTTCCCTTTTATATTTTACATATCACGGGAGGATCCAAAGCATCATAAGAAGAGAGAACACCAGCGCAACATAGACATTTATCCTCCTTTTATTTTTATATTGACTTTTATATATATTTATATATATCCTTTTTATATTTTTATTGGGACTTATTTTATTGTATCTCTTGGCGCAGCCTTTTCTCCCCTTTTTTCCTGTACATCCTTATCCCAGAGGGTTAGAGGGTGACCCTCTGTAAGGTTGCTGCCTCCTTTGTATATTATTAGCGCTAACCTACTCCACACTTATTCAAGTTGGAAGGCCTACTTTCCAGTTTTATCTTAGATCCAAAGCTTAGATTGATTAGTATCACTCAACCTAGAGGATACATATTACCACATTCAATGAATGCCATTTGGTCTGACCTCTGCTCCAAAATTCTCAAAGATTTTAGTCAGCCTTATAACTATCTAACAAAAGTAGTCTCTGGATTTCATATTAATCAAGATATTGGTTTTGGCTTCCTTATACCAGGAGCCAATATCTAAAGTAGAGAAAATGTGGCATGATCTGGATGTGGTGAGGTCTTCGAAGATGTATGCCTGGATAAGGCTAAGGATTTTTGAAAATCTAATCGATTACTCATTATCCATTTTTGTAATCACAAAGATTCAACTTTTTAATTGAAAAGTTTAATAGATTGACTATTTCAACCTTTAGAAGATGGATTATGTCACAATTCAAAAGACCTACAGAGTTGCAAAGAACACTATTCCAAGGGTCACTCCAGTCACTCCACAAGACTGTTGGCATCCTGGGCATCGTTGGCGGAGGCTTCAACAGACACTATCTGCAAAGCAGCAGCATGGTCCTCATCTAAGAACTTCGTAAGATGTTATCTCCTAGATATCACTTTTACGTCTGCATCAATCTTTTACGTCTTGCTGTATTGTTGTTTTTTCCTACCCAATTTTAGCTTGCCAAATCCCACAGGTGGCATTTAGAAAATTAGGCAATTGTTTATATATTGTAATTTTTTTTCTCCTGCCCATGATCTTTGTCAACATTACAAAATTGTGACCTCTTTTGTTTGGAATGCTTGTTACAAGACTGCTGGATAGGGTGAGGAGAGATTACCTTTATACCTTTGTTTTTTTTTTAATTTAAATTTAATATTTTTGTCCTAATCAGCTGAGAGGGAGGTCTTAACTCATCAGTGTGGCTGACATGGATGATTTTCAGAAAAATAAAATTATGGTAAGTATTTCATGTTTTATTATATTCGCCTTTCAGTTTTGCTTCATAAGGTGTTGAGTAGGTGTTTTTGTGTCTGTTATTATACACACATCTGTGCTAAATTGTAATGTGAATTAATTAATTCCAATGTTGTGCATGCACAATTTAGGTACAAGCTGAACCTTATTCTTTAAAAATAATTCACAAGAACTGATTTCAGACAGTCCCTGAATACTACGTATGTCACACACATACTGGCTCTACCTACATTCCACCTCCTCCTATTTTATTAGCACTGCTTCTAATGCATTATACCTTCATCATGCCGCTTACACTCTTGGCTGGGCTATTCAATAAACATTAGGTTTAGTGTCTGGTCTACTTCCATATTAGCTGAATTGCTAAAGAGTCTCCAGAGTAGGTAGATTTCAGAAAAGCATAAAGTGAAATAATGGGCACTAATATAATCCATACATATTTAGTGATTAGTGTATCAGTAAACACTTTTTGTATATATCCACTGTGAATAACAAATTAATCAATGAATAAAATAAAAGTGTCTGCGCTCAAAAAAAACAACCATTTAGAGTAACTTATCACAATTTATGAATACCCAGAGTTCTATCTAATGATGTTGTAAATGTATCATCAATAATATACAAGAGGGGAAAAATAGAAATAGAGCAGTATGCCTCAAATGTTTATTAAACTTTTCCAAAAACAGTCAATGTTCAACTCACATTCTCCAGAAAATATTTAATAATGCTAAACGATAGTGTTTTTGGTTAATCCCCACCATTATCAGTAATATTTCGTCACACAGAAAGTGATCACGGAAACTCATAACAACAAAAGAGGATCAAAAATTCGAAAAATATATACATTAATTTAAGCGATAAAAGCAAAGTGCTGACTTATAACAACAAAAATTGTATGCAGCTTTGTAATATTTGCTTTCTGATCAGCGTTCACATTCTCCATGTACTTTGCCCGATGATTTCAGCTTTGTGGTGATACAAATTACTATGCTTTTTAGCTATCCATTTTAGTTACTGAGTAAATCAATTAGCACACTGTTTTATTTGAGCAAATTAAATTCTCTACGCATTTGCCATGGTGGACAAAAACGACTGTATCAGTATTATTTTATTTTTTCGATACACACTAAATACTATGTTTCTAGAAAAAAATATATTTTAAATAGGAAAGCAAGGGGGGAGGGGGGCGGGGAGTTAGAGATTTAAGCCTCAGAAAGGGACCCGTGGGAGGTATATAATAATACTACACCACGCCACACCAAAAAATTGCAAATGTTGTCTAGCTCCTAAATTCTGCAAATATTTCTCAGCTTCCATGATAGCATATTTTACTTAAAGTGATTGATGAAATGCTGTATTATGCACAGTTTTGTTCCTGCTAGATGTTCCATGGATTCCTGGAAGTTGTTTTGCCGTGGTGTATTATGCTCACAGCGTTTTGTTTGCCTGCATATAGATAAGCTTTTGAATTAAATATGTATGCATTTTTAACTGTTTGTGAGTAAAGCTTACTTGCAGTGTGTCATTGCAGGAAACATACACTTACCTTATGTTTATGTAGTTTGAAAGTAATGGGATACTGATTTTTTTATTTATTTATTTTTATATTGGTTAAAAAGTATTTTGGCAAAGTCTCCTTAATCACCATGATGAAATATAATAACCTTATAATGTTCAAAATGTAACAAGTGAATGCAGCATCTCCACATGTTAACCATGTGAGAGATATGAAGTTTTTGCTCTTACTATGAAGAGTTTCCAAAAGGAATAGTTTTATTTATGCACATACAGAGATCACTGATGGCTTATGATGTGCTAACGTGAGAGATTGCAATAGGTATCCTGTATCAGTAGAAGTTGACCAACATGAGAGCGATGCTGTTCTGAACCAACAGTATAGCTGCTATAATACCATTAGCATGGGTGTCCGCAGGAAATTTTCCAGGGGAGGGCATAATTGTAATGACATCTGTACTTGGTCCCTTTTTGACAGTGTCATGAAAGGGAAGGGGCATAGTCATTATCACATAAAGCCAGGGCGAATAGACTTTTTAACAACTATGGTGTCAGGAATACATGTTTGTGCATGATTAGGCAAATTAAAGGAACATTCTGGTCACCATAACAACTTCATCTAAATGAATATGCTATGATGCCAGGAGGTCCCTGGGCACTCTCTTTCCTTTACAGGTTTAAACCGCTCTCATATGGTTTAACCCCAAAGACTTCCTCCACATCTCCAGGTCGCTCAGTGGTATTTGGCTTCTGAAATGGAGTGTCAGGAAGTGCAGATTGACATCAGGCATGGGTGCCGCAGATTGCCTAGAATGGTCAGCTGACACTCTAAGACAATCACTGGTTCCTTGTTCATAAAAATGTTTTACTTTTTTATGAATGGGCAGCAAGGGTGCTTCCTAACACTCAGTACATAAAAGTGAACACATGAACACCAATACTTTTTTTTTACCTGGGGAGATGAGAAGGTCCAAAGTTTCCCTGCCAGACCCAGGTACCAAAGCCTTATGATGTGTGTCCAGAATAAAGTGGAGGGTTTACTTCACTTGTCCTTTCTGCTCCAACCTCCTTTTCATCTCCTTCATTTGACACAGTCTTCTTTTTCTTCTGACACTGTCTTCTCTCCTCCTTGGCTTCTTTTGCTCCTTTACATTTCTGCTACTTTCTGCTTCTTTTGCGCCTTCTGCTCATTTCTCTTTCTGATCCCTTTCTGCTCTTTGCAGATCCTTTCTGCTCCTTCTCCTACTTTACCGTCCTGCTCCTTGCTATCCCTTCCTGGTCCTTTTTGCTCCTTCTCCTACTTTACCTTTGCACTCCTTCTGCCCTGTTCCAGCTCCTTGCTACCCTTTTCTGCTCCTCCTACTTTACCTTTGTGCTCCTTCTGATTCTTTCTGCTCCTTAACCGTTGCGCTCCTTCTGTCCCTTCCTGCTCCTTGCTGCCCCTTTCTGCTCCTTGCAGACCCTTCCTTCTCTTTGCAGACCGTTCCTGCTCCTTGCTGCCCCTTCCTCCTTCTTGCTGCCCGTTCCTGCTTCTTGTTGACCCTTCCTGCTCCTTGCTGACCCTTCCTGCTCATTTGATCCTTAACCTACTTTACCTTTGTGCTTCTTCTGCCCCTTCCTGCTCATTGTTGACCCTTTCTGCTCCTTGATGTCCCTTCTTCTTTCTGCTCCTTCTCCTTTCTGCTCCTTCTACTGCTTTACCTTTGTGGTCCTTCTGCCCCTTACAGCTCATTGCTGCCCCTTTCTGTTTCTTGCTGTTTCTTCCTGTTTCTTTCTGCTCGTTCTACAACTTTACATTTGTGCTCCTTCTGATTCTTTCTGCTCCTTCATCTTTGTGCTCAGTCTTTTCCTGCTCTTGCTGCCACTTTCTGCTGACCCTTCCTGCTCATTTCTATTCCTTTCTGCTCCTTCTCCCACTTTACCTTTGCACTCCTTGCTGCTCCTTCCAGCTCCTTGCTTCCAATTTTTGCTCCTTGCTGCTCCTTCTCTTACTTTAACTTTGTGCTCCTTCTCATTCTTTCTGCTTCTTTACCTTTGTGCTCCTTCTTTCCCTTTCTGCTCCTTGCTGACTCCTTCTGCTCTTTGCATACCCTTACTTCTCCTTGCAGACCCTTCCTTCCCCTTGCTGCCCCTTCCTGCTCATTTCTGTTCCTTCTCCTACTTTACGTTTGTGCTCCTTCTGCCCCTTCCAGATCATTGCTGACCCCCTCTGCTCCTTAATGTCCCTTCCTGCTCATTTCTGTTCCTTGTCCTTTCTGCTCCTTGATGTCCCTTCCTGCTCATTTCTGTTCCTTCTCCTTTCTGCTCCTTGATGTCCCTTCCTGCTCATTTCTGTTCCTTCTCCTTTCTGCTCCTTCTCCTACTTTACTTTTGTGCTCCTTCTGTCTCTTCCTGCCATTTCCAGCTCCTTGCTGACCCTTACTACTCCCTGCTGCCCCTTCCTGCTCATTGCTGCCTCTCCCTGCTTCTAGCTGACCCTTTCTGCTCCTTGATGACCCATCCTTCTCCTTGCTGACCCATCCTTCTCCTTGCTGACCCTTCTTGCTCCTTGCTGACCCTTCCTGCTTTTTTGCTGCCCCTTCCGGCTTCTTGTTGCCCCTTCCTGCTCCTTCTTGCTCATTTCTGTTCCTTTGTGCTCCTTTACCTACTTTACCTTTGTGCTCCTTGTTGCCCCTTGCTGCCCCTTGATGTCCCTTCCTGCTCATCTCTGTTCCTTCTCTTTCTCTTACTTTACCTTCCTGCTCCTTGCTGACCCTTCCTGTAGGCTGTCTCCCCCATCCCTCACTTACATGATCTTTAGGCTGCCACCCCATCCCTCACTTACCTGATCTATAGGCTGCACCCCCCCATTCCTCACTTACCTGATCTGTATGTGGATCCCCCTATATCTAACTTACCTTATCTGTAGGCTGCCCTCCTATCTCTCACTTACCTGATCTGTAGGCTGCCCACCATCCCTCACTTACCTGATCTGTAGGCTGCCTCCCCCCACATGCCTCACTTACCTGATCTGTAGGCTGCCCCCCATCCCTCACTTACCTTACCTGTAGTCTGCACCACCACCCCATCTCTAACTTACCTAATCTCTTGTCTCCCCCCCTACCCTCACTTACCTGATCTGTAGGCTGTCTCTAAAGGCTGGGAGTTGCTGGCTGAACTCTGTGCTGCTTCCCTGCAGATTCGGTCAGGAGAGAGAAGCAGGGATAAGATGTAGTTTCCTATCCCTGCCTCTCTCCACACGCAGCCCTCCCTTCTCCCACACAATACTTGAACCAACACCTAACCTCATATATCAGAGGATAGCTTAAAGAGTGTACTACTGGTCTTTAGGATTCCAGGTTTGGTGCAGGGATAGACAAGAGAATAGTCAGAATAGTAGTGGAGGTCAATCACAAGAGAGGTACATGTGAATAGCTGGGTCAGAGGATACCAGAGAGCAGAAATATCAAGACAGGAAGGGTCAGAATAACAGAAGATCATACAGAGCAAGGACGGACTGTTGCACCCCATAACACTAGCCATTTTGGAGATGCTCTGACCCAGTCATCTAGCCATCACTTTGTCTCTTGTCAAAGTCACTCAGATCTTTTCACGTGCCCATTTTTCCTGTTTCTGACGCATACAATTCTATAACTGACTGTTCATTTGCTGCCTAATATACCCCAACCCCTTGACGTGTGCCATTGTAACGATATAATCAATGATTTTTACTTTACCTGACAATGTTTGTAATGTTGTGGCTGATCAGAGTATATACCCTTGCCACCATGATCACTTCAAATCACTGAAGTGGTCATTGTGTTTGGAGTAAGCCTTTTAGTGCAATTGTAATGCTTATAGATCTACCTATTCAATATTAATCCCCAATGCTAATTCTAACCATTCTTTTAACCCGTCTTCCAGCTCAAACCATAGACAAGGATTTGAATGCATAGCAATCAGTGTAAAAGCCAATGACACTGATTGCATGTTTTAGTCAGTAAAGACATATGGTCTCTGTGATTGGCTGCCACAATAACATTTTTTGGGAGCCAATTATTTTGTGTATCTGGACTGCCTCACTTGTGAAACATTCAGCGATAGACTGATATTCCTTCAGGGTAGTGAGTATGCTATTAGCCCTGTTGTATGGGCTAAGACATTTTAGTGCCTAAGTCACGTGTGCCGGGATGCAACTAGCCCTGGCACAAAAGTGCAAATATTGTAAAACGCTGCTGAATTAGTTAACTCTTTATAATTACCAATAATAATAATAATAACCTTTGTGCAGTGTTTCAAGCTGGTATACTGCTCAGCCAGATTCTTTCCTACATGACCACTTCACTTCTGCTTTTTGATGTAAGAAATCATTTTGAAATAAGAAAGTTTCTTTGTTTGGAGAGGATCATGGTTTAACAAATTAAAAGCTTTAGATTTCTAGGGTAGAACCAACAGTTTTAAAGAAGATTTACAAAATGGCTGTAAAGCAGACATACATTTGGTTATTTTTACCAGAGGCGGCTCTCTAATTAGGCGATTTAGGCGGCCGCCTAAGGCCTCGCGCTGATGGGGGCCTCGCGGCCACCTAAATCGCCTTAGGGCAGTGTGACAGATCGGGTCCTCGGTCATAGACCGAGGACCCGACACAGGAGGGGGCCCGGCGGCTTGCCCTTAATGCCACCGGGTGCGAGGCCCCTCCTATGCCTGCCTGGAAGAGAGACAGCCTGTCTGCAGCTCCGCCGAGTGCAGAGCTGCAGACTGAGTGGGTCTCGCGATCTCCGCCAATCAGAGCGTTGCCGCGGGTTACCACGGCAACGCTCTGACTGACTGAGATCGCGAGACTAAACTTACCACGTGGTCTGCAGCTCTGCACCCGGCGGAGCTGCAGACCGTAAAGGGAGCCCACTGGACCACCAGGGATAAAGCCTTTACCGCCCACTGGACCACCAGGGAAACAGTTCATCAAAAGGTATTTTTGCTTCATCTCCCTACCCTGCCTTCCTACCACCCTCTGCCCCAGCCACCCCACTGCCCCAGCCACCCCACCACATTATTACCCCAGCCACCCTACTGCCCCAGCCACCCCACCACCCTACTGCTCCAGCCACCCCACCACCCTCTGCCCCAGCCACCCTACTGCCCCAGCCACCCCACCACCCTACAGCCCCAGCCACCCCACCACCCTCTGCCCCAGCCACCCCACCACCCTCCTGCCTCAGCCACCCCACCACCCTACTACCCCAGCCACCCCACCACCCTCTGCCCCAGCCACCCTACCACCCTCTGCTCAGCCACCCTCTGCCCTCTTACCATCCTATGCCCCTTACCACCCCCTGGCCTGTCACAGCCACCCTACCACCTTCTGCTCCCTACCACCCCGTACCCTGTCACTGCCCTCCTGCCACCCCCTGTCACAGCCACCCTACCACCCTCTGCCCCCTACCACCCCATACCCTGTCACAGCCACCCTACCACCCTCTGCCCCCTACCACCCCATACCCTGTCACAGCCATCCTACCACCCTCTGCCCCCTACCACCCCATACCCTGTCACAGCCACCCTACCACCCCACTACCCTGTCACTATCACCATTCCCAAACACTTTCAGTCCCCACACACTGTCGCCTCTAAACCCAGCCCAAACTCACATAACCCCTCCTAATCCTATCACTCTCACCCACTGCAACCATACCAAAATCCTTGCTTTTGCCACACCTACCCTATCGCATTAACCCCCCATCAACCCTGTCAGACTCACCTTCTCTTGCACTGTCACACTTACTTACCTCCCAACCCTGTCACTCATCCTCTATCAGTCTGACCCACTCACCCCCTTCACCCTGCCACACTCACCTTATTACATAAACCCTTACAATCTTGTACTCCAACTGTGCAACACTCACTCCAAACCCTGTCACACATAGGTAGACAATGCCAGATACACTCATATATACATACACCGGCACTTATGTATACACGACTGCAAGGCTTTGTAACCATACCCTTCAGTCATGTATAAACGATTGGCATAATTGCTAATTAAATTAGTTTATTGCAAATTAAGTTAGTTTGCATATTATGCCATAACTACAGTCACAAAGAGAGATCATAATGCAGCGGCACAGGGAGCCGCAACACAGCAAGCCTCTGAACGATGAATACAGAGACTAGCTCTCTGTATCCAGCGCTGCAAGCTTGTCCTTAAATAAAACAACAGCACCTTATACACACAATGCAACCCCTATTTTTAACTTTAGTGTTAGTGGGGGCCTCATGTTTGAGTTTCGCCTAAGGCCTCACAAAGTCTAGAGCCGCCACTGATTTTTACATCATATTATATAACTGAAATCTGGATCCATTTTTTCTTATTTATGTGTAAACACAGATGGTAATGCATTATGTATAAAGAAAAATACTGGGTGGATTTATAACCATGAGATGAAAAAAAAAAACACGTACATTTATAACATTATTTACAAGTAGTAAGAAGAAAAAAAAATCCTATATTGTATTATGTCTTAAAATATAAAACACTGTCATTGTCAAAACATATCCTTTTCAAATGCCTTTTATTTACCGTATTTATCGGCATATAACACGCACCGGCGTATAACACGCACCTCATTTTAAGATGGAAATTCCAGGAAATTTCCCCCCCTCCCATAGTATTCTCCCCCCTCATCCCATAGTGCTCCCCCCTTTCCATAGTATTCTCCATCCCCTCCCGTAGTATTCTCCACCCCCTCCCATAGTATTCTCCACCCCCTCCCATAGTGTTCCCCCCCTCATCCCATAGTGTTCCCCCCCCTTTCCATAGTATTCTCCCCCCCATAGTATTCTCCACCCCCTCCCATAGTGTTCCCCCCCTCATCCCATAGTGTCCCCCCCTCATCCCATAGTGTCCCCCCCTTTCCATAATATTCTCCCCCCATAGTATTCTCCACCCCCTCCCATAGTGTTCCCCCCCCCTTTCCATAGTATTCTCCCCCCCATAGTATTCTCCACCCCCTCCCATAGTATTCTCCACCCCCTCCCATAGTGTTCCCCCCCTCCCATAGTGCCCCCCCCCTCCCATAGTGTCCCCTAGTGCACTTTCCCTCCCCCTATTTATCGGCGTATAACACGCACTTTTTCTCCCTGAAAATAGGGGGAAAATGATGGGTGCGTGTTATACGCCGATATACTATAATTACTTACCTGTCTTGAAGCGTGGGCCGGCTTCACAGCGCGCACCGCGGTACTGGAACTTCAATTTCAGGTTCCGGTTTCCGGCGGAACTGAAAGGAAGTGTGCACACTTCCTTTCAGTCCCGCCGGAAACCGGAACCTGAAATTGAAGTTCCAGTACCGCGGTGCGCGCTGAACACCGGCCCGCGCTTCAAGACAGGTAAGTAATTATGGTTTATCGGCGTATAACATGCACCCATCATTTTCCCCCTATTTTCAGGGAGAAAAAGTGCGTGTTATACGCCGATAAATACGGTATTTAAAAGAACAGTCCAAGCACCATGTCTACTATTGCAAAATGTATTGGTTATGGTGCCAGTAGTGCCATTGTGCCCTCCAATGTAAGTAGTCATTTTGGTTTTTATTTTATTTTATTTGTGCATAAAGGTAACCAGCAGATTTGCACTGCCACGACAGCTAGTGCAAACATAGAGGAAACATGCGATAACAGTAATATGGCATCTAAGAACATTGCACATTTTTTAAATATAAATGAGAGCAAGTCACTAATAGGTGAGTCACGCACAAGTTTGTGATAAAAGCCATAATGAGTGATGCATTTTTAATGTAAAATTACATTAAGATTGTTTTTCAACATGAGTGATTGGTGCGATCGCTCTAGCCGCGAATTTAAGTAGCATTGCATGGAAACAGGCTAATTTGCAGGTCTAATCGTTAAAGGCAAGACCCAGTCAAAAACAATCTTATAACTCATCTTATTAAAAAAGAAAAAAGGAAAGAAAAAAGATAAACTTACTAATACCAGTGTAATTGTAAGTTAGACGTCTTGTCTATATATCTAGTACATGCTGAGCTAACCAAATTGTCGTTTCTTTAGTTAGTGCTCTAAATGCCTAACTAGGTTGCTCCATTTACTGGGTCAGTTAATAAGCATTGAACAATAAACACTGGCTAACTTTTGTGATCAATCTTTGAAATGAGGAACAATGGCTGTCATTAATGGAGTGTTATAGGCTGAGTGCCCGGGAGGCCTGTGAGACAAGCCGAACCACAGTAGTGGTTATGACATATCTCGCTATATACACAATGCTGGACCTAGCAAAGCAAACGGTACGATTATGTTTAAATGTGCCTATTTAGAGGCTAACTAACTTTAATTGACTATTAAACAGACAGTAGCTTAATATTGTGGGTGGACAGACCCGGTCATGTAAGTCAAAGCGACAAAGTCCCCTGGGGTCCCCCAGGCATGAGTCCTTCTCCAAGGGCTGGCATAAACCGTGAAGAATAAAGGGTGAAAAAAGGAAGAAAGTCCCCAAGACCTTGGGTGTTAATGTCGTCAGCCGATTCCTTGCGGGGTGTTGGTGGCGTTCCGGCGTGGCACTCTGTGTTCGATTAGGCATATGAGATGGGGATTGCGTGAGAGCTGCTGCGGCAGCCTCCAAGGAATAGGAAAAAGAGTCCTCCAGATCCTGAGATTTAAATGTCATGAGTCATGGGGGTTATAAGTTACCCATGACTAGTATGGTAGTCCAATGTAGCCAGGTACTGGCGGTGCCAGGATTGGAGCATGGGCGCCTCTGCTCTGCTTAGGTGGTGACCGCAGCATAGGTGACTGTTTGCCGGGTCCCAGCTGTTAGTCATTGTGGCTCGTTTGGAGGAGTGAGACCCATGTTAGGCTCAAGGCCAGTAGCAGCTCTGTTGCTTCCTGTGGGTCGTGAATTTGGTGGGTGGTCTCACCCCGTTGCACGAGGAGTATGTGAGGGGACCTCCAGCGGTATGGGATTTTGTGGCGGTGAGGGGTCGGAGCGATCTGGGCCATGCCAGGGTTCCCCTTGACAAGTCGTTGTAAAGGGTGAGTGTCGAATTTTCAAGGGTTCGAGTTTTACCCTGGAGGGCGCTGAGGACCGTTGTCTTGTCCCTACCATTCTTAAAGGTCAGGATTGTGTCCCTTGTGGCTGCCACTGGGGCCCCAGTGGGCTTTGGGATCCGGAAAACGTCTGTGGGTTCGATAGATGTGGTTTGACCCGGGGGGAGTATGGCAGTCAAGAGGCTTTTGATTTTGTGTGGAAGATCTGTCTCCGGTGGTCCCTCCGGGATCCCCCTGACCTTAATGTTGTGTCTCCTCCTCGTGTCCTCTTGGACATCTAGGTGCCGTTCAAGCAGCGTGTGTTTGCTGTGCAGATCCTGCATATCACCATGCAGTGCGGCGATGGTGCGCTGGTGGTTTTGAGAGAAGTCTTCCAGCACGGTAATCAGGCCCTACAGACGGTGACGCCTGTGAGGATATTTTATTGCAGGTCTGCTAGTAAGGCTTTCAGCACTCCGGTGGTCACAAAGTCGGCATCAGGGTCAGTCCTTGGTTTGCCCGGTTTAGACTTCAATTTTGGGGCTGATGCTCGGGGGTATTCCTCATCCGCTTCCTCTGAGTAGTCATCAGAGAAATCTGTGCAGCCCCCGTGGGCTTCGCTCAGGCCGCATGCTTGCCCCCACATTTCCCCTATAGTGAGCCCAGGGGCTGATTTATCCAGCGACCTTTTTTTTTTTTTGCGTCCCATGGAGTCTGTGGGGTTCCTGCGTAAGGTCAGCTTTCAGGGGGTAATTTTGGGTTTGATTAGGCTTGATTTCTCCGCTTGTATTACGGAGCTCCAGAGTTGTGCGTCAGTTTGGCTCGGCTGCTCAGCTCCGCCCCGTCATTTTGGTTTTTAATGCTTTGACTTCTTAGTTGGCGACCAGGCTCCTTCAAGTCTGCAGCCAGAAGCTCTCCTCATTGAGCAAAGTCCAGCAGTGGAAAACTTACAATTAGGTTCGGAGATATTTGGACACTGACACAAGTTTTGTTATTTCAACTGTTTACCAAAAATAAATTCAAGTTACAGTTAAATAATGAATATGGGCTTAAAGTGCAGTCTCTCAGCTTTAATTTGAGGGTCTTAACATCCAAATTGATTGAGGGGTTTTGGAATCATGTAGCCCCCTATTTTTCAAAGGACCAAGAGTCATTTATTCATCAATTAAGGAGGTAAAAAGTCTGGAGTTGATTTCAGGTGTGGCATTTACATTTGGAAGCTGTTGCTGTGATCCCACAACATTCAGTCAAAGGAGCTCTCAATGCAAGTGAAACATGTCATTCTTAGGATGCAAAGAAAAAGTCATCAGAGAGCTAGCTAGCAGGAACATTAGGAGTGACCAAATCAACAGTTTGGTACTTTCTGAGAAGAATGCACTCATGAACTCTGCAAATACAGAGGTTTCATGAACCTCAAGAATAGTCCAGGTTAGACTTTGCCAAAAAAAAATCTTAAAAAGCCAGCTTAGTTCTGAAACAGCATTGTTTGGACTGATTAAACTAAGATTAACCAGTACAAGAATGATGGAAAGATAAAAGCTTGTAGAAGGCTTGGAATGGCTCATGAGCTAAAGCATATCACATCATCTTTAAAACACGGTGGAGGCAGTGTGATGGCATGGGCATGCATGGCTTCCAATGACACTAGGTCACGAGTGTTTATTGATGAAATGACAGAAAACAGAAGCAGCCAGATGAATTCTGAAATGTATAGGGATATATTGTCTGCTCAGATTCAGCCAAATTCAGTGAAGTTGATTGGACGGCGCTTCACAGATGGACAATGACCCAAAACTTACTGAAAGGCAAAGGATTTTTTTAAGACAAAGAAGTGGAATATACAGAAATAAAAAGATAAAATAGAGTTTTTATTCTAAAGAAGTGGAATATTCTGCAAGGGTCAAGTCATTTACCTGGTCTTAAGCCGACAGCATGCATTTCACTTGCTGAAGACAAAATTTAAGTTAGTTAGACCCACGAACAGTAAAAGCCTGTCAAAACTTCACAAAGGAGGAAACCAAGTTTTTGGTGATATCCATGCATTCCAGACTTCAAGCAGTCATTGCCTGCAATGTATTCTTGACAAAGTGCCTCCATGCAGAGCGTGGAGACGCTGAACGTCAGTGCTAGAGACTATGCAGCACTGACCCAGGAAGCACCTCTAGTCGCCGTCTGAGTGACTGCCACTAGATGTGTACCTAGGCAGCAATGTAAACACTGCATTTTTTATGAATAAAAAAACATGCATGGACTAATTTTACACACCAGAACAACTACATTAAGCTGTAGTTGTCCTGGTGACTAGTGTCATTTTAAAGCTGAAAGTCTGCACCTCAATTCCATCTCAGGTGTTTCATTTCATAACCATTGTTGTGACGTACAGAACCAAAATTATGAAATTTGTGTCAGTCTCCAAATATTTCCGGACCTAACTTCTGCTCGAAAGCTAACGGAAGTTTCTAGCAGGAGTTTTCCCCTCTCCATATCAGCTGTAGAGAGGCAGGGAGTGGCACCCAACAGACCCCAGGTAAAAGTGTTGTATTGTTAACAGATGGTTTAACTACTTACATATATTGGGAGGTTTGCCATAGCACTTCTGGACCCTTAATGACTACAGCATGCTGTGGTACTTAGTGCTTGGAATATTCCCTTAACATTCTTGCTTGTCGTTATGTCATTGGTTAGTCTCAGTTTTGCAAGGACTGCTATTCGCCTCGGTTAATTTTACTCGTGATCACAGCCTTATATTTTTCTATTTGAATGAATGTTAAATTGTATTGAAATGTATTTTTACCCATGGTCAAAATAAATTTTCAATGTTATTTTGTCATGTGTGCTGTGCCTTATATAATAGAATGTATTACAGGAGTGCTTCTCTTGGCACTAGGCAGTAGTGCACTCACATATGCCTGAGCAGTCCTATGGTAGAGGCTGTTGAAGAGGGTGTTGTGTCAAGAGATAATTTTCCATAATATTTTGCCCCAAAAAGTCTTTGTAAACATTTTATTTAATGTGGTACTGTCACCAAACACTCCAAAATCAATATTTCAGAAAGATACAAACTTTGTGAAATTCTTACATTGACTGTGTTGGAAATTTACTGAGATTCCAATGTATTCAAAATATGTACTGAGACAAAGTAGAGACTACTTTGACTTTCTTAGGCTTGACAAAACTTGACGAAAGACGGAGCTACCATTGTCAAGTTTTTTCATTTCCGCCAGCCATCACAGAGTGACGGCTGTAGGAAAAAAGGCTCTGTCTATGGAGGACATTGCGGTCTCGCGTGATCCTCAACAGATCTCATTTTTTTACTCTCCATCATGCGCAAGAGCATGTGCAACACTGAAGCTACAGCACCTGAAGAGGATTGTCAGGAAGACCATGGCGAAGGCCGAGAGGCATAGGTCCAGTTAAGTATAACTTGCCTTCCTTTGCATCCTGCAGCCACTAGACAACCAGCGAAACTGTAACTGTACGGGGTATTTGCAAATTATGCAAAGACCCCAGATTGTGAATTAGCTGAGTTAACTGTGATTTTAAAGTGCAAAAAGGTTGCCCAAATATTGGAATACATGTAACTTTGAAACTAATATTCTACTATGTTTTGTTTTGTTTTACAGATGGAGGGAAAACGGAGGAAATTCTCATTAAGCAGTGATGACTCTGATACCACTGATAGTAAGATATGCTTCATTTTGGGTTTAAAAAAAAAAAAAATATATATATATATATATATATATATATATATATATATATATTCACACACTCATAAATATTGGGCCATGTCCCTGCTTCTAATAGATAGCTTGTTTATTCCTGTGAAAAAGTTATAGTAGAGATAAACGAGCTCTGTGAAACATTATTTCAGTTTGCTACACTTCTCATTTGTGGTCTACCCATCTGTTTCCATGTACTGTAATCTGCCACAAATGTAAATGTTCCATTTCCTGGTTATATAGCACAAAGAAATATAAAGTAAATAAATTGTTATAATATAAACATGTATTTCATTCACATATTATTCTGAAGATATGCTATTAACTGATTTTGAGGGCTTCAGAAATAGATTATTCAATGCATGTGTTTTTGTAATACATTTTATAGATTCACTATTTTTAAAGGACATATTCATGGTTCATAAGTTTTATTTTTCTTAGCCATTTTTCATCTATTTAATGATAAAAATGTCTATTTAAAATGTCTTGGGTTTGGTCATCTATGAAGTCCTACTTAGCATAATTACAAACCAAAATGGGCAATTATTATTATTATTATTATTATTGTTGTTTTATTAAGGAAACCTAATCCCTGTTTTTCCCATTACTCTTGGAGAGAAATATGTTGCACTTCAAATTAACCCCTTAAGGACACATGACATGTCTGACATGTCATGATTCCCTCTTATTCCAGAAGTTTGGTCCTTAAGGGGTTAAACACTATAGGGTCAGGAACGCAGACATGTATTCCTGACCCTATAGTGTTAAAACCACCATGAACCCCCCCTTACTACCCTTTTTGCTAAATATAGCAAAACGTAACTTTTATTAAAGTCTGCTGCTGCTGGCTCTGCCCTGGATCTGCCTGCTTGGCTGACATCATCAGAAGTGTTGTTCTGAGCCAATCACAATGGTTTCACATAGGGAAGTATTGGATTGGTTGTGCTGTTCAATGAGGCAGATAGGAGGCAGCGCCAGCACAAGCCAAACACAGCCGTGGCCAATCAGCATCTCCTCATAGAGCTGCATTTAATCGATGCATCTCTATGAGCAAAGTTCAGTGTCTCCATGCAAAGGGTAGAAACACTGATTGTGCCCCAGGATGCACCTCTAGTAGCTATCTGAGGAGAGGCTAGTGGAAGTATCCGTAGGCTGTAATCTAAACACTGCCTTTTCTCTGAAAAAAATGTGTTTACTGCAAAAAGCCTAAAGGGAATGATTCTACTCACCAGAACAAATACATTAAGCTGTAGTAGTTCTGGTGACTAAAGTGTCCCTTTAAGTTATGTATGTTTTTTGTCTGACATCATCCCTGCATTTGCATGGTCAAATCACAGGCTTCTTACAGATTGTTTTGTTGTCTCAAAGCACATGTGTGCGATCTGAGCTCGCAAGGTGTGGGAGGGGTAATTAATAAAAAAAAAAGAAACCCTAGGGGCTGTCTTGAAAGATGAATGGTATTGCGGGAATTGGCGTGGTTGCCAACGCCAAGGGAGTCCTGGAGCTGAATCAAAGGTAAATTAAAAACGTAATTTTAGGTTTTTAGTGAAAATGTGTGAGGGACCTGAAGCAAGTTTGAAGATAGAGCACTATAGTGCTAGGAATGCAGGTTTGTATTCCTAACTCTACAGTGTTCCTTTAGATGAGGAAGACCTGTAAAACATCAACACACTGGGCAAGAATGTGCAATCGTTAGGATTAAAGGGACTCTCCAGTGCCAGGAAAACAGGTTCCTGCAGTGTGTCAGGATCGGGACAGGGATCCAACACGCAGAGTACAAACAGTAGCCAGATACGTATACCGGACCTTAGAATGGCCGGACTAACGTAAGTAGTACAGTATAGAATGGTCAAAGACAAGACGAGGTCGAGGGTAACAGAAGACAGGTAAGCGAGAGACAAGCCGAATCAAGGGTAACAGAGATAAGCAGAGTAAGGTAAACAAGCCGGGTCAAAACCAAAAGGGATAATAGAATACACAAGCACTGAGTGACTAGAACAAGCTAGAACCACGACAGGGCAATGAGCTAATGAAAGAAGCTCTGTTAAATACCCTATTCAGAGCAGTAACCACGCCTCCGAGGCTTCCTGATTGGTCCTGCAGCAATTGAGTGACAGGTCGTTCCGGAGGAGTGTCCTGATGACAACTTCCTGCCTAGATGCTGTAAAAGGCAGTCACTCCCTCGCGGCCGGCCTTGCATGACCGGATAGACCGTGGGGAAGGGAGCCATCAGGCCGTCTGGATGGAGGAACAGCTAAGCCTCTACCTCTTTCGGAGGTAGAGACCACAGGTACCCTGACACAGTGCCCCCCTCCCACATCCCCTCATCCCATGTTGCTGAAGGGGTTAAAATCCTTCAGTGACTTACCTTAATCCAGCGCCGATGTCCCTGAGCGCTAGGTCAGGCTCTGTCCACGCTAGTCCCCCGCCGACATCAGCCGGTGGGGGAGACCTAATGCGCATGCGTGGCAATGGCCGTGCGCGTGCATTAGACCTCCCCATAGGAAAGCATTATTCAGTGCCTTCCTATGGGGATTTCGGTGATGCTGGAGGTCCTCATGCATAGCGTGAGGACGTCCAGCGTCGTTTAAAACACTTTTAAATGTAAGAAGCCAGAAGTCCCCCTAGTGTCTGATAGATAGCAACTAGAGGAGAACTTAACCCTGCAAGTTTTAAAAACTGAAAGAATTACATTTGCAGGGTAAAGGGTGATGGGAGTTGGCACCCAGACCACTCCAATGGGCAGAAGTGGTCTGGGTGCCTGGAGTGTTCTTTTAAGTGCAACTCTGCATGTACATGTAGGTTACTCTAAGCACTCGAATAGATTAACAGCATAATTAAACTGGCCAGAACAGAATAGGTAAGGATTACTCCAACCAAACTGAACATTTTATAAAAATAGTGGTTTTTGGTTAAAGTAATCTTTAAGAAAGTAGTAAAACATTTCGAGTGAGAGAAATTTTGGTAACAGACCTTAAAGTGACCAAAGCAAAATATTACATCAAAGAAGTGGTAATATACAGAATAAAAGGGCTATAAAAAAAAACTGGGCAACTGTAATATGAAGAAAACTTGCAAATAATTCACTTTATTCACTAAAATAAATGCGTAGCATCTGAAAGGCTGGAAAAAAAACGGATGCAAATGTTTTTTAGAGTTTGTCCATAGTATCCATTCTCTGCTGATGTGCGAGGATACTGTTTGGATAAAAAAAAAAAAAATGATAATGAATTATAATTTCTAAAACCAAAAAAATACAAAAGTGTAATTTAAACTTCTGTATTTCTTAAACAGCTAGCCAAATTTCTGATATTGGCTTAGAATACTGACCGTTGTGGTAATGTTGGGTTAACATATTCCAAATTTAAAAGGGGATACCACATGATTATACTGGAATAACTTATGTACTGCATGATTTGTGTTTTGGGAGTTTCCTCTGGGAAAAATTAAATATGGATTATTTTATCTATAAATTTGTTAAACTTTACATTGATATATATGAAAAATGCTAGAGAAAGTGAGACCTTGTATTTAGTATTTAAATTAATGTATAAAATACCGCATCCAAATTTGCTAAATTTACAACGCCATGGCTTTTACCTTGTCCACTTCATGCTATTTGGCAGCTGACTAAAAGAGACTGTGAAGAATAAATGCTATATCAATCATGATGGTACAGTTTCCATGTTTATTTTTAAGAGATATACAGTTAGAAACTTGCCTTTACTTATTTTTTGCTGTTGGTGCCCAGTCTGAATATGATGTTCTTCCTTTACTTCTGTTTATATAAAAATAAGTGGCACTGTCATATAGCTTAAATCTAGAGACCATTATTTGATTACTTTCAGATGACTTGCTCATTGACATAAACGTAAAAAATAATGAGGTCTTCTTAGAGATTAGGGAACTGTGCGCACACACAAAACGTTTTTTTAATTTTAAAAGGCTGCTTAAAATCACCTATCACCTATCCTTGAAAACAGATATAGGGACTTGGTTACACCACATGGCTGTATTGTGTTAAGACCAACACTACTTCACAGTACCCCAATGTCGGTGGGTCCTACACTAATTTTAACATGGGAGATTAACATGCAAAACTTACGTATTAAACTGCTTCCAGAAACTGTCCTTAACCCCTTAAGGACCAAACTTCTGGAATAAAAGGGAATCATGACATGTCACACATGTCATGTGTCCTTAAGGGGTTAAATGATCACTATAGGGTCAGGAACACAAACATGTATTCCTGACCCTATAGTGTTAAAATCACCATCTAGCTCCCCTGAGCCCCTCATGCATCCATAAATATAGCAAAATCTTACTGTATTCAAGCCTAAAGGTGTAGCTCTGCATGATGTTTGTCTCAGAAAAACAAGCAGTCTGCTGACATCATCAGAAGTGGTAGCCTGATCCAATCACAGTGCTTCCCCATAGGATTGGCTGAGACTGACAAAGAGGCAGATCAGGGGCAGAGCCAGCATGATTCAACACAGCCCTGGCCAATCAGCATCTCCTCATACAGATAAATTGAATCAATGAATCTCTATGAGGAAAATTCAGTGTCTGCATGCAGAGGGAGGAGATACTGAATATTTGGATGCATTTTAGGCAGCCATGACCCAGGATGGATCTCTAACAGAAAAAAAATGGTAATAGCGTGATCCGTAAGCTTGGATGGCCTAGGGAGCACTAAGGGGTAGTTCTGCAGATGTTGTTCTGCCTTAAGTAACAATCTTGAGAAATAACTTTATTGCGGGCATCATAAACTTAATGATCCCTGAAAATAATAAGTGTATAAGTGTATCTTCCTATGGAAAAGGTACATTGATGATGTCCTAATCATTTGGACAGGTACCCAACTACTCTTTAAGACATTCGTAGAGACATTAAACATGAACAATCTTAATCTAAGATTCACCATGGAATTTGGGTGTCACGTCTAAACATTTGTTATGAAGGAACACAACTGCAGATTTCGTATAGTTTGAATATTTATTATAAAAAGTAAAAGGTAATGACTTTAATTCAAATTTACAGGTACTGTTGTTTTAAGTAATAAACGATAACTGAAGTCCACAATTATAAGCACTGTAGCTTTAAGTAGTAAATGATAACTGAAGTCCACAATTACAGGCACTGTAGCTTTAAGTAGTAAATGATAACTGAAGTCCACAATTACAGGCACTGTAGCTTTAAGTAGTAAATGATAACTGAAGTCCACAATTACAGGCACTGTAGCTTTAAGTAGTAAATGATAACTGAAGTCCACAATTACAGGCACTGTAGCTTTAAGTAGTAAATGATAACTGAAGTCCACAATTACAGGCACTGTAGCTTTAAGTAGTAAATGATAACTGAAGTCCACAATTACAGGCACTGTAGCTTTAAGGAGTAAACGATAGTAAATTGCAGACACTGAATCAATAAAGAGTCTCTTAGTAGAATCAACGGTTTAGGTGATAAGCAGTCACAATAGCTGTTCCATAGACTTTAACCGAAGCAAGACAGATGCAGCTAACTGAGATAAAGTATGAGTTGAAGTTAGCTGTAACGGTTTTGTATTATCGAAGGATTTTGGAGACAGGAAATAACAGCTTGAGATGCAATGCTTATCACAGAGGTTTTACTTAGCTTCCGGCACATAGAACACTGGTTCCCGAGATCTCCTCAGAGGCGTTTATCCTGGATGGAGAGTGTTAAGCTTTTAGTTGTTGATGAGGAGAGGTGAAGGGAACTTGCAGAGTCTTTCAGTCCGGTCTGGTAACAGAGGTTTTCACAACGAAGTTGTAGCCGGTTCGTGAGTACGGAACGTAGTTCAATAATCCAGCCTAGATCAGCTGGTGCAGTCAGATTAAATAGGCAGACCGTGTCATAAAGGGGTGTGGCTAGGCTCCGTGGAACCAGGAAGTAAGAGGATACCATAGTTAAGGCATGACATTGGGGATCAGACACTCAATTTCTTAGACTGTACTCTAAGGATAACCAAGGACCTCGGAATAGAGACTACCCTCTATCGTAAACCCACATCTACGAACAACATGCTACGATGGGAGAGCCACCACCCTATCCCTCTCAAAAGAGGGATCCCGGTGGGCCAGTACTTGAGACTAAGAAGAAACTGTTCGTCCACTGATGACTTCAAAATCCAAGCCGCAGATCTGCGAAAAAGATTCAAACAGAGAGGCTATCCGAATAGATGCTTGAAACACGCCTACCAGAAAGCACTGAACCTTGAACGAGAGGAACTACTCACTAATAAGCCCAAACTGGACCCCAAGAGAGCTATCAGATGCATAGCAAGTTATGACGCAGCATGGAATGAGGTGAAGAAGGTGATGGGGCGCTTCTGGCCGTTACTAACTCAGGATCCACACCTCAAGGACACAATCTCTATCAAAGTGTCAATAACAGCCAGAAGAGGAAAAAACATGAAAGAAATACTGGTACCCAGCCATTTTTCGGCACCAAAAAAGAAAAATAACACCTGGATGAAGATACATGGCACATATCAGTGTGGAAGGTGTGTCGCGTGTGTACACATAGCAAAAGGATCAAAAAACATTTTTGACTCTAGCAACTCCATAGAAATCCCCATCAAACAGTTCTTTAACTGCAACACCCTAGGCATGATCTACCTACTTACATGCAAATGTGGCATGAAGTATGTGGGCAAGACTATACGCCCATTCAAAAGACGTATCATGGAACACGTCCTCTCTGTGACCTCCAATAGGGACACACCAGTGGCTAGGCATATCAGAAACAGTCATATGGATACCCCAAAGTGCATCAAATTTGCGGGCATTGAAAAAATCAGCTAGGCAAAAGAGGGGGTGATCTAGATCAGACCCTTAAAAGGAGGGAATGCTATTGGATTTTCAAGTTGGATACGTTAGCCCCCAAAGGTGTGAATGAGGGCTTCACCTTCACTCCTTTCATAGACACGTGATGTTCTATACCTGTAGATATGTATATAGTCTCTCTTTCACTATTTATTTTATTTATTATTTTTGTATATATTGATCCTCACACAACCAGGTACTCTTTAACCCCTTCAGGACGGAGTCAATAGTGCACGTTCTGATCAAAACAATAAACGTAAACAAAAACTAGAATTTGCGCTAAATGTCTGTTCACCCGTAGTTCCCCTCTTTCATATTATATGCACACTTATTATATATCATTTTCTTCTGGAGAAACAGGGCTTTAATTTACCATTAACTATTCATATATGGAACATAATTTATTATGAATAAAATAAAAAAAACTGTGAGAATTTTTTTTTTTTTTTTTAAATGTGTAGTTCCGCCTCACATTTTAGCTGTAAATGTCATAATACTGTTAGGTTTTACTGCAACAAAATGCACATATTTGTAATCAGCGATGTCTCACGAGTACAACAGTACCCCCCATTAACAGGTTTTATGGTGTTTTGGAAAGTTACAGGGTCAAATATAGAACGTTCCATTTTCAAATTGAAATTTGTCAGATTAGTAATGTTACCTTTGAGACGGTGTGGTAGCCCAGGAATGAGAATTACCCCCATAATGGCATACCATTTGAAAAAGTAGACAAGCCAAGGTAATGAAAGTGGGGTATGTTTAGTCTTTTTTAGTAGCCACTTAGTCACAAACACTGGCCAAAGTTAGCGTTCATATTTGTTTTTGTGTGAAAAAAGCAAAAAACTAATATTTGGCCAGTGTTTGTGACTAAGTGGCTACTAAGAAAGACTGGACATACCCCACTTGCAATACCTCGGGTTGTCTACTTTTGCAAATGGTATGCCATCATGGGGGTAATTCTCGTTCCTGGGCTACCATACGCTCTCAAAGGCAACATAACCAATCTGGCAAATTTCAATGTGAAAAAAATGAAATGCAAGCCTTATATGTGACTCTCTAACTTTCCAAAACACCATAAAACCTGTACATGGGGGGTACTGTTATTCTCGGGAGACTTCACTAAACACAAATATTAGTGTTTAAAAACAGTAAAACATATTACAACAATAATGTAGTCCATAAAAGTGCTGTTCGTTTGTAAAAAATGCAAATAACGTCACTTTTACTTAAAATATCATAGTTGTAATACAATTTACCAGTTTGAAACACTAATATTTGAGTTCAGCGAAGTCTCCCGAGTAAAACAGTACCCCCTATGTACAGGTTTTATGGTGTCGTGGAGAGTTACAGGGTCAAATATAGTGCTTGCAAATTAAATTCTCTGCACTTTCTCCCTGTGTTGTCAGGCATGTCAATCAAATTTTAATTAATCAAATCACATAATTATGTTAAAATATACATGTAGAATTGTAATATATATATACATATATATGTATTTAAATTCTATGTGTATACTAATGTAATCTTTTATGTAATTATATGTATTTATCTATATATATATATTTGCGGTTATTTGTATTTTATATATAGATAGATATATATAGAATGTCATTCTAAGTGTATTTTGTTTCCAATATATATATATTAATAACAAAATACAGTTAGAATGAAATAACATATGAATATATAATTTATATTAAATTTTGTTTCAATATTTTATTTATTTATTTTATTATTTTATTTATTTATTATTTTAATTATACGTATATATATATAATATATATATGTAGATCTATTATATATATATTATATACATATTATATATATGTAACGTCATTCTAAGTGTATTTTAATGCTAATATATATACTTATATTAATATTAAAATACACTTTGTATGACGTTACATATATATAATATGTATATATATTATATATATAATATATATATATATATACATATTATATATATAAAAATATTTTACATTTATTTTTACACTTGTTTAATTTATTTTTGTATACTTTCCCACCAGCAGGGGGACTGTCTGATATTTTAGACAGTCCCCCTGCTGGCAGATCCATAGCCAGCTATAGGGGGCCATGTGATCGCTCTTTGAGAGCGATCACATGGCCCCCGGGGGCCTCATTTGCCGTGGGAGGGCTGCCTGGGCTGTCAGGCAGCCCCCCAGAAGAGGATCGCGGTAGAGGTAAGTAAATCTCACCTCCTGGGGCTCAAAGCCGTTACGGCGTTCCATGCCGCCACAACGGCTTTAAAGCCCATTATAATGGGGACGGCATGGAACGCTGTAACGGCGTTAACGGGTTAACCAACCAGCTGAAATATATTCATAGACCATATATAGACAGAGCTCCACAATTGGATATCTTTTTCTCCAAGTAGTTTAGACTGAAGTGATCCCATACAACAAACCATTCATGGTTAGATCTAGATCACAGAGACTTCCTCTCAGACCTTTCGTTACTTACCTTCTCCAGTGGGATCATTTTCTCCAATAAATGAAATTTCACACCGGAAGAACAATGTACAGCTCTATCTCTAGGGATCTACAACAATAAATAGGGCTTTACACCTTTAATTCCGGTTTAGTCTCCACATCATCCATCTATATATAGGGTTACTCACTGAGTATAACTGATATTGGTTTACTCATGTACTTCCTCTGGGTTTCCCAGATACAGTGACATGATATGTACACATCACTATACCGTTTGTGAGGGTGATTTAATCACTTCCCTACACATAATGGTGGGTATAACATAGATCACTATGGTTCCATCTGTGACAGGGAAGTATAAAGATCGTATTTATGCAATATGGGTCGCAGTGTTATCCCCCAAGTATGTAGATATCTCTTCGTGCGGACAAGATCAGCCAGGCGATTTTCTCGCCGCTCACAGGTCCCGCCCCGTTTACACCCACGTGGGCGGACTTAATGCTGATTGACAGCTCACACAGCGTGCCGGCTTGGCGCGCATAGATGGGACACACCTCTTACTACGATTGGTCGCTGGATCGTTCACAGGGCGTACTTAAACGCCAACTGTTTCAGTACCTGGTTTACATTTGACAAAGGCGCTTTGGCAGCGCCGAAACGTACGTTAGGTCCGCTATTTGCTTTTAGACTATGCACGTTTGATGTGATTCTTTGGTTAGGGGGGAATGGGTACTATTGGTATCTAACTGATGTTAGAACTAGTCAGTAGAATGCTTCCAGAGTAGAATCTTTTTCCTTTCACAGCAACATTGTGAGTTGATACTTCTACAAAGCCCTGCATACACAGTAGGTTCTCTACTACTTTATCCAGTGTAAGATACACTTGCTAACTTTATGAAGTGTTAGAACCAGCCAACAGAGTGCTTCTAGAATAGTATCCATTTTCTTCCACAGCTACCACAAAAGCTATCATTCCTACAAAGCTCTGCATACATAGTAGGATATCTACAGATAGATCCATTACATTGTGCACTAGCTTACTGTATGAAGTGGTAGGGATACACTTGTTATCCCATGAATACTGTTTTCACATTCATTTATTGAATTATCATAGGTTGCTATCTAAGATTCTCTCTCCTTTTTGGAGCCTTGGGTTTATCCTGCTGCTGTGACATTAGTATTTCTACCTTTTGATCTGGGATATTTCCACAGACTATATCGTCCCTTCCACCCCTAGCATTTTATCCTTAGTGGTGATGGTGCATTAAGTTTTATTTTCATTATTTTCAGGGACCATTAAGTTTATGATGCCCGCAATAAAGTTATTTCTCAAGATTGTTACTTAAGGCAGAACAACATCTGCAGAACTACCCCTTAGCGCTCCCTAGGCCATCCAAGCTTACGGATCACGCTATTACCATTTTTTAGTCTATGTACAAACACAAGGGTTATCCCCTAACAGTTCTGCAGACACACTCTTGTTCCCACTAGTTGGGAACTCAGCACTTCGGTGCTCTCTCTTTTTCTGGATCTCTAACAGCCACCTGAGGAGTGGCCAGTGAAGTTATCACTAGGCTGCAATGTAAATACTGCCTTTTCTCTGAAGGCTTTATACTGGCAATATGCATCGCTTGATGTTATGATTTGAGAGAGGAAAAGTAAATTTTATGTCAAGACACGGAGGCTCATATTGCTTAACCCTTTCTTTACTGTCCACTGATAGCAGCAAAGTATACAAACAGTAAGTTGGTATGGTATCCATAGTGATAAGCCACTCCCATACCAAGTCCCCGTATAATAGTCAGCACCTCCCCATATTTCCTCTTTCTTTGTTGCTCCACACAAAGATAAGTACATTAAAATTTACTCTTACCTATAACTGTTTTGATTAACTATTATTTTATTATTTCTTCCTGTTATTATTACATTATTATTTCTTATATTAAAATCAGATTTTTTTTTTCTCCTGTATATTACTTCTGTTGTTGTATTATATGAAGTTTATGTATGTTACCTTTGAGCCCAGGGTTCCAGACCTTCCTCTGGGGAATTATTCCTTGTACCCCTCTCTCTTGAGCTTTACTTTGTTGCTCTTATTCCCATTTTCCTTTATTCTCTCCTTATTTTCTAACTTTTGGCTCTCTCCTCCTTCTCCCTCGCAAGATTTACACAGGAGAGCTTAAGGGAGCTGGTGGGAAGGTAAAAAACTTGGGGAACCCCTCTTCCATTTCTAACTCCTCTTCATCTGTGGTTGACCCTATGTCTCTGCCTGATGAGGCTCAGTCACTGACACCATTATTGCAGCTATGGTCTCTATGTCCTCTGCCCTCTCCCAGACCACCTCCCAGGCTTTAGTTGCGCGCCCACTGGCCACAGAAAGTTTGCGCCACACTGACACGCATAATGCGTCCTGGCTCAGACATTTTAGGGGGCGCACCCAAAAGGACTACAGCCAAATCTAAGCACTTAAATCCCTCTGCCTCCAGAACCCATTTGACTGGTGTACCCGAGGTCACCCATGATAGCATGCATATATCACGCAAAAGAGCCCTTCCGCACAGAATGGGCGCGGCAGTGGAAATGTGCTAGAGCACAACCTGAGAGCGACTCAGAAATCGGATCTAGTGAGGAGGCTGGCGCTGAGTCCGTGAATGACTCTGAGGATGAACTATGCGAGCAGGGCACTCACCCTTTGAACGCTGCTCAGTCAGGGGTGTCTGTGAGTGGCTCTCGGAGTGACTCCCCTGCTACTGTAGGCCCCACCCTCATGGATCCATCTGGGGAAACCAAGTTCGACCCGGATGATCTCAATCACCCAAGGTTGGCTGAATGCCTCCCGGCGGACCATGTGACACGTTATCTTGAAAACTGGGTACGGCGCCCCCTCAGTAAGGCGGCACAAAATACGCTCAGGGCAGAATGCCCATGGCCTATGGTGCCTAGTAAAGTCTGTGAGACCCCAGTAGTCGACCCCAAAATGACACAATTCCTCTCTAAATTGGGATGGAATCCTCGCAAGGGTCTGGATTCGGCACTTAAATTGTGCCAAGACAAACATCTGGACATATTTGGTCCCTTGGCTAGATTATTCGACCTGGCTGAAGACGCCAGAGCCGAGAACAGGCAGGTAGACACGGAAGAACTCCATGGCTGGGTACAAAGAGCAATCTGCATAGCGTGCAGTGTTATCACCTCCCTGTCCATAGAACAGCGTAGAGCCAAAATTGGCCACCGAGGCGGGCAAGGACGCCCAGGGCCTATTGTTTGGGGACTCCTTTATAAAGGACCTCTAGCGCTTTCTGGGAGCTTTTACAACCCTGTATAAGGCCCAATCCTCCATGAAGAGGATATTTCAAGGGCGGGTCTCTACCAGGGCCGGCAGATTCAGGGGTCGTCTGTCCAGCCGTTCCAACTACCACTCTCGTGGCTCGGAAGAGGTTCCTACACCCAGTGAACCCCCTACCAGGAGGCGAGAAACCAGTCCCCTTGTTTCCCTTTCTCGTGGAAGGCTATGGTGATCCAGAGTCTTTAGAGGGAACTCTGGTTTTAGACGCCCTTACGGTAAGCTTACATCTACCTCATAGAAATAAGAATTTGTGTGTTTTCAAGGCGCTTTCAGTTAATAATTGAATAGAATGATAACAGCTACCACACAAATAGGGACTCTCTACCCTATAGATTAGTATAAAAAAGATGAAGTGCACACTCAGTATTGGAAATTAATAATAAAAACCACCACTGGTGTGCATGTGGAGCGCTTACAAATTTGTTGACTCTCCCATATGGGTTAACATACATATGTATGGAAAACGTGACTCATAGCAATATATCTGAAACAAATGTAAATGCAAGAAATAGTGCAGATAACGTTTTCAATAAGTGCAGTGAGGGAATCTTCTATATGGTCTCACTCACATGTAGCAGAGCCCTATAGGATAGGCTCAGATCTCAATGGCCTGCGTGTGCTTATGGTGACACAGTACCCAATCGGTCCTCTAGGCGTCTGGAGATCCTTATGCATACATGAGAGAGAGAGAGAAAACAAGGGCAAGAGGAGAACCCCTAGTGCGGTCAATCCCAATGTACAATGTCAAATAGTGCAGAAAAAATGGCTTCTCATCTGATGTGGAGCCCTATACCTGGCTCCTGGTGTGTAGGTGTCTGTGCCTTTAAGGGGGCAACCACCCTTCTTTAAGCAGCAACAATGGAAGATGGATTCCAAATATAAAACAACATTTATTAAATAAAGTAGTAAAAACTTACAAATAAAGTATGAACAAAATTGGGAGAAATTTTAAAATGTGGAATCTTCAATCCTCCAGCCGAAACATGTTTCACTGTACCCAGACAGCTTTTTTAATCGGTAATAGAGTTGCTGCTGTTGCTTGTAAATAGTAAATACTTTGTACTTCCTCCTGTGTGGTCCTTCAAATTTCCCTCCCTCCAATCCGCTGGCGTCCTTTTTCATGAACAGCTGTACTGTGTTAGTAATGAGAATGCTCCAGTCTCGGGGCAAGTCACGTGACCCAAAGCGTCACGTGCCGCATCACAAATTGGGCGGGTTTTCAATGTAGGGCTCACAGTTCCATATCGTCCATTTTGTAAGTTGGGCAAAATGCCCTTCCTTCAACCAAGTCTGTTCCTATTTACAAACCAGATGCTCAATTTGAGCGATATATAAACGAAAAAATGAAGGGAGAAAGGGGGATAGTATTATTGTATATTGCTTACCAGTTAATTAATAAAATTTACATATCAAAAAATAAAAACCATCTAGTGTTTTTCATTTAAAGCGACAGTATATGCATAAAGACAGGTGGTGAATAGGAGTGTGCTCTTTTAGGAGAAATGCTGATTATTATTGAATAGATCTCTATTGTATCAGCAGCTTCTGTTCAATGATGATGTCAGTATTAAAATATATATAGATAAAAAAATATATAAATATATAGTAGGTTCCTAGTTGGTCTCCCATACAAGTACTAACCAGGCCTGAGCCTGGATGGCTTCCGAGATCTGACAAGATCAGGCATTTTCAGACTGGTATGGCCATAGAATAAATATTTAAAATGTACTAATGAAACATACTAATAAAAAATAATTTAAGTTAAAAAATGACATAACTCAAAATCATCATTGAGACCATTAGGCTGCATGGTATTCAGGTTAAAAATCCATTGCATCTCCCTTTGGCCTAATTTTTTCATAAAATCTCCCCCTCTCCAATCGGGTGATACCCTCTGAATTGCATGGAATTCTAACAGGGTGGGATCGCTATTATGTTTATTTTTAAAATGTAAGGAGACACTGTGCTTTTCATAGTTGTTCCTAATATTCCTAATGTGTTCCTGTACTCTAATATGCAACTTTCTTTTAGTGCATCCTACATATACAAGTCCACATGGGCATATCAAGAGATAAATAACTCTCGTGGACTGACAAGTAATTAGCTCATTGATCTTAAACATAACTTTTTTATTTTGAGGGTGTGAGAATTCTTTTACTAGTCTTTTCTTACTTTTTGAGTTCTTGCACGCGCCACAGTATCCACAACCATAAAACCCTTTTGTTTAGTTGAAAAAGTCCCTATAACATCTTTTTGGGGGTATATGGTTAGATGTTAAGGTGTTTCTTAAATTCTTTACTCCTCTATATACAATCTTAGGCTTCTCCAGAAGATTACTATTAAGGATGGGGTAATTTCTTAAAATTGGCCAATATTTAGAGACTATTTTTCTAAATTCTTTACTTTTACAGTTAAAGTCACATATAAGTCCTATTGTTTGTGGTTCTCCTTTATTTTTAGTGTTGTATTTAATTAAATCTTTTCTGTCCTTTATTTTGACTTCTTCAAGGGCTTTCCCCAACAATGTCTCGTTATATCCCTTCTCTCTAAAATCTTTCATAATTTTGTGGGATTGTTCCTGGAATTTGCATTCCTCCGTGCAATTCCTCCTTATCCTGAGCAATTGCGCTTTGGGTGCATTCAGCAACCATGGGGAGAAATGACAGCTATTCTCCCCAATGTAGCTGTTAACATCCACAGGTTTGAAGAAAGTACATGTCTTCAAACCTGCATCCTCAACATAGATTTGTAGGTCCAGAAATTCCACTAGAATCTTGCTATAATTCAAGACTAATTTAATTCCCCAATCGTTGTTATTCAAAATGGTCCAAAAAATATATCAGGGAAGTCTCATCCCCTTGCCAAATTAAAAATTTGTCGTCTATGTAACGGCGATAGGCAACGAGGTTCGCGCTCCAACTACCATCTTGGTAAAGTAATTCTTGTTCCCACAAAGCCATGAATAAATTCGCATAGCTTGGCGCGAACCTCGTGCCCATCGCCGTTCCACATATCTGTAAGTAGAAAAGATTGTTAAACCAAAAATAATTATTATTCAGTATCCATCTGATACTTTTAACTAAAAAATCAATTTGTCCGCAGTCGGCAGTTCTTGCCTGCCTGGCGAAGGACTTTTGGGCTTATTGCTTGACCAGGGATCTGGTTGGCCTGGCTGAATACCTCCCGGGACTCCACAACATTCATGCGGACTGGAGTTCACGCTATCTGTAGGAGAGCAGCGACTGAAGATTGGACATAGGATTGTTCTCTGCTATCTTGTCTCTCTGGGGTCATTTTTCCATCGACCTCTTCGCATCCTGGCTCAATATCCAGCTACCACGGTTCTACAGCTGGCGCACGGATCCGGCCACGGAGGCAGTAGACGCCTTTCTGCAAGACTGGACCGGCTTGCTTCCCTCCGTTTAAGATGATCCCTTGGGTCCTGCTCCAAGTTCGCCGCCAACTGGCCGACCTGATTCTGCTGACAAGGTTTTGGGGGACTCAATCATGGTTCCCACAACTCCTGGAAATGACAGTGGATGTGCCCAAGCTACTACCATCTTACCTGGACCTTCTTCTGGACCCATCGGCCAGCGACACCCTCTACTGCTGGACCGGTCGTTTCTGCTGCTCGCGTGAAGGATTTCTGGGTCCCTGGGAAGTACAAGGTGCTTCGGACGCAACTCGATCATATGGGACCGCTTGGAGAGCTTGGGCTGGCTGATGCCTGGCTCGGAACATGGATCCCGTTTTGGCACCTGTAACTGCGATCCTTCAATTCCCCACTTCATTATTCGAGGCTGGTCGTGCATATCGCACGGTTAACTTGTACAGATCAGCCATTTCCTCGGCTCATCAGGGCTTTGACAGCTGTACTGCAGGCCAACATCCTTTGGTGTGCTGTTTACTTCAGGGCTCACGACTGTCACGTCCTCCTAGGCCTCGATACTCTTCTACTTGGGACGTCTCTTGCGTTTTGTCGCTTTTTCCATCTCAGATGAATTTTTAGAAAGAGGCATGCAACATTAATTACCAGTTTTCGGGCAGTTAAGAGGGATCACTCTCCAAGAATAGAGCCATTTTGGTAAGATATAGGCCCTTAGTATATTGATCCTGCCCGACCACGATAAGTCCAACCCTTTCCAGTCCCGTAGGTTTTTATTAGTTTGTTTTAATAAGGGTAATACATTTTTATCCTTTGGGAGTCCACATTTTTTTCTAAGATTATTAACTCTTCTCTCAAAATGTTCTTGGCTATGCCTTCTTATTTGTCTAAAATTATTTTATAGCCCGATACTCTAGAATAGCTATTTATCTCTTTTAACACTTCAGGAATAGAGGTATTTGGCTCTTCAAGGATCAGTAGTATATCATCCCCATAGATATTTAGTTTAATCTGCCCTAACGGATTTCTATAGCCTATAATTGTTTTTATTTTGTCTTATAGAAATGGCCAAAGGTTCTAATACTAATATATATAACAATGGGGATAGAGGGCAACCCTGCCCTGTCCCATGTTGATGTTGAAAATTTGAGAGGTAAATCCGGATCCCATGACTTTTGCCTGTGGAGAGTCGTAGAGAGCAGAAACCGCTATTAGAATTGGGCCTGTGAATCCAAATTGTTTTAATGTGGCTGACATAAAGGACCACTCTACCCTATCAAACACCTTCTCTGCATCTATTGATATGAGCTTGAGTGGGTTTTCTTTAGTCTCTTTTGCCTCCAAAATGTCTATTACTTTACAGCTATTGTTAACTGATGACCGACCTGGAATAAAACTAACCTGGTCGTTGTTAATAAGTTCTGGTATGACAACTTTCAGTCGATCCGCAAGAATCAACAAGAATATTTTCATGTCTGTGTGTATCAATGAAATTACTTAACAGTTCTGAGTCTTTATCTGGTTTTGGAATTGGAACAATATTTGCTCTCAATAACTCTCCAGGGCATCTTCCTGCATTTATTATGTAATTAAAAACATTTACCAGTTCTTCTTTGAATTGATCTTTCATAATTAAAAAAAAAAAAAAAAAATATTTGTAAAACCATCTGGGCCCGGGACAGTTCTTTCTTTAAGTTTATCTATTGCTTTAAATACTTCTGTTTCTGATATAGGTTGGTTTATTACTTGTAATTGGTCGGGTAGAATTTTGTGAATTTTTATAATTTCAAAGATTTTTTTGATTTCTTCATCATTACCAAATAAATCCTGTGGTAGATTATACAGATCTCTATAGAAGTTTTCAAATGCTCCACCTATTTGTTCTATTTGTCATTAAGTATGTATCTTTATCCCTAATTTTAGATATCACTCTTTTATTTTTTTCCTTTTTCAACTGGCTAGTCATAAGCGCTTCAGGCTTATTGCCTTTTTGGTACCATTTAGATTGAAAAAAATCCAAAGTTTTTGCTATTTTATTGGATAACTGTACATTTATGTTTTTTCTATCTCTGATATTTTCTTTGCTATTTCTGTAGAAGGTGTTATTTTATTCTTTTTCTTATATTCATTTAGCACTATATATAGCTCTGAGAATGGGGGTCCTTCTTTCTTTTTCATTCTAGCTACCATCCCCATCAAGTGGCCTCTAATAACACTTTTGTAAGCGCACCATACTACAGTGTCTGATGTCCCCTTATTATTATTTTCCAAGCGAAATAGTTTGGTTGTTTCTTTTATCTGTTCAATATTATAATTTTTATATAATATATTATCGTTCAATCGCCAGTCTTTACGAAACTTTTTAAAAGCGTCATTGTAATCCAACATGATTGGGTTATGGTCTGACCATGTTATAGCCTGTATTACAATCTTTTTAACACGTTATAGCATGGCCACATCCCCCAGAACAAGGTCGATTATTGAGTAGGAATTTAATGGTTTTGAATAACGTGAAGTCCGACTCCAGTGGATGAAACGTTCTCTATATGTCCCTAAATTTATATTGATCTATCAAATTTTGTAGTCTATCTGAAGTTCCTTCATTGATATTTTTTCCATTACAGTTCTTCCTGTCTTTAAAAGGGTCTATTACACAGTTGAAATCACCCATCATTAATAGCACCTCCTGTTTGATTTGATCAATTTTCTTTATAATCTTTGTTATAAATTTTATGGGAGACTTATTAGGTGCATATATATTAGCTAGTGTAAAGAGTTTATTATTTATTTTACACACCAAGATAATATATCTTCTTTCTTTATCAATATCTTGGTATTTAATATTTATGGATATATTTTTAGAGAACATAAAGGCCACCCACCCCCCCTTTTTTTTTCTTTCTTCTAGAGCAGTGCTTATAATAAGCGGATAATTAATAGGTATAGTTACATAGCTGAAAAGAGACTTGCGTCCATCAAGTTTAGCCTTCCTCACATTTGTTATTTGCGGTTGATCCAAAAGAGGGCAAAAAAACCCAGTTTGAAGCACTTCCAATTTTGCAAAAAACTAGTGAAAAAATCCTTCTTGACCCCAGAATGGCAGTCAGATTTATCCTTGGATCAAGCAGCTATTACTCTACATTGAAAAATTATATCCTTGAATATTCTGTTTATGCAAGTATGCATCTAGTTGCTGTTTGAACATCTGTATGGACTCTGATAAAACCACTTCTTCAGGCAGATAATTCCACATACTTATTGTTCAGTAAAAAAAGCTTTCCTTTGCCTTAGGTGAAATCTTCTTTCTTCCAGTCTAAACGCATGACCTCATGTCCTATGTAATTCCGGTTTGTGAATATATTTCCACACAATGGTTTGTATTGGCATCGAATATATTTGTATAATGTTATCATATCCCCTCTCAGACAATGTTTTTCTAAACTAAAGAGGTTTAAATTTGTTAACCTTTCTTTATAGCTGATATGTTCCATTCCTTTTTATTAATTTTGTAGCCCACCTCTGCACTTTTTCTAGTGCCATAATATCCTTCTTTAGAACAGGTGCCCAAAATTGCACAGCATATTCAATATGTGGTCTTACCAGTGATTTATCAAGAGGCAAAATTATATTCTCATCCCTAGAATGAATGCCCTTTTACATGCATGACAATACCTTACTGGCCTTAGCCCCTGCTGATTGACATTGCACATTGTTGCATAGTTTGCCCTTTTCGTGTGTTGTTATCCCTAATTTGCTTCCATTAAGGGTATACGTTGCTTGTGCATTCTTTACGCCGAAGTGCATAACTTTGGCCATTTGAGTGCCCAGTCCCCCAGTGTATCTAAATCCCTCTGCAGCAAAGTAATATCTTGCTCACATTGTATTACTTTACAGAGTTTTATGTCATCTGCAAACACTGAAACATGACTTTCAATGTTTTTTTCAAGATCATTTATAAACATATTAAATAGATGGGGTCCCAAAACAGAACCCTGAAGGACACCACTTGCCATCTCTGTCCAGCTTGAAAATGTACCATTAATGACAACTCTTTGTACTCTATTTTTAAGCCAATGTTCTACACCAGAACAAGCATTTTCATCTAGACAGATATCCTTGAGTTTGAACACTAATCTATTGTGTGGAACTGTATAAAATGCCTTGGCAAAATCCAAATAGATCACATCCACTGCAACACCCTGATATATACTTCTACTTACTTCTTCGTAGAACGCAATCAACTTAGTTTGATATAACCTGTGCTTCATAAAACCATGCTGATTTTTGTGTGTGAAGGCACTGTGTGTGTGTGAAGGTGTTGTGTGTGTGAGAGAGAGCTGTGTGTGCAAGGGTGCTGTTAGTGTGTGTGTGTGTGTGTGTGTGTGAGGGTGCTGTGTGTGTAAGGGTGCTGTGTGTGTGTAAGGGTGCTGTGTGTGTGAGGGTGCCATGTGTAGGGTGTTGTTAGTGTGTGTGTGTGTGTGTAAGGGTGCTGTTAGTGTGTGCTGTGTGTGTATGCGTGAGGGTGCTGTTTGTGTAAGGGTGTTGTTAGTGTGTGTGTGTGTGTGTGTGTGTGTGTAAGGGTGCTGTTAGTGTGTGCTGTGTGTGTGTATGCGTGAGGGTGCTGTTTGTGTAAGGGTGTTGTTAGTGTGAGGGTGCTGTTAGTGTTTGTGTGTGTAAGGGTGTTGTTAGTGTGAGGGTGCTGTGTATGTAAGGGTGTTGTTAGTGTGAGGGTGCTGTTAGTGTGTGTGTGTGTGTGAGGGTGCTGTTAGTGTGTGTGTGTAAGGGTGTTGTTAGTGTGAAGGTGCTGTTAGTGTGTGTGTGTGAGGGTGCTGTTAGTGTGTGTGTGTGTGTAAGGGTGCTGTTAGTGTGTGCTGTGTGTGTGTGTGTGTGTATGTGTGAGGGTGCTGTGTGTGTGTAAGGGTGTGTGTAAGGGTGTTGTTAGTGTGAGGGTGCTGTGTGTGTAATGGTGTTGTTAGTGTGAGGGTGCTGTTAGTATGCGTGTGTGGGGTGTGCTGTGTGTGTAAGGGTGATGTATGTGTGTATTGTGTGGGGTGGTGGGGCCGTTTAGTTAATATCCCCGCTCCCTTCTTACCTTATGTAGGGAGTGGGAACCGTGCTCCTGCCATCCCTGGTGGTCCAGTGTAGAGTGAACTCTAGCCCCACAGGGGTCTAGAGTTCACTCTCACAAGATCTGAGCGGTGCTGTTAGTGTGTGTGTGTGTAAGGGTGCTGTTAGTGTGTGCTGTGTGTGTGTAGTGTGTGTGTATGTGTGAGGTTGCTCTGTGTAAGGGTGCTGTTAGTGTGTGTGTGTGTGTGTGTGTAAGGGTGCAGTTAGTGTGTGCTGTGTGTGTAAGGGTGCTGTTAGTGTGTGCTGTGTGTAAGGGTGCTGTTAGTTTGTGTATGTGTAAGGGTGCTGTTAGTGTGTGCTGTGTGTAAGGGTGCTGTTAGTTTGTGTATGTGTAAGGGTGCTGTTAGTGTGTGTGTATGTGTGTGCGTAAGGGTGCTGTTAGTGTGGGTGTGCAAGGGTGCTTTTAGTGTGTGCTGTGTGTGTGTATGTGTGAGGGGGCTGTGTGTGTAAGGGTGTTGTTAGTGTGAGGGTGCTGTGGGTGTAAGGGTGTTGTTAGTGTGAAGGTGCTGTTAGTGTGTGTGTGTGTGTGGGGGGGTGCTGTGTGTGTAAGGGTGATGTATGAGTGTGTGTGCTGTTTGTGTGTATTGTGTGGGGTGGTGGGGCTGTTTAGTTAATATCCCCCTCCCTTCTTACCTTATGTAGGGAGTGGGGGCCGTGCTTCTGCCATTCCTGGTGGTCCAGTGGAGAGTGAACGCTAGCCCCACAGGGGGCTAGAGTTCACTCTTGCGAGATCTGAGCGTTGCTCGCTAGAGGAACCCGGCGGAGCTGCTGGCTAGAGCTCCCCGGGTCCTCTCTGCCCACGGAGGGAGGCAGATAGCGCGTGCCGCGGGGATTAGGGTGTGCCTAAGCACACCCGGCACACCCCGTACGGACACCTATGATTGTGATCACGATTTCCCAAGTGCTCACCTACTTGAATGTTGGTCAAAAGATCAACGTTGATTGTTAAAACCAGGTCCAGACAAGCGTCCTTTCTAGTTGGTGCTTGTGCAAGTTGTGACATGAAGGTGTCATTTAACCTAATTCTCTTTGCTGAGCTACTAGTCCCTCTGTCCCAATGTATGTCCGGGTAATTAAAATCTCCAATAATTAAAGTGTTACCCAGATTTGCAGCTTTCTCAATTTGTTCAAACAGCTGTTGTTCCTTGTCAATATTGTCATTAGGTGGTTTATAACATATCCCAACCAATAGTTGATTTCCCTTCTTTTCCCCCATGCAGATATTTACCCATAAAACTTCCACATTTCCCTCATCACATTCCACTTGCTTAAGATTTGGCTTTAACCCGTGGTTGGCATACAAACATGCCCCACCACCCTTCTTGTTTTTCCTATCCTTCCTAAATAACATGTACCCATTTAAGTTAACTGCCCAGTCATGTGTCTCATCCCACCATGTTTCAGTTATGCCTATTATGTCATATTGTTTAGTGTATGCTATAGCCTCTAGTTCCCCCATTTTGTTATTTAGGCTCCTTGCATTAGTAAGCATATGTTAAGACCTTCAGTGGTTATGGTGCTGAGGTCTTCTATCCCTTTCCTAATAGCTGAGTATAAGTGATTATAACTGCAGTTAGGGTGTAGAGGAATAGTGTAGATGAATGCAGCTTCAAAGACGATTCTCCCCAGCAAGTAAAATATTCCCCAAGCATGAGCCTACACTTCATGAAGGGTACAACAGGAATAATGTTTATTTTTTTTTTTTTTCAATGTTTACTTTTTATTGGTTTTGTCAAGTAAAAACAGGAAATAACAGAAAAAAGAAAAGGGAATAGGGAGTACATCCAGATTGTTAGATAAATGTAAGCATTTACATGAATTATACGTCATTGAGTAGGGAAGTATAAGACAAGTACAATCACGATATGCAAAGATGACTGTTACATTGGTTTTGACAATCCACAGTGTATAAGTACTCATAATCATCGTTACGTTACATACATAATAACCTGTGAATGCCTATGTTACAAGGTGCGTGGAAGTGAGCGATCGTACCCAAATCGTGTACCTAGTAGTATATATTATCAATGTAATATAAGGCTCATAAAATTACACTGTGGTTGTACAGAGTTACGATGAGCCCGTTTATCTTAGTTCTGTAAAGGCTTACTAAATACGTGGATGTTGTCTTATTGTATTGTTTTATAACCTCCATACATGATATGTAGGATGAGAAGAGAGGGAAACCGGGGGGAGGGGTGGGGGGGGTAATGTAGGATTACCATAGAGATAACTGGTCCAGACCTTTAACGTGTATGGAAGTATATTAGATATAATATCATGTCTTCTTGGTAGACCTGTGATATGGTCAACCACTATGTCATCTCATTTAGAATAGGATTTATAAAAAGACTCCCAATTGTGCCAATTAGTGAGGAATTTTGTTGCGTTACCCTTTTTTGCCCATTCCTTTTCATGGTGGTACGTGGAGTCTACTTTCGAAAGCACTTCTGATATATCGGGGCAATGGGTACTTTTCCAGTGTGCTGCGATGCGGGTCTTAGCGACCACCAAAATATTAAGTACTGCGTCCCTAGCCGGGATATCACTCAGGTGGGGTATGAGGTGTAGAATATAGTTGTCCGGTGTGAGAGGGAGTGAGAACTTACACAGCAAGAATATCGAACTCTGTACGGATCGCCAGAATGATTGTATGTAAGTACATTCCCAAAAAATGTGTTCTAGAGAACCTGAGTCCTTATTGCATCTCCAGCATAGTGGGGATAAAGTAGTATATATTTTGCATAATCTTGATGGGACCATGTACCAACGCATGAGAATCTTAAAATAGGCTTCCCATAGCGTAACACAATTAGAAGATTGTTTAGTGTATTTAATAGCCATCTCCCACTCCGACAATGCATATTCCATTCCTATATTGTTTTCCCATTTGAGCATATATGGCAATTTGTTTGTAGCTTTAAGACCTGCTTGTGCTGTGTAGCAAGATGAGAGAAATTTCCACGATGGGTGGATTTTCTTTGCAGTGTACCATTTTTGACCTAGCTTACTAAATGATAGGGGGTTCATGAAAGATATCGATTTGGAAAGCAAAATGTGTTTAACTCTTAGATATAAAAATAGATCCCGAGAGGGCAATTTGAACGAAATTTGCAGCTCTGGAAAGGGGCGAATGCCATTGTTAGTGAACATATAATGGATGTGTGTGATGCCCAAATCTGACCACCTTTGTGTGGATAGATCAGGAGAGAACAACGAGAGGGCTGAAAGAGGTGCAAGGTATAGTAATTCCTCAGGAGGCCACACTGTTTTGTTCCAGGTCCTCCAAGAGTTTATAAGGAAATTTGTAGCTGGTAATGTAGCGGATCGTGGGAGGGAGGATGAGGTCCATAAGACGTTGGCCAGGGAAGGAGTTTGGCTACACGCTGATTCAAGGTTGAGCCATAGAGGATTCGTTCTGCCAGTCAATATATCTAGACTTTGTGCCAGTATCGTTGCTCTGTAGTAGTGTTGGATATTCGGTATACTAAGGCCTCCCTGTCTAATTGGACGCCACATCGATTGTAAGGATACTCTTGGGGGCTTTTTTTTCCAAATATGGGCATTGATGGCAAATTGAAAACGCTTGATAAGTTTATTAGGAAGAGCAATTGGAAGTGTTCTAAAAAGATATAAAATATGGGGTAGGATCATCATTTTCACAGAGTTGATTTTCCCAAGCCATGACATATGAAGTTTATCCCATGAACTCATCTGTTTAGTCAATGCGGAAAGTACCGTTTCATGATTTTCTTTGATAATGAGTGCGTTGGAAAGGGTAATTTTAACGCCGAGGTAGGATAGTGACGTGGTTCTCCAGTCGAATGGATAGCTATTTTTCAAGGTGCCTACTATTTGAGAGGGTAGATTAATAGGAAGTATTTGGGTTTTACTAATATTATTCTTGTAATAGGATATAGATCCAAAGGAGGACAAGATCTTGAGTAGACGTGGGATTGTGTCATTAGGATTGGCCAGAAAAACTATAATATCATCAGCAAATAATGCAATTTTCTTTTCTCCTGCAGGAGTGCATAATCCGGGAAGTAATGGGTCTAGTTTTATATGTTGTACCAGAGGTTCTAAACAAAGAATAAAGATCAGGGGCGACAAGGGACACCCCTGTCTCGTACCATTTGTAATACAAAAACCTCTGGATGTGAACCCTGTATTGAAAACTTTAGCAGAGGGTGAGGAGTAAAGGGCTAGTATAGTTTTTATGAAAGCCTTGGAAAGGCCAAATGCTGTTAATGTTGCCGCCATATAATCCCAATTCAGGCGATCAAATGCCTTTTCGGCATCCAAGGCCATGAGAACTCCACTTTGTTCACGATCATTTGCCCAGTCCACCAGATCCATACAGTATCTGGTGTTGTCACCCACTTGTTTTCCCTGTACAAACCCCGCTTGTTCTTCCGAGACTAGGTTGGGCAAAAGGGGTTTGAGCCTGTTCGCAATTATCTTTGCATATAGTTTCACATCTGCATTGAGCAGAGAAATGGGTCTTAGATTGCTGCAGATTGTTGGGGGCTTATTCGGTTTTGGCAACGTTATGATGTAAGCCTCCAGCATTTCCCGTGGGAACACGCCAGAGTGTTTGATCGAATTAAACAGCTTAGTGATGTGAGGAGCAATTTGGTTCACCATTTTTACATAGTAGTAGTTAGAGAGTCCATCAGGACCTGGAGCTTTATGTTTGGGAATAGATTTTATGGTCTGAGTTATTTCATCTTCTGTGAACGGGGCGTCTAAGATGTCATTTTGTTCTTGTGTGGTTTGCGGTAGTCTAATGTGTGAGAGATAGTCAGAGACCTCCATGTCGTTGGGAATATGAGTTGTATTGTTGTCTTTAAGATTATAGAGTTCTTCATAGTAGAGAGCCAGTTCGTCCACTATTTTGTGGGGGTTGTATATTTTAACGTTGTCTTTGGAGGTAATATAAGGTATTTTGGTTTGTAAATAATTAGATTTTAGTTGGTTGGCTAGTAGTTTGCCTGCTTTATTACCCATGTGATAAAATTTTTGTTTGGTTTTTATCACCTGTTTAGTATACATTTGAGCTTGAATATTCTGAATGTTATTTTGTATTTTGGTGATTTGAGTCGATATAGCTTTAGAGGGGGCTCGTTTGTTGGCTTGTTCTAGAGTATCAAGTTCCTGCCGTAATGCCGTATCCATGGCCTGGCGCCGCTTTTTAGTGGTGGAGCCTAATTTAATAAATTCACCTCTAATCACTGCCTTATGGGCTAACCATTGGGTTTCGATGGAGGTATCATCGGTGGTATTGAGGGAGAAGTATTGGGATAATGTGGAGGTTATCTTCTGCAGGTTTATGGGGTCATCTAATAGGGATTCGTTTAGTCTCCATTTTCCCCGACCTTTCGTGGGATAAGGTACTTTGAACGTGATGGTGATTGGGGCATGGTCCGACCATGTTCTTTGACCCATTGATTGATCTATTAGGTGAGGGAGAGTTGCTTTATCTACGAGGCACATATCGATCCGCGAATATGTCAGATGTACTTGCGAGAAATATGTGAATTCATACGCCGAGGGGAAAAGACTCCTCCATGTGTCATATAAGTCTTGGCAATGTAATAAATTGGAGAAAAGCTTTGCATTATGGGTGGTCAGTTTATTGGGCGATTTATTATCTTTACGTTTTATATCAAGTGATGGGTCAAGGATACAGTTGCAGTCACCACATATAAAAATGTGACCTTGTGACATGCGCTTTATTTTTTTAATTGTTTTATTCAGGAAAGAAAACTGCGCCTCATTGGGGGCGTAAATTGAGGCTACGGTCAGTGAAATGCCATTTAAATCACCTACTAGGATAAGCGCTCTACCGGTCGTGTCTGCAAATTGTTTGTGTACCGTGAATATCCAGTCTTTGTGGAAAATTATCGCCACCCCCTTAGATTTGTTCGGGGCATTGGCATAGTAGGCTGTAGGGTATTTTGCGGATCGGATTTGGGAGGGTTTTTTTGTGTCAAAATGGGTTTCTTGGACGCATACTATTGCCGCATCAGTGTCATGCATAGTATTTATGAGTTGTCTTCTTTTAAAGGGGCTGTTTAATCCTCTAGCATTAATTGAAAGGACTTTCATAACATGTTGCGTCATGGGTGAAAATTATGAAGAGTATTGATAGAGGGATACCATTGAACCCATATAGTTAGACTATTTGTCCTCCAAGCATATAACTCAAGGAACCCCATCGTCACTGTACAAACTTGTCTAGAAACATTTTGGACCCACCTCCAACACAATGCGATTCGTGTATGTTTAGTATCTGGACCTACGGGAAAGGGAGACGTACGGGTAGAAGAAAAAAAAGAAGAATAATAAGAACAAAAGTATTTACACACATCTTCCTGGGCTGGAAGATACACAATAATCATCCCTGAATGAGAACTAGTATCTCCTCCAAGGGTGACAGAGGGAGGCTGAGAGTGTCTCCCGACCTGAAATGAAAACATGTCAACAGTACATATTAAATATTTCACGAAAATTGAACATAAATGAGATAGTTGAACAACATCGATTATCGATTACAGCAAATTAACCAGGGTGTTGTGTTTGGTAACCATCCACATACCGTTTAAAAGTTGAGTGCGGTTAGATGGCATATAGCCAACAAAGCGTTCAACACACGTTAACTAAGTGGTGCACCCCATATTAGGGACATAAGTTAAGCGAAATTTCACTTGGACGCGTAACTTTTTTGCAAAGGCTCTGCATTTTTGCCCACTGGTGAATTTAACCCAGATTTGCAGACTATCATTGCTAAGTATGAGTACAGCAATGGGTTTAAAATGTCTTCGCCACTGTATCCTTGTAGTCGTGTTTATACATAGCAGTTATTTGTTGTTTATTCCTGTACCCATTTATTATTTTTCCTTATAAATATATTATTTTTTTTTTTTTTTTTTTTTAATTTTTTAATTAGTTTTTTTTTTTTTTTTTTTTGTTTTATTTATTTATTTATTGTTTTTTTTATTTTTATTTTTTTTTTATTTTTCTTATATTGGTTTCCCATAAAATCGTAACGCTAATGCCAATCGCCCCATGTTCGAGTAGGTATATTAAGCGGCGTGTTAGCTATGCCTTCGAAACTGTGGGGGAAGGGGGAGATATGGAAGCCTATAAGGGGAAGGCAACTTATTGCGGTAGTACTTAGCACGTATGGCGTGATAGGTATTAATTGCTAATGCACATTTACACACAAAGTTAACACTGGGTGTAGCAATGAGCTGAATTGGTAAGTGGTCGGTATGTATTTGAGCATAGTTTCGTGGCAGACAAACATATGACACACCAAGCTCTAACGGCAGCGGCCCTAGAAATTTAGCATGCACTGCTGCAATTGTATCGTGACTGATACTATCCCCAACGCGGGCTACTGTAACACCGCATAGGCGGCATCATTTGATCATGAGATAAGCCCTTACACACTGGAGTGTAAATATATTTTTTGACATTCTGCGAGTTAAGTGGTCTGTGACTATAGACCCCATCGAGCAGATGACCATAAGCCATATTACAGTAAGCCTATGTGTCCGGAGACCATGAGGCAACAGGAGTTAAATATTGTTAGCACGGGTAGTATTCGTGGGAAGCTCTATTTAGCCTTGTATTGCAATAGCTACGTACCCTTATCATAACATAGTTAACATATGGATCAGTTGCATGGCACATCGTGTAAATTCGAACAAAACTATTGGTAATTACAAACTTGGGATGGGGAAAACTTAACCTTCTCTCTAGCTACGTACAGACTGGTAGTACCTGTAAACCAAGAGAGAGTATGCGCGATCTGCATTTGTAAAGACCTGTAAAAAAGTCAATGGTAGAGTTTACGTCTTTTTGGGTGGGGAGGTAGCCATTTGCCAGTCTGCCTTCATCTTTCTCGGAGATGTGCTGCCTGTCGTGCCTTGGGGAGGGTTTGGGGCGATCCACAGACCCCATGTTGTAAGTAGGTTCATCCCATCCGCTGGCTCGGTGACTATATGATTCTTTCCTTGTCTCCAGATTAGCAGTTTAGTGGGGTATCCCCACCTGTAAGCCACATTGTTGTTCCGGAGCGTTTTCGTTATTGTGAGGAATTCTTTACGCCTCGCCATCGTTGTGGCTGATAAGTCTGCAAATAGGGCGATATTTTGGTGAGGTTCAGGAAACGTTTGCAGTTTTCGTGCTGCTGCCATTAGCGTATCTTTGTGCGCATAGTAGTGGAATTTGACAATCACATCTTTGGGGGCTGAGTTAGAAAGGCGTGCAGGCCTCGGAAGCCTGTGCATCCTATCGAATGCCCATGCTGAGTCCGGCAGGTCTGGAACAAGTGACTTGCAGATAGAAAGAATATGGGCAGGGAGGGCATCGTGGGAAACGTCATCAGGTATGCCTCTGAATCGAACATTCTGCCTCCGTGACCTGTCTTCTACGTCCGCAAGTTTTAATTTCAGCGCTTCATTTTCATCAGACAGTTTTTGCACTTTATCCACAACCTCGTTATGTGCCACACAGAGTTCGTCCGTCTTGTTTTCGAGGTGATTCGTCCTGTCCCCGATATTAGAGATTTCTCTTCTGAGATCACTGTTTATTCGCTGAAAGTCCGCTGTTAATGTTGCGCGGAGTTCCTGTAGCATCTTGTGTAAACTACGTTCTGTTACCGGAGCGTTAGAATAGGTAGCAGAGTGTAATTCTTGGTCAGATTGCCCATCCGATGCGATAGAGGCCTCATCGCCATCTTGTATTTCGCGACGGCGTTCTGTCCTTTTCAGCTTAGCCGTGTCCGACAGTTTCAGTTGTTTCGAGGAAGGCATTGCCACTCCACCACCACCGTGCACTTATTGGAAGGACCTTCTCCCAAGATAATGTCGGAAAATATGTTTTTAGTAGCGTTCAGGTCGGGTCGGAATCGGAGCTCCTAAGCCATGCGACCGCTCACACCGGAAGCTGGACACGCCCCCCGGAATAATGTTTATTGATGCCACACTGGCTTTTATGAAGATTCTCCTGCTAGAGGACCTCCCACAGTAAACAAAAGTACAAAAAAACATAGTACAGATTTACACTAAAACCTTCCCCTCCTCTGCCTGGGAGATATTGAGATAAGTTAAGGAATAACCCAATTATCTCCAGTCAGAGGGCACACAATTATCCCAAAACTTAGAACACCCCCTTATACAACAGGTTTCCCCACAAAATATATGTCCCCTGATAGCCCCGATCTGGGACATATTCAAATTTCACTCAGATCGGTTCAGGGGTTCTCAAAAAGTGTGTAAGTCATATTTTACCAACCGCACACGAGGTTCCTGCCCAAAACAGTTCCACAAATTCAGCTTGTGCGATCGGTCAATTCAGAAAGTAGCATAAAAATGAATAAAGACACGATTGGAGCCTCCTGGCTCATAGGCGCGATTGCTCCCCGTATGAAGCAAACTACTGAATGGCGCTCTCCTAGGCATTCGTATGTTTCAGCGGTGGTTCAGGAAGTCGAGTGTCCGATTTTAGTTTCAGACACTCGACGACCAAGTCCCGCTGCCTCCTTTCGTGCAAACAAGATGGCCGCCCTTTTCTGTTCCACGTGGCATTCGGCTATACAAATGGAGGCCGCCCAGAGAGCGCTTAATTGACGGTTCTCTTTTGAAGTTGATGAGCCATGAGGGTGGTCAGTGTTCGGTAGTTTTAAACTACCGAACCAATAAATCCCAAATAAACAAATAAACAAAATATTGCAGAAATCCACGAATTAAGAAGAAAATGCAGAAAATAAGTCTATTTTCTTCACAGCATACATTTCATATCATGAGTCACTTCACTTATACTTTTTGTGAATTATCAACATAACATACTGTAATGGACCGTTTCACTTACAAGAGGATAAAACCCAGTTTAGGCGATATCCCCCTTTTCCATAGACCAGCAGCTACAGCAATCACCAATCTCCCGACTGCAAACTGTACGAATTCTGGAAACTCCCGAACTGGAAACACACGAACCCTGGAATCAGCCGAACAGGAAAAGCATACAATCCGCTTACACTCCTGGCAGTCAGCATACAATCCAATTCCCCCAAAAGCGAGACGACACATCGGTTTGAGGGTCAAGCAGAATCTGAGGACTGGAACACCCAGCCTGCTTTTTATTACAGTTGTGCACATACAGGACACACCCAGGGGGAGGCATAAAACAACCAATCAAGTAACAGTACAACCCCCACATTCCCTCCCCTCAGATAAGCAATTAACATCATTATTACATACAGTAAAAATACAGTTTCCACAAATACTCTGTAACTTTAAAACCATACATCACATTCACATAAATACATATCCACAATCAATCCATTGAGGGGAACAACATATTAAAAAATGGCAAGACTAGGGGTTCAAAAGTTAGTAAAAGTATCTTTTGTTCCCCCTGGCTGGCAGTATTTTAATCTGGCTCAAACAGTAAAAGTAAAACATCCCCACAATGCATCCTGGCTTCCTCCCTTCTGCCCTGGAGATAATTGGAGAAGTAATCCAATTATCTCCCAGGTCAAAGACAAAACTCCATTACACATGTGGGGACCTAAATACAGGATTATGTTTTAAAATATATAAAGTTACTTTTTATACATTAAACACAGACATGTAACATATCCCCAGATAGCTCAGGTCTGCGTGCACATTATTAGGTGAATGGCACGCAGACCACACAAATACAGTTTAATTGCCATGGAGCCAAAGTCTTTCCCATAGTCTTTCATTATATGAATATGCTCCATGGCATAGCTATCTGGGGGTATCACTGCTCACACAGGGCAAGTACCGAATGGCCCCGCTGTGTTTAAAGGGCCGTTATACATGCTGCCGCTGGGAGTCGAGGAGGAGGACGCATTCTTTATGATCTTCCATCTTCCTATTACTTTATTATTGGTACCAACATGGACCATGACCGCTAGGTCATCCCCTGCCCCTCCCAATAATCCATCCACTCTGTCAGCAACATGCCGGACCCGAGCACCCGGGAGACAGCAAACAGTCCGGTTGAAGCGACCAGAGCGGCAGATTGCCCTATCTACTCTCCTAATGATAGAGTCCCCTACCACCACAACCTGTCTAGCCTTCCTTACATTTTCATCCCCACCTGTACTAGAGTGGCTGTTCCATTGGCTGTTAAAAGTAATAGCTTCCTCTAATACAGCTACTCCTGAGCTGATGCTCCCAACATCTTCACTCAAACGGGCAAATCTGCTAGGTTGCACTAAATCAGGACTAGCTAGCCCTTTCCTCTTCCCTCCCCCCTGCTTCCTCGCCCCACTGTCACCCAGCTATGTGCCTGTTCCCCATCTGTCTTATCTCCTCCCTCTCGACTACCTGCCCCCACTAAACTCTCCTATCCGACTCCTATCAAAATGTTTGATCTCCCTCAATGTTTTGCAATTTGCTTCTCGAGATCTCCAATCTGAGCTTCCAGAAAAGCCACTCGCACACAAGAGGTCTGGACCCTGAATGGGTACATCCAGGCATGCATACATGCAACAAGATGTGCATTGAGTCAAACCACCAATCTTGCTAACACTCATTTCCCCAGATACAGAACAGTAAAACAATTACCTTGTTAGTTTAAACCCCATGTTAGTTTTTACTCCTGGTTTTCTAACTCCTACTTGAAAGAGTCTACTTAATAGAGTCTGCTTTCAAGCAATGTGAGCAAGCTCAGTGAGTTAGGGGTGTGCTTATATGGGGATACAAATCCCAAATAGATCTTATATTAATTTTGTCAGTTTTTATCCAATGTGTTTCTTGTAATGCACAAACTTGTACAGTATTTGGTTTTTCTTCAGGAAATCCAGAATTAGAGATCTTTAAATGGTGAGTTAATCCCACGGGCATTCAATGATGTTAACTTAATTTAACAGTTTCTGCTAGCTCAAAGGGCTCTCTCTCTCTCTCCAATTTGTGCGTCAGAGCTATCATAACATAGGGTATTAATATATATATATATATATATATATTTTAAATTACACATATAGACAGGCTGGTCCTAAACAAAGGAATTAGCCTAAGACAAAACTTGGGTATGGCACACACTCGCTGCCATACTTTATCTCGAGCAATATCCCCCATTGCTCAGATAATGAACCCACATGTCCTGTTGGTAAGCGTGCTGGGTTAGAAAACACCAGAGTCAATACCTAAACATCTAATGGGTATCACACTGAACAAAAAACAAACAAACTAAAAAAAATGTAAACAAACAAACAAATAAATATATAAATCAATCAATAGAGGAAAAGGGAAGAAATAAAAGAAAGGAATGGCCTCGCATCCCCATCACTCTGCCAAAGAGCCCTTAGGACATTGCATTATAGCGTTCTAAACCTTACTTAAATGTAAATTGTTTATTATGTGGTTCTCTCCCAGAAGCTTTCTAAAAAAAGTTACCCCCTCTCCTCCCCCTCCTGTTTATTCCCCTACCATCTTGTGCCTGTTCTCTAAATTTCACCTAATAAGTAAACCATTCCATAACACATATTAATTTTTAACTTCACAATGCTCTTTTTCTTTTTTTCCCACATCCTTTTCACCTTTTCCTTTACTTGTATAAATCTTCATAACTCTCTTAATCTCTCATTAGTTTGTTGATAAACATATATGGCCGTTCATCTTAAGTGTATATTAATTAACACCTCAAACATTTGGTCTGTGTTATTTAACTTGTGAGTCTTCACTCAAAAGAAGAAGAAAAAAAAAACACATTTCGTCAAATCACCTGCAGTCTGCCATTTGTAAATGTATTCATTTTTATTCTACTAGTATATGTATTATACTATGTATGTATCTATATAAATCTTCCTTCATCGCAACTACAAAATCTTTCCTCTCTTTCTCCTCTCTTCTTTCCTTCTCCCCCTTTCCCTTCCTTTCTTTTTACTTCATTTTCTTATCTCTCCCATTTTTTTTCATTCTTTCCTTCAGAACCCTAGCAAAGTGTTTATTGTTCTTCTTTATAACTCTCTACTTAGGGTCAGCCATCTTTTAAGTTATTCTGCCGTACTGAAACTTACGATCTTTTTGGGGAATCCCCACCAATATTTTATATTGTTGGATCTGAGTTCTGTTGTACTATCTGAAAAGGACTTCTTCTTATGTCTAGTATTCCATGACAGATCCTGGTAGACCTTTAGCTTTTCATACTCTCCTGAAAGAATAGTCTTTTTCAGTGATCTCAGGATCTGTAGCTTGAGTTTAAAAGAGGGGCAACAAACCAATATATCTCTTGGTAGGTAGTCAGGTATGCCTTTTGGCTTGCTTGTTAACTCGGTGACACTGTTCCATCAAAGGGCTTTTGATATCCCATTCCACATTCATATATTTGAAGAATTCTTCTATATATGTTTCCAATTCTGTTGTCTCTATTTGTTCCTCCTTGATCTGTCCTCCAGATCTATAATTTTATTCTCCAGATCCACTATTTTTATTTCCAGAATAACATGTTCTTCCTGGTGGGAGTTACTCACTTGTTCGATAATATCAAGTTTTTCTTTAATACTTTGTATCCTTGGGATTAATAAAGAAAGGGCTCTCTTGATGTCCTGTGCATTTCTTCCATAATTTTCTCAAATTGTGTGTCTAGATGACTGAGTAACCGTTCATATAGGTTTTCTCCCTGTCTTAAATTATCATATGCCTCAGTTTGTGTACTACTCATTACTCCTTCTGTCGGATTAGTTATCTGGTGTGACACATCTAAATTTGATTTATTCCCAGACAGTTGGGATGAAAAAAAAGACAAACGTTTTTCTAGCTGACCTTCCATTTCTTTTTCTTTCTTCAGGTGTTTGCCATTTTGCATCTTTTTGGTGGCCATATTTTCTTCTCTTTTTATCTCCCTACCTTCTTTCCTCTTTCCCCTTCCTTCTTTTCCTTCTCTTTCCTTTCCTTTCCTTTCTTTTTTCTTATTTTCTCTCTTCTCTCTCTAAAGCTAAAAAACCCCATAAAAAGCAGTGCAAAGCTTCAACAAGTAGGGAAAGATAGAATCTGTTGTTTAGGTGATTTACCTCCTTTTGCTAGTATGCACTTAGCTTTAGACTGGGTTCAGTAAATCTCTCGAGTTTTACTTATGCATGTATCGTGCATGTTGTTTAGCGTTCTTTTTTTAAAAAAATTTTTGAACTGCTCCCTTAGGGCACGTCTGTATTCAGCTTTGTATTCCCAACATCATAGTGTTCCTTTACATTGGAAGGTCCTGTACATTATTGGCTCTGCTTCATGGGAGCAAGAGCTAAGGCTGCAAATACTTGGTGCGATTCAGGTAAGTAAGAAGCAACCAGACAACCCTCTTTAATCCTTCCTAGAGAGGATTTCTCTCAGTGGCACAGTATGCTGAGGGAAGAGGCAAAATGTGGCAGTTGGGGTTCACATCTCCAAGGGTTCCTGAAATTGTTCAAATCCAGCTGTAATATTGTTGAACCTGGTACAGGTGACTGAAAAGATTAGATATGTACATCTTAACTGCTTGTTTTTTTCATGAAATACTAACACTGTATCATAGTTAGGATATTCCAAAATATCAGCAAGGGTGAAGGAACAAATATTGTATGACCATCAAGCAGGAGCCTTACACACCCGCCATACACTTTTACAACACTAATGTGTAATTTTGATATGCTTCTCCCTTACTTTTAAGAAAATCATTATTTTAAGACTTTGGTAGGATTTGACAAATGAACATTAAGGGTTATGTATAAAAAGTAAAGTTGGTCTAAAGTACTAAAGGTTAAAAGGTTCAATTTGATTAAATATTCTTTCCAGCCTATATAACTGCTTCTTTAATGTGTTTAAAAGTACATTTTCTAAATCTGTTCTCTTTCACTTCAGGTCAAACAACATCATGGTCAAGATGCTCCAAGGTCCCAGCTGACAAACTAACATGGGCAAGACAAAAGGAGAAGAAACCATCAGAGGTTGTATTTCATATTTATTGCATATTTGATTGTAATAAGTGATATAAAGATTCCTTATTAAATAGACTACTCTCTAGAAACTCTGCAGTAATATTTTTCTACAGAGAGGACTGGAACCACACTCATCCAAAAAAAAGGGTACAGACCGAGGTAGGATGAGCACTATCCTTGTATAGAGTAAATCCAAAAAGGCTTTGGGCACACCGAGGCTCAAAATCAGGCAGTTTTATTGGATCATCGTGTAAACAACTGTTTACACAATATTCCAATAATACTGCCTGATTGTGAGCCTTTGGGTGCCCAAAGCCTTTTTAGATTAACAGTAATATTTTATTGGTATGCGTTTTGCCTCCCAACATTTTCCTATGGTACTCTTAGGTACCCTGCACAGACACACTAATTGACAGACACACACACTCACTGATAGCCAGATACACATTCACTGACAGACACACACACACACACACTGATACTGACAGACAGACACACACACTCACTGACGGACACACACATTTTCTCATACACTCACAAATTATTATTTTTTTAGATTTTAATTTAAGTCCACCCAGCCTCCCTACCTGTTGGAAAGCTGGTGTGGATCCTTTCTGTGGGGTCAGTTGGGGCTGCTGTAATCTTCATGTTTTTTTGCTCTGCTCCCTTGTGTGCTGTTTAGTAATTCTAGGGCTGGAATGACGCCATATTTCAGATCCCGGCATCACTAAACAGCGCATGAGGGAGTGGAGCAAGAACTGCGGGAAGATTACTGCTCCCTCGTCGCCTCCATTCTCCTTTGGCCAGATGTCTCCCTGCTCTCTCGGCTGGCTGCCTTCAAACTCCCCCAGTCGGCCGCCTCTGCTGAATGGGCTGACAAACACCCACAAATCCCAAGCGCCAGGTCGCCGTGGCGACCAGGAGTTTTGTCCTAGCGTCTGTCACTTGTCGAGCCCTAGAACCAGCTAACTTTTAATTTGCTGTTAGAATCTGTTATTACAGCCAAAGTGATAGATCATTTTTAGAGAAAAAGTCCATGGTGAGGCTCATAATGAACCAGCATAGCACAATAAGCTTGTTCCTGTTTTCAAACATAGTGGCTGCATAATCTTCTCATGAGTATGTTGGTAAAATAGACCCTAAAACTTGATTTTAGCTAGTAACATGTAGGTTTATGTCTATATTGTTTAAAAATAGTGTGCTTAAAATTAGGCAACTAAGATCACCTCTGCTACTTGCTGGTCTACACGGAATGTTACCTAGATATAAAATGCTCCTACATGGTTTCTTCTTCAGGTGTATTTACTTATAAATGATCAACTCACTGATGCATTTGCCTGATATGTTTTTGTAACTGTTGTATATTCTGATAAAGAATTTCTTTCCTCCCTTAAAGGTGGTCATAGTTAGAATTCCATTTCATGTGAATATTGCACTTCTAACAGTTAAACTCCCTACACAAATCAATGGGAGTCTTGACCATAATGTCCACATTAACACTTAACATTGATGGATTGCCTCTTATGGGAGATCTCTGTTCATTCAACTCATGTTTTCACTGACCTTTTGATCCGTGTAACAGTCCCCTGAAGATTTTCAACCAATGTTTCATGTTTTTCACAAAACTGTTCATTGATTTATTGTTTTCACACATTTAATTCATTTTCCTCTATCAGATTATTGGATTCATTTAAAAAATGTACTTTAAAAAAATAATAATACAAAAAAGGTTTATATGTTGTAATAAAAAGAGAAACAATGGGGGGGGGCAGAGCCTAGCAGCCAAGCCGAGTGGTCGCATGTCGAACGAGCTCTGTGCTTAAACAGCCTAAACCCAGCTAAAATCACAGCGCAAAGCCATATTATTATACTTTTAAGCCCCAGAAAGTGACAGAGCACTACCAAGTCCTCGACCAACATCGGCGTCTTCGTCCAGGAGATTGACCTGAGTCCTACATGAGGCCTACTCAGGCGACACAAGGGAGGCGGCCGATCCCCCACCATCTGCAGCCAATTTAATTGGGGGTCCCCCCCCCCACCATGCCGGTGAGGGACATCCCGGTAACCTCAGCCAACAGCTCAAGCATACGGCATCACATTGGGCCTTCCCGCACTGCCGGACCAGCGACACACAACATGGCGGATGCCACATGTGAGACAACTCCCGGACCCTCCCTGTCCACACTTGCAGAACGACTGGACCGCATAATAGCCGACTTCTGGGCCAGACTCGCCGACCGCAAGGGCACTCCTGGAGAGGTCCCATCGATAACATCCCCGCGAGACACCAAGCCACAGCCCGCAGCTCCAAGACTGTAGCAAGGATAGCTGGGAGATAGCTGGGAGAAGGCGGCAGACGACCCAAAGAAAGCCTCAGCGAGATAGCCTCGGACCAGCGGTGAGTCGCTTAAGGCATAGACAACAGCGACATACCTTGGGACTGCCTCCTCAGTGCCCCTACCTCCTCAGGGAGACCACTGCTCCACCGAGGCAACGGCGTCATGCCAGAGGACCCGGGCTACCCCGCACAACACAGCCCTGAAACGCTACCTACCTGGGCCGTGGGTCGACATGAGATCCCCCCGCATTCACCTTTTTCACTCCTCTGAGGTTTCCAGCCATCGCAGGCTACCCAAGGGAAACCGAGCACATGATCCGCTTGCACACAGACAGGAGACCCGTGCTACCAAAACCCCAGACCATTCCCCGGCGGGGAAATGGAGGGACACTGATTGGGGAGACCTCTGCGACCCACCAGCACACTCCTGGACATTTCCGATCCTGGGAATCGGCTGACCGGTGACTCTCACATAACACTATGCCTGCCACCTACCATCTGAGTTTCCTAAGACTTTGCCCACTGCGGTCCAGATGACCTGCTTAACTTCAATGTGCCCCAGTTATTGGTTATTGTTTATACTTAATAGTTAGCCTAGCATGTTGCACTAACTTAATATACAGTAGACAGCGTTTTCCTACTTAGAGAGCCCCCCTTAATGGAAGGTAGACTAGAGAGCTAAACCAGATTACAGAATGCTGATTAACATTGCTACACAGCTGGACTAAATATGTAGCTTGTTTTACTCGACTAAGCCTATCTACTGAACACCCAATTTGACAGATTGTTGGACTCTAACGAGTTAATTGCCACTTATGCAACCAATCATTAACTTAAGATATCAATATGTCTAGTTTGTCTTTAACTTGTGATTTTTAGCACTGCAGAACTCCCTGACCTAAGGCAGCAGGAGATACTTAAGCTTGATAAGCCTTTAACTATTCCCCTAACACCCTGTCTGACACTCTTGATAAAACTTAGGTTAAGCCATTTAAACAGGGTACTCTAGCTAGCTGAGCAATGTTTATCAATTATTAGTATATACTCTCTGTATGTTTATGGTCTTACGCCTGATGATCATAACGTGAACCGCTACAACAGACATACAAAGATAGCGTGTATTAAGCTTATTTACGCATTATACAATTGTGCTTTTTTTCCAAATGCCATGCAAAAGTAACATATACCTGTTTTTAAATCGCCTGTATCTGCCGTCGTGGCATTGCAAGCATCTTTTGTTATTCAGTGCACAACAAAAATAAAGAATAATATATATATATATATATATATATATATATATATATATATATATATATATATATATATATATATATATATATATATTAAAATAATAGATACACACAAAAAAAAGAGAAACAATGATGTCCTAACTTTAGGACTCACCTGCCAGATCCATTCATCACTAAACAGCACGCGAAGGAGCAGCCTTCTACAACACTTTTGATTCCATATTTCTAAATATTTGACAGACTTGGATATACACAGGATTTTTTTTTTTTTTTAAATGTAAATTACATATATTTTATTTAAGCAAGTGTCTATCCACTAAGGCAGTTTATATTTACGCAATTATCTCTTGCCCTTCATGAGTTGAGAAACACTGATGGTCAGATACACTCTGTGTTATTTATTGAAAATCAAATGCCCCCAGTCTGGTTTAGCAAAATCTTTCCAGCACGATACAGAGGCATTCAGACACCAAAATCTTACTTTTCACCCTATTTCTATGATAACACAAGGCTGAAATCCAGATGTTGAAAATCCCAACCATTTGCCTGCTAGCAGTGCAAGTAGTTCTCTCAGCAGGGTGATGGATAAGTGATGTGGCAAAACTAGGATTTGCCAGCCAGCTAGCACACTAAAAAGTTAAGTATAACCCCCATATAACTCTTGTAGGACAAAGTCCTCCTTTATCCACTTTCGATGTGCTGTGGGTGGGTCATGCCTACTAAATGGTGCACAGCCAGTGACTGTTCAGCCTTTAATATATTCTCCCTTGAACACTGGGATGAGGCAATACATAATAAGGGGGGCATGTTTATAGTGCCTCCTCACTGTCAGTTGAGGATTAAACTAACTAGCGAATGGGTAGCTAATAGTTGCCCATTTTCTAAAGGTCCTGTTATACATATAATAGTAGGGGGCATGTTGTTGGACATCGGTGCTGGAATCTAATAAGTACAGTAATGGTAATAAAGTGCAGGGAAGGTATTCCTACCACTACAGTATCTCTTTAAGGGTATACATATTTATTTTATTCTTTACAGAAGCACCACTGCTGAGAAATGTATGTTCTGGATGTGCCCTCCAATCCCCCTTTTTTCTCAAGTATATATCAAATCAAGAATGGGATTTTTCTATACAGTGAGTTGGTCCACAGGGCTGATGCTTTTTTTTTTGCCTGTATCACACATTTTAGAAATTCTCTTGGACCTATCCGGGTTGTATTGCCAGAGATTCATATAATTGCACTTCTTAAACCTCTTGTTAGAGATAAGAAAAGAAAGGATACAAGAGAATCTTTTGGATCAACAGCAAAAAACAAATGTGAGGAAGGCTGAACTTGATGGACACATGTCTCATTTCAACCTATGTAACTGTGTAAGTTGTGCAATGGAAAACAGTTGGGATAGAGAGAAAGAAGAGAAAATCACGGTGAACTGATATACAAGAGACTATTGTGATATTGTGGTAAAGAGAGACAGGGGGATATTGTAGTGGCAAAAAGGTAAATTTAAGGGACAGGGTAAAAGGAACAGAGAAGGACACAATAGAAATTAGGTGGCCATTGCAGGGTAGTTCCGCTGCTGATACCCCACCTTCTCTTGATTGTAAGTTTATTCGAGCAGGATCCTCAACCTATTGTTCCAGTGACATTTTTTATAGTTTGTCTCATTTGTTGTTAAATCCCTTCTTCATAATATTGCAAATAACTGCTGAATAACTATATAAATGCCAATAATAATAACAGCAAGAAATGTGGGCAAACAATTTCCATTTTTAAAATGTTTTATTATTTTTTATTTTATTTTGTGTGTTGGAGAGGGTTAGTGGGTACATCTCCTGCATGCTGATACTTTAATTTATTGATATAAGGCTTTTATTGTGGTTATTTGTATTATTTTTCTTTTTTAGTTTTGGAAGAAGTGACTTATGCAGTGAAATGCAACTGCTCCTTAATTGAAACCACAAGAAGCCACAGTATCATAATTTTGTTAGAATGAACTAAATTATAAGTAGGGGAATGCTGAGTGGAATGTAGTAATTATCAAGAAATTTTACCCTGACAAAAGGGAATACCTTACTGCTCTGTTTATTTTGGATATTTCTCCTTACCACAATATCCTGCGGTTAGTGACCAACCCTCCCACAATTATATAGATATATTTTGCTGATGCTTTCTTATATGTTTATGCACCAACTGTTTAAAGTGTAAACTGAAATTTAATGCAACAGGCTTACATGTGCAGTTATATTTATATAGTAAAGGTAATCTTTACGGCCTGATCTAACACTCTCCCTTGTAACACATTTGCATTAAAAAACGTGCAAATAATATCACACACAAAAATTAACATTTTCTTTTAACTTTTTTTTTTTCCAATACGTACTTTATTGAACATTTTCAGGGAAAGGGTACAGAAAGAAAAAAGGGAATAGGTGGGGAGGGGTAAATATACACATACATGCGATTACAGGTCACACCTGGGAAGGTGCCATTGGCTTGATAAAGGCAGACATCGTATTGAATCATCGCATTATCTCCGTAGGCTTGGGGCATTGACATAGTAAAGCTACACCAGACATTACAGCGTATATTACAACTCATATGTACATAAAATCACAGTGTATCAATATCGCTAGTGCGAAGGACCGACAGAGGTCGGTAAGGATTCCACTGTCTCCCACCCAGCCCTATTTGCGAGTCCTCGGTTCAATGTGAGCGTATACTGTGTGCAGGTTTAAAGGGGGGGGGGGGGGAGGGTGGTAATATGGACCTTGCAGGTCTGTTTCTGCCTATGCTACCTATTGAGCATTGTGTTCCTGCTTCGTACCCATGTGTTCCACCTGTTCCAGCCCTCCCAAGCCCAGTCGTGGTCCTGGAGCTTGAGGTAGCTGAGAGGAGGCGTTGGTTGGCCTTAATACTAGGTGTGCGTGTAGTCGGGAGGGGTCAAGGTTTGCCCACTTCATCTCCCTCCAGTTCATTCCATCTCTGCCAGTTGTATCTCATACTAATGGAGTGTTTTTTTGTATTCATAGAGAGCAATTCGTATTTGAGAAATTGGTTGATCTTGTGTCTTACCATTGCCAAAGGTGGACACTCCTGTTTCTTCCAATGGCATGCAATTACATTCCTAATAGCCAGAATCGATAGAATTGCTAACTGCCTGTCCGTGTGGGGTATATTCCCCGGGAGCAGTAGAAATATGCCTATCGAGGGTGTAATTGGTGTGAGTGTTATTCCTAGTTGGTCCCAAATTCGTTGTGTTTCTAACCACAGCGGTCTAATTTCTGGGCAACTCCACCATATATGTGTCATCGTTCCCTTTTCTTTCTCGCATCTCCAGCAAATGGGGGAGGCGGTCGGGTATATCTTATGCAGTCTGGCCGGTGTATAGTACCATCGGAAAACAAGCTTTTTGTGGGCTTCTATGTGGGAGTAACAAGTGGTGATACCTTTTAAAGCTTGGAGTGAGGACAACCATTGTTCACCTGTGGGTGAATAGATACATTCACTTTCCCAGTTTGAGCGATATTTAAATATTGGGAGTGTCTTTTGGTTTTGCAGTGTGTTATAGCAGACCGAGAGAGTTTTGGTCTTAGTCGGTGAGTTGTGACAACGTTCATACATGAGTGATAGATCCTGGTGTGTGTCGTGTGTGGTTGTTGTAGGGGGTGCAACCATATTCGAAACCAAACTCTTTAGCTGAAGGTATGGAAAAATGAAGGATGAGGGTAATCGAAACGTAGTTTGTAAATCCGGGAAAGATACCATAACCCCTCTTCGGTAAATGTCGGTGATACGTGTAACCCCTAGTTCTTTCCACTTGTGTAGGGAGAGCCACGGGGACACAGAGTTAAGGGCCGTGATAGGTGCCCAGGTGGAAAATGTCGAGTCAGCTGCCTGGGATCGATGAAGGTAGTCCCATGCCTGTATTGCATATGTGGTGAGAGGTAGGAGTGTCCTGTGTGTCCCTCTAAGACGTCTAGGGGTCCACATAAGATCCACTGCCGAATGTTTGGGATCATAGTGATTTTCCATGTCCACCCACTGTAATGTATGTTGTGGTGCGTGCAGTTTGATCGCATTTTCAAGGAGGGCGGCCTTCAGGTAAGCGGCAATGTTGAGGAGCCCTAAACCACCTTTTTTTGTAGGGGATTGTAGAAGAGACATGGGTAATCTCGGTTTCTTTTTAGCCCAGGCATAGTTCGATATTATACTTTGGATTTGTTTACTTAGCGTGGGTGACAAAGGTATTGGGAGCATCCGAAATACATAGAGCAATTTCGGAAGAATAATCATTTTTACAGCATTGATTCTACCGAGCCATGACAGTAGAATGTCCTTCCATTTGTGAAGGGTTTGTTTGCACAGTAGTGGCAGGGTAGAGAGATTGTGCGTACTAATGCCTCTATACGTAGCTGCTATTTTTATTCCTAAGTATGTCAGGTGTGCTTGTCTCCAGTCAAAGGAATGTTTCGTTTTGAGCGCCAGGACATCCGTCATAGGGAGACGAATTGGCAAAGCCTGGGTTTTTGTTTGGTTTAATTTATAGTAATTTATAGTACGAAACAGTACTGTATTCGTCTAGTGTGTTGATGAGATGTGATAATGAATGGTCTGGTTTAGTGAGGGAGAGGAGAATATCATCTGCAAACATAGATAATTTATATTCTACCTTGTTAATGACCACACCCTCTATGTCTTTATGGGTTCTAATCTTGTATGCTAAGGGCTCTAGCGATAGAATAAATAGTAGAGGGGAGAGTGGGCAGCCTGCATTTGTTACTTTCGCTGTCGGTTTGGAGTATAGCGCCATCATGCCCCTGATGTAAGTCTCGGGGAAGCCAAATTTGAGCAAGACCTGTTCCATATATGCCCAGTTGAGTCTATCGAAGGCCTTCTCCGCGTCCTGCGCCAGGAGAAGACCTTCCATGTGGTGTGTTTCCATATGTGCCAGTATGTTCAAGACTTTCCTCGTGTTATCAGAACCCTGTCTGCTTTTAATAAATCCAGATTGGTCGTTGTGTATTATGCGGGTTAATATGTGTGTGAGGCGGTCCGCTAAGATTTTAGCATAAATTTTCGTATCACAATTAAGTAGTGAGATCGGCCTGAAGTTTTGGCAGAGTGTTGGTGATTTGCCCGGTTTAGGGAGTGTGGAGATGTGTGCTTGTAGCATGTTGGGTGGCATTGCGCCTGTATTGAAGCAGTGGTTAAGGAGTTGTCCGAGATACGGGGTCAGCGTATCTAAGAAGGTCTGATAATAGAGATTTGTAAAACCGTCGGGGCCCGGTGATTTATGTAGAGGAAGTTTCGTAATCGTAAGGTTCACTTCAGCTACCGTGATAGGTTTGGTAATCGCGTCAATGTCAGATTGGGTCAAGGTTGGCAGGTGGACGGTATCAAGGAAGTGTCGTATTTGATCTCCTGACGGTGGAGGTGAGGCAGTGTCATTTTTGAGGTTGTAAAGGGAACTATAAAACTGTGCGAATGTTTCTACTATATCCTGCGGATTCATAACTTTCGTTTTGTCTGGTTTAAAAATGTAGGCAACTCGGGAATTGGCCATGCGCGTCTTTAGCTGGGACGCCAGAAGCGCTCCCGCTTTGTTCCCTTGGGCAAAGAAGCCATGTTTAAACTTCTGTAGGATGTAATTTGTTTTATCTAGCTCAAGTTCCTTAAGTTTGGCTTGGAGGGTCTTTAATTCAGTGTGGTATTCTGGCGAGGGGTTGGTTTTGTTGTAATGGGTAAGAGTCGCTATCTGCTGGATTAGGTTGTCAAATGTGCGTTTTCGCTGTTTATTGGCATAGCTAGCGTGTTTGATGAATAGTCCTCTAATAACAGCCTTATGTGCCTGCCAAAGAGTGTCTATTGAGATGTCATCAGAAGCGTTGGTGTGGAAGTCATTTCTAATTCCTGTTTGATTTGTGTTATGATTTGGGGGTCCCTGAGTAGCGATTCATTTTGTCGCCAGGAGCCTCGTCCTTTGTTGGGGAAATGGGTTGCTAGCGATAGGATAATAGGTGCGTGGTCTGACCAATGTATGAGGCCTATTCGTGTGGATTGTACCTTAGACACCAGGGATGTGTGGAGTAGGAATCTATCGATTCTTGAGTAAGAATTGTGTACCTGCGAGTGAAAGGTGAAATCTTTGTCGGAGGGGTGGAGAATCCTCCATACATCCACGTAGCCAGACCTGTGTAATTGTGTCCCTATGGCGCAGGCGGACATAATGCGTCTGGTAGCGGTTTTGCGGGACACTTGCATAGTGGATGATGTATCTAGTTCATTATCTAGTATGAAATTTGTGTCACCCCCTATGATCACGTTCCCAAATTTGTGGGTGTCTGCAAGTAATAGGATTTTTTTCAGAAAGGGTATCTGATTGTCATGCGGGCCGTATATGTTTATGAGGGTATATTGTTCTTTGTTAATGTAACATTGTATGAGAATGAATCTACCTTCCTTATCTCCTATTTTCTTTTGTAAGGAGAAGGCCACTTCTTTGCTGACTAGGATTGAGACCCCTCTCTTCTTTTTGGCATAACCAGTGTGGAAACCTATTGGATAATGTTTGGACGAGAATTTGGGCATTTTAGCGTTTAAAAAATGGGTTTCTTGAAAGAAGGCAATCATTGCCTTCGCGCTTTTGGCTTCCGCAAGGGCCAGCCTCCTCTTATGGGGGGAGTTCAGCCCCTTGGCATTAAGTGACAAGATATTCAGAGCCATAGATGTGCGTTAAGGGTGCATGTTGTATTATACCAGCATTTGGGCATTGTTTGCGCCACAATAGTGGATGAGCATGACTGTCATACATTGTATCGTTTTGTGACAAGCACTGTCTAAGTGTAAGGCAGGGTTCTGTTGCGGCCTGCGTCATAAGACCATATTTCCCAGGTAGTATATGTACGGGAGGGCGTAGGGGTAAGGAGGGGGTGGGGTACCAAACGTGGTGCCAACTATGAACTATATACAATAGAAAAGTCAGAAGGAGATTATCTGACCTAGAGAAAGAGTTTAGTGGCCCTATGGAGCCTAAGCGGGGGGAGGGCAATTTATGGATCAGAACTGCCCTTATGGTTGTTTGGACCCTAACGTGGGTCTGCGTGTAACCATCAGTATGAAGTTTGGTGCAGCTAGTGTATGATGTGTCCGTTATACATCTGTGGTACATAAAAGTACATTTCTCACGACTATACATTGCTAGGTATTCAAGTAACCTTGTAACACATATATAGTTATAACATGGTCAATAGTATATGAACAGAACGACAATCATAGACATTATGCTTACACATCCTCAGACTGCTGTGTCAGGGTCAGGTGGTTTATACAGTTCGGTATATAGTGTAAGTCCATGTCTTTTGTGCTTCACCCCAGTGGACCATTCTTTAGTGATTTTCAGAGGCGATGAAGGGAGACCTCGGGTTGGATCCTTCGGGGCTTGCAGGGTGACCGGCACGTTCCAGTCCTGGAGTAGTCGTGCCCCCTCTGAAGTCGTGGATATGTGGTGTTCTGCTCCGTTTCACTTTATTATAAGACGGGTGGGGTATCCCCATTTGTATAGGATTTCTGCATCTCCAAGCGCTTTCGTAATGGGGGTTAATTCCCTGCACTTTGCTAGGGTAGTAGCGGATAAGTCCACAAACAACTTGACATTCTGGAATTCAGGTGGTATATTATCTGGAATTCTTGCTGCACACATTACCAGTTCTTTGGAGGTGAAATAATGCATCCTGGTGAGTACATCTCGGGCCGCCGAGGGCTGCAGAAATTTGTGTCGTGGTAGGCGGTGTATGCGGTCCAACCGGAGATCCCCCTCTGTAAGACCTGGGCATAGGGCCTTAAAAAGGCCAGTAGCATAGTCCCTTAGTTCTGCAGGTTTGATTTCCTCTGGTATACCTCACAGTCGAATATTATTACGCCTGTCACGGTCTTCGTGATCAGCAATCTTGGCCTCTAGATATGCCATGCGGGTGTCCATCGTTTCGCATGTCGCAGCCAGATTATTGTGAGCTCCTATCACCTCCTCCATTTTGTCTTCAATCGCAGACGTGCGTTCACTGATCTCCTTAATGTCTGTTCTGATATCGCGTGCTAGTTTGGCGAATTCCAGCCGCATGTTTTGCTGCAGGTCTTGTAGCATTCTATGTAGGGTTTGTTCTGAGGCAGGAGCAGTATTCCCCATGGAGATAGAGGTGCTGTCACTGTGTTCCGACGCTGCTGTAGGCGATTCTGGGTCTCCGGCGCCATCTTGATTACTAATGCGCGGCGGTGTGAAGGAGGAGACCCGGGTCGCAACCGGTCGGATTTTCGATTTTCTGGGCGCTTTTTGGGACATGGTGCTGTATGCTGTCCGATGGTCGTTGTTTGGGTTGTTTTTGGGCAGTTATCGCTATTGTAATCGCTGTGGAACGCTAACCCTCTCAGGCGCTGCCAGGCCACGCCCCCTTCTTTTAACTTTTAAGTTCCAGATCATTCTGATAATCACTACAAGCAGAAGCATTATTCAGATCCCTCCAGAACTGGACCCATTCACCAATAGCCTCTCAATCTGGCCAAGAGGATTTTTGTTTTTTGTTTTTTCTTGCAAGGTTTATGGGATATGTTATTCAGCCCCACTCACAGCTGCACTCATCAGACCTAATGAGTATAATTGCTTAATAAAGCAGCAATACCATAGCCTGTTCACACCTCCATTCACATTTTTGTGAATGGGCTGTATACAGTGATCGAGCTGCCAACTATGTATGCTTGCGTTTGCAGCTTGGGGGGGTGTAGGGACCATAGGCGTGCGCAGCCTATTGCATTAAGGTGTGCACCTTAAAGCACAAACATATGCCGCGTGTATATGTATGTATGTATGTGTATATATATATATATATATATATATATATATATAATATATACACACACATACATACACTGCTGGTGTGTGTGTGTGTGTGTGTGTGTGTGCTGTGAGGGTGCTGTGTGTGTAATTGTGCTGTAAAGGATGCTGTGTGTGTGTGTAAGGGTGCTGTGTGTGAGGGTGCTGTTAGTGTGATGTGTGTGTGTGAGGGTGCTGTTAGTGTGATGTGTGTTTGTGAGGGTGCTGGTAGGGGTGCTGTGTGTGGGGGGGTGCTGTATGTGCTGTGTATGTGTGTGGGTGCTGTGTGTGTGCTGTATGTTTGGGTGATTTGTGGGGGTGGAGATGGGGACAGATTACGTAATATCCCCCCTCCCTTCTTACCTCATGTAGGGAGGGGGATCCTTGTTCCTGCTGCCATCCATTCCCTGGTGGTCCAGTGGAGAGTAAACTCTAGCCTGCGGCGACGCTAAGATCTCGCGGGCGGAACCCGGCGTAGCTGCTGTCTAGAGCTCCCGGATCCTCTCCTGCCTCCCTCCCTGCATGTGGGCCGGTGGGGAGGGAGGCTTAGCGTCGGCTCTACATGAGCCGACATGGGAGATCCTGAGATCTCCCCTGCCGGTATCACTCCAGAGGTGTGCCGCAGGGATTAGGGTGTTCCCAGGCACATCCGGCACACCCCGTGCGCACGCCTATGGTAGGGACATATGTGGTGTGAGAAATACCCAATACACTCCTTATATACAGCTTTGAACATGGTAGAAAGGAATAGAAGAAGTAAGACTCATTTTATGCCATCCACATCAAAAGAGGAAGTCTTGTAGATGCATTGGCGGATCCGGGGGGGGGGGTGGGGTGGGGGTGGGCAACGGGGCAATTGCCCCCTACTGAGATTCACCCTTGCCGGCTAATGCAGGGCTGGCATTGTCCAAGCGCCAGCCCTGCAATGTGCCTGCGGACAGGGGAGGGAGATCAGTAATCCCCCTCCCCGGTCCGCAGGCACATTGCTGGCAGCCGGCAGGGGAGGGAAAGGGAGGGAGAGAGGACCCGGGAGCTCAGCCTGCAGCTCCTCCGGGTCGCCGCGGTTACCACGGCAACGCTCCAAATCTCGCGAGAGTGAACTCTAGCCCTGGAGCGCGGGCTAGAGTTCACTCCACACTGGAACCACCAATGAATCCCACTGGGACCACCAGGGACGGAGAAATGTCCCCCCTCCTCCTCAATAAAGGTAAGAAGGGAGGGGGGACTTAAATATATATATTTAAATAAATACTTTTTTTTTTTCTTTTTTTAAGCTTCCCTCCCCTCCCCCCCCCCATACAAACACTGCCCCACATACACACACTGCCCCACATACACACACTGCCCTCATACACACACTGCCCCACAAACACTGCCCCCATACACACACTGCCCCACAAACACTGTCCCCATACACTTACTGCCCCATACACACACTGCCCCACAAACACTGTCCCCATACACACACTGCCCCAAACACACATACAGTGCCCCCCATACACACACTGCCACCCTCACACACACACACTGCCCCCATACACACACTGCCCCACAAACACTGCCCCCATACACACACTGCCCCACAAACACTGCCCCCATACACACACTGCCCCACAAACACTGCCCCCATACACACACTGCCCCCATACACACACTGCCCCCCATACACACACTGCCCCACAAACACTGCCCCCATATACACACACTGCCCCACAAACACTGTCCCCATACACACGCTGCCCCACAAACACTGCCCCCATACACATACTGCCCCCATACACACACTGCCCCACATATACACACACACTGCCCCATACACACACACTGCCCCCCATACACACACACTGCCCCCATACACACACACACTGCGCCATACACATACACTGCCCCCATGCACACACACTGTCCCCCATACACACACTGCACACCCATACACGCACTGCCCCCCATACACACACTGCACACCCATACACACACTGCCCCACATACACACACTGCCCCCCACACACACACTGCACACCCATACACACAGACACATACAGTGCCCTACACACACGACCCCCCGATACACACAGTGCCCCTCATACACACAGTGCCCCACACATACATACAGTGCCCCCCCATACATACAGTGCTCCCCATACACACAGTGCCCCACACATACATACAGTGCCCCCCATGCATACAGTGCCCCCCATACACACACTGCCACCCTCACACACACACACTGCCCCACACATACACTGCCTCCTTGGTTATTGTGCCAGGATTATTTATTTAAATAATCTACAAGTGTCCCTCCCGAGATCAGGCTCTGGATCCGCCACTGCGTAGATGCTGACATTTTTGCAGCCAATCCTGTGTAGAAAGACTGGGAGGGACCAATTTAATTAGTTTTTAGAGTGTTTCATTAGGATATTTGCCACTTTGTAAATGTTATCCCCAACTTTAGCAGTACTATCTCTATTAATAATATAATAATATGTTGATGAGCCATACTGTATTTGACTTCAGAAATATATTTATCTATCCAAAATAAATACAATTACAATCTCTTTCTTTTACACAATTTCAACGGTCTTTAACTCCCTAAGGACACATGACATGTGTGACATGTCATGATTCCCTTTTATTCCAGAAGTTTGGTCCTTAAGGGGATATTTTTTTCAATAAGATCATCTACAGAAATGATTTAAATAACTCCCAGTAGTAACTACCGTATATACTCGAGTATAAGCCGACCCGAATATAAGCCGAGGCCCCTAATTTTTCCCCAAAAAACTGGGAAAACTTATTGACTCGAGTATAAGACTAGGGTGGGAAATGCAGCAGCTACTGGTAAATTTCTAAATAAAATTAGATCCTAAAAAAAATATATTAATTGAATATTTATTTACAGTGTGTGTATAATGAATGCAGTGTGTGCGTATGAGTGCAGCGTGTGTGCGTATGAGTGCAGCGTGTGTGTATGAGTGCAGCGTGTGTGTGTATGAGTGCAGCGTGTGTGTATGAGTGCAGCGTGTGTGTATGAGTGCAGCGTGTGTGTGTATGAGTGCAGCGTGTGTATGAGTGCAGCGTGTGTGTGTATGAATGCAGTGTGTGTGTGTATGAGTGCAGTGTGTGTGTATGAGTGCAGTGTGTGTATGAATGCAGTGTGTGCAGGGCCGGTGCAAGGATATTTGCCCCCCCCATATGTCCTGACCTCCCCTCCTCCTCCCTCAGTGGTCCTTACCTCCCCACCCCCGTGTTCCTTCACCCCCCTCCCCCAGTGGTCCTGACTCACCCCTCCCCTAGTGGTCCTTACTTCCCCCTCCCCTCCCCTAGTGGTCCTTACTTCCCCCTCCCCTCCCCTAGTGGTACTTATCCCCCCCTCCCTCCCCTAGTGGTCCTTATCCCCCCCCTCCCTCCCATAGTGGTCCTTATCCCCCTCCCTCCCATAGTGGTCCTTATCCCCCCCCCTCCCTTCCTCCCATAGTGGTCCTTATCCCCCCCTCCCTCCCATAGTGGTCCTTATCCCACCCCCCTGCCTCCGATAGTGGTCCTTATCCCCCCCTCCCTTCCATAGTGGTATAGTGGTCCTTATCCCCCCCCCCTCCCTCCCATAGTGGTCCTTATCCCCCCTTCCCTCCCATAGTGGTCCTTATCCCCCCCTTCCCTCCCATAGTGGTCCTTATCCCCCCCTTCCCTCCCATAGTGGTCCTTATCCCCCCCTCCCTCCCATAGTGGTCCTTATCCCCCCCCCTCCCTCCCATAGTGGTCCTTATCCCCCCCCTCCCTCCCATAGTGGTCCTTATCCCCCCCCCTCCCTCCCATAGCGGTCCTTATACCCCCCTCCCTCCCATAGTGGTCCTTATCCCACCCCGTCCCTCCAATAGTGGTCCTTATCCCCCCCCTCCCTCCCATAGCGGTCCTTATACCCCCCCTCCCTCCCATAGTGGTCCTTATCCCACCCCCTCCCTCCAATAGTGGTCCTTATACCCCCCCCCCCCTCCCACAGTGGTCCTTATACCCCCTTTTTTTATTATTTTTATTATTATTATTATTATTTTTTATTATTATTATTTATTTATTTTTTCGTCCCCCCTCCCTGCTTGATACATGGCAGGGAGGGGGGCTCTCCTTCCCTGGTGGTCCAGTGGCAGTTCAGTGGGGGGAGAGGGGGGCTGGCAGAGCTGTACTTACCTGTTCTGCAGCTCCTGTCAGCTCTCTCCTCCTCTGCGCCGTCCGTGCAGCTCCTTCTATCAGCTCACACTGTAAGTCTCGCGAGAGCCGCGGCTCTCGCGAGACTTACACTGGGAGCTGACCGAGGTGCTGAACGGACGGCGCGGAGGAGGAGAGAGCTGACAGGAGCTGCAGAACAGGTAAGTACAGCTCTGCCAGCCCCCCTCTCCCCCGGTCTGTATTATGGCAATGCAAATTGCCATAATACAGACCTTGACTCGAGTATAAGCCGAGTTGGGGTTTTTCAGCCCAAAAAATGGGCTGAAAAACTCGGCTTATACTCGAGTATATACGGTAATTGTGAAAATGCTGCATATAATTCATTCTTGGTAGTTATGTGATCTAAAGTCATCATCTCACAGAAACCTCCAATGTCTTGATCTAGAGCATTTCTCCACTAATCTCCAAACTCTAATTTTACCTATCTCAAACATCACCTGTCCTAGCTCTGCAACCTCCTTCTACAATTCCACCATCTCCTCTCAACTAGACATCATGGCACCTCCTATGTTTAAACGCAGCAAGCACCCCCAACAACAACCTTGGCACACCAAGCTGACTCGATAACACCAAAAAATGCTCCAGAACTGCTGAATGCTTTTGGAGAAAGTCTCACTGTGCATCTGACTTTATCCACTATAAAGTTATGCTGCGCTCATACAGCTTGGCTCTTTCCTCTGCAAAAGTAAATTACTTCAATACCCTCATAACCACACTCTCCCGCGAACCCAAATGACTATTTCACACATTTAAAGGAGCACTTTAGGGTCAGGAACACAAACATGTAGCCCCCCTTCTTCCCTAAATATAGTGAAATCTTACTTGTATTCAAGTCTGGAGCTATTTACTTTGTCCCTGTTTCCTTTAGACCTGCCGACTGCTGGCTGACATCAGCAGAAGTGGTAGCCTGATCCAAGCACAATGCTTTCCCATAGGATTGGCTGAGACTGACAAAGAGGGCAGATCAGGGGCAGAGCCAGCACAATTCAAACACAGCCCTGGCCAATCAGCATCTCCTCATAGAGATGAATTGAATCAATGAATCTCTATGAGGAAAGTTCAGTGTCTGCATGCAGAGGGAGGAGATAGTGAATGTTTGGATGCATTTTAGGCAGCCATGACCCAGGAAGGATCTCTAACAGCCATCTGAGGAGTGGCCAGTGACGTTATCACTAGGCTGTAATGTAAACACTGTTTTTTCTCTGAAAAGACAGTTTTTACAGCAAAAAGCCTGAAGGTAATGATTCTACTCACCAGGACAAATTAACCCCTTAAGGACACATGACATGTGTGACATGTCATGATTCCCTTTTATTCCAGAAGTTTGGTCCTTAAGGGGTTAAATAGGCTGTAAATAAGCTGTGGTTCTCTTGACTGTAGTGTCCCTTTAACTCTCTTCTTCGCCCTATTATTCCCCCTTGCATCTCATCTGTACTCTGTTTTCTTCTCTTTCTCTACCTCTCACAAAAATTCTCAATCTCTCTCTCTCCTCCATCGCCCTTCAAACATGCAACTGTAACACCAATTCTAAAGTCCAACCTTGACCCTAACTCCCCGTCCAACTACCGTCCTATTTCGCTACTGCCTTTTGCATCCAAGATCCTTGAAAGAGTTTTGTATGCAAGATTGACAGACTTCCTCAAGTCCAACTCTATGCTAGACCCGATTTAGTCTGGTTTCCGTGCTAAGCCCTCTGTGGAAATGGCTCTGACCAAAGTATCCAATGATCTACTTGCTGCAAAATCTTATGGTCACTACTCTATCCTAATTCTCCTTGAACGTTCTGCGCCTTTTGACACTGTTGATCATCAACAGCTTCTTCTCATCCTCCGCAATATCGGCCTACAAGATTCTGCTCTCTCCCGGTGCTCCTCCTACCTCTCCCAGCACTCTTTCAGTGTTTCATTCTCTAGGCTCTGCTTCTTCTTCGTCTTCTCCCCAACTCCTCTCTGTTGGTGCCCCCCCCCCAAGGTTCAGCCCTTGGTTCCCTACTGTTCTCTATCTATACTGCCTCCCTTGGTAAACTCATTAGCTCCTTTGGCTTCCAATATAATTTCTATGCGGATGACACGCAAATCTATCTGTCCTCTCTTGATCTCTCCCCGTCCCTCTTGACTAGTGTCTCTGACTGCTTCTCTGCTATTTCTAACTGGTTGGCTGCCCACTTCCTTAAACTCAACTTGACCAAAACTGAAATTCTGGTCTTTTCTCCATCAAGTGTTGCTACTCCTGTGTCTGTCTCCCTCCAAGTGAACGGTGCTACCATCAGATCCACCATGCAGGCTCGCTGTTCAGGTGTTCTCATTGTCTCCGACCTCTCCTTCATGCCTCATGTTCAGTCTAACGCCAAATCCTGCCGCTTCCATCTCAAAAACATTGCGCACATCTGACCCTACTTAACACCAGATGCGACTAAGGTGCTGGTCCATTCCACTGTCCTTTCTCGCCTTGACTACTGTAATCCGCTTCTCAGTGGTCTTATGTGCTCCCAACTTGCGCCGTTACAGTCCATAATGAAGGCGAGGCTCATCTTCCTGTCCGCCCGGATCTCCCACGCTTCCCTTCTGTCAGTTGGCTACCTGTAAGATATAAGTCTCAATTTAAAATTCTGGCTCTTGCTTTCAAATCTCTACATATTGCTGCTCACACCTATCTATCCTCCCTAATACACAAGTATGTCCCGTCTATTCCCTTACGCTCTGCTGAAGACTTACGTCTATCTTCTGTCCGTACTCCCACCTCTGATGCTCGCCTTCAAGACTTCTCAAGGGCTGCACCGTTCCTGTGGAACTCACTTCCCTCCTTCGATTCTCATCCAGTCTCCACTCCTTCAAAAAACCCACTTCTTCATAAAAGCATATTAATTAAACTATTAATAGCTCCCGACTGATTTCTCTCTTGCAACTGTCATTAGTCTAATACTATCCTTACCTTTTGTGTCACTGTAAGCATGTAAGCTCATTGAGCAGGGCCCTCAACCCCTCTGTTCCCTAAGCGTGCAACACAGAACTGTATACAGTGAATCGGGAAGCCAATGTATAGGTAGAATTTTGCAGCACTGAATTGTTTTTTTTTTTTTTAAGTTATACACATAATGTTATCATATCCCCTCTCAGGTGACGTTTTTCTAAACTAAATAGGTTTAAATTTGTTAACCTTTCTTCATAGCTGATATGTTCCATTCCTTTTATAAATTTTGTAGCCCGCCTCTGCACTTTTTCTAGTGCCATAATATCCTTCTTTAGAACAGGTGCCCAAAATTGCACAGCATATTCAATACGTGGTCTTACCAGGGATTTATAAAGAGGCAAAATGATATTCTCGTCCCGAGAATGAATGCCCTTTTTCATGCATGACAATACCTTACTAGCCTTGGCCAGTGCTGATACAACTATTTCCTTTCCTATTCACCTTATTTAAACAACTCTCCTCCTCATTAAAACAGCACACCCATCTAGATCTCTAGATCATTAAACGGCCACTATAATGTTTGGAAAACCTGTATTCCTAACGCTACAGTGCCTATGTTCCTTGTTATGTACAGGTGTGTGTTTGTCCTTTGCCGTGCGTTATAAAAAATAATAAAATCAATGTTTTACCTAACTTTCCCCAGTGTGGATGCTCCCTAACCCTTTAAATATAATGTTTCTTCAAAGTTAATAATGTTCTAGCAAACAGAAGTACGGTTTTTCACAGGTCAACCCATTATATGGAGGAAGGAGGCTCCTTATAAAAAATGAAAAAGCAAGTGTAAAAAAGTGGCAGCTCTATCTAGCTATCTACTGTCCTGACAATCTTCTTGTCCAGACATACAAAACAATTTCACTTTGGATTGATTTAGTTCACCTGTATTAAAAAGTCAGACTTTACCCATATCTTGCAGTAGCGTTGTTCTGTATTATAAATTCCATAAACATTGGTTAAACTGATGCATTTATACTGTGCACGTTTTTGCTGAATATAAGCTTAAAGGGACACAATAGTCACCAAAATAACTTTAGCTTAAAGGAATGCTCTGGGAACCATACCAACTTCATTGAAATTCTCAAATGGTTTAACCCAAGCATGTCAAACTTGCGGCCCACAAGGACCATCTTTGCGGCCCGGCGATCTGCGAGTACATGCTGGTGTTATAGCAGAGTAGGCACCTGCTTTCCCCACATTGCAGGTGTTTACTCTGCTAACACTTACCCGGCCGGGAAGGGCCAGCGAGGGAGCTCAGTGTTTTTGCTCCTCACTGCTCCCTCGCGTGGTGTCTGTAGTGAAGCCGGGCACGGGAGCAGTGAGGAGCAGATATAAGGACCCCAGGGAGATGCCCCACATCAGCTTCAAAAGGTAGGGAGCAATAAAGTAAAGTGTGTGTGTGTCAGTTTGTGTGTGTCTGTCTGTGTGTATCTGTCTGTCAGTGTGTGTCTGCCTGTGAGTGTGTGTGTGTGTGTCTGTGTGTGTCTGTCTGTCTGTCAGTGAGTGTGTCTGTGTGTGTGCCTGTCTGTCAGTGAGTGTGTGTATGTGTGTGTCTGCCTGTGAGTATGTATGTGTGTGTGTCTGTCAGTGAGTATGTGTGTTTCTGTCAGTGAGTGTGTGTGTGTGTGTGTGTGGCAGTGTGTGTGTGTGTGTGTGCCTGTCAGTGAGTATCAGTGTGTGTGTCTGGCAGTGTGTGTGTGTGTGTGTGTGTCTGTCTGTCAGTGTATATGCGTGTGTCTGTCAGTGAGTATGTGTGTGTGTCTGGCAGTGAGTATGTGTGTGTCTGTCTGTCAGTGTGTGTGTGTGTGTGTGTCTGTGAGTATGTGTGTCTGTCTATGAGTATATGTGTGTGTCTGTCAGTGTGTGTGTGTGTGTGTGTGTGTCAGTGAGTATATGTGTGTCTATCAGTGTGTCAGTATGTGTGTGTGTGTCAGCGGGAGGATCAGATTTGGCACAGGGTGGTAGAGGGGAGGACTGGGATTTAGTAGAGGGGGTGCTGTGGTTTAGTAGAGGGGGATGCTGTTTTTTTTTTATATATATATACTCTACTTTTTAAAATAAACCTATGTTTCTATTTTTTTGCAGCCCACATAAACGTAAACCTTGTTTATGGGGCCCATGACAGACTTTGAGTTTGACATGCTTGGTTTAACCCAAAGGTCTGTGTTCCAGCGCCAAATCTCCACGTCTCTCAGTCCTTATGTTTTCACAAAATCTTTAAACCGAAAGGCTCTTGCAGAATTGAGCAGGTCTCAGCCAATCAGTGACTCCTTATTCATAAAAAACATAAGAGCTGTCAGAGCGTTTCCATTTAAAGATTTTGAGAAAACAGAAGGACAGAGAAGTAGGTAGATTCAGTGGTGGAACACAGACTTTGGGGTTAAACCGTTTGAGAATGACCTCCTGGCACCATTGCAACATCAATTTTATGACGTTATTATGGTGTCTAAACTGGTGATGATTAAACGGGATGACTAAAGGGACATTCCAGGCACTTAGATGACTTCTGCCCATTGGAGTGATATGGGTGCCAACTCCCATCACCCTTAACCCTGCAAGATTTTATAAACTGCAATAATTACCTTACAGGGTTAAGTCCTCCTCTAGTGGCTGTCTACCAGACAGCCACTAGAGGGACTTCCGGCTACTTAAAACACAAAAAAATGTTTTAAACGATGCTGGACGTCCTCACACTATGCATGAGGACCTCCAGCATCACCGGTATCCCCATAGGAAAGCATTGAATAATGCTTTTCTATAGGGAGGTATAATGCGCGCGCGGCCATTGTCGCGAATGCGTATTAGGAGCATGGGCGAAGCCTGACCCAGCGCCCTGCATCTGATTCTCCATCTTGCTAAGCAGGGCTGTGCATGGCTGATCTCATTGACATTCTTCTATTGGACCGACTTGTGGGCTTTCCATCTGAGAGGAAAGCCCAAATTAGGCATGGTGCCCAGAGGGACCCAGGTAAGCTGTCAAACCTAAAACATTTTGATAAATTACTCTGGATGCGGCACTTCTGGAACAGAGAGCTGTTGTAGTTATAGTGCTTGGAGTGTTTTTTTAAAGTAATACTCCAAGCATCATAATCATGGCAAAGTGGTAGTGCATGGCGGATTCCAGACATTTTTGAAAGATTTGACTTCTTACCTTGCTGCCGCTCTCCACTGCCAAGAGGGAACTGTATTGGTTATGGTGCTTGAAGTGTTCCTTTAAAGGCACACAAACAATCTTTTTTACATCTGTAAGCTCTCTCTCTCTCTTCAAATGGTGGAATGATTGCATAGATTGCTTACACGCACTTGCAAATGTGCACTTCACTGCTTCATCACCATTTATTATAATTACAGTATGAATATGTTTACAATCTGCAATAATAACCGGAAGCTTTAGGTCTTTTATTTTCTTATCCTCACGTCAAAAATAAAAGTGTACATAATTCCATTTGTGGTAAGCCATGACTCATTTTCCAGTATCTTATTTTCAACAATAAACTTTAACAATAATCACAATGAGTGTCTTTTCTACCTTTTCATTTAGTTACAACCATATCATTTTACTAAGCATCACTTTTGGTTGTTGTATTTATTTTCAAGCTTCCCAAACAGTTGCTCACATTGTTTGTAAGACCAATTATCATCTTTGCAAAACCAAAAAGCTGTGTTGCTAAGCAGCCGGCCTTTTACAGACAATGTGTATTTTTGCAGAATGCAAGAAATAGTAAACAGTTGTAAAAAAAAAAAAAAGAGAAAAATATAAAGTTTGTTTCCTTTTACAGAATCTGCTCTATTCTATCAGCCCACTTGTTCATCAATGTCTAATTTAGCTTGTTTTCTGCTTTCATAAATAATTCACTAGAGTTTCATTATAATAAAAGTCCCCTTTTCAGCCCAATCTTAGGCAATTCAGATGTAAAAAGCATTTCAATTAGAGTAGATTACTATGTGGTGGTTTTTTGAATTGTTGATATCACTCTATTTAGATATGTTGACCAGGCTGAAAAGTAAAAGCAGAATCTGTATATTCTCACCCTACTTTACTTGGTAGATTTTAAAGGGACAATCCAAGCATCATAGCAGTTGCTATTCCTTGGACAGGTTAACGTACAAGGGAGTTCCCTATTATTCTGAACTTTTTTCTTATTACTTATAACTTAGTAATTTTCAGAATTCTAAATATGCTCCTCCCCATCACAGATATTCCTCTACACTTTACCGTGGCTAGTATTGTATAGCGTGTGTAGATGTGTGCTATAATGATTCAAACAGTTCATAGAAACCCAATTACAGGTTACTGTGAGTCTTGAATTTAATACGAGCACGCTGAAAATGCAATCTGTGTGGTAAAAAAAGCCTTCCCCGCATAATGAGGGCAATTTAACTATAAAGGCTTTTGTTCAATTCTCAGAAGAGACAAAGATTCAGTCTATGCAGTGCCAAATTTACATGTCAGGAGCCTGAAGGCACAATATTCTAAAGTACACCCTGCTCCCCTAACCCCAAAACAAGGCAGACAAACTAAGCAATGAATGTATTAAATGGACATTGCAGGCATATACACACAACTGTATATGTATAAATGTATGTGTGGGTGTGTATTCCTGTTGGTAATGTACTGTGTTTGAATCTGAGTATAGTGAGTGTATGCAGATGTAAATGCAAGCAGAATTACAGATAATGTTAGAAGGGGTTAGGGTAAAGAGTGGGGAGGTTAAAAAGGCTCTATAGTCACCAGACCACTTCATCTCATTGAAGTGGTCTGGGTGCAGTGTCCCTGTCCTCTTTAGCCTGTGATGTAAAACATTGCATTTTTAAACATTGCAGCTTTAGATAAACTGCAATAATTACTTTTGCAGGACTAGGATTGCCTCTAGTGACTGTATATTAGACAGCTACTTGAGGCGCTTCCTTTATTCTCACAGAGTTTGACTCTGTTAAACGACGATGGACGTCTTCACGCTTTAACTCTTATAGAAGGGTTTTATAACTGTTAATGTCATTGTTTGATTACATAGAGTGTTTAGTGTTAAGAAGATTAACAGTTTGGGACAGATTACATTTGCAGTATAAGGACTGTTTAGGATTATTGGGTTTAGGTTATAAATAGTATTGGGGTACAGGCAATGTTTTTAAAAGGAGTTAAATATAGGGTAAAGGTAAAGAGACTATTTTCAGGTTTAAATTTTGAGTGCTGGAGTTTGAAGGGCTATTTGCAAAGTACTCACCCTTCTTTGTCTTGAAGACCAGTCAGATTTAGTATATCAGAGCTGCAGAAGTGGTTACACAATATGCATCACTAAGAGCTACCCTTCTCCTCCTGTAAGATTTTTCTTCATAGACTCACTTCCTAGACGTGCCCAACAACACAATCTGACCAAGTTTAAAGTTATATTATAAACATTTGTTAAATACTTTTCTGAGTTTTTCTTGCTTTGTTTTTATTTGTATATTTAAAAGTGTGTGTTTGCTTACTGGTTTAAAAACATTTGATGTGATGCACATCCCTTTAGTTTAAAAATAAAACGTTATGAAACACCACTAGAATTAAGTCCATCTTTGTCTATTTAAATTGTTAGGTGGTATGCATTCCACCCTCATAATCTTCCCACTTATTTTTCTTCCAACCATAAAGCACTGTATTTCCTCTATAATGGAACATTTAAAGTTGCCTATATATAGCATCACATTTCCTTGTATATACTTGTATTTCCTTGCCCCATGTATCTTCTCATATTACCATATACTGTATATATTTCCCCCAATGTTATCAGGTTGCTCCAAGGAGAGACAGTCACAAACTCTCACACATTTAGAAACACATATAGGAACAGGTATGCATTTAGGTAAATATACACACATGAATGCACAGCTCCAGCAGCCACCCAAGTCCTGTGTCTCTGAGTTCATGATGTTCGGGGAGAATCTGGAGATTCTGCTCACAGTTCTTTATTAGAATTTCTGCCTGCATTGCCACTGATCCTGCTGCAGCCTCTGAGTAAGTGATTGCATGCAGTATGGGCATATTGTCCAAACTACATAAAATTACAACCTCCATTCACTGTCCTGAGCTAAGCACAGTCTAAGGACGGCTTGTTGGCTGAAAGAATCAGCTGAGTGCCCATCTAGTTTGCTGTAGACAGCTTCCACTTCTTCTGGGGTAGCTGAGGGCACCCATGGGTCCCAGTTAAGGTGTCAAATTGTTCTACTGTTAACAATTGAATAAATTAACTACCATACTTAATGATTGTTTTTAATGTTATAGTGAACCTATTATCAATTTTGTGATAGTGTCACTCACCTTCTAAGTCTTCTTTGAGTTTAGGGCATACTTACTTTAATACAGCTCAACAGACCCAGAGCATTAGTATTAGCCTTCATGGGCTGCAAGCCTTTCCCTGTCTGGCAATGTCCCACTTAAGTGTTGTAGTGACAGAACATTTTCATATGTATCTATATGCAGGGATGTATTTACCAATTACCAGAAGGCAAACAAGGCATTTGCCTAGGGCGGCACTTTCAGTGGGGGAGCTAAAAAATGCCAACCAAGCTCCCAGACAAATGCCTTTCTTGCCTTGTGTTCTGGGGCTGTCCACCTTACTGTGAGTGAGTGAGTGTAGCTGTCAGTGTGTGTCTGTAAGTGAGTGAAAGTGTGTGTCTTTCAGTGAGAATGGGTGTGCCTGTGAGTGTGTGTATGTTATTTTATGTTTATCTGAGAGTGTGTGCCTGTCAGTGAGTGGGTGTGTCAGTGTGTGTCTATCAGTGAAAGTGTGTGTTGGTTAAACAGTGTGTGCTTATGACTGTATGTGTGTGCCAATGACTGTGTATCTGTCAGTGAGTGTATATCAGTGCATGTATCAATGAGGGCATGTGTCTGTCAATCAAAAAAGTGGTTTGACACAAATTGGGGGGTCAAATTTAGATTTTGGGGGTGCCCGAATTTAGTCGTGCCTAGAGCAGCACAAATCCAAAATACACCAATGTCTATATGTCAGTGGCTGCTCACTGTTTAATATACATGCCCCTACTCGCGGTATAGCGAGTAGGGGCATAATTTACTAATACTAAGTAATCTTTACTTAGTATTAGTAAATTTGTCTGAAAGACCAATTCAGGTCTTTCAGCCTTTTAGTAGATAGCTCCCTAATACCGTTGGAATTAGGGAGTTATCTACTTATTCATTCCTGTCATTACATTGACTGGCTAAGTAACTTAAATTTTATATGAATGTATGTTACTTGATTGGTGTAAGTGTTGCAAATGCTTACAGCTGAATCCTGGCTACGTTTGTATACACTTTATTTAAAATTGTATACAGTGTAACATTCTTCATTCTTCCACTGGGTAAGTATATTAGTACTTAGGCAATACTGTGCTTCGGAACTTTGGCAACTTCGGCAATTCGTCTATTCGGACATTCGGAAGTACCTGGATGTCCGAATTGCCCCACATTCGTCCAAATTCACATTCGGGCCAAAACAAATTGAACATGTCTATAAACTACACATTTTTGTATTAAGTGATGTCTCATGTGTAAAACAGTACCCCCTATGTACAAGTTTTATGGTGTTTTAGGAAATTACAGGTTTAAATATAGCATGTTACATTTTTCATTTTTTTCACATTGAAATTCGCCAGATTGGTTATGTTGCCTTTGAGATCGTATGGTAGCCCAGGAATAAGAATTACACCCATGATGGCATACTATTTGCAAAAGTAGACAACCCAAGGAATTGCAAATGAGGTATGTCTTTTTTAGTAGCCACTTGGTCATAAACACTGGCCAAAGTTAGTGTTAATATTTGTTTGTGTGTGGAAAATGCAAAAAACTAATTTGAATGCCAATTCTGGCCAGTGCTTGTGACTAAGTGGCTACTAAAAAAGACTGGACATACCCCATTTGCAATACCTTGGGTTGTCTACTTTTGCAAATGGTATGCCATCATGGGGGTAATTTTCATTCCTGGGCTTCCATACGGTCTCAAAGGCAACGCAACCAAACCGGCGAATTTCCATGTGAAAAAACTGAAACGCAAGCCTTATATTTGACTCTGTAACTTTTGAAAACACAATAAAACCTGTACATAAGGGGTACTGTTATACTCGGGAGACTTCGCTGAACACAATATTAGTGTTTCAAAACAGTAAAACGTATCACAACAATTATATTGTCCGTGTAAGTGCCATTTGTGTGTGAAAAATGCAAAAAAAATCACTTTTACTGACAATATTGTCATTGTAATACATTTTACTCTTTTGAAACACTAATATTTGTGTTAAGCAAAGTCTTCCGAGTAAAACAGTACCCCCATGTACAGGTTTTATGGTGTCTTGGAAAGTTACAGGGTTAAATATAGTGCTAGCTAATTAAATTGCCTGGACTTTTGGCCTGGGTTGTCAGGCAGGTCCCGCTAATTGTAATGAATAAAATGACCTATTTATGACATTTTATTACATAAATATACGTAGAATGATATATATATATATATATATATATATATATATATCTAGTCAAAGGTGAAATAGGAGCACTCAAAAGGACTTTTTCGATGAATTTAATGTGGTAGAAAAAGTTTACAACCAAGTGTAACGCATATCAATCGACGTTTCGACCCCTAAGGGTCTTTTTCAAGATCAAACAACAAGTGAAAAAGCAGCATTTAAATATCAAATACACATGTATAACTCACCAATCGTGTGCAAGTGATTAGCCAAACCCGGAAGTGCCCCAACGCCTCACATGGTACTGGGCGTGCGTGATGACGTGCATCATAGTTGCTAAGCAACGAAACTATACCCGGAAGTGTCCGGTCTTCATTCAGACTACTGGGCGTGTATACTGACGTGTATCCCAGTTGCTAGGTGATGGAGTATGAACTCCCAGGGCTAAAATACAGAAAACAAACCCTCGTGAAAATGCTCTACGCAAAATTGTTGGAAGATCTCAGAAGACGAGATCTACAATTGAAAAAATTGAAAAGTAAATAAAAGAATACTTAGTACGTATTCGATAAAAACTATTCTCACTATTAGTAATGTAAGAATGAGACAGCCGAGGGGTCAAAAAGTGCTCCCGCAGTGAACTATGTGAAAGTGTGTCTATAGTGACAGTGACACACACAAAAAAGTTACAATTCTACTCGGCAATTATGTCTCTAAAAAATCAAGGACTGATATACTTGAGCAAAAAATTGACAGGATTAGAAATAATTAGAAATAAACCATTGGCTTACTTAACAACCAAATTCCATGTTGTGTAACAATATATAACTTAATGGTTCAGCTATAGAGATATCTGATGAGGATCAAGAACTATACTTAACAACAATATTGAAAGCGGGAAATTATTCAAAGGAACATCGTGAAGGAAATATATTCATTTAGTCCTTTTGGAGTGACAGTGTCCAATCGATGTATCCAATAAGTTTCACGCTGTAACAGCATTTTGGACCTGTCTCCTCCTCTGGGGCTTGGTGGGACGTGATCGATGGCTATAAACTTTAATGTAGGGAGTCTGTGGTTCAGTTGAAGGAAATGTTTGGCAACAGGTTTATCCGATTTTTGGTCTCTAAATGCGGTGGTGATATTTGACCTGTGTCCACGTATACGTTCTCGAAGAGTTAAGTCCGTTTTCCCCACGTATGAAAGGCCACAGGGACAAGTGATTAGGTATATCACATGATTGGTCATACATGTAATGTAGTGGGTAATTAGAATTCGAGTCCCACTATGAGGATGGGCAAACGAGTTGCCTGTGTTCATGTGACTACATGTGACACATCCGCTGCATCGGTGACAGCCTTTCTTACTGGGTCCCATGGTTTTCTGATAGCAAAACGTAGGGTCACTTTTGACTAATAAGTCTCTCAGATTTTTATTCCGTTTTAGACTAATGTTCGGTTTTTGGGAGAAAATCGAAGGTAGGTTCCTATCTGAACCTAAAATTCCCCAATATTTGTGTATGGCTTGTTGAATCTGTGGGGTGCCAGTATGAAGAGTCAGTGGTAGGTACATTTTGTTCACTGGCTGAGATTTCTGTGTAGTCTCCCTAGATGCCTGTGTCATATGTCCAATTGCTTTATCCTTTGCTTTCGTCAGGACTTCGTGACTATAGCCTCTGGCTAAAAATCTATCGGTCATCTCCTGTAGTTGTTTTGCTTGATTTACAGGGTCACTGTTATACCTCAGCACGCGCATGTATTGGGATATGGGCAGAGATTCCTTCAATCTTTTAGGATGATAGCTATTAAATTGAAGTAGTGTGTTTCTCGCAGTATCTTTGCGGTATAGGGTAAATCCTAGTTTGCCTTCATCCTTATCCTTGTACACTGAAACGTCCAAGAATTGGATTATATGTGTATCAAAGGTAAGTGTCAACTTCACAGGTAACCCTGAGGAGTTGATGTTATTGATCATTAGTTCCAAGTTGCTTACGGTATCTGTCCATATCAGGAAAATATCATCCACGAAGCGATGATACAGAAGTATATGTTCGTCAAATTTCTTCAAGATGTGTTCCGTTTCAAACAGCGACATATAGGCATTCGCATATGAGGGCGCCATGGCTGCACCCATAGAAGTGCCCATTAGTTGTAGGAAAAAATGATCTTCGAATTTGAAATAATTGCACGTCAGTGCTATTTGTAGCAACTCCATCAAGAATTCAATGGGTGGGCCATCATATTTACGTGAGTCCGAAAGGATCTGTCTTAGTGCTTGAATGCCTTCTGTATGGGGTATTATAGTGTACAGATTCTTGACGTCTAGTGTGACCAATAGATGTTCTGCTTTCACTGTGGTTACATTCTTGATGTGCTTCAAGAAATCGTTGGTATCACGCAGACAAGTTGGAAGGTCCAAGACCGTTGATTTAATATGGTAGTCGATAAATTTGCCAATGGGCTCCAATAGACTGTCACGAGCTGAGACGATGGGTCTTCCAGGTGGGTTTGTCTTGTCTTTATGGACTTTGGGTAATGTATACAACACAGGGTGTCTAGGGTGTTCCACGCATAGGAATTTCGCCAAAGGTGTGTCAATAAAGCCCATCTGGACCCCGGTGGAAATAATAGTTTGAATCCGATTTTGGAATGCTTTTGCGGGGTTGAAAGTTAACCGTTGATATGTTGTAGTGTCGGAAAGCTGGTTATATATTTCATCCCTATATTTAGTATATGACATCACCACAATGGCTCCTCCTTTGTCCGCAGGACGGATAATGATGTTCGGATCCGATGTGAGGTCCTTAAGGGCTGCTTTCTCTAATCCCGATAGATTCTGTCGATGGTCCGTAGGGTTTTTTAATATTTTCTCTGATTCCTTTCTCACTGACTGCATGAATGTCTTTATTGACACATTGGAGGTTTTCAAGTCTCCTGTGTACTGAGTTTTAAAAGGTTTTTTAGAAGTAATTACGGTTGTTGTATTAGTCAATGCAGAGTTGTCCTTCCATCTCTCATAGCTGGTCAAAGTACGTTGAATTTTAAATAATTCAATGTCCATCTGTAGTGGTGCTGGTTTCGATACTGGTACATAAGTCAAGCCTTTAGAGAGAACCGATAAGTGATGTTCTGTTAAAATTTTTGATGATAAATTGAATACCGATTTCACCTCTTCCTCAGCGGTGGTTTGCCTTTTACACCTGTGCTTCTGGTGTCCCTTCTTTCCTCTCCTGGTGATGGAGTTCTTTTTCTTCCATGGAACCGGGTTTTTGACGTGCCTGGAGATTCGTGTGGCTGAGTACCGGTCTCTAAAAAAGGACGTTTATCTGACCGAGTATTATCTTCTTTATTTTCGGCATCAGATGCCGATTCTCCAGAACTGGTATCAATAGTTTGGAATAAAGGTTTCTTAATACGATAACGATATCTGGGGAAGGCTTCTCTGTTGGGTGTTTGATTCCCACTTAACCATCCATACACTCTGTGACTGGTGTAGTCGTAGTTAACTTTGTCCAATTTCTGTCTCTTAAAACGGACAAGTTCGCTTTTATACTTATTGATGTCATCTTGCAATTTCAGCATGTGCTCTGTGGCAGCAGAGGAGTGTAATAAATCAACGTTAGTGTTCTCGACTGTTTGGATGGCTTGCTTAACACCGATCAGTTCCTTCCCCACTTCTTCGACCACTATCACCATCCAGTCGAGGGAGCACTTGTTAGCTATATTCATCCACTTACGGCAAAAGTCCGGGTTTTGCCTCCCAATAGTAGGGGAGTTCCGTACTCTAAATCCCCGGGGGATCCGCTTGGCTCTATGATAGTCGGATATAAAAATGCCGTGTAGGTCTAAGTCAACCTCCCTTCTTCTCAGTTTAATCAGGTCATTATATAAATCCTTGATGTTAGTTGTCTGTGAAAGATCTTTAGCTGATTTAGACCATAAAATGGCCTGAGCTTGATCCTCAGATATGGAGAGGGTTTCCGCTGAGTCAGTGAAAACCCCAGCTTTGCTCAAGAAATCATCCATGGTAGCAATCTTGAGGGTGAATCTGAACGCACTGTTCAGTGAATAACTCCAACTTTGGGGGTGCCCAAAATGGTGTGACGTACACCATAAATATACAAAAATAACGATAATTTAGGCACTCACCCTTAAAAAACTTTCAGTTGTCTTGCCTTAGGTGCTACCAGCGTCTGAGATATGTAGTCAAAGGTGAAATAGGAGCACTCAAAAGGACTTTTTCGATGAATTTAATGTGGTAGAAAAAGTTTACAACCAAGTGTAACGCATATCAATCGACGTTTCGACATCTAAGGGATACACGTCAGTATACACGCCCAGTAGTCTGAATGAAGACCGGACACTTCCGGGTATAGTTTCGTTGCTTAGCAACTATGATGCACGTCATCACGCACGCCCAGTACCACGTGAGGCGTTGGGGCACTTCCGGGTTTGGCTAATCACTTGCACACGATTGGTGAGTTATACATGTGTATTTGATATTTAAATGCTGCTTTTTCACTTGTTGTTTGATCTTGAAAAAGACCCTTAGGGGTCGAAACGTCGATTGATATGCGTTACACTTGGTTGTAAACTTTTTCTACCACATTAAATTCATCGAAAAAGTCCTTTTGAGTGCTCCTATTTCACCTTTGACTACATATCTCAGACGCTGGTAGCACCTAAGGCAAGACAACTGAAAGTTTTTTAAGGGTGAGTGCCTAAATTATCGTTATTTTTGTATATTTATGGTGTACGTCACACCATTTTGGGCACCCCCAAAGTTGGAGTTATTCACTGAACAGTGCGTTCAGATTCACCCTCAAGATTGCTACCATGGATGATTTCTTGAGCAAAGCTGGGGTTTTCACTGACTCAGCGGAAACCCTCTCCATATCTGAGGATCAAGCTCAGGCCATTTTATGGTCTAAATCAGCTAAAGATCTTTCACAGACAACTAACATCAAGGATTTATATAATGACCTGATTAAACTGAGAAGAAGGGAGGTTGACTTAGACCTACACGGCATTTTTATATCCGACTATCATAGAGCCAAGCGGATCCCCCGGGGATTTAGAGTACGGAACTCCCCTACTATTGGGAGGCAAAACCCGGACTTTTGCCGTAAGTGGATGAATATAGCTAACAAGTGCTCCCTCGACTGGATGGTGATAGTGGTCGAAGAAGTGGGGAAGGAACTGATCGGTGTTAAGCAAGCCATCCAAACAGTCGAGAACACTAACGTTGATTTATTACACTCCTCTGCTGCCACAGAGCACATGCTGAAATTGCAAGATGACATCAATAAGTATAAAAGCGAACTTGTCCGTTTTAAGAGACAGAAATTGGACAAAGTTAACTACGACTACACCAGTCACAGAGTGTATGGATGGTTAAGTGGGAATCAAACACCCAACAGAGAAGCCTTCCCCAGATATCGTTATCGTATTAAGAAACCTTTATTCCAAACTATTGATACCAGTTCTGGAGAATCGGCATCTGATGCCGAAAATAAAGAAGATAATACTCGGTCAGATAAACGTCCTTTTTTAGAGACCGGTACTCAGCCACACGAATCTCCAGGCACGTCAAAAACCCGGTTCCATGGAAGAAAAAGAACTCCATCACCAGGAGAGGAAAGAAGGGACACCAGAAGCACAGGTGTAAAAGGCAAACCACCGCTGAGGAAGAGGTGAAATCGGTATTCAATTTATCATCAAAAATTTTAACAGAACATCACTTATCGGTTCTCTCTAAAGGCTTGACTTATGTACCAGTATCGAAACCAGCACCACTACAGATGGACATTGAATTATTTAAAATTCAACGTACTTTGACCAGCTATGAGAGATGGAAGGACAACTCTGCATTGACTAATACAACAACCGTAATTACTTCTAAAAAACCTTTTAAAACTCAGTACACAGGAGACTTGAAAACCTCCAATGTGTCAATAAAGACATTCATGCAGTCAGTGAGAAAGGAATCAGAGAAAATATTAAAAAACCCTACGGACCATCGACAGAATCTATCGGGATTAGAGAAAGCAGCCCTTAAGGACCTCACATCGGATCCGAACATCATTATCCGTCCTGCGGACAAAGGAGGAGCCATTGTGGTGATGTCATATACTAAATATAGGGATGAAATATATAACCAGCTTTCCGACACTACAACATATCAACGGTTAACTTTCAACCCCGCAAAAGCATTCCAAAATCGGATTCAAACTATTATTTCCACCGGGGTCCAGATGGGCTTTATTGACACACCTTTGGCGAAATTCCTATGCGTGGAACACCCTAGACACCCTGTGTTGTATACATTACCCAAAGTCCATAAAGACAAGACAAACCCACCTGGAAGACCCATCGTCTCAGCTCGTGACAGTCTATTGGAGCCCATTGGCAAATTTATCGACTACCATATTAAATCAACGGTCTTGGACCTTCCAACTTGTCTGCGTGATACCAACGATTTCTTGAAGCACATCAAGAATGTAACCACAGTGAAAGCAGAACATCTATTGGTCACACTAGACGTCAAGAATCTGTACACTATAATACCCCATACAGAAGGCATTCAAGCACTAAGACAGATCCTTTCGGACTCACGTAAATATGATGGCCCACCCATTGAATTCTTGATGGAGTTGCTACAAATAGCACTGACGTGCAATTATTTCAAATTCGAAGATCATTTTTTCCTACAACTAATGGGCACTTCTATGGGTGCAGCCATGGCGCCCTCATATGCGAATGCCTATATGTCGCTGTTTGAAACGGAACACATCTTGAAGAAATTTGACGAACATATACTTCTGTATCATCGCTTCGTGGATGATATTTTCCTGATATGGACAGATACCGTAAGCAACTTGGAACTAATGATCAATAACATCAACTCCTCAGGGTTACCTGTGAAGTTGACACTTACCTTTGATACACATATAATCCAATTCTTGGACGTTTCAGTGTACAAGGATAAGGATGAAGGCAAACTAGGATTTACCCTATACCGCAAAGATACTGCGAGAAACACACTACTTCAATTTAATAGCTATCATCCTAAAAGATTGAAGGAATCTCTGCCCATATCCCAATACATGCGCGTGCTGAGGTATAACAGTGACCCTGTAAATCAAGCAAAACAACTACAGGAGATGACCGATAGATTTTTAGCCAGAGGCTATAGTCACGAAGTCCTGACGAAAGCAAAGGATAAAGCAATTGGACATATGACACAGGCATCTAGGGAGACTACACAGAAATCTCAGCCAGTGAACAAAATGTACCTACCACTGACTCTTCATACTGGCACCCCACAGATTCAACAAGCCATACACAAATATTGGGGAATTTTAGGTTCAGATAGGAACCTACCTTCGATTTTCTCCCAAAAACCGAACATTAGTCTAAAACGGAATAAAAATCTGAGAGACTTATTAGTCAAAAGTGACCCTACGTTTTGCTATCAGAAAACCATGGGACCCAGTAAGAAAGGCTGTCACCGATGCAGCGGATGTGTCACATGTAGTCACATGAACACAGGCAACTCGTTTGCCCATCCTCATAGTGGGACTCGAATTCTAATTACCCACTACATTACATGTATGACCAATCATGTGATATACCTAATCACTTGTCCCTGTGGCCTTTCATACGTGGGGAAAACGGACTTAACTCTTCGAGAACGTATACGTGGACACAGGTCAAATATCACCACCGCATTTAGAGACCAAAAATCGGATAAACCTGTTGCCAAACATTTCCTTCAACTGAACCACAGACTCCCTACATTAAAGTTTATAGCCATCGATCACGTCCCACCAAGCCCCAGAGGAGGAGACAGGTCCAAAATGCTGTTACAGCGTGAAACTTATTGGATACATCGATTGGACACTGTCACTCCAAAAGGACTAAATGAATATATTTCCTTCACGATGTTCCTTTGAATAATTTCCCGCTTTCAATATTGTTGTTAAGTATAGTTCTTGATCCTCATCAGATATCTCTATAGCTGAACCATTAAGTTATATATTGTTACACAACATGGAATTTGGTTGTTAAGTAAGCCAATGGTTTATTTCTAATTATTTCTAATCCTGTCAATTTTTTGCTCAAGTATATCAGTCCTTGATTTTTTAGAGACATAATTGCCGAGTAGAATTGTAACTTTTTTGTGTGTGTCACTGTCACTATAGACACACTTTCACATAGTTCACTGCGGGAGCACTTTTTGACCCCTCGGCTGTCTCATTCTTACATTACTAATAGTGAGAATAGTTTTTATCGAATACGTACTAAGTATTCTTTTATTTACTTTTCAATTTTTTCAATTGTAGATCTCGTCTTCTGAGATCTTCCAACAATTTTGCGTAGAGCATTTTCACGAGGGTTTGTTTTCTGTATTTTAGCCCTGGGAGTTCATACTCCATCACCTAGCAACTGGGATACACGTCAGTATACACGCCCAGTAGTCTGAATGAAGACCGGACACTTCCGGGTATAGTTTCGTTGCTTAGCAACTATGATGCACGTCATCACGCACGCCCAGTACCACGTGAGGCGTTGGGGCACTTCCGGGTTTGGCTAATCACTTGCACACGATTGGTGAGTTATACATGTGTATTTGATATTTAAATGCTGCTTTTTCACTTGTTGTTTGATCTTGAAAAAGACCCTTAGGGGTCGAAACGTCGATTGATATGCGTTACACTTGGTTGTAAACTTTTTCTACCACATTAAATTCATCGAAAAAGTCCTTTTGAGTGCTCCTATTTCACCTTTGACTACATATCTCAGACGCTGGTAGCACCTAAGGCAAGACAACTGAAAGTTTTTTAAGGGTGAGTGCCTAAATTATCGTTATTTTTTTTTTTATATATATATCTATATATGTGAAGAAAAGGGGACTTCATCCGACCTTTCCTTCTATTTTTGTGTATTTTGTTTCATTTTTTCCTGCCTAGTGGATTATTAGTTCGGCAGTTTGCAACTACCGAACCCCGACCTCCCTCCTGGCTTGTTATGATCTAAAGCACCGACAATTAAGTGTTCCCTGGGTGGCCGCTGTTCGTATAGCCGAACGCCACGTGGAGAAGAAAACGGCGGCCATCTTGTTCGCACGAGGCGAGTCAGCGGGACTTGGTCGTCGAGTGTCTGGAACTAAAATCGGACACTCGACCGCACGAAGTACCGCTGAGAACTGCCGAACGCCCGCTTCTCCTACTTACCGAACAGCCAGAAGAGCGGCATTCGGTAGTTATGTTCGTACGGACCAGGGGAACAATCGCTACTATGAGCCAGGAGGGTATCTTCGGTACTTTGACCGTTTTTCGCCCTTTTTCCCATTGACCGACCGCACACGCTGAATTCGTGGAACTGTTTTGGGCAGGAGCCTCGTGTGTGGTCGGTAAAACAAGACTTCCACACTTTTTAAGAACCCCTGAACCGATCTGGGTGAAATTTGGATATGTTTACCTCCCAGATCGGGGCTATCAGGGGATATGTATTTTGTGGGGATACCTTGTGGGGAAAGGGGTGTTCCAACTTTTGGGTAAAATGTGTGTCCTCTGCCTGGAGATAATTGATTTACTCCTTAACTTATCTCAATATCTCCCGGGCAGAGGGAGGGCGTGTATTAAGAAAATACTGTACAGTGATTGGTAATATGTTTGTTTGTTTTGGGAGGTCCTCTTGCATGAGGATCCCCCATAAAAGCCAGCCTGTTTCAATAAATCTTTAGTTCTGTTACACCCTTCATGAAGTCTTGGCTCATGTTTGGGGAAAGAATACTCTATCTACTGGGAAGGATTGTCTGGGAAGCTGTATTCATCTCTACCCCTGCTGGAGCTATAATCACTAATACTCAGCAGCTGGGAAAGGAACAGGGGACCGCAGCACCCTCACCATGGCAGGTCCTAACAATATAATATATATATATATATATATATATATATATATATATATATATATATATATATATATATATATATATATGTGTGTGTATATATATATGAGCTGGCTGCACTCACCTGAACATGCTTAAATAGGGTGCTGCTGGGGGCCAATAAGTAAAGTAAAAATGAAAATCCAGCACACTCCCTTATCTTCTAAACAGCTACTTTTGTGCTGACCGATTTTGCTAGTTTTATTAAAAAAAACCTAATCTAGGCAAAAAATATTAGTTATATTATATGATCATACATTGCATAAGCCTGCCACAACGTCAATGTACCCCATCTTTGGCAGGTCCTACTCTAACAACCAACTGTCTACTAAATGAGCTACTCACCTGGTGGAAATCCTTCCTATCGAGTTCTCTGCAGTACAAGGCAAAATAGGGTCCTGAGATGAGGCACCTGTGACAGGGTGGGGTGCAAAACCAAGGAGCTGGCTAGACTCCTAAATATATATAGATATGAAACAAGGGGCAGGCTGCACCTGAACATGCTTAAATAGGGTGTTGCTCGGGCCAATAAGTAATGTAAAAATGAAAATCCAGCGCACTTCTTTATCTACTAAACAGCTACTTAGAGGACGGAGGGGGACTCCCTGGGCTCCCAGGTAAGTCCCCATACTGCGACCGGGTAAGTAGAAAGGACGGTTAGGGCGTTCTATGCCGCCCTCCGGCGTTTAGAGCCGGTTCCCTAAGGACGGCATAGAATGCCTGCCGTCCTTAAGGGGTTAAGAAGAGTATTTGAGGATCAAATCATTAAAAATGTTAAGATCGCGGGGCGTGGCCAGGCAGCTCGAGGGAATGGTTGTGTGAGCCGTCAGCTGCAACGAGGGTATACAGTCCACAGCGATTAGAAACGCATTACCGACCTTTATCAGCTACCAAATATAACCGCCCGTCCTCTGAAAGCACCATGGCACAAAGAACAGCAAAAAAGGGCAAAATGCGCCCAGCTACGCTGCAGATCGCGGCACTAACCTCCCCGCGGCGGTCTCCACAAAATGGCGCCGGCGGCCCTTCATCACCCACAGCGTGCTCTGACAGGAGTGACAGCACTTCCATTTCGCTGGGAATGACTTTACCAGCGTCCGAAACTACTCTCCACAGAATGCTGCAAGAGCTGCAACAATCTCTTCAGGCAGACTTCTCCAAACTAGCCCGGGATGTAATGGCAGATATCCAAGCAATTGGAGAAAGAACCTCTTTATTGGAAGACAAATCTGAGGAAATAATTGAGGCCCACAACACCCTTGCAGGGGCCTATGATTCCTTGGAGGAAAAAGTCGCCTTCCTCACAGCAAAAATAGCTGATCATGAGGACCGAGACAGGCGCAACAATATCCGCCTGAGAGGGATAACTGAAGATATTGGGCCATCAGTACTGAGGGAATACACTACAACCCTCTTTAAAACCCTATGCCCGGAACTTATGGATCGGGATCTTTGCCTGGACCGCATACACAGACTGCCGAAGCCCAGATTCTTAGCGCCATCTGTACCCAGGGATGTGATCACTCGAGTGCACCATTTTACAGCCAAGGAACAGATTATGCGTGCAGCGCGGATCGCCAACAACATACCAGCGCAATATGCAGGGATCAAGCTATTTGTGGATTTATCAGCTGCTACCCTAATGAGGCGTAAAGAATTTATGCCGATTACCAAGGCACTGAGAAACGCCGAAATCTCCTATAAATGGGGTTACCCCACATGTCTCCTTCTCAAGAAAAACGGTACAGATCACCAGATAAAATCGATACCGGATGGGATGAAACTTTTGAAGGAATGGGGCATTACTATCGAACTCACGGAAGACAATGCCCACACTAAAGATACTCGCAAATCGCCCACAAAAATCTCTAAGGATTGGTCTCACCTGACTAGACACAAATGAGACTGTGACACACTAGTTGCCGGCTGGCGCAGTGAGTTCCTTGCCCTCTTAAATGAGGATTCACGATGACACGTGAGATTGATCGTATGCACTAATTTGGTTATTCAACATATGTTATACTCTGATCAATATGTCAGATATGCTTAATATGTTTCTGTTTTTCTTCTGTATGACGCACCTTTGTTCACTAGGTGACAAAACTGTGACATGATTTTTCATTGTACCTATGACATAATGGATTAATGTGAGCACCAAATGACCAACCAGTGGTAGCTGGAATCATTAATATCCAGACACACTCTAAAGGTACAAGAGGTCAACCATAATATCTACAATTACCCTCCCCCACTCTGGCTCCATTGGGCCGATACTTTCTATTCTGACGCCGGACATTATGTCCTGGTATGTCCTGATGTATATAGTTGCCTTAAGGCTGAATGCTTTTTCCCTATCCCTTCTATAGCCTCCCCCCCCGTCACGGACTACACTTTCACGTATCAATGTAGAACAACTTTTATTGATTATTAGCAGATGCAGATATACACATGCATATTTACTCCTAGCCATAACATTTGTCCCGTGCACATACCCAAGGGCGACATATATGATACGATATGTAGTTTATAATAGGTCAGACTTTGATATTCTAATCTATAGACGACGCTCAGAGGTAACAATCTATATAATACAAGTAGACAAGGATAGTAGACGACACAGGCTACCCGTGTGGGTACTCGACACACTGATCCCACACCAGCATCAACCATAGCTTTAACCATACTGTCCCTTAACGCCAAAGGCTTGCATTCCCCCCACAAGAGGAGACTAGCCCTGGCGGAAGCAGTTAAACTGAGAGCGAGTATCGCCTTCTTTCAAGAAACCCATTTTCTAAAATCTAGTATGCCTAAATTTTGTTCCAAATCATTCCCGATGGGATTCCACACAGGATATATTAAAAAGAAAAGGGGGGTGTCTATATTGATTCACAAAGATGTGGCTTTTTCGACCCATAAAATAGTACGGGATAAAGAAGGTAGGTTCCTCCTCGTACAATGTCTCATAAACAATGCACCATACACACTTCTAAATATATATGGTCCCCACGATAATCAAGTGGATTAGGCAAACAAACAAAATAATTTCGTTAGCTCAATCCCACTTGTTTGGGACACTAATCATGGGAGGGGACACAAATTTTGTCCTAGACAGTGGATTAGATACAACCTCCGAGAATTCTGTCACAAAAGCATCAGCTCAAAAACGCTCTAACATAGCGGCACAACTCAGGTCAGTAATACATACAGCAGGACTGTTGGACATATGGAGGGTCTTGCACCCCTCGGATAAAGACTACACGTTCCACTCCCAAGCACACAACTCATATTCCCGTATCGATCGATTCCTGATTCATACATCCACAACACCGAACATACAAACAGCACACATAGGTATTATAACATGGTCCGACCATGCTCCTATCACTATATCAATACAAGAGAAATGTTCCAATATAGGACGAGGTACATGGCGTCTCAATGAAACGCTCCTGAAAGATCCCCATATACTAACCCAAATCAAAGACGATCTTGATTCCTATTTCGAACTAAACACTACTCAACACTCCTCCATAGATGTAATTTGGCAAGCTCATAAGGCAGTGGTAAGAGGGTTATTTATTAAATATGCCAGTCGCGCAAAAAAGAAAAGGGAAGAGACGTATAATAACCTTATCAAAGACATAGTAACCCTCACACATGCCAACAAGACGAGCCCTACATTGAAACAATATAGTGAACTGAGGAAACTCCAACATAAACTACACGAAATAGACTTAGACAAAACCAATTATATACTACAGTGATGTAAATACAAATTTTTTGCCCATGGGAACAAATCTGGTTCCGTATTGGCATCCAAGCTAAAGGCACGCACGGCCAACTCTCGAGTAGCCTGGCTACTATCCTCAAATAATTGCAAAGTGACTAATCCCCAAAATATTGTGGAAGAATTTGCACAATATTATAAAACACTATATAATCTTCGAGACGATGCTAACACACATACCCCATCTGTGACCCAAATACAAGAATTCTTATCCTCGGTTCACATCCCTACGTTAACGCAGACAGAAATCGATCTTCTTATACAACCGATCACCGAGACAGAACTGTTAAAAGTGATCAGCCAATTGCCAGCACATAAATCGCCAGGCCCAGACGGCCTGCCTAACATTTATTACCAAACTTTCTCCAGGAATCTCATCCCCTCTCTCACAATGCTCCTGAACCATTGTTTTCTCACAGGCAATATGCCACCCGAGATGTTACAAGCCCATGTATCCACGTTGCCAAAACCGGGCAAATCACCCACACTATGTCAAAACTTTAGACCCATATCGCTTCTAAATTGTGACACGAAAATCTATGCTAAAATCCTAGCTGAAAGAATGAAACACATATTAACACGTATCGTACACAACGACCAAACGGGATTTGTCAAAAATAGGCAAGGTTCGGACAAAAAAATCCTGAATGTTCTCTCCCATATGGAATCAAAGAACATGGAGGGCCTTCTCTTAGCGCTGGACGCGGAGAAGGCCTTCGACAGACTAAACTGGTGCTACATGACACAAGTCCTAGAAAAATTTGGGTTCCCTACTGCTTTTATACAAGGAGTCTTAACTTTATACGCCAACCCCACAGCTAGAGTGTCAAATGCGGGTTTCTTGTCAACGCCCTTCCCGATAACGAATGGCACACGCCAAGGATGCCCCTTATCGCCCCTACTGTTTGTATTATCATTGGAGCCTTTAGCATACAAAATACGAAACGGCAAAGAAATTACAGGGATACATGTATCTAACAAGGAATACAAACTATCCATGTTCGCAGACAATGTTCTGATCTCCTTGTCCAACCCGACACAATCGCTCCCCCACCTCATGCGCATTCTAGACGAATACAGTGCAATCTCGTACTATAGACTGAATCGGACTAAGACACAGGCACTGCCATTACGACTTACATCGCACACGGTGCAAGCACTAAAAGAAAGATTTTCCTTTGACTGGAGGCACACACACATTACATACCTAGGTATTAAAATAGCATCCACCCTTAGGAGCATAATCACACATAACCTAGCTCCCCTACCGCTAATGTGTAAGCAACTACTTCATAAGTGGAAAGGAGTTATGCTTTCATGGTTGGGGAGAATCAACGCGGTTAAAATGGTGGTACTCCCGAAACTGTTATATGTGGTTCGGATGTTGCCGATCCCACTGTCACCTACTCTAAACAAAACATATACAACACATAATCACAATGTATATATGGGAGCAGAAAAAACCAAGGTTGCCACTGTCCCTGTTACAGACCCCAGTAAAAGAAGGAGGACTTGGAGTCCCCAATATTCTCCACTACCAGAGGGCGGCTATACTGGAGACAGCAGTTAAACTCCATGCCCCCAAACTTATGATACAATGGGTAGACTTAGAAAATGAGTATAACCCGAAGGGCTCAGTAACAGATCATATGTGGACACCCAAACGTCTCAGAGACAATGCACGCTCCCTATTACCACTATCGAAATTTTCAGTCCAAGCATGGGATTACCTGCACCGGAATAGCAAGACCGAACACAAATTTTTACCTTGGGCTCCACTAACATCGCTCAACACAATTTCACCCTGGCTATCGCTAAATAAATGGAGAGATTTGGGAATCCTGACTGACCTATGCAGACAAGACGACATCATACCATTCCCGGAATTGCAATCCACCCACAAACTACCCCACTCTTATATATTCCCCTATCTACAATTAAAAAGCATAATAGAAGATAAGGTAACAAAGAATGTAGAAGGGGCGCAAACCCCCAGTAAAAACCTACTCATATTGTACGATAGATGCCACAAAACCCCAGTAAAAAACAAAACTCTATCTATAGGCTATTCAGCATTATATGAACAACTCCCTGCCCCGGACTTTAAATTCAAGTCCCAATGGGAAAAAGAACTTCACTTAAATTTTACTGATGACCAATGGTTAAAATCATTACTGGCGTTAAAAGGAATAACTTCTTTCTACTCCCATATAGAAGCCCATAAGAAGTTACTATTTAGGTGGTATCTGACACCAGATAGACTTAATAGAATTTACCCGGGCTCCTCGGATCAGTGTTGGAGATGCGCCCAGGACAAAGGCACTATGTCCCACATTTGGTGGGATTGTACTCTTATTGTCCGCCTTTGGGAAGAGGTTAAAGAAATATGGAGCAAGATTCATTCTCATACACTAAAACTAACGCCGAAGGTATGCCTCTTTCTCCTAATGCCTGAAGATATCTCCCAGCCTGATAAACAACTGCTCGCAATAATGATAATGGCTGCACGTAACCTCATTGGCACTCACTGGAAACAAAAAACATGCCCACCCTTACCATTGTTGCATCAAAGTATTCGAACGTATTTAAAATATGAACTAATGTCAGCACACACAACCAAACAAATAAAGAATGCTCATTATAGCTGGCGGCAATGGACCACCATAAATACAGAGTTAACAGGCGATGGAGATGGGGCCTACCTTTAGGTGAGCTACACTGTAGAAATCTCCACATGGTACACCACGATATGCTACTCCTAGGTTGCTAATATAATCTGTGGCACATCTTGTGCAATGTACAATAACTGTAATGTGTATTCTGTGAAATGTGCAATTGTAAAAAATCTTACAGATCCGTGATCCACCCTTTTTGTTCCCTTGTTCCCTTTTTCCTTTCTGTATCCCTTACCCCTCACTTACCTATTGGAAAAAAAAAAGAAAATCTTTCAATAAAAGTCAAATTTGAAAAAAAAAATGTTAAGATCGCATTGAACTCATGCAGCATGAGTTCAGATTCCCATAGGAAAGTATTTAGCATTTGCTCTGGCCGCACATGCGCATTTGGTTCCAGTCGGGAGCTAATGTCGGCAGGGGGAGTAGAGGTAACCAGTGTCGAGGGAGCCCGGCGCTGGTTTAAGGTAAGTGTTTGAAGGGGTTTTAACCCCTTCAGCCCAGCGGAGAGGGAAGGGTGGGGCATGAGGAAGGGAGGACCTAATGCAAACTGCATTTTTTACTCAGTAAGTTGCCTAATAATGTATTTATTACATATCTTCCAGGTTTTTCGAACAGACTTGATAACAGCCATGAAAATTCCAGATTCATATCAGTTTGGCCCTGATGATTTCTACATTCTTGATGACCCTTGGAGGCAAGAATGGGAAAAAGGAGTGCAGGTTCCAGCAAATTTAGAAGCAATACCAAATCCGGAAGTTAGGTAAGAAGTTTTTAATGTGTTTATTTAATTGTGTAAATTGGCCAGCTTTTGACTGCCACATTTGTTACTAAGTGTGTGCACATAGCATTGTAATTAAGGTTGAAAAAGCACCAGTGACCATCAAGATAAAAAGATTGGACAATCATATAAGCAACTGCACACCATAGGTGTTTCTGGCTGCCAATGTCAATTTTGTACATATTTTAAATTTGCCATCAGCATGCACTGCACACTGGCAACAGACGTAATATAAATCTTATGTGTCCACCCCCTACATCCCAGCAGCCTTTCCACCTCCCGATCCCATCCGTTCATCTTTTTAGTTCCCTCCCTCTCTCCTACCTCCCTTTCACCTTTTCACCTTCTCTTGCAAGATCAGAGCGCAAGCATGTGCTCGTAGCCAGCTAAATGGTCCAATCAAAGGCTTCTGTATGAAAAAGCCTTTGATTTGATGAGCATCAGCTGCTGTGTGCAAATCAAATAGTGAAAAAGGAGGGCAGGGTTGAGGTTTAAGATGTGGATTGGTGCTATGTCTATGTCACTATGATTTTTCTTGACAAAGTGGTATAGTTTGACAAATGTTTGTTGGCTGTTCACTTGGGTAATTAGGGAAGATGTACAACCGTACTGTTTTCTTATGTTTTTTTTTCCATTTTCTTGTTTCTATGGTTTTATGCAAATGTGATTCTGTGCTGTAACCTACATTGTTGAGCACTAACCTTGACAAGCTTTAAATGACCTATAGGCATGTACGTGAGGGATTGTCATTTTGGGAACATTTACAGAAAAGTAATAAAAAAGGAAAAAATGAAAGAAAAAATATCACTATGATAAATTAATAAATATATGTTAAAACTTAAAGTAAACCTATCATGATTAATTTTAAGTATGTGGCACCCGGGGCGAGTGTCCCCCCCTCCCCCCCCCCGCCCCCCCCACACACTTACTAAATTTTTAAAATGTGTTCTTTTTTTTACATTTTTTTAAAATGTATTGCACAAATTTGTAAACTTTTTAAAACCCCTGCCCTCTTCTACAAAATCCCTGCACTCCCTCACACACAGTTACAGGCAGACAGTCACACGCACACAGTCACATGCAGACAGTCACACATATAGTCACAGGTAGTCATACACACAGTCACAGGTAGAGAGTTACACACACACACACACACAGTCAGTTACAAGCAGTAACACACAGTCACGCACACTGTTACAGGCAGACAGTCACATATACAGTCACACACACGGTCACAGGCAGACAGTCATACACATAGTTACAGCCATACACACACAGTTACAGGCAGCATCACACAGGCAGATAGTCACACACACACACACACAGTTACAGACAGACAGTCACATACGGTTATAGGCAGACAGTTACACACACAGTCAGTTACAGGCAGTCACGCACACAGTTACATGCAGACAGTCACACAAACATACAGTCAAAGGCAGACAGTCACACACAGTTACATGCAGCATCACACAGTCACAGGCAGATAGTCACACGCACACAGTTACAGACAGACAGTCACATACGGTTATAGGCAGACAGTTACACACAGTCAGTTACAGGCAGTCACGCACACAGTTACATGCAGACAGTCACACACAGTCAAAGGCAGACAGTCATATACACACAGTTACAGGCAGCATCACACAGTCATAGGCATGCAGTCACACACACACACACACACACACACAGTTACAGGCAGACAGTCACACACAGTTACAGGAAGACAGTTATACACACACACACACTTATAGGCAGACAGTTACACACATACACACACACACATACACACACACACTTACAGGCAGACAGTTACACACACACACAGTTACAGGCAGACAGTTACACACACACACACAGTTACAGGCAGACAGTTACACACATACACACAGTTACAGGCAGACAGTTACACACACACACAGAGTTACAGGCAGACAGTCACACACACACACACACACACAGAGTTACAGGCAGATAGTTACACTCACACACACAGTTACATGCAGACAGTTACACACAGACACACACACACACACACACACACAAGGTTACAGGCAGACAGTTACACACACACACACACACACACACACACACACAATTACAGGCAGATAGTTACACTCACACACACAGTTACAGGCAGACAGTTACACACAGACACACACACACACACACACACAAGGTTACAGGTAGACAGTTACACACACACACACACACACACACACAGTTACAGGCAGACAGTTACACACACACACACACTTACAGGCAGACAGTTACACACACACATACACTCTTATTCACAGATAGTGTGGGCTGGAGGAGTGGATTCCCTTAAGTCCTTCCCTGGCTGGAGCCTGTTAGGTGGAGGAGCAGGGATTCCATCTTGCTGCACCTCCATGTGCAGCAGTAACAGTAGCCGCGCTCTCGGATTGGCTCCACCCCAAATAACAATAGCTCCGCCCCCTGCTTTTTTCCGTGCGGCTGATAAGTGCTGATAAGCGAAATAAAGTTGGAAAAACCCCTTCGAAACGAGGAACTAGACGCCCCAGAAAGACCAGAGCCATCATGGGGCGAAACTCTAAGAAGCAGAAAGCGGATAAACCCAAACACGGGATGAATATAGGAGAGCTCTTCAAACAGGCGCATGGCGCGAGTGGGCCCAAAATGCCCACGGATCTGGATGAATACTCCGACTCCTCGGAAGAGATGTCGCACTTCATCGGAGCGGCAGAAATGCTAACACAGAGACCCATTCACACAGGCAACCAGAGCTTACACTGCCAACCTGTCACTAAAGAGACTCTGCAAGAGCTCCTGGCGGGTCTTCAAAAAACCCTCCAGGCAGATGTGGCCGCACTGAGGCAGGACCTCACGGGCCTGGTGGGCCGACTAGGATCTATCGAGGCCTCCACAAAGGACCAAGATCAGAGAATATCCTCCCTTTGAAGTCATTGAAGGCTGATTTGAAATTGTATTTTTAAGGCACGTATCGTATTGTAATGCCGGCCAATTTCTACTCAGCACCTGTAGTGCCTGGTTCCAGTTCTTATCATATGTACCTATGAATCTCGTAATGCCTGGAGTTGTTGAGGTATTTCTGGGGGGTCTGTGTAGGCTCTCCAATCTATCCACAGCCTTGGTTCTTTGATAGGCTTTCTTTAGAATTCTGTTAGGGTAGCCTAGATTTTTAAATCTAATTTTTAGTTCCTTAGCTTCCTTCTCATAGTCTTCCTGGTTTGAACAATTCCTTTTCGCTCTTAAGTATTGGCCATATGGTATGTTGGCCTTGACATGATGTGGGTGGAAACTTTGCCAGTCAAGCAAACTATTAGTTGCCGTGGGTTTCCTAAATGATGATGTAGTAATTTGCCCATCATCTAGAATGTTAATCATCAAATCCAGGAAGACCAATTGTCTTTCATGTATAACATGAGTCAATTGGAGATTGATTTGGTTGTCATTCAAGGTATCTACCATCTCCTTAAACAATGAGAAAGAGCCCAGCCAGAAAATTAACACATCATCTATATAGCGATACCATTTGAAAAGAGATGAAGTGTAAATTCCATTGGAGTTAGTGAATACCATAGTCTCTTCCCACCACCCCAGATAGAGGTTGGCATAACTGGGTGCACACGATGACCCCATGGCAGTGCCCCTCAATTGTAGAAAATATTTGCCATTAAATGTGAAGTAGTTGTGTGTTAACACAAATTTTAACAACGACAAAATGAACCGTTGCTCCTGTTCATTGAAAAACTCTTCGAGAAAGTAAGCAACCCCTGCTAGACCTTTTTCGTGTGGGATGTTGTTATACAGTGCCACCACGTCCAAGCTTGCCAAGGACGTATAAGGTGGCACTGTAAGGTTTTCTAAGGCCAACAACGTCTGTTTTGTATCTCGTATATGGGACTTAAGGCCCTGTACTAAAGGTTGTAACAACTTATCCAGAAATTGGCTTGCTCTCTCAGTTAAGCTGTGATTACCTGAAACAATAGGTCTCCCCGGAGGGTTACACAAATCCTTGTGCACCTTGGGAAGACAGTAGAATGTAGCTATAGTAATATTGGACTGAGACACAATGTATCTATATTAATTTTGTGTAATTACTTTGTCTGTTAACGCTCCTTGTACCAATGACTGCAAATCCCTAAGAAACCCTTTAGTGGGGTCTTCTTCTAGAGTTTGATAGGCCATTTCGTCTGATAAGTGTTTCATACACATATCTATGTATTGATTTCTCTGCATAAGGACTATGTTTCCTCCTTTGTCTGAGGATTTAATCACAACCTCTGTTTCAGATTGCAATTCTTGTAAGGCTTGTCTTTCCTCAAACTTTAGATTAGGGGTTTGAGACTGTTGAGAAGTTTGACACTCTAGTTCATTAGTACCGAGCTGAACAAACAAATCTATACAGAGGAAATCTTTTAAATTTGGAGTAAACCAGCATAGAGGTTTACAATCCGTAAGTGAATCTGGCATTTCCTGTTCCGAATACAAGTCTGTAAGGAGTTTGTATATTGCATTGTCCTCTGAGACCTAATTACCTCAGATTTTTTAGGTTTCTATTTTCGTGAAAAGCGTGAAGGGCCAGTTTACGACCACAAAGATCAAGAGAGAGGGCGGTTAAATCCGTACCCGGTTCCCTTGGAAGAGCCGATTTTCGGCGAAACGCGCGTCGGGACTAGCATAGGGGAGGGTGAAGGAGACAGACAGGGATTATGCTGCAAATGCGATTTGTAGATACATATACAGCCACCCTCTTCTAGATTGTTTCACTCTATTTGATTTTAGTTTCGATAGAAGTATAGGCTTTTAGGTAGTGATCTCTATCTTACGTCAGACTATTTCTGTTCAATATAGAGGAGTTGGGGATTTTTTCCGTCAATATGGTGATATTGGGTTATAGCAATGGGGTGGTAACGCTGGGCTTCTTTGCACAGACCTTAATTTAACTCCTCAATTTCCCTTACAACCTGTGCCACTACTCGATTTATATGGCATTCTTTTTACGAAGATCTTTACCATTTTTCCTTTCTCCTCTAATTTTCTATTTCTGTCCATACAGTTATTATATATATATTCCATCCCTTGATTCTGAGAGAGGTTACCTATGTCTACGCGTACGCTCTGATATGAGGTGCGTACGGAAAGGGTTGGTGGGGGACACAGTCTAGCTCTAATGAGTTGGCTGTCTGCTTTGTTCTGGAGTCTGGCAAGAGGGGGGGATGGAGATGGTGTGTGCGACATATTTAGTGGGAACAATACTACCTTGGTATACCAACTAGATAGCATTCCCATGACCTTGGAATATTCAACCAAAAATATAACAAAAACAAAAAGAACAAAAAGAAAAAGAACACAAAGTAAAGTGATAAAAAACAGCGAGTTGTAGGTTAGTTTGGATCTGGCTGGTAAGATCGTATCATGGTAATAGAGTTACTAGAATTGCTGCTGTCTTTAGGTTTACCTCCCCCGAGAGTTGAGGGGTATAGAACCTCCCATGGTTCCCATATCTTAGTAGTTGTACAGTTAGCTTTCAGTGAGAGGATCGCCATACGTTCATACGCATAGTGAAGATTTATTTTGTCTACTAGCGCCTTTTTTGTGGGGCAGGTGCTGGATTTCTAGTTAAGCGCTATAAGTGCTCTAGCTGCAAGAGCTATGTGTGATACTAAGGCTCTCTCATGAAATGACACCCTGGGGGAAAACTCCAGCCATAGGTATATTTCTGGTTCTGTAGGTAGTTCGAGCTGAAGTGCCGCCACCAGCTCCGCTACTACTGTCCATAATTGTTTAAGTGCTCGACAATCCCACCATATATGGGACATGGTGCCCTTCTCTAGGCCACATCGCCAGCATATCGCCGACGCACCCCCATACATCCGGCTCAGTCTATCAGGGGTAAGGTACCAGCGGTAAATAAGCTTGCGGTGAGCCTCTATCAGTGAGTAACACCTGGTAACTCCCCTTAGTGCGTTTAGTCGTTTTATCCACCTTTCCTGTGAAACTACTTTACCAGTCTCTTTTTCCCATTGCGACTCTAGTGTCATGGGGTTTCTGGATCCCGGAGCAGTGATGGCTCTATAGCAGCCAGAGAGGAGTTTGGGCTTCAACGGTGATGTCCAGCATGAAGCTAGAAGTAGCCGTGTGTCACTGTCAATGGGGTTGGAGTCTTTTATTTCATAATCTACGTGGTCTAGTATTACACCTTTAAGTTGCAGATATGCGAATGTAAATTTCGATGGCAATTGAAATGTTTCCTGTAAGGTCACGAATGGGAGAAGCTCTCCACCTAAAATCAGCTGCGATAGTTTTGTAATACCCCTGTTTTCCCATTGTCGAATTGAGAGCCATGGAGATATGACTTTTAGGGCTGCCAAAGGTGCCATTCTGTGAAATTTAGAGTGTGAGTGTCTCGTGTGAAAGGTAGACCATGCATCCAGCGATGCTCTTGTGGTCGGGTATAAGCGAGAGTGTGGGTGTCTCAGAGGGGGGGGTGTCCACATATGTGCTAACAAAGAGTCTCCAGGCATTTGCTTTCGTTCCATGCTTAGTAGTCCGTGTGGTGCGTGGAGGTTGATTGCTTGGGCTAATAAAGCCGCTCTGCTATAGTCCCATACCTGAGGTACCCCCATTCCCCCCTCCCGGAATGATCTCTGTAACACTTCTTTTGCTACTCGGGCCCTGCTTCTGAACCAAATAAAATCCATAAACAGTTTTTGTACCTTCGTACAGTAGCTTTTTGGAATCTGTATGGGGAACATCCTGAAAATGTACAGTAGCTTTGGCAGAGACATCATTTTAAGTGCATTTATGCGGCCCAGCCACGAGATTCGGACATCTCTCCACCCCCCCAGCTCTTGTCGTAGGGTTGCCAACATTGGGATATGGTTGTATTGCATCAAAGTCGTTATTGATTTAGTTATTTTCACTCCTAGGTAGGTTACATAATCATCTCTCCAGTCAAATTGGAAGAAATTAGCGAGGGTCTCCTGTTTATTTTTTGGTATATTGATAGGTAGCGCCTTTGTTTTGGGCGCATTAAGTTTGTAGTAGGACACTTGTCCAAAGCTGTCCAAAGCTGGAAGTGATCTTTCTGGACAAGAAAGTGTGAGGATGATGTCATCCGCGAAGAGCAAAAGTTTGTGTGCTTGGTCCCCGATTAAGACGCCTGTAATGTTTTGGGATTCCCTAATGATTTGAGCCAGAGGCTCCAGACATAAAATAAACAGAAGGGGGGACAGGGGACACCCTTGTCTAGTCCCATTGGTGATGGCAAAGGGGGGGAGATGAAGCCCGCATTGGAAACACTCGCTGTGGGGCTTGTATATAATGCCATTATGGCAGTGATAAGCGGAGGAGGGAGTCCGAACCTCCCCATCACCTCCTTCATGAATAGCATGTTAAGTCTATCAAAGGCCTTCTCTGCATCCAGCGCTAAGAGAAGGCTCTCACTCGATGTCTCCCCAATGTGATGTATCACATTCAGGATATGTCTGGAGTTGTCCGACCCCTATCTCCCTTTGATGAAGCCTGATTGGTTGTAGTATGAGTTTAGGCAAAATTGAGCTAATTCTACTTGCTATGATTTTGGCATATAGTTTTGTATCTATGTTGAGGAGTGAAATTAGCCTGAAATTCGGACATGCAGTCGTATTTTTGCCCGGCTTTGGTAGAGTGACTATATGGGCTAGGAGCATTTCCCTAGGAAGTGTGCCGTTTCGGAAACTGTCATTTAGCAGGGCCAGTAGAGGAGGACCTATTTGGTTAAGGAATGTCTTGTAATAGGTGGCCGGAAGGCCATCTGGTCCTGGGCTCTTTGCCGTGGGTAGGGCTCTTATGTGGGTTTGTAGTTCCTCGAGCGTAATAGGCATGAGGAGTGTCTGCGTGTCTGTTTCTTGTAGTCTGGGCAGGTGGGCCTTGTCTAGGAACATATTTATCTTAGCTTGGATTGGAACATGGGTCGAGGGGTCATCTCCTAGATTATACAGTGAGCTGTAATATTTGGTGAATTCTTGTACGATCGCGTCTGGGTTTAATATTTTGTCTTCAATATCAATTCCTCCCTGATATCTGCGAGCGTGCGTGGGTTGGTGAGTAGATGCTAGTTCATGCGCCAGGAGCCTCTACCTTTGTTGGGGAATTGTTCGCCCAATTGGAGCGTTACCGGCGCATGATCAGACCATGAAATCAAGCCCACCTCCGTCTCCTTTACTCTCAATATCATCGAGTTGTGTATAAGAAATTGGTCGATACGAGAGTAGGAGTTGTGTGCAAGTGAGTGAAATGAGTAGTCCCGTCCCATCGGATGTGTTACCCTCCATGGGTCTATATATCCATGAGTTAAGAGGGCTTGATTCAGTTTTCTCGTTGTGGGACCTCTATGTGTCGCCGTGGTCTGAGCTGCTGTCCCTGAGGACATGACGTCTAAGTGGTCATCTAAAATAAAGTTGGTGTCCCTTCCTATGATCACTTCCCCCAGCTTCCATTTATCTATTTTTTGGAAAATTGCTCGCGGATGCAGTCCATCGGTAGGTGTTCAATGAAGCGTGTTAGCTGTTGCTACCTATGTGGAATCAGGCTAAGTTGCCGTTTTTGCAGTGGAGCTCAGATGCTATGCGTCCGTTTGCATTCCGGTCGTGGCCACGCCCCCCTTAAAAACATTTTTTAATTTTACTCCACCTCTGGGAGTACTGGCATGGAGTCTCTATGTGCCATTGGTCCAGTGGAGCTGCTGGGCTGAGCGTGTTGTCCCTGGGGTCCAGTGGGGATGCTGGGTTGAGCGTGTGGTTCCTGGGGTCCAGTGGGGCTGCTGAGCAGCTGGCATGCGGGCGGCGAGGGAGCGAGGGAGCAGTGATCTCAATGCTCAGCTCCCTCGTGCGCCTTTTAGTGATGCCAGTGTGACATTATATTCCGGCTCCAGCATCACTGCTGCGCGCGTGAGGGAGCTGAGCAGGGAGATCACTGCCCACTGCTCCCTTTTTATTTTTATTTTTATTTATTTATTTTAAAAAATGTTGGCGGAACCCCAATTGTGTTCTCGTGGAAACCTAGGGTTTTGCGGAAGCATAGAAACATAGAATGTGACGGCAGATATGCCTATTGGGAAATGCTGCTCTAAGACAATCAGTAGCTTCACATTCATTAAAAAATTAAGTTCAAGACCACTGCACTTAGACATTGATTGAGATGAAATTGTCTGGGTAATTTTGGTGGTCTTTTTGAAGGGTGATAAATCACCAGCCGTTTCTTTGCAAAGCACCAATGATTCTTAATGTTTCAGTTTTGTACTGTGTAATTCAATATTATTCAGTAGACTTTAGTTTTTAGTCAAGCATAAAACAATCATCTCTGTTTTCTTGTTCACTGTTTCATTATTAATCTGACTTTTTTTTTTTACAAAGTTGTATTGAGACTTTTTTGAGAATAAAATTCAAGAACATCTTCATTGGGTCATGATTTGAAATAACACGATTGTACTACTCGCACACAGTCTTATACAGCTGAATTTAATCATGCCCAAACTCTATTTGATATTTACAAGTAGTAAAAAAGACATAAACAATACTGACTGTATTGGTTCCCTTGGAGGCTGTACTGTAAACAGGGATAACCTTGAATTAATGATACCCTGTGGCCTGGTAGAAAGTTATTGGTAATGAGAATGTTTACTACTCTACTTTGGTTCATTAGAAATTTATTAGTGCTTTGAACATCATTGAAAGCGTCATCACAGACACAAATAAAGGTCCCTCTTTTTTCCTTGAGAATAAAATCAAATAGAAGGATATGTTTAACAACATCTTCATAAGCTCAAAGAGTAACATTGAAATAAGGAAATATTGCCCGTTTGTTTTATGATTTATAAATCCATCTTATTGATTTTGAACAAAAATGTTTTCCATATGATCTTATCTGCTAATTGGAACCCTGTGCCCCCTTCATTCTTACTGGTCTGTTTCAGACAGGCTTTATCATTAAGCAACCACAACGCTGACCAAACCACAAATCCCTAACCATATAATTGCTGGGATGCTAGAAAGAGGAAGTGATGTTTAACTCCTGTCTAATAATATATTAGTCATAATCATAATAACAAGTTTACTCGTTTATACATAATCTAATGCTTTATTTGGAAATTATACGGCTTTAGAAATGCAGAACTTTGACTTTCAACGTGTTGGCTAGGTTTTGTTTTTTTTAATTCTTTATTTTTGGAGTGCATGAAAATATAACAAGAGGGCTCGTCATGCCCCAACAACATTGACAAGTATATAACCAGGCATATGTTAACAGTTGGTCAGAATGTGGAAAGATCAGCACAATTTTTTCATAACGACATAAACAGAGTTAGTGTTCCTGTCTCATCGATCAATGCTTAACATGCTTGTTGGCAGGAACCTTTCTAGACATGCTGGTTGAAATATTGTGATCTAATAGAGAGTGAGTGTTTATTACAGAAAAGGTAGGTTAGTTAGTGTGAGATGCCTCTCTACGTATAATATCTATTGAAAAATACTAAAATAGTAGCTCAAATCATGTAGCTTGTGTCTGCTGAGCAAAGGACAGTAACTTGTAACATGAGAGATTCCTAAGCAAATTCGCCACTTCGTCGTGACAGAGCATATTAATCAAGCTAGGTATACCAGAACAGTGTATGTCGAAACACAAGATATCACGCTGGGTGTTCTCGGGTGTGTGGCAAGGCTGGTACAGGCTGTACAGTAAGTATCACAGGCTAGGTTTGTGTGGGTGCGTGCTCATTGTGTATATATATCACGGCAATGTGGTAGGCCCAAGAAGCCACGGTCTCCTCTCCACCTCTCAACCTATGGTGGTATGTAACACGGGACAGGCCCAGTGTCCCCAGTGCTGCCATGGCTGTGGGTGCGTGAGTGTGTGTGAGTCCCGCTGAGCTGGTATATGTCTATGTCAGCTGTATGCCTTGTGTATGCGTGTTCAAAGTGACTTGTAATCTCTGGCGACAGACAATTCTAGTTGGCTAGCTGCCAATTCAGTGCCCATCCTTAAAGAAAATACATATTTATACTATTTAACTAGTGGGCATGGGTAATACTCAAGTCTCCAAGATCTAGGTGTCAAAGTTCTCCCGGAGCGCAATCATGCGCAGGGGTGGAGTATGGGCAGGTATGCCGCTTTGAATTGCAAAGTTCTGGTTCAGCCTATCCCCGGCTCGGTTTCAGGCTTAGGGGGTGGTGCGTGGACAGGGGGCAGATTTTAAGCAATTCCTCCCCATAGCCCCGGGCCGTCGCGAAGGCCTGCACTTCTTGGCTTCGTACCTGGTCACTCACGTGGGAGGCCGAGGTCTTCCCCTGCAGGGGCCTGCTTTGGATCCCGGTGGGTGATCGCTGCAGCGTCGGCTCTTCAACAGTGGTGGCCGGTGCTCTGGTAGTGCGTCCCCGGTGGCCGTCTCCCCCCCCCCACCCCCCACCCCCGTTGGCTAGTTTTAAAACTGAAACCAACCTTTTTTATATTAGTATAGGATTTATAATATTTTACAGTTTTCATTTCTTAAAACACGGCAATTCTATATTATAAAAATATAAGCAAAATACAGAAAATCAATGTACCAATAGGTAGACTAAAACAAGGATGGGAGATATATATCTGGTAAGAATATTTTGAAACTTCATAAAACCATACAATTTATAATTAAATCATAATTTAATATGATTAAAGTTTATATATAGCGCACTCATTCATTCACTAAGCAGCTGTTTCACACAGAATGGAATTGCTTTATTTTAAAATAGGCAAAATAATGGGTTAAGTTACAATATGGTGTGCACAGGATACTGTAACTAAACCCTCATTATATTTGTCTAGGTTAAGTGTTCTTAAATTAAACTATTACATTCTGAGCCTTGAAACTACTGTTACTGAATGAATGAGTGAGTGCTCTGGATCGTGTATGTTGTATGAATTGCAGCCCCCTTATAAGTATGCATGTTCTGATGTGCAACCCTCTTGGTTTCATATATATCATTTAACAAATTATATGTACTTTCTACATTAAGTCTATGAAATAGAAAGTGCATCAGAAGTGCTGTAGTGTGATTACTGCTTTGTTCAGTAGCACTCTAGGCCCCTTGTGGTCAGCAATAGTAGTGCTGTATGTCCTGGCCCCTGTCCATGGTACTGACTAGGGTGACTGGACGTGAAATGGACAACTCCTCTCTTTAGACCTTTTGCCACACCTTAACTTAATCATCACATCTGGAAGCACCAGAACAGTTATGTATTTTTTATTTTTATTTTATTAAGATGACACAGTAGAGACAGATGCACTTATTAATTATTCAACACTATTTTTTTTAAATATATATATATATATATATATACATATATATATATATATATATATATATATATATATATATATATATATATATATATATATATTGATATGACTGTTAAGATTTAAAGTGTATTTTCCTCTCCCATGTCATGAAAGGATTAATGAGGGAGTGCAGTAACTATTTCCAGTGAGCAGCAAGTTGGAACTTTGACTTCTATGATGCATACCAACAGCATGTATACATTTGTATATGGGGTAGCACTCTTCTTGTGCAGCCTTCTCTGTGTGGACTGAAAGAAAATCAGCAGATTATGGTTGTTCACAACATGAATGTCCGTATAGCATTTTCACACCTCAGTCTACATTCAAACACAGCATCCACACGCCACCGCAAACTATATTCACTCCCTGTACACATTCGTGCCCTTTTCTATACATTTATGCGCAACATTCCTGCACTAACTTGATATAGTTATACACTGTTCATGTGATTCACACACCACACAACAGGCATACATTTATTCACTGCAAAACACACAAATGCATGGAAACTAGGCACAACACACATTAACCCCTTAAGGACACATGACATGTGTGACATGTCATGATTCCCTTTTATTCTAGAAGTTTGGTCCTTAAGGGGTTAAACACAGCATGCATTACCGAATGCTACATTCACACACCATAAACACTCAGAAAAATGAATACACACAATTAGTGAGACAGGAATATTTTCTTGACAGTAAATCAGGGTTATTCACTAAAGTGAGAATTCAAAGTGAATTTCAATTTAAGGTGACAGTATGCAAATAGAAAGCACAGTTGACTTAGATAATTTTTCCAGTAATGCTATTTTGACCTTAAATATGAAATTAACTTTGAATTGACTCTTTAGTAAATAACCCTGTCAAAAAAATGTTTTTCCAATATTCTTCAGCAATTTTTCTAGGAGAGGGTGGGAGACACCTGAGATGTATATACATTCGTGGACAGGTTGAGAAGTTGGGCAACATGTCATCTTTCCACTGTGTCAAGGTACCAGACCTGTCTTCTGCAAACAGTGTTTTTTACTGTGAAGTTGATGTGTGTTCTAAATTAACAGCAGCTAGGGAGCACTTGCTAGGCCAACAAGCCATAAATGTATGATGGTTTTCCGATCACGTATCCAGTTCAATATAAAGCTTGACTATCTCAAGTCATAACTATGAAAAGTATCTTAACATTTATAAGCCATGTCCTAGATTTAAAATAAAAATTACTATCTATTAGCATTTTATCATTTGAGGACATTTAATATGGCTCCATGTAAAAACCTCTTTTAAGAAACCTTTCAGTGCTTTAGATGAACCAAATTAAGCTTTAGTATGTATTGGATGAGTGATAGATACTACATCTAAATTCATTGTGAACTGCATTCAAACACATTCTGTGAGGCTGTGCAGAGCTGTCTTTCAGAATCTTGTCATCCTACTGCAGATAAACATTGGAGTATTTGCCAGCTGCAGCGGAGTATCAGTGCTCTGGGATTTGCTTTGCACACTGTGTCAGCAGATGTCTTGTTGCCTCGTCCTTTATTAAAACAAAATATTAAAACACAATTCTATCTTTTAGTAAAGCTATGTAAATGACAGAATATATGTTTTTCAGATTTTACAGGCTCAACAAATATTTTATGGTGAGATAGTTTATTCCATATGCCTAGTTGTTAGTATCTTGGCATCAAGGGAAAAAAATTGTGTTCTATTTTATGTTTTTTTATTTTATTTTTTACTTATTTACGTATTTGGGAAGCAAAGTAGCAAACATACGTTAGTAAATCTTTGCTTTTCATAAATTCAATAACAAAATAGAAACATTTCATTTAAGCTCATAAAATAATACTTGTCAATATATAGTTTTTCCTTAATCCTGGCCATTAAGGTATTAAGGATAAGGTCTAGATTAAAAAAAAAAATATATATATATATATATATAGCATAAGGCTATCCTAACTATAAGATAAGGCCAGGGACTAATGAAAGTATTTAGAAAACTGGGCAGACTAGATGGGCCGAATGGTTCTTATCTGCCGTCACATTCTATGTTTCTATGTTTCTAAATAGGTCCATATTGTTTTATGTAATTGAACAAGGCAATTAGAGTAAAAATATATACATATTTATTGGTTTTCAAGCATTCTAATTCTCTAAAATCCTACCTCTTCTGCAAGTTACTAGAACTAAGCTCCCCTTTGTTCAGCACTAATTTCCTTGTTCACGCTGGCCATTTTCCAAATAAGCTATCATGGAAAAGCATTGTGGACATAGTGAGTGAGTGAGTGTTCCAACATGAGCGCACTCGTAGGATTTACAATTCAAATTTATGCTTTTATTGATGCAAGTTCATGGAAACAATAGTTAACGTTTCAGTCCTTACTGGACTTTTTTCAAGACTTTAAAAAGCCTTTAAAAAAGTCAATGCAGGACTGAAACATTAGCTGTGGTTGTCATGAGTGTGCATCAATAAAAGCATAATTTTGAACTGTAAATCCCAAATCCCAGGAGAGTGCGCATCTTGGAACTTTTATAACTGTGGCTGAAATTTTTCACAGAGGTTCTGACAAGACTGGGGAGCGGGAGTGCAAAACATATAACCTCATATATATATCTATATATATATATATATATATATAGTAATTACATTATATTAATTATACTTAATGCCAGGTATAAACCTGTTTGGTTGTGTGGTTGGGGGGAGGGGGGAGGGGGAGGGGGAGGACCTCACTGCTTGCTAGATAAAATGTGGCAATGTGGGCTTACTTGAGCTTTTACTGTTAGAGAATATGCCTTTTCCAGGCTTTATAAAATATTTTATGTTTGTTATCTGAAAGCAAGAATGAAGAAAAGCAGGTAGAAGCTTGATCTTAGGCTTTAAGTGTGGGTGGAAAAAGTCCCACTGCTAACTCTGAATGGATGACTCATCCCTAAACAGAAGAATTTAGGAGAAATAGTCTCAATGCTGCATGGTACAATAGATATTAATTCTAAGTGAAAAAAAAATAAAAATAATGTGCTGTTAGTAATGTCGCCGTCTATAAGACTGACTACTATGGTTTTTTAATTTAACTTTTAATTAAATGTGCAAAACTGTTAACTGTAAATTCATGTGCTCGAACAAAGAAAACACTGTATAAAAATAGTCAATAAGTGCTTTAAAAAGCAAAAACAGTTCTAAAACATGAGACAAAGGATGCTAAGTTGTTATGGTGCTTGAAAGGGGAATTGTCACTTCCCAGGATTTTTTATATTATGTTTACTTATTTCTGTATTTACCGTATTTTTCGCTCCATAAGACTCACCACACCATAAGACACACCTAGTTTTTAGAGGAAGCAATCCAGAAAAAAAAATATTCTGAACAAACTGTCCCATAGTGTTTCTTACTATGGGACAGTTTGTTCAGAATATTTTTTTCTCTCCCCTGTCCCATAGTGTTCTCCCCCTCCGTCTCCCATAGTGTTCTCCCCCCCCCCTCCCATAGTGTTCTCCTCTCTCCCATAGTCTTCTCCCCCCCCCCTCCCATAGTCTTCTCCCCCCCCCCCCCCCCAAAGTTCCTGTACCGCGGTGCGCGCTGTGAAGCCGGCCCACGCTACAAGACAGGTAAGTAAAGCTTCATATTCGCTCCATAAGACGCACAGACATTTCCCCTCACTTTTGAGGGGAAAAAAAGTGCGTCTTATGAAGCGAAAAATACGGTAATATGTATGTATCTGGGAAGTGTGAAAAATTTTTTATTAAATGTATAAATTCACATCACTTTATCCTGCAACTGGGCTCCCCCATCTTTGATTCCTTTCAATCACTGTTATAAGCTCTGTACTTTGCACCTGGCAGTAGAGTGAAAACGTGTAGTGAAACTCAGAAATTGATCGATGTTTCTATCCCTCCTCTTCATTTGCAATGTTTACCTTGACTTTGCTAGACCAAACTAGATTATTGTGTAATTTGCCAAGTTTTAAGGGGACAATCCAAATACCCCCTACTAATCCCGGATTTAGGGGTTACCCTGTTGTCTAACGTGTTTATTTTTCTTTTCTAAAAACACCTTAGACATAACTGGATAATCCCTAAATCCTGGACTGTTAGGGGTACTTGAGGACTGGTTTGGGAACCACTGACTTAAAGGGACACTCCTAAAGAACTTTAGCTGAAAAACTTTATCTTTAAAGAGTTAGTGCTCATTTTCATTTTGCAAAAAGTGCAGATTTCAAAGGAAATTAGCACTTCTACAAATTACTTGGTTACACCCCCTTTGCTTTCAAGCAAACAGTCCGTTTACTTCCTGGTTTGGTACACTCAGTGGAGCTAAACCGAAGAGGCAGCAATTTCCCAGATATCTTGCCTTACAAAGACTTCTCATTGAGCTGCACTGGGAAGTGTGTGATTGGACAGCCACAGAAAGTGTGGGCAGGGTTAGAAGGGGAGGGATTCAAAGAATGCAGACAAGAGAACAGTAGGTTTTGCAAGCTATTTTAAGAATTCACCTAATGAAAAAATGCAATTTTAATGCATGCATGTCTTCATTGGGGGTGTATCTACTAAATAGTAATTTTTATTTATTTTGTATTTAGGCAGTGGGGTGTCTCGTTAAGGACTCTGTGGTTGTTATGGTGCCAGACAAGACCTGGTGCACCCATTTTAAGTAGCCAACCCATTATAGAACAAAGCCCTGGAATTGTATTAGAGATGGTATAGTGCAAACCAGTTTTAATGTGCATATTGTTCATGCAAAGTTATACCCATTAAGGATGCCATGACCAACCTTCTTTAAAGCTTCTTTCTCAATAAATGGTGGATAAAATAAGCAAACAAACAAAAAAAACAACATTTTTTGTTAACCCTTTTTGCCATGGAATTGTAATTTAAAAATAGCATAATATTTGTTTGCACATGAGGTGCACAACTGACAAATGCAAAATAAAAACAAGTTTTGTGTATTGATTGCAGTTCTGGTACCTAAAAATAAATGCATTATATAAGTTTATACAACACTGACTATACTACCTGAATTGCTCTTTTTAGACTTTGCCCAAGATTTTCTTATTTCTCTGACCGACTGCCTCTTCCAAGCTTTACTTTCTCCACACTGTCAGGGTTATTCACCAATCAAAGTAACTTAAAATTAAATATTTCATATTTAAGGCCAACTAAGTGAAACTCAGGACTCGAGTCCTGCAGGAACGCGTGGGAACGGCGTTCCTGCACTTTTTTTAGAGCAGGAACGCCGTTCCCATTTGTGGTCCTGCAGGCACTCAGGGAGTGGCAAAAAATGCCGCCCCCAAATGCCCCTGTGTTCCCCCTGTCATGGGTGGCCCAAGAGGTGGCCTAATGGCCACCTGAAGGACCTCCCCGGCCGGCTCTTGTCTCGCTGTCAGAGCAGGCGAGGGAGCTGTGTTCTCTCTGCTCCCTCTCGCCGCGCGCCGTTTGCTGATGCTGGGAGCCGGAATATGACGTCATTTCCGGCTCCCGGCATCAGTAGACAGCCCGCGCGGCGAGAGGGAGCAGAGAGAACACAGCTCCCTCGCCGCGTCTGACAGCGAGACAAGAGCCGGCCGCATTGATGCCCCCACTGGACCCCAGGGACAGGTCCACGCCAGCTCTCCAGGTAGGGAGGCTGGGTGGACATTTTTAAATTAAAAAAATATATACAAATAATTCTTGTGTATATGTGTGTGTGTTGTGTGTCTGTCTGTGGGTGAGTGAGTGTGTGTGTGTATGTGTCTGTGAGTGTGTGTGTCTGTGAGTGTATGTATGTGTGTGTGTGTCTGAGAGTGTGTGTGTCTGTGAGTGTGTGTGTGTGTATGTGTCTGGGAGTGTGTGTGTGTGTGTATGTGTCTGGGAGTGTGTGTGTCTGTGTGTGTGTATGTGTGTGTGTCTGTGAGTGTATGTGTGTGTGTCCTGTATTCCATTTGGGCATCATAAGTCACACGCTATAAACACAAACCATGGTTGCCAAGCCTTAGCATGTTTGGAATCCATCCCAAGTAGAGAACCATATCTCTACTTTGAGATTCCTGTGTGTATGTCAGAAGGTATTCCCTCAAGACCATTTTCCACCAAATAAAACATACAGTATCATTGCGGTTTATGTCTGTATGAACAGTATATTTGTTTTCCAATGTAATACTTTTTTTATATTATATAGTAATATTATTCAGATAAATTTAGATTTTTCTTAAATTTCACCTGGCATATTCATTTCTTCAATATACTTTGTGTAATTCCCTCATAAGTAAGGACTTTTTTATGTTTAAATGGCACCCAGATCACTATAACTCTTTGAAGTGGACTTGGTGTAGTGTCCCCGTTCCCGTAACCCTGCAATGTTTTAGATAAACTGCCATGTTTACATTACAGTGTTACAACTGCCTCTGGTGGCCAACTACCTGACAGCCACTAGTGGCAGTTCCTGCAGTTTCATGTCCTCATCCATTGTCAAGCAAAGCCCGATAGGAAATAACTGGCACTCTCCACACATTAGGTGCCCTTCCCTCATCGGCTGATGTTTGAGAAAAAGGAGCATGAGGAACACTAAAATGTTCCTTTAAGGTAACCTTTTATAAATAATGTACACTTTTTAAAAGGTTCAAAAAAGTCACAAATAAAATAAAAGACATCATTATTTATCCAACACATAAGAAGTTTTGGTCTGCAGCCTATGCAGTGGTGGGATATGTTTAGCTTAGTTTTATATTTGTATAAAAGGAACTATCCGAACACCAGTGGTAGTGGTTATGTTGCCTAGAGTGCCCTTGTGTCCCGTGCTTTCTAAGATGTAAACCAGTTTTTGAACAGGGCTCCACTCCTCGCCCCCACTACTAACTTCGGATAACAGGAGCTTCTGTTGGTGCTTGAGCTAAGCCTTGCAAAGCTGTGCATGTCTCATTGGCTCAGAGTGATCATTGTGCTGTAGTGGTCATTGGAGTCTTCCTTTATTTCATTAATTTACCAGCATCCTATTCAAACCCCAAGTATCCTCATCAAATAGAAATGCAATCTCTAATACCAATACATATGTCAATACCACTTGGCAAGTTTGAATTAGTCTGTGTATTTTATTGCAATATTTTTATTTGTTATATATTCTTGATATGTTAACAAGAATTTATACAGAAAATGGAAACAAATAGCAATACTCACATTAATTACAACGTTTGCAGTAACAAGGGGAATTCCAGTGTTCACAAGTTAGGTGGGTTTTAGTCAACTTGTGTGAGAAATAAGAAAACCACATTCTCTGTTTCAGTATTACTTTTTTGCTTTGTTTTTATTATGTGTCTTGAACACAGTAGTGACTGTCAGTTTAATAATTTTTAAATAAGTCAATGTAATATTACCTGTACTAGATTATTCGTAGTATTTTTATTGAATTGGCCAAACAATGTTTTAGTTTCAGTTCCTTGCGTTTAAGTTCTCTGAATTATTTATACCAATGTATTGCTCAGTAGCCACATCAGAACATATTGTATCAGATTAGCTCAAGCTTGTTGCTTTTTTGGTGGGCATCATGTTACAATTCACTAAAGTTGCATGCGACAGAACCAGAAGTGCAAATTACTTAGACACATTATTGGAATTTGAATAATGAAATCATGTTCAACAGACGTGAGTAATATTAACTCACAAGAAAGACTGGTTTTATAGTGTTCCATAATGTACAATCAAATTTCCTAATAACCACAATTGGTTTAAGATTAACTAGAGAGGTGGGACTATCCAATATGTTTTTCTCATGTTATAATACCTGTGTTCGATGACAATGCTATTTAGGATATAAGAAAAATTGGACTTAGTGCTGGTTCCTGGTTTGGTTGCACCCATGGTTGTATGTTTTGGATTGAGTGAGGTTCTGGAATTGGTTTTGCAGAAAATGCTATATAGGATGGCTGGAAATCTTTGGTCAACATCATGGTAAAGAACTGGACATCCTTTGACCCTGTGTTTTAGGGCTGTATTTTGTCACTTATGGCAACTTCCTGATTTATTAATTGCCTCCCAAGTATTTATGCCACGTTCAAAATGGGCTATCAAGTTTTGTAGATATAGCTAGGTAAATTTACCCTCTCAAGTTACATTGTATGCTCACAGAGCCCTCTGTATTCTGAGAACATGGAAATCATTTTGCCGATGTCAATACTGAATCTCAAAGTAGAGATATGGTTCTCTACTTGGGATGGATTCCAAACATGCTAAGGCTTGGCAACCATGGTTTGTGTTTATAGCGTGTGACTTATGATGCCCAAATGGAATACAGGACACAAGGGGCCCGCGGAGGGCACAGCCTCTCATGTATGGGAACTCTCTTTGCTTATTCTTTATCTGTCCTCTAATTCACTACTGTTTTTTTTTTGTTTGTTTTTTTTTTTTTAGCTATTATATTCCTATGTGAATTTTTTTTATACTTTGTACATCAAAAGAAAGTCCTAGTTATTTAACCCCTTCAGGACGGAGTCAATAGTACATGTTCTGATGTCAAAATGTAAACAAAAACTGGAATTTGCGCTATATGTCTGTTCAACCGTAATTCACCTTTTTCATAATATATAATAAGTGTGGGTTAAGTGCACCCACACTTATTATATATAATTTTGTTCAGGAGAAACAGGGCTTTAACCCCTTAAGACCGGAGGGCGTACTATTACGCCCTATTTTAAGCGGCTCTAAACGCCGCCAGCCGTAATAGTACGGTCGCAGGTGATCCCACGCCGGCGATAGCGGTTGAGGGGACTGCCAGGGAGCCCCCCGCGGCACCTCCGTCCTCCTGGGGGCCCCCCGGCCATGTGAGAGTGAGGTCCTTGCGAGGACCTCACAATCACATGGCCGGGTAAGCTGGCTGAGGCATTGCCAGCAGGGGGACTAACTGTAATGACAGTTAGTCCCCCTGCTGGCTGGAAATAAAATAAAGAAATGTTAAAACAGTGTAAAAAAAAAAATTATATATATATATATATATATATATATATATATATATATATATATATATATACTTAGATCATATATATATCTAAGTATATATATATCTATATATATACACATATACATACACACACATACACTGTCTAGGTGTATTTTACTATTAATATATATATATATATATATATATATATATTATCAAATTACACGTGGACAGATACTGATTAAATATATATATAATATTAAAAAAAAATTAAATGCGTTAAAAAATAAAATTTAAAAAATAATGAAAAATAAATAATTAAAAAAGATATAGATATGTGTTATTTCGTTCTAACTGTATTGTGATATTAATATATATATATATATATATATATATATATCAAAATACACGTAGAACGAAATAATATATATATATATCTATATACATAAATATATACGTATATATCACTATATATATACCTATTTGTGTTAGGTGCTTATGATAGTACAGTGTGAAATACCATAATTAAAGGGACACTATAGTCACCTGAACAACTTCAGCTTAATGAGGTTGTTCAGGTAAGTGCTACAGCTCCCTGCAGCCTTTTTCTTGTAAGCACTGTATTTTCTGAGAAAATGCAGTGTTTGCATTGGGAGCTTGGAACACCTCTTGTTGCAGTCAATCAGACGGCCACCAGAGGGACTTCCGAGTTCAGAGGCCCTAAAAAGGCCTCATTCACGTCTGACGTATTCACGCATGGGTGAATACTTCAGACGTGCTATCAGCACACAAAGCACTGTGCACGAGCTTTGTGTGCTGAGGCTGTCAGCACTGCTGTGGGAGTGGCTTGAGCTGACATCTGAAGACCGAAGAGGAGGAGGAGGAGAGGATTCAAACAGTAAGTAAATGTATTTAGTGAGTGTGGGTGGGTGACTGGGGGTGAGTGGGTGAGGATGGATGGATGATGGGAGTGGATGATATGGATGATGGGAGTGGATGGATTTGGATGATGGGAGTGGATGGATGATATGGATGATGGGAGTGGATGGATTTGGGATGGATTTGGATGATGGGAGTGGATGGATGATGGGAGTGGATGTATTTGGATGATGGGAGTGGATGTATTTAGATGATGGGAGTGGATGTATTTGGATGATGGGAGTGGATGGATGATAGGAGTGGATGTATTTGGATGATGGGAGTGGATGGATGATGGGAGTGGATGTATTTGGATGATGGGAGTGGATGTATTTGGATGATGGAAGTGGATGGATGATGGGAGTGGATGTATTTGGATGATGGGAGTGGATGTATTTGGATGATGAGAGTGGATGTATTTGGATGATGGGAGTGGATGTATTTGGATGATGGGAGTTGATGAATGATGGTAGTGGATGGATGATGGTAGTGGATGTAGATGGATCATGGTAGTGGATGGATTTGGATGATGGGAGTGGATGGATGATGGGAGTGAATGTATTTGGATGATGGGAGTGGATGTATTTGGATGATGGGAGTGGATGGATGATGGGAGTAGATGTATTTGGATGATGGGAGTGGATGGATGATGGGAGTGGATGTATTTGGATGATGGGAGTGGATGGATGATGGGAGTGGGTGTATTTGGATGATGGGAGTGGATGTATTTGGATGATGGGAGTGGATGTATTTGGATGATGGGAGTGGATGGATGATGGGAGTGGATGTATTTGGATGATGGGAGTTGATGGATGATGGGAGTGGATGCATTTGGATGATGGGAGTGGATGGATGATATGGATGATGGGAGTGGATGGATTTGGGGATGGATTTGAATGATGGGAATGAATGGATGATGGGAGTGGATGGATTTGGATGATGGAGTGGATGGATGATATGGATGATGGGAGTGGATGGATTTGGGGATGTATATGGATGAAAGGAATAGATAGAAATAGATAGATATGGATAGATAGATAGATAGATAGATAGATAGATAGAAAGAAAGAAAGAAAGAAAGAGATAGATAGATAGAAAGAATTAGATAGATAGAAAGAAAGAGATAGATAGATATAGATAAAGATAGATAGAAAGAATTAGATAGATAGAAAGGAATAGATAGAAATAAATAAATAGACAGATAGAAAGAAATAGAAATAATTAGATAGAAAGAGATAGAAAGAAATAGATAGATAGATATATATATAGATAGAAAGAAATAGATAGATAGAAAGAATTTGATAGATAGAAAGAAAGGCGCACCTTAGATATAAAGAACTATATAAATATATAAAATGTATACGTACACGATAATAGGAGTAGTGGTTCTCTTATAAAGTATGACATCAAAAAGAAAAGAGTATACAAAAATAATAGTGCAGTATATCAAGTACAATAGATATGTGGATGAGTAATTCAGGTAATTTTTCACTCTGAATTACTCATCCACATATCTATTGTACTTGATATACTGCACTATTATTTTTGTATACTCTTTTTTTTTGAGGTCATACTGTATAAGAGAACCACTACTCCTATTATCGTGTACGTATACATTTTATATATTTATATAGTTCTTTATATCTAAGGTGCGGTCTCCTTCCTCTTTTTTTCACGCTACTTCTCTACAAGGTCGGGGTTCCTTGTATTGGTCACTGCAGCCTACTGTTTCATATAGTGAGCGCCTAATCCATCCATCCCTTGTAGATAGAAAGAAAGAGATAGATAGATATAGATAGATAGAAAGAATTAGATAGATAGCAATAGATATAGATAGATAGAAAGGAATAGATAGAAAGAAAGAAATAGAAAGAGATAGATATAGATAGAAAGAAATAGATAGATAGAAAGAAATAGATAGATATAAATAATTAGATATAAATAGATAGAAAGAATTAGATAGATAGAAAGATAAATAGATATAGATAGAAATAGATGGAAAGAATTAGATAGAAAGAAAGAGATAGGTAGATATAGATAGAAAGAATTAGATATAAATAATTAGATAGATAGAAATAGATAGACAGAAAGGAATAGATAGAAAGAAAGAGATAGATAGAAATAGATATAAATTAGATAGAAAGAGATAGATATAGATAGAAAGAGATAGATATAGATAGAAATAAATAGATATAGATAGATAGAAAGGAATAGATAGAAAGAATTAGATAGATATAAATAGATAGATATAGATTGATAGAAAGGAATAGATAGAAATAAATAGAAGTAATTAGATAGAAAGAGATAGATATAGATAGATAGAAAGACTTAGATAGAAAGAGATAGATAGAAATAATTAGATAGATAGAAATAGATAAAAGGAATTAGATAGATAGATAGAAAGATAGATAGATATAGATATATAGAATTAGATAGATAGAAATAGATAGATAGAAAGGAATAAATAGAAAGAATTAGATAGAAAGAATTAGATATAAATAGGTAGATAGAAATAGATATATATAGATATAAAGAATTAGCTAGAGAGAATTAGGTAGATAGAAAGGAATAGATAGAAATAGATAGATAGATAGATAGAAAGGAATAGATAGAAATAGATAGAAAGAATTAGATAGATAAAAATAGATATAGATAGATAGAAAGAATTAGATAGAAAGAGATAGATAGAAAGAAATAGATAGTTACATAGTTACATAGCTGAAAAGAGACTTGCGTCCATCAAGTTCAGCCTTCCTCACATATGCTTTTGCTGTTGATCCAAAAGAAGGCAAAAAACCCAGTCTGAAGCGCTTCCAATTTTGCAACAAACTAGGAAAAAATTCCTTCTTGACCCCAAAATAGCAGTCAGATGTCTCCTTGGATCAAGCAGCTATTACCCCACTAATTAGAAATTATATCCCTGTATGTTATGTTTTTGCAAGTATTTATCCAATTGCAGTTTAAACATCTGTATAGACTCTGACAAAAGCACCTCTTCAGGCAAAGAATTCAATATCCTTATTGCTCTTACTGTAAAAAAAACCTTTTCTTTGCCTTAGATGAATAGATAGATATAGATAGATAGAAAGGAATAGATAGAAAGAAAGAAATATATAGAGAGATAGAAAGAAATAGATATAGATAGATAGATAGATAGATAGAAAGAAATAGATAGAGATAGATAGAAAGAATTAGGTAGATATAGATAGAAAGAATTAGGTAGATAGAAAGGAATAGATAGAAATAGATAGAAAGAAATAGATATAAGTAATTAGATAGAAAGAGATAGATATAGATAGAAAGAAATAGATAGATAGAAAGAGATAGAAATAGATAGATAGAAAGAATTAGATAGATAGAAAGAAAGAGAAAGATAGATATAGATAGAAAGAATTAGATAGATAGAAATAGATAGAAAGAATTAGATAGATAGAAAGAATTAGATAGATAGAAATAGATAGACAGAAAGGAATAGATAGATAGAAAGAAATAGAAATAATTAGATAGAAATATAGATATAGGGGGGCGTGGCTAGCAGCCGAGCGAGCTGGACGTGTCCGGATAGAGCTCCGCTGCAGCCACGGTGCCAACAGCCTACATAAGCCGAAATTCGACGAAATTTGCTGAAAACTTGAAGTGCTTGAGTGGGGGAACCGAGATGGATAAAAAGGCCCCGAGGAAGCAAACGAAAAAACCGTCGGAGGCGGTCACATCGGTCCCTGAAATGTTCGCGGCCACCCGTGCTGCACGAATGAGCACCCAAGATGGCGGACGGGAGGGCCTGGGGACGCCGCGCTCTCCCTCGAGCCCGGGAAGCAGTGCCACCACTGGGGCTTCCGACGCAGACATAAGTCAGGTACTAGCCAAATTGTCAGAGGTGCGCACTTACCTGGCCACTGAAAACGCTCGGAACTCTGCTGAGGTGAAGGCCGAGATCCAGGCCCTGGGTGCGAGGACGGCGGAGCTTGAAAGCCGGATGGAGACCACTGTCTTGGCTCAGAACGACTCTGCTGCCCGGATTAACGCGATGACAACCCAATTGCTAACGGCTGAGGCAGCGATCGAAGACCTCGGTAACAGGTCTCGGCGGAACAATATTCGCCTGCGTGGCCTCCCGGAACAGGAGGGAGAAGGATCCCTCATAGAAGTTGTTCTGGAAATTTTTAAGCCACTTCTTCCTGGGGTGCCAGACCATCTGTGGCACATTGAACGGGCACACCGGGCGCTTCGGGCCAGAAGGGCAGCTGATAGAAGGCCGAGGGACGTCATAATAAAGTTCCTGTCTTTCCAGACAAAGGAGGCCCTGATGAAACGGGGCAGGGAAGGCCCCATTGTGTATAGGGGATCTGACCTGGCCCTGTACTAAGATTTAACCCCGACTACCCTGCGGAAGATACGGGATTGGCGCCCTATTACCGAACTCCTCCAACAGGCATCAGTTAAGTACGCCTGGGGTCACCCTTTTCGGTTGCAAATTTTATTTGCAGATGGCGACCCGGCGGGCTTCCTGAAAGAGCTGGGGATCCGACCTCCGGAGGGCTTCGCGGTACCGGGAGCGGCGGCGGAGGTCCTTCAGGCCCTCCCTAGAGAATGGTATACGGCTGGCGAGTGAGGACGGCCTTCTCTGCGCGGTTGTTGGTCGGCTACCGGAGGCTCCAGGTGGTGAGATTTTCTGGGTGGGTCCCTGTTGTTTGGGTCGGCGGGCTGCGGGGGTCATTTATCGCTCCCTTCATTTTTTCATTTTTGCTTTTGGGTCTGGCCCGGGTCTATTATATCTGAAATGGGGCCCCCCGAGATTGGCGGAATTGGCCTTTTTCACGGCCTCGGGAGGGCAATCTACCCTTGGGGCGGGCTAGGGTTTTTGCTATTATTACTATTATTATTATTGTTGTCATTATCCCTAAGTTTGGGCTGCTAGTTCACGCCAGTCTCTCCCTATGGGCCCACTGTTTTTAGCCCAGAACCTGTCTGCTCCTGCGCCCCGGGGATGGGAGAGGCCTGTGGCATGTCGTTGGGGGGTTGCGCCTCACCAACTTTGCGGGACTATTATGACAGTAAGCGATAATGCGCTTTGTGTTTTTTCACTATGTTTTTCATTCGTTTTTCACATGTACCCAAGTTGGAATGTTAATGTACATGTCTTTTGCTGTCCGGGCCTGGGGGCCTTGGAACAGATCTGGGGGGTGGGTTAGGGGTTCTCGGGTGTGGTAGGGGCGTTTGACGTGTAATATGATATGATGATACACGGTTGCATCGTCTTCTCTGGGCATGCCCTGAACTGTCCCTTAACCTAGGCCTGGATCCTTTCGATCACATACAGCTTTTGGCTCAATCATGGGGGGTGGTTTCCCCCTCTGGGACGGTGGGAGGTTACGATGGTCCCCCTTCCCCCCTTATTCCCTATACGACGGGATTAACCTGCTGGACCCCTTCCTTCTTAGTATAACTCCTAGAAATTACGTTATCTATATGCTTATGTCGATCTCTGTTATCTCGCGCTCCGAGGGGTGCCCGGGTGTTACTATCCTCGTGGCCGCTTCTCGGGGCGTGTAGAATGTGTAGGATGTGTAGCCTTGAGCTGGGTGGTCCCGTGTGGGGGGGGAGAGGTACCCTTTTCCCGAGGGGTTTCCTCCGGCCCTTGGGGGCCTTTGGCTAATTTGGATATCTCCCTGGTATATGTTTTCCCCCCTCCACACGCTTGTCGGTCTTGGGGGGGGGGGGGGGGGCTTCGGGATTCTGGCAGCCGTGGCCGACGGGGTGGGAAGGCTATCTCCCCCTAACCCGGTCCGGACTGTTCTTGATGGCGTAGTAATGCACGTCGTCTTTCTAGTATAATTTTAGAATGGCACCCTAGGGGTGCTCTATTTTTGTTGGTCTATGTTTTAGCTACTCTGGAGCCTTTCGTGGGCTCTGGTGGAGCTTCAACATATTCCCCTAATATCCCTGGCTATAGGTAAGACCAGGAGTTTGTTCTCATTGTTACTTATTTTACTCTTTATTCTTCTTATTTTTTCTACCTCTCTTTCTCTTTCTCCCTTCCCTTCCTCTCCTATCCCCCTCCCCCCTACCTTCCTGAGACTCCCCGTGGGAGGGGATGCAGATATACATTATGGTACCTCGATGCGCGGCTTCGGCCAGTGGGACCCGGGTGGATTTTTGTCAATGATATATTATTTATTACCCCTTAAGTTTCGGACTCAGACAACTGCGGTCGGGAGGTTGGGCCACCCCCTTAATAAACTACAATGTCTTTGAACTTATTGACCTTAAATGTTAAGGGCCTTAACGCTCCGAGCAAACGCCGCCTTATGTTTAGGGATCTCAAACGTAAGAACCCGGATATAGCATTCCTGCAGGAGACACATATACCGGCCGCAGCAAAATTTGCGCTTAGGGATCATACTTTTCGGTCCGTGCACGAAGCAAGGGCTCTAAATAAGCGGAATGGGGTAGCGGTGCTGATACACCACAGGTGCCCGTTACGGGTGGGTACTGTTACGGCCGACCCGGGTGGGCGCTTTATATTAGTTTCGGGCTGTCTATACTCTCATACAATTCAACTCTTAAATATTTATGCCCCCAACGACCCCTCTGTAGATTTCTGGGACAGTATGACCCACATGGTGAACGGCCTACCTCCTGGCATGGTGGTGGTGGGGGGAGACCTTAACGCCACGCTGTGCCCGGCAGTGAACAGAGGACATTGTAGAGGACTCCCGCGGTCACACGGGAGGGGCAGACAAGATAAGTTGCTTCGTTCCTTTCTACACCGTACTGGTCTCATAGATATCTGGAGAGCACACCACCCTGATAGACGGGATTACACTTTCTATTCCGCGCCCCACGATACCTACTCTAGAATAGACTTGTTCTTAGTTAACTCTTGCTCCGTACCTAGAGTCTCGGGCAATGCGATCGGCTCCATCACATGGTCGGACCACGCAGAGGTCACGTTGACTCTGGATAGGTTGTGTGTGGCCTCTCCGTGGTCCTGGAAATTAAACACTTCCCTGCTGCATGATCCGGCCGTAGTCGAGACTGTTCGTCGGGAATTGCTAGAATATTTTGCACGTAACACGGAGGCTGGAATTCGACCAGCCACAGTGTGGGCCGCACATAAAGCGGTGATCAGGGGCGTATTGATTCGCAAAGCCTCCCTGAAGAAAAAGCGTAAAACACAACTTTTATCATCCTTACTAGAGGCTTTGGGGAAGGCAGAAGAAAAACCTAAAACGGCGCCATCTGCTGACAACCTGTCGGGCGTACGTAACCTTTGATCCTCGATTTGCGACGCACTTATAGACGATACCGCTAGGGCCATGACATGGTCCAAGAGGACCTTTTACGAGAAATCCAATAAAATGGACACGTTATTGGCCAGATCTCTCCGCCCGAGACAGGGACATTCGCATATCACTAGGATTAAAGATGCTTCGGGCAAGTTTTGCACGGACCCTAATGAGATCGCTCGGGTTTTTACGGAGTACTTTACTAATCTCTACAACCACTCTAATGGGACCGCCTCGGACCTACAACATGAAGTGGAAGATATCCGTGCCTTTCTGGCACGCCTATCCCTTCCGGTGCTGCAGGGTGCTGAGTCAGCCGCCCTTGGGACACGCATCTCTGCTGAGGAGATAGCGGATGCTATCTCCATGTTAAAAGGCAATAAAGCTCCAGGTCCGGATGGATTTGAGGGCGGTTACTACAAGACTTTCCGTGAGGAACTTATTCCCCACATGGAGTCGTGGTTTAATGATCTTATGGAAGGAGGCACTCCGGACAGGGATATGTCGCTGGCGGATATAGTACTTCTGCCAAAACCGGGGAAAGATGATCTTATCCCGGGTAACTTCCGTCCGATCTCGTTGATCAACCACGATTCAAAGATCTTGGCAAAATTTTTAGCTACTAGGCTGAACCCCCTACTTTCTCAATTAATACATCCGGACCAACCTCATCTGGAGGCAAACGACCAGGAAAATCCCGACGCTGTTATTGTCCCTCGACGCAGAGAAGGCCTTCGATAGGGTTAAGTGGCCCTATCTCTTCGAGGTCCTTCGACATTTCGGCTTGCCGGACACTTTCGTCACCATGATTAGAGCAATGTATACGGATGTTAAGGCACGGGTTCGGATATCGGGGGCGACGCTGACACCCTTCAACCTGGGGAACGGCACTAGGCAGGGATGCTCTTTGTCCCCCTTGCTGTTTATCCTCTCCTTGGAGCCCCTTATGCAGGAGATACGTAGTAACCCAGAGGTTCACGGGGTTTCGATCAGGGGCCAGCGTTACGTAGTATCGGGTTTTGCCGACGACATATTGCTGACCCTGACTGATCCGATTGGCTCTATGGGGGCGCTGGCGGGAATCTTGGATACATACGGCGGGATAGCCGGATACAAGGTGAACTTGCCTAAGTCGAGCGCACTCCCTCTCTGTATGACCGAGGTGGATGTCATCTGATACCTACCGGATTAGTATAGCGAGTGACCAGATCAAGTACCTGGGGGTAAGGTTAACGGCGGACCCGGCACGTCTATGCGCGCAAAATTTTGCGCCTTTGATACGTGCCTTGATCGCCGATATGGAGAAATGGATAGACAAGCCAATTTCTTGGATTGGTAGAATCCATTCGGTGAAAATGAACGTGCTACCCAGAATTTTGTTTTTGATCCAGGCCCTGCCGGTCAAGCTGACTAAATCAGACCTAGGCGGGCTTCAGCAGGCAATAGGAAAATTTATCTGGCAAAATAAGAGGCCAAGAGTCTCCCGAAACATTCTTTATAGGGCTAAGACGAAGGGGGTCCTGGGGCTCCCGAATCTACATTTTTATTATCTGGCTGCACAGCTGTCACAAGTGGCTATGTGGCATTCCCCTCCCGAGGAAAGGCGGTGGGTAGACTTGGAGTCGTCTCTCATGGGACCCGACTTACCTCAATTTTTGATGTGGGTCCCTAGGGAACATCGTCCCTTAACCCACATCGAATGTCCCGCTATTGCAAATTCCCTGAGAATTTGGGATACTACCTCGACTAAATACGGTTTGTCACCTAAGCTTTCACCCTTAGCCCCTTTTTTGAGAAACACGGCCTTCACTCCGGGACTAGAGGCTAAGGATTTTGGGGGCATTGAAAGTACAGGGCTACAGCGTATTTGCCAGCTGTATGAAGATGGCTCCCTTGTATAGTTTGAGGAATTGAAAAGCAGGGCTGCGCTGCGCCCTGCAGACTTTTTTCGCTATCTCCAGGTTCGGGATTTTGCCCAGACCCCTTCGATTAAGATTTGTGCCCTGACACCGCTCACCTTCTTTGAAAAAATTTGCCTCAAGGAACGGATCCCTAAGGGTCTTATCTCCTTGCTATACACTCACTTAAGTACGAGTACGAAAGAATGGCGGACCTCACTTATATATCTCAGTGGGAAGCAGATTTGGGAGAAGAACTGGAAGGTATAGATTGGCAGGAGATTTGGGAAGCTGCGGCCACCTCATCTATATGTGTCTCCATGCAGGAACAGGCATACAAAACTATCTTCCGGTGGTACACCACCCCGGTGAAGCTTTACAAGATGCATAAATCGCCCACAGACTTCTGCTGGAGAGGGTGTGGTATGCAAGGGACGTACCTACATATGTGGTGGGATTGCCCTGAGGCACAAAAATTTTGGAACCTAGTGACAGGGCTTCTAAAATAATTTTTTAATAAAGAAGTGAAACTAGACCCCTGGGTGTTCCTTCTGGCCAGATCTGTGGATAACTGGCCCAGGACGGAACAATCGTTATTACATAAGGTGAACCTGGCAGCCAGGAGAGCACTCGCCCAAGTGTGGCTACATAGTGAGGCTCCCTCACTTGACGCTGTAATACAGCGGGTAAGAGGCACCCTCAAAAAGTTCGACAGGGTTTGGGCCCCGTGGGTAGGTAGCGGGATAGGCGATTAAGCGACCGGATGGCCGGGAAATCTTTCCTGAGCTCCCGCCTCGGACCCAGAACCATTAGCCCAATCTCACGCCTCGAGATGATGTCCTGCGAAGGACGTATAATGTCACTGGCCTCAAGCCCCCTGGAGTGATCCCAGCCTCTGACTTATGCTTTGAGCTCCCAAGCCTTTGTTGTCTCCCATGGCTGTATAGTGCCTAGCCCACAGAGAAGATCCATAGTTATCGTTGGCCAGCAGTATGTTGCACTCTCCCCTCCCTTTACCTCTACCTTACCCTCCCCTTTTCTCCCCCACTCTATGGTCGTTCTTCTTTCTTCCTTAATCTATCCCTTTTTTCTCTTTCTACGATCATCTCCATTCATGTCACGTGTCTTTTACTGAGCTTCTTCTATAGTCATACATGCACGACTTCCGCATTGGGAACCGGCATAGCACTTTCAATGAGATCGGTTTGTTAAACCATTCTGATGTTGCAGGGTCGGCTTGTCCACCCTCGCAGGGGGTTGAGTACGTTGGGCTGTGGACAGGCGGGGTATTTAATATGTACATACACCCTACGTCTCAAAGAGTACGTGTGCTATGTTAGTTCGAAAGCTATATGGGAAATGATTGTTTTTATATTACTAAAAAACGTAAAACCCAAGGCGTGACACCATGATTATCTACTGCCTGCTGGACTATGGCTTAAAGACTGCCATTCATGGAGATATCGTCAAGATGGACAACTCAGTGATTTAACTGCATTCTCTATAAACAAGTTACTGTTTTTGACGTCCTTACCTGCGATGTTCTAAGCCATTACTTACTGTTAACTACGGTTGCTTTCTAATTACATGTGGTGTCTTGTCTTGTTATAAATAAAGAATTAAAAAAAAAAAAAGAAATAGATAGATAGATATAGATAGATAGAAATAGATATAGATAGATAGAAAGAAAGAAATAGATAGAAAGAATTAGATAAATAGAAATAGATATAGATAGATAGAAAGGAATAGATAGAACGAATTAGATAGAAAGAGATAGATAGAAAGATATAGATAGAGAGAATTAGGTAGAAAGGAATAGATAGAAATAGATAGATATATAGAAATAGAAAGAATGAGATAGATAGAAATAGATAGATGTAGATAGATAGAAAGAATTAGATAGATAGAAATAGATAGACATAGATAGAAAGAATTAGACAGCAAAGAATAAATAGAAATCAATAGAAAGAATTAGATAGATATAGATAGACAGAAATAGATAGAAATAATTAGATAGAAATAGATAGATAGAAAGAATTAGATAGATAGAAAGGAATATATATAAATAGATAGATAGAAATAATTAGATAGATAGAAAGGAATATATAGAAATAGATAGATAGAAAGAATTAGATAGATAGAAATAGATAGACAGAAATAATTAGATAGAAAGGAATAGATAGATATAGATAGATAGAAAGGAATAGATAGAAAGAAATAGATAGAGAGATAGAAAGAAATAGATAGAAATAATTAGATAGAAAGAAAGAATTAGGTAGATATAGATAGATAGAATTAATTAGGTAGATACAAAGGAATAGATAGAAATAGATAGATAGAAATAATTAGATAGAAATAATTAGATAGAAATAGATATGGATAAATAGAAAGAAGTAGAAATAGAGTGTGTATGTGTTTAACAATATTTATTTAAAGTGTGTGTGTATGTTTAACAATATGTGTGTGTTTGTATGCAAACACTATATATAGAGAAATCTCTATATATAGTGTTTGCATGCAAAGTTTGGAGTAGGAGTGGGGCGGGCACACAGCGAGCTGAGCTGTCACTCAGCTCGCGAACGCGCATTCCGCGCACATGCGCGGTAAAGCGCTGAGTGTCTTCATAGGGCGGCAGTCAATGCCGCTCTATGAAGAACGCGATTGGTGCAGCGCGAAGCCGCGCATGCGCACCACATCGCGATGACGCTTCTCTCAGAGAAGCCCCGCGATTTCATCATTTTGACGAAAAAGGGGGCACGGCATGGCTGGGGGCGCGGCGCTGGAACGGAGGTAAGTTTTTAATATAAAAAAGCCTCGAAAATATTTTTTTTTGCAGAAAGTACATATAAAAGCAAGACGGAAGGCTGGGGGACCTGTCTTTCTTGCTTTTATATGTAGACTATAGAGTCCCTTTAAATGTAGTATAGTAAAAAGGGCAAGTCGGTTGTGGTCTGCCGGAACCGACGATGAGGTAGGCCTGAGAAAGAAGAGGGCCTACCAAGGAAAAATAAATAAAAAGGAAATAAATGTTAAGATGTGGTGTGGTGGGAGGGTCATTCAACGCTGACCTTGAACGGTAAGGAGCAAGGTAAGGGGGAGTAAAAAGGGATAGTAAAAAGGGCAAGTCGGTTGTGGTGTGCCAGAACCGACGATGAGGTAGGCCTGAGAAAGAAGAGGGCAAAAATTAAGTAATCAACTTTATTACAGACAACCAATACAGATACATATATCAACCAGACATGTTTTTGAAAGCATCCCTTAATTCTTATACTGGGTTCGGTATGTATCGTGAGTAAGCGGATGACTTCCAGCGCCCCAGTGTTTTTATAACATGATTGGAATGTTGACACTGGAGGCTGTGGATGCTGCTCCTATGCGGAAGGAATTCCCTGAGTAGTTAGCTGCGTTGAGGCCCAGTTGAGTGAGCAAGGACCTGACGTAGGTCATGAAGGTTGTAGTAGTGAGTACTGAACCTTGTAATAGTAGTAATAGTAGTAATGGCTGTGATGGTAGTAAATTATGATGCTGTATGTATGCATCAAGAACCTTGACGGGACACCACCTGTTGTGTGTGGGATAGTATGGAATGTTTACTGGTATGTGCTGACTGATTTTGGAGTGATGTAAAGTCAGGATGTAATGATCCATGTGTTTTGTTGAGTGGGAATAGAGGAGAATATGAGTAGATTGTGTTGGTTGTAGTGAACTCTCCAGGTCTTAGAAACCCATAGAAAGCCATGTATATTGCTGCTTTGATGGCAGAATTTGTATTGGTGTCAAAAGGTTTTAAATCAAGCAGGTTAGACAATGCTTTGAAGATATGGTTATCTATGGGTAGCCTCTGTGATGTACGTGTGGGTTTAGATTTCTGAATGCCTCTGAGTATGGTCTTAATCTGGTGAGAGGCCACAAAACTAGTGTGAGATAGAGTTTGATGGTGTTATTGTCAGGGTTTCCTTGCTGTTTTAAACAGCAACCCTTTCTGTTTCAGTGATTGAGTTTTCAGCTGCAATTACTATGAGCTCCTTCTGCTTGTTGCCACGGTTACTCACCTGTGAGTAGTAATCAACCCTGCTGCTAATCAGTTCTGCCTATTTAAGCAGCTAAGCCCAGAATCTCCTTGCCCTTGCGTGGTTTCCTGTTTACCAGAAGTCTCCTTGTTCCTGTGTTTCCTGTTTGTTCCTGGTTCCTGACTCCGGCCTTGTTCCTGACTCCGCTGCTCTCCGTGCTCCTGATCCCTGGCTTGTCTGACTACCCGCTCTGGTGACTGACCCCTGCTTGATTCCTGGACTTTGCTTTTGTTATTTATTTGTTATTTATCAATAAAGGTGTGTTTGCATCTAGTTCCGTCTCTGTCTGGTTCCTGGTCCCTGACAGTTATATGACATTTTGAGTTTAAGGTGGCAAAAAGAAGCAAAACCCAAAATAGATGTCATAACAAATGGTTGCATGATGTTATGTTCCAGAAGGAATCTTTTGAATAGTGTAAAAGCCCTGTATGTTTTGTGTGTATTTTTTGATAGTGCCAATTGGGACAGTGTCCTGCTATGATGCATGATGGTTTCTAGTCCAGTATTAGTTGTTGAAATGTTGGAGTGGTGGTGGCTGTGGGCGCAGCTGACGGGAGTGCTTGATGAAAAGCCTGAAATTTAAAACGAGACAAGTTGGCAGCAGCTGTGTTACATATACCTGGAACATGGAAACAATATAGAAAGAAATTATGACACGCTGCCAACCAAGTGAGTTTCCTCAGAAACCTCATGATCGTAAGGGATTTGGAACGACCTTTGTTGATGATGTGACAGGTTGCCTGGTTGTCTGAGTAACAACGAACTGGCATATTAGACCATAAATGACCCCATGCTACGGAAGCTGCCACGATGGGATAGAGCTCAAAGAGAGCTGAGGTAGTGGAAAAACCTTCCAAATCCTGAACTGCTGTAGGCCAGCTGCCCCAAAGCCATTCGTTCCCAAATATTGCTGCAAAACCTGTGGTAGATGCCGCATCTGAGATGGGTCAGCCAATTGAGGGAGGAACATACTTTTACCATTCCAAGTGGTTAAAAATCTCTTCCACATGTTTAGGTCTGCCGTAGCTTGGGTATCTAAGGGAAACCTATGTGTGTCATGTAGGAAACGTGGAAAAAGACACAATAGTCGTGATATGAAGGAGCGGCCTTGAGGTATGATACGCATAGCAAAATTTAGTGATCCCAGCAGGGACTGTAGCTCTTTGCGGTTGCAAGTACCGAGCTGAAGGTAGCTGTTGATGTAAGTAAGAATGTTCTCTATCTTTTCGTGTGGTAGGCTTGCTTGCATTGTGGCTGAGTCTAATTGAATACCCAGAAAAGTGATAGCCTGTTTTCTTATGGGAGATTGGTACACCCAGTTGCTCAAATAGCTTGGTGGTAGCTTTGAGGCTACTAGGAGGGGAAGTATTCTCCTCGACCAGTAAGAAATTGTCCAGGTAATGTAATACCGTAGGGCATCTGGCTATGTTCAATAGTAACCAGCGGCAAATGTGTCGAAAGCTACTTTTGGACCCAAAAGTTAAACGGGAGAAAAAATAGTAGTTCCCAGACCACTTGATGCCATGCAGGTGCCACAGTGTGGGGTGGATTGGCAGTAATTAAAAGGCATTAGTAATATCGGTCTTACTAAGCCAGGCTCCAACCCATGCTTGTATGATAGCGGTAATGGCGTCATCTATGGTGGTGTATTGCAGGGAGAATTCCTCGGAGGGTATGAGGGAGTTAAGACTGGGGTTGGCCGATGAGTGTGGTGCCGACAAGTCAATGATGAGTCTCTGTTTAAGGGAAGATTTCCCTGTGACAATACCAATGGGGTTAGTGTGCCATTCTATGAATGGAGGAGTTTTGAAAGGCCCCAATAGGAAACCCTCAGCCACTTCTTGGGCTATGTGTCAACCGCTGTGGGGTTGTGTTGTGCGGATTGTAGATTAGGGCATTCCAGAGTCCCGGGTGGTATGTGTAGAATACCTGTGTGGAAGCCTTCTGTTAAACCAGAGTTAAGGAAGTCTACCAAGAGACGGGTGATGTGACATAAATGCAGTAAATACCGGCATATTAATGGACGTTAGGTAAGGCTTGGAATACATTTTATTTGGACACATGGTTTTTGCATGTGCCCTAAAACATTTTAAACAAATATGCAATAATCTACATCCACTATAATTGCAAGACCCAACATTGAAGTTATGACATATCTGGGACTTGCCCAGAAACTTGATTGGGCGTCCCAGTTTGTCTCTTGACAATTTCTCTGAAACACCAGAGGAACTAGCTCCTTGCGTGGAGGCATGTTCGTCCGCTGTGTTGGGACAGAAATTTGTCGTATGGGCTGTAGAGGAGCAGTATGCACAATCCGGTGTTCTTAGACCTGCAAAGTGTCTGCAAAATATGACGGGATCAATCCTTCCCCAATTGGATCTTGTTCCATACTGGGAGAAGGCTCCAGACACTTTTGCAGAAAAAGACCTATGGTAATCATAAAAGGCTGAATCACCATATTTGTTGCCCAGGTCTGCCAGCTTGTGCATATAAAGATCAAACTCCTCTCTTTTGTTGGGATAGACTGCACATATGACATTCCGGTAAATACCAAAGGCCAGTGCAAACTCAGGGATAGTCAATTTTCTTTTTAGGCGGCGTCCCTTGATCTGACAACAACAGACACATCATCATATGCGTAAGTCTTATTTTCCACAATATCCTGGGAGGCAATCAGCAGGGAAGCCAGGTTGACATCTTTACCTTCCAGGATATCTTTTTTTAATGTGCTCAGGGATCATATGAGCCGGGCTAACTTCCTGGTCATCCAGGGTGATGGCTGGAGTAACTAATAGCAAGTCAACTGGTGCTTGTGAAGCAGCAGCGGGTGGCCCTGCTAGAGTAAGGGCCGTGGTGACCGACTCAAGTTTCTCCAGCCTGGAGTTGACCTTGCTCATGGATGCCATGAGTGAAGACAACATGGAATGTATGTCTCCTGGGTTGGACTGGCTAGGTCCTTCCCCGGCATCCATGTTGTTTGTTGAAGTGCATAGCAGTTTGAAAAGTTCTGCTTTCCTTGCTGTAGCGGGGTAGGGGATTTGCTGTCTCCTCAATTCCGCATTTATACGAGGGATCGTCCAGGATCTGATCGATGCTGGACTAGCTACCTCTCCTCCTTGTGTGGGAGTGATAGCTCTAGCCGGGGTGCTAGGCAGGGAGAAATCCTCTACCCCTTCCTGAGACATACTACAAACAAAACAATTAATTAGTGTATGAAAAACCACCAAATTGTACTGGCAGGCTAGCTAAGCCGGATGGCGAAACATTACACTTGTTTGGTGACAGGTGAGGCCCTACTAATTGCCAAGTGGCTTGAGAGACTCTATCTATGCGTTGGTGCGAGGGGATTTGAGGCCACCCGTCGTAGTGGCAGGAGTTTTAGGCCTCTCGGTGACTGTAAGACAGAAAACAGGGGAAGGGAGTGACAGGTGAGGCCCTCTCTATGCAACATGCGAGGCGGCTAGCTACCGTGTGGCCCGATGGGTGTTTGCCTCTGAAACGTTGAGGCGGGGTGTTGGCCTTGCGGGACCACTTACTGATGGCAACTGCCAAGAAGGGGTAAATACCTATTGGGAAGCCTATGACCCTATTGCCAGTACTCTAACCTAGGGGGGAGAAATTAAATGTACGGCAGAATACCATATGAGCAGGTGTACGTACCTGGTAGTATGAAAAAATCTCACAGGAAAAACCGTGTGGTGCAAATATATTTAACCTGGACAGCCTGAAACAGGTAAGAGAGTAGTATGATGAGTATGGACTGTGGGAAAGAAGTAGACTGTGTAGCCTGTACCAGCGATATTTTTTAAGGCTTGCTGGTGTATTACTTGTAAATTGAAATGTAGTGATATACCATGGGAATATAAATGTGTTACCAAGGCAAAGTGATGCCGTGGCTTTAATACATAAATCTGTCTAAAACAGTGGGGAATGTATGACGGGTGTCAAGTAAAATAAGAGGAAGGGGTGAGGGAGGCCGTGGCCTATGTATAAACAGCATATGTGTTATATAATAACAGTGTGGAAGGGAAAACATAATGCTTTAAAATGATGTAAGTTATATATATATATATATATATATATATATATATATATGTATATAACTGTACTGTAAAAAGGCGTATGATTGGTTGGATCAGTGCGTGTGATGCATGAAAAGGAAAACTGTATCCTTATGTATGTGTCATAGTTAAAAAAAAAAAAAACAACACAGAAATGAGGCATGTAACGTAGGCTGAACCAATTTAAATGAAATGGATAAGTATGGAAAACTCCTGAAAGTGTGGGAGTCAAAATGATCCATACAGATAAGTATGAACATTGATAGAATACTGATACCTTTAAACATTAATGGAAATAATCAGTCTATTTAATCAAGCAAATCATAACCAAATGGTATATACATGGAATGATGAAATGTAACTCACGAAAGGATTTATGCTTAATACATAGCAAGAAAACCGAAACCCAAAGTGAAGGGAAACAGAAGCTAGGACGAATAGTTTAAACGTATGAATTTATGCGAACAGCAAGCGTGCTTAAGCATATCATGAATTAAGTGCCGAACGGCAAAACAACCGAAATGATAACTTGTTCACTGTAGCAAGGGAACAGTTATGTGCGAAACGATCACTTAATTAATACACATGATTTAGCCGAATAACCGTACGAAATGAAGCCGCGAACGGCTTGTGTAATTGCAGCATAGCAGGGGAAAAAAACATTAAAAAAAAAAGGACCCGTGCTGTAACGTGTGCCGTGGGAACCGATCCTGGCGTGACAGGTAGGTCTAACTTACGGTTTAGGAGTCCCTGGGACGCGACCTACGACAAAGACCGGGGTAAGAAGGTGGACGGACGGAAGAGGCCTGCAACAGGATTCCTGGACAGAGCTTGCCGCGGAAAAACTCGTGGATACAGAAAACCAAGATGACGTTTGAGAACCCGGAAGTGGATCCTCATTCAACGCTGACCTCGAACGGTAAGGAGCAAGGTAAGGGGAGTGCCTTAAGTAGGCTAGGAGTGGATACCAGCACCTCCCACAAATCCAGGCCAAATTGCCTTAATACATATAAATAAAAATATATAAAACAAATTATATATATATATATATATATATATATATATATATATATATATACACATACGTATATATATTTATATATATATATATTTTTTTTTTTTATATATATATATATATATATATATATATATATATATATATATATATATATATACATATATTAATTCTACATATATATTTATATAATATTTTTACATAATTAGGTTTCTTAATTAATTACAATTAGCGGGGCCTGCCTGATAACCCATGCCGAAAGTATAGGGAATTTAATTTGCTAGCACTATATTTAACCCTATAACTTTCCAAGACACCATAAAACCTGTACATGGGGGGTACTGTTCTACTCGGGAGACTTCGCTGACCACAAATATTAGTGTTTCAAAACAGTAAAATGTATTACAACGATGATATCGCCAGTAAAAGTGTAGTTTTTTGCATTTTTCACGCACAAACAGCACTTACACGGACGACATTATTGCTGCAATACTTTTTACTGTTTTGAAACACAAATATTTGTGTTCAGCGAAGTCTCCCGAGTACAACAGTACCCCTCATGTACAGGTTTTATGGTGTTTTCAAAAGTTACAGCGTCAAATATAAGGCTTGTGTTTCATTTTTTTTCACATTAAAATTCGCCAGATTGGTTACGTTGCCTTTGAGACCTTGTGGTGGCCCAAGAATGAAAATTACCCCTGTGATGGCATACCATTTGCAATAGTAGACAACCCAAGGTATTAAAAACGGGGTATGTCTAGTCTTTTTTAGTAGCCACTTAGTCACAAACACTGGCCAAAATTGGCATTTTTTTGCATTTTTCACACACAAACAAATACTAACACTAACTTTGGCCAGTGTTTGTGACCAAATGGCTACTAAAAAGGACTGGACATACCCCATTTGCAAATGGTATGCCATTATGGGTGTAAATTTTATTCCTGGGCTACTATACAGTCCCAAAGGCAACGCAACCAATCTGGCGAATTTCAATTTAAAATGTAACATGCTATATTTGACCCTGTAACTTCCCAAAACACAATAAAACCTAGACATAGGGGGTGTTGAATACAAGTATGTGTATTTTATTGCAGTAAAAGCAAACAGTATTATGACCTTGACAGTTAAAATGTCATGTAGAACTAAAAAAATAACAAAATGTCTTATTTTCTCCCATTTTTTTCATATTAAATTATGTTTCATAGCTAAATATTTGATATTAAATGAAAGCCCTGTTTCCCCTGAATAAAATGATATATAATAAGGGGGGTGCATTAAATATGAAAGAGGTGAATTACGGTTGGATAGACATATAGCGCAAATGACAGGTTTTGTTTACGTTTTGTTTTGTTCACAACGTGTACATTTGGCTCAGTCCTTAAGGGGTTAATTTCTCATGAACTATTCATATATGAAGCATAATTTATTATGAATAAATTAAAAACTGTGAGAAATTAAGATTTTTTTTTTAAATTGTAGTTCCGTCTGACATTTTAGCTGTAAATGTCATAATACTGTTAGCTTTTACTGCAATAAAATGCACATATTTGTATTCAGCAAAGTCTCACGAGTACAACAGTACCCCCCATTAACAGATTTTATGGTATGTTGAAAAGTTACAGGGTCAAATATAGCACATGCCATTTTTATTTTTTTTCACATTAAATTTGCCAGATTAGTAATGTTACCTTTGAGACCGTGTGGTAGCCCAGGAATGAGAATTACCCCCACGATGGCATACAATTTGCAAAAGTACACAACCCAAGGTATTGCAAGTGGGGTATGTCCAGTCTTTTTTAGTAACCACTTAGTCACAGACACTGGCCAGAGTTAGCGTTCATATTTGTTTTTGTGTGGAAAAAAGCAAAAAACTAATATTTGGCCAGTGCTTGTGACTAAGTGGCTACTAAAAAAATGATTATACTAAATAAGATAGATTGCTCTTGTTCTCAGTTATGTTTTAGTTGTATAAATGGTTATTAGTAAGTCTGCTGAACTTTCTCAGTACAGTACAGTACAGCCACACCTGTTGCCACCACCTCAAACTAATTAAATTGTCCCCATGGCCAAGCTGAAGTTTTGGGATGTATGCTGGTCTTATATTATGTTAGGTATTGGAATGGTAAAATAAAATATGGGTAATGCCAATACAGATTTACTGTGGCAGTTTATTTGCATCATACTAGCTTTAGGGTTACACACCTAACACATTATGTGTTACAGAGTTGGTACATTATATTTCTTTCATTTTAAGTGGATTTGCCTCTGTATTCCATGATCTAAACTAACATCGCATTTCTTCGCAATAGGTGAGATACAATATTTCCCTTTCATTAGAAATCAATACAGACAACAAACTATATCCAAATTACCAACTAGTATCATCCCGCTAATTGCTCTCCTCTTGAAATACATGAATCTACAACTGAGTTTTTCACATTTGATTAGTCTGGAGATGACCTTTAATGAAGACAAAGAGACCAGGAAAGAATCTCATTTGGAAATTTACTGAAAAGAGTTATTAATTACAAGTGCAGTCAATATCACTTGAGGTTTAAGACAAAGCTCTACGAATTGATATCTTAGAGTTAATTGCTGGGGGAAAAAAACAGAAATGTAACTAACTGATCGAGTAAAAATACCTGGCATTGCTTTTTTGTTAGAGGTTTGTATTAGCTATTATAATGGTATTTTATAGTAAGTAATTAAAGATATCTCTGAGTTGATCACATATTATTTTTTTTAAGAAATACTACTACGTTTGTAAAAATTTGTTGTATTAAAGGGAAGAGTGACTGTATTAGATATTTGCCAGTAACGCATATGCTGATCAGTTATAACTCTAAAACTACTAACAAATGGGTCAGAGCATCTCCAAAATGATAGGTGCCCCCAGTATGCAGTGGTTAGTACCTACCAGAAGTGGTGCAAGAAAGGACAACCGGTAAACCAGTGTCGGGGTCATGAGCGTCAAAGGCTCACTGATGCTTGTGGGTAGCAAAGGCTAGCCCATCCGTTCTGATCACAGAGAAGAGCTACCCTAGCTCAAATTGCTGAAAAACTTAATACTGGCAATGATAAAAATGTATCAGAACATACAGCACAATTCAATTTGCTGCATATGCGGCTTTGCACATTCAATATAGGTGCTTGTAAAATGTAAATACCGTATATACTCGAGTATAAGCCGACCCGAATATAAGCCGAGGCCCCTAATTTTTCCCAAAAAAACTGGGAAAACTTATTGACTCGAGTATAAGACTAGGGTGGGAAATGCAGCAGCTACTGGTAAATTTCTAAATAAAATTAGATCCTAAAAAAAATCTATTAATTGAATATTTATTTACAGTGTGTGTATAAAGAATGCAGTGTGTGCGTATGAGTGCAGCGTGTGTGTGTATGAGTGCAGCGTGTGTATGAGTGCAGCGTGTGTATGAGTGCAGCGTGTGTATGAGTGCAGTGTGTGTGAGTGCAGTGTGTGTGTGTATGGATGCAGTGTGTGTGAGTGCAGTGTGTGTGTGTATGAGTGCAGTGTGTGTATGAATGCAGTGTGTGTATGAATGCAGTGTATGAATGCAGTGTGTGCAGGGCCGGTGCAAGGATATTTGCCCCCCCCATATGTCCTGACCTCCCCTCCTCCTCCCTCAGTGGTCCTTACCTCCCCACCCCCGTGTTCCTTCACCCCCCTCCCCCAGTGGTCCTGACTCACCCCTCCCCTAGTGGTCCTTACTTCCCCTCCCCTCCCCTAGTGGTCCTTACTTCCCCCTCCCCTCCCATAGTGGTCCTTATCTCCCCCTCCCTCCCATAGTGGTCCTTATCCCCCCCCTCCCTCCCATAGTGGTCCTTATCCCCCTCCCTCCCATAGTGGTCCTTATCCCCCCCTCCCTCCCTCCCATAGTGGTCCTTATCCCCCCTCCCTCCCATAGTGTTCCTTTTCTCCCCCCCTCCCTCCCATAGTGGTCCTTATCCCACCCCCTCCCTCCGATAGTGGTCCTTATCCCCCCTCCCTTCCATAGTGGTCCTTATCCCCCCCTCCCTCCCATAGTGGTCCTTATCCCCCCCCTCCCTCCCATAGTGGTCCTTATCCCCCCTCCCATAGCGGTCCTTATACCCCCCCCTCCCTCCCATAGTGGTCCTTATCCCCCCCTCCCATAGTGGTCCTTATCCCCCCCCTCCCTCCCATAGTGGTCCTTATCCCCCCCCTCCCTCCCATAGCGGTCCTTATACCCCCCTCCCTCCCATAGCGGTCCTTATACCCCCCCTCCCTCCCATAGTGGTCCTTATCCCCCCCCTCCCTCCCATAGTGGTCCTTATCCCCCCCTCCCTCCCATAGCGGTCATTATACCCCCCCTCCCTCCCATAGCGGTCCTTATACCCCCCCTCCCTCCCATAGTGGTCCTTATCCCACCCCCTCCCTCCCATAGTGGTCCTTATACCCCCCCCCACAGTGGTCCTTATACCCCCTTTTTTATTATTTTTTTTTATTATTATTTATTTTATTTATATTTGTATTTATTTTTCGTCCCCCCTCCCTGCTTGATACATGGCAGGGAGGGGGGCTCTCCTTCCCTGGTGGTCCAGTGGCAGTTCAGTGGGGGGGAGAGGGGGGCTGGCAGAGCTGTACTTACCTGTTCTGCAGCTCCTGTCAGCTCTCTCCTCCTCCGCGTGGTCTGTGCAGCTCCTTCTATCAGCTCACACTGTAAGTCTCGCGAGAGCCGCGGCTCTCGCGAGATTTACACTGGGAGCTGACCGAGGTGCTGAACGGACGGCGCGGAGGAGGAGAGAGCTGACAGGAGCTGCAGAACAGGTAAGTTACAGCTCTGCCAGCCCCCCTCTCCCCCCAGTCTGTATTATGGCAATGTAAATTGCCATAATACAGAACTTGACTCGAGTATAAGCCGAGTTGGGGTTTTTCAGCCCAAAAAATGGGCTGAAAAACTCGGCTTATACTCGAGTATATACGGTAGGTATATCTATTGTGACAGACCTCTCTGTCCCTGGATTTTATATTTTATTTCTTAGTTCATCTGTTTGTTCGGTAATTCTAACCTTCCCTATGAATACCCTGATCTCGTTAGAAAAACCAAATCTACTACCGTTCAACCGACCACCCAATAGTGGAGTGTGCTGCCTATTGACCCCTTTAGCCTTTCCAACACCTTGGGAAACCGCAAACACCTCAACATTTTGAGCGGTTGGCTGGGTGGTTGTCGTTCTTATGCACGAACACATGGCAGCGGCCATTTTAACTGTCAAACGCAGCTAGCACTGTTTTGTCATTGAGTGTATGGAACTATTTTCGGGACTTCCAGACAGGGCCGGTGCTAGGATTTTTAGTTACACAGGCGAAGATGCATTTTGGCGCCCCCAACCATCATTAAAAAAAAAAAAAAATGCATCTTCACCTGTGTGTCTTTCCTCCCAAGCCACAGGCACACAGGCATGATTTTTCAGTCACACAGTCAAAGTCATACAGATACACTGTCATACAAAGACAGCAATAATCATACAGAGACATACAGACACATACAGTCAGAGACATACAAGCAGAGATATACATGCATACAGAGACATGCAGGCATATAAAGACATACATGCATACAGAGGCATACCGTCATACAGACACATACATACAGACAGGCATACAGAAACATACATACAAAGACATTCAGGCACAGACATACAGACATACAGGCATAAAGAAACATACATACAGAGACATACATACATACATACAGGCATACAAAGACATACACACATACAGATACATGCATGCATACAGAGACATAACGTCATACAGACACATACATATAGACAGGCATACAGACACATACATACATACAGAGGCATACCGTCATACAGACACATGCATACATACAGAGGCATACCGTCATACAGACACATACATACATACAGAAACATGCATACAAAGACATACAGGCATACAGAGACACACATAGACATACAGGCATACAGTTTCATACATGCATACAGAGACATATATACAGACATTCAGATACAAACATACATCCAGTTACATACATGCATACAGAGACATACAGAAACATACGTACAAGACATACAGGCATACGGACACATACATACATACAGAGGCATACCGTCATACAGATACATACATACAGACAGGCATACAGAAAAATACATACTCACACACACACACACACAAACTCACAGGCACATACTCGAACACACACACACTGACAGACACACATACTCACATGCGCACACACACACTGACATACACACTCACACACACCGACAGACACACTCACTCACACACAAACTCATAGACACACTTACACACATACTCACATGCACACACACACTGACAGACACACACACACACTCATTCACACACACACACTGACAGACACACACAAACTCACAGACACACATAAACTCACAGACACACATACACACTGACATACACACTCACACTCACATGCACACACACATACACACACAGTAATTAATAATCTAAATTAAATTTAAATGTCCCACCCAGCCTCCCTACCTGGAGAGCTGGCGTGGGTCTCTCATTGGTGGTCCAGTGGGGCTGCTGAGAGGCGTGTGGCTGAAGTGGATTAGGAGGCGGCGAGGGAGCTCTGATCTCTCTGACTGGCTCCCTCGCAGGCTGTTTTCTGATGCCGCGGGAGCCGGAATATGACATCATATTCCGGGTCCCGCGGCATCAGCAAAAGGCGCGCGAGGGAGCCAGTCAGAGAGATCAGAGCTCCCTCGCTGCCTCCTAATCCACTTCAGCCGCACGCCGCGCCGGGGATCCAGGAGGTGACCAGGCAGGAGGGAGCACTTCCCTCCTGCCTGTCACTGGAATTTTGCGCCCCCAGAGCCGGTGCGCCCTAAGGCGGGGCCACCTGTGCTGCCTTATGGACGCGCCGGCGCTGCTTCCAGACTTCCATTGATTCAACTTTCCCTTGCACGAATGCATGGCGTTCGGTATATTTAATCATCCGAACAAAAGACACTGGGGAACCACAGACACGAACAGTTATTTCGTTATTTTGATATGTCTTTGTGCGCCCTAAAGAGACCGACCACACCAGCTAAATTCATGGAACTATTCTGGGCAGGTAACGGTGCTGTGGAGACAGGCTCAGGCACTGAGGGTAGTGGTGTTGTGGAAACAGGCTCAGGCACTGAGGGTAGTGGTGTTGTGCAGACAGGCTTGGAGACTGTGGTGAGGCCTAATAGAAAGCAGTTGTTGTTGGGGGATTCCATCATAAGAGGTGTGGAGATGGACAATGGTGGTCTTGTGAGATGTCTTCCCGGAGCTACTGCTCACAGAGACAGGAGACGTATTTGTAATATTAAGTGAGCAAAGCAGGAAGGGGAATTGGATGTACTTGTCCATCTAGGGACATATGACTTTGCTTGCAATGCGGTTACAGAGGTTAAGGAAGTTTTTAGTGTTTTTGCCAATGATATACGGCAGGTTGCTTCCACACTGTCATTCTCTGAAGTTCTGCCTGTGCATAACACAGGCGGATGCGTATTAGGGACTTTAACTTGTGGCTTGGTGAATGGTGTCAGGAGCAAGGATTTGGCTTTATTTCTTATGGTAGCTCTGTTTGGAATGGAAATAAACTGTACAAAAAAGATGGTTTGCATCTTTCTCAAAAGGGAACAAATGTTCTCAGTGAGCAGTTCAGAGGTTTTGCTAGGATGTATTTAACCCCTTAAGGACACATGACATGTCATGAATCCCTTCCCTTTTATTCCAGAAGTTTGGTCCTTAAGGGGTTAAACTAGGAGGGGGTGGGGGGGGGGCAAAACGGTGATAAAACATCAATCCAATTGCCCCCCAAAACAAGGACAGAAGGTGCCTTTATGTGTTAAAAAAGGATAAGCTTAGAGTCATGTCTGCAAATGCTTGCAGTTTAGGGAATAAGATCCATGAACTTGTGGCAATAATGGCAACTGATAATGTAGATTTAGTCGCTGTTACTGAGACATGGTATAATGAGAAAAATGACTAGGACATAGCAATACCAGGGCACTCTTTATATAGAAAAGACAGGGAAGGCAAGAAAGGGGGAGGGGTGACCTGTGTGTGAAGAATAGCATAAAATCTAGCCTAATAAAAGTTAGTGAGGCGAACATAGAGTCCGTTTGGGTTACGTTAGAATTTGGTAATCTCACAGTAACTTGTGTAGTTGTGATTTATAGGCCCCAGGACAAATAGAAGAGTTAGATAATCAACTTGTTGAGGAAATAGCTAAAATGACAATGAAGGGGGAAGTTATCATCATGGGTGACTTTAATCTTCCTGATGTGAATTGGAAAAAAAAAATTAGCTACTTGTGCCAGGAGCACACATATTCTAAACTCCCTACTGGGATTGTCTCTAAAACAAGTTGTTGAGGAGCCAACTCGTAAGGAGGCCATAATAGATTTAGTGTTAACAAATGGAGATTTGGTATCAGATATTACTGTAGGTGAAAGTTTAGGATCCAGTGGTCATCAGTCAGTGTGGTTTAATATAAGAACAGTGACTGATTCACACCACACAAAAACAAACGTTTTAGACTTTAAAAAAACAGACTTTTCTAAAATTAGAATATGTATAAAGGAGTCATTATCAAATTGGAGCTATTTAAATGGGGTCCAAGAGAAATGTGATTATTTAAAAGTTGCACTGCTGAAGGCAACAGAAAATTGCATTAGGCTTGTCAGTAAAAGCAAACAATTCAAGAAACCACTATGGTACTCCGCAGATGTCGCCAAAATAGTAAAAAAGCAAAAAGTTAGCATTTAGTAATTATAAAAAAAACAGAGTGAGGAAGACAGAATGATCTATAAGATTAGGCAGAAAGAGGCTAAGCAAGTTATAAGAGCTTCCAAATCACACACAGAAGAGAAAATAGCACAGTCAGTAAAAAAAGGGACAAAACATTTTTTAAAACATAAATGAGAAAAGGAAAGTAAAACAAGGATTAGTTAGATTAAAAACAAAAAAAGGAAGGTATGTAGAAGAGGATAAAGGTCTAGCTGACTGCTTCAATGGATATTTTTGTTCAGTATTTACAGATGAAAAGGAAGGAAAGGGACCTCAGTTAGAAAAAAGGACAAATGAGCCATTTATTACATGTGAGTTTACAGAGGAAGAGGTTTTATTTCAACTGTCAAAAGTAAGGACAAATAAGTCAATGGGACCGGATGGAATACACCCAAAGTTATTAAAATAGCTTAGTGGTGTACTAGCAAAACCATTAACAGATTTATTTAACCAATCATTGTTAACAGGAGTAGTCCCAGAAGATTGGAAGTTAGCGAATGTTGTGCCCATCCACAAGAAACGTAGTAGGGAGGAGTCGGGCAACTATAGGCCAGTAAGCCTTACTTCAGTAGTGGGGAAAGTAATGGAAACCATGTTAAAGGATAGGATTGTTGAACATCTAAAAACACATGAATTTCAAGATCAGAGACAACATGGGTTTACTTCAGGGAGATCACGTCAAACTAATCTTATTGATTTTTTTGATTGGGTAACTAAAATAATAGATCAGGGTGGTGCAGTAGACATTGCTTACCTAGATTTCAGTAAGGCTTTTGACACTGTTGCACATAGAAGGCTTATCAATAAACTGCAACCTTTAAGTTTGGATTCCAATATTGTTGAATGGGTAAGGCAGTGGCTGAGTGACAGGCAACAGAGGGTTGTAGTCAATGGAGTATATTCAAAGCTTGGGCTTGTCACCAGTGGGGTACCTCAGGGATCTGTACTTGGACCCATTCTCTTTAATATTTTTATTAGTGAAATTGCAGAAGGACTTGATGGTAAGATATGTATTTTTGCTGATGATACCATGATATGTAACAGGGTTGATGTTCCAGGAGGGATAAGCCAAATGGCAAATGATTTAGGTAAACTAGAAAAATGGTCAGAGTTGTGGCAACTGACATATAATGTGGATAAGTGCAAGATAATGCATCTTGGACGTAAAAACCCAAGGGCAGAGTACAGAATATTTGATAAGAGTCCTAACCTCAACATCTGAGGAAAGGGATTTAGGGGTGATTATTTCTGATGACTTAAAGGTAGGCAGACAATGTAATAGAGCAGCAGGAAATGCTAGCAGAATGCTTGGCTGCATAGGGAGCGGTATTAGCAGTAGAAAGAGGGAAGTGCTCATGCCGTTGTACAGAACACTGGTGAGACCTCACTTTGAGTATTGTACGCAGTACTGGAGACCATTTCTTCAGAAGGATATTGATACTTTAGAGAGAGTTCAGAGAATGGCTACTAAACTGGTTCATGGATTGCAGGATAAAACTTACCAGGAAAGGTTAAAGGATCTTAACATGTATAGCTTGGAAGAAAGACGAGACAGGTGGGATATGGTAGAAACATTTAAATACATAAAGGGAATTAACACTATAAAGGAGGAGACCATATTTAAAAGAAGAAAAGCTACCACAATAAGAGGACATAGTCTTAAATTAGAGGGGTAAAAAGGAAGGTTTGAAAATAATATAAGGAAGTATTACTTTACTGAGAGGGTAGTGGATGCATGGAATAGCCTTCCAGCTGAAGTGGTAGAGGTTAACACAGTAAAGGAGTTTAATCATGCGTGGGATAGGCATAAGGCTATCCTAACTATAAGATAAGGCCAAGGACTAATGAAAGTATTTAGAACATTGGGCAGACTAGATGGGCCGAATGGTTTTTATCTGCCGTCACATTCTATGTTTCTATTTTGTCATTCCTTTGATATTTGATTTTGCCTTTGTTGGTTGCTACATTTAAGGGAGCTGTATAAGTATGCAACTAGAAAGCATAGGATTGCAAAGCACTTACTGTTGAAGTACCTATATTGAATGTGCAAATCTGTAAAATAAACACTAAATAATTTTTTGCATCTTCTTTTGAGTGCGGTATCATGTGTATAATTACTGTATTAATTAAAGGTTTGTATGAGGGCTACCTTGATACCAGCAACATCAGGGATGGGAGAGTGCCAATACATATGTAAATAGTCTATATATGAAGAAGTCAGGCTGGCTGAGTGTTATGCTCTATAAAATGTTTTGCTGGGAAACCTTGGATCCTGACATTCATGCCCATTGTACAGCGCTATGGAAATTGCTGGCGCTATATAAATACAGTGGAACCTCGGAACTCGAACGGTCCGTTCTCGAACAATTCGGAAGTCGAACAAAAAAAATGCATGTCACTTTGACACGTGCCACCTACCTAGAGATTGTTACAGACCACCTACACCCCTCATGGCAATGGTGTTCCTTCATGGCAGTGGCCTCTTTTAGCAGGATAATGCACCCTGTAAAACTGCAACAATTGTTCTGGAATGGTTTGATGAACATGACAGAGTTCAAGGTGTTACCCTGGCCTCTAAATTCCACAGATCTCAATCTAATTAAGCATCTGTGGGATGTGCTGGGACAACAAATCTGACCCATGCCCACCTGTCAACTTGCAGGACTTAAGGCATCTGCTACTAAAATGCCAGATACCACATAACACGTTCAGAGGTCTTGTGGAGTCCATGCCTCAACGCATCGGTGCTGTATTAGCAGCAGGAAGGGGCCGACACGCTATTAGGCAGGTGGCATTAATATTGTGGCTGATCATTGTAAGTATGTATGGATTCCTACTAATTCATGTTTTTAACAGTCATACATAAAATAATGATAACACTTACAAAACCATCAGGTGTAGCCTTAGATGTGAACCAATAGGCACACAAATGAATTAATACCAAACTTAAAAAAAACACAACATTCAGAAAGTGTAGTGTTGGTAACATAAAGTAGAAAACTTATCCCATATCTTAGTCATCAATATTTTGTTGACAGGTGTGTAAAAGCCATTCTGTGGTACCAAATCTTTGTGGCTTATCAAGCTTGACAAGTAGCCTTCCTTTCACAAGTTCCAAGGAGTACCAAGTCTTGTGGTTTTCGGCTGGAATGTTTGATTCAAAGTTCTTGTTCTTGAGTAGAACATTGCTGAAAGATCGAGTACAGAGAGTTTTCATTAATGATACATTTTCAAGTTGGACAAAAGTGGCAACTGGTGTCCCTCTGGGTTTTTATCTATGGGGTAATAGCATATTGATCCAAGGAGATATCTGACTGTCATTCTGGGGTCAAGAACATTTTTTTTCCCTAGTTGATGTTAAATTGGAAGCGCTTGAGAGTGTTTTTTTTTTTTTTGCCTTCTTTTGGATCAACAACAAAAGCAAATCTGAGAAAGGCTGAACTTGATGGACGCATGTATGTTTTCAGCTATCTAACTATGTAATATATTGCCCACATAACTGATTTTTTTTTTTTTTTTTACGTTCACTACTAAGACTACAGTGAGTTAAGAGATTTTATGACTTTTTTGGTGTCTTTACTTTATCGCCACTTAGATAAAACTATTTGAATAACACAATCTAACATTTTTTCATTTGCTGACCTTCATCGCGCATTTCTCAGAATGAAAGCGAACAACACGTGTAATCCTTTATTGCTATGCATTTTTGAAAACTAGATAAAAATATATCAGAGAAAGAGTATATAAAATATTTATTAACACTGTTGTAGATCAGCATTGTATGCATTCCTTACTCTATGTACATGCTTTTTGCAGCTTGTGCCAGGCTATTGCTGGATGCCACAGCATTGAACCAGCTCAGCCAACGTGTGATCTTAAAGAAGTTAAAACAGTTGAATCAGCTTGCTTAGCCCATTATAAAGGACTTGGAGCAGCATCTCTGCTCATTACATGTTGGGATTGGCGAGCCATCAGTATCTACTAGGCTTCCAGACCTTGTGGTCACTCAGCCTGAAGTCCTAGTCTAGACTTAGCATTAAGGGTGAAAAGTTATAAGTGGTAGGGTTACATTCGAGGTTAGGTTACAATCTGTATTAAGATTAGAATTAGGATCACCATAATATTAAGGGCTAAAATCTATATATTTAAGGTTTATATTTACTATATTAATAAGGGGATAGAACAATAAACAATAGACCAACTACTACAAATGTTAATGGAAAACACAAGGTTATTAAGAACACTGTTTGCATAATATTCATATAAGACATGTTTGTAAATTGATACTATCGCAAACATATTGCATCTATATTTGTTTCGTTTTAGTTTAGTTTTTTTTACACTTTTTATGAGTTAGCAAATGTTTTGAAACTTCAGCTGTGTTGACTGTCTAATTGTTGGAAAATAATCAATAATATCTAGGTTAGTGACAGAAAGTAGTAAAGGGAAAACAGAAGTAGTAGGAAGATCTGCATAAAGGAAAGTGGACAGGTTTAGTGAGAAAGGTTGCATCATTATACCAATATAAGGCTTTCAATTGCCAGTATGGGTAATCTGGTTAACCTAACAATACCCTGAACCAGGGCTTAACATTTTAAGTCATATACTGCTAGCCAGGCCTTAAAAGTTACTTGCCACTACAAGCCATAAGAAAGCCACGAGGGTTTAATTTCTACTCGCCAGGGCAATCGTCAATAACCCATGGTTAGTTGTAAATTTTGAGCCCTGTCCTGAACGGTACAATCATCAATTTGTACATGTAGTACCTTATAGTGTCTTGAGAACCATATTGTTATAAAATTGTATGATGGATAATTCAGTAAGTTCCTTCATAGCTTTTTATTTCCACTTAATCATCTAGTCACAATTGCTACTGCCAGAGGAGTGACTAGACAAAAGTTTTATTCAAAAGATGTGTGATGAGAGATTTTTTTTTTTTTATATTTAGAGAAATAGAAGAGAAAATGAGGGAGAAAACTGATCGCAAACATTTTGCCTATTGTCATGCCCTAACTATGGTATCCTCTTACTTCCTGGTTCCACGGAGCCTAGCCACACCCCTTAATGACACGGTCTCCTTATTTAATCCGACCGCACCAGCTGATCGACGCTGGATTATTGAACTACGTTCCGTACTCACGAACCGGCTACAACATCGTTGTGAAAGCCCTCTGTTACCGGACCGGACTGGAAGACACTTCAAGTTCCCTTCACCTCTCCTCATCCACGACTAAAGCTGAACTCTCTTCACTCATGATAACCGCCTCTGAGGAGATCTCGGGAACCAGTGTTCTATGTGCCGGAAGCTAAGTAAAACCTCTGTGATAAGCGTTACATCTAAAGCCGTTATATCCTGTCTCCAAAGTCCTTTGATAAAACAAACCAGTTACAGCTAACTTCAACTCATACTCTATATACGTTATCTGCATCTGTCTTGCTTCAGTTAAATGCTATGGAACAGCTATTGTAACCTCTTATCACTTCATTCATTAATACTACTAAGAGACTCTTTCTGATTCAGTGTCTGCTAATTACTACCGTTTACTACTTAAAGTTACAGTGCCTGTAATTGTGGACTTCAGTTATTGTTTACTACTTAAAGCTACAGTGCCTGTAATTGTGGACTTCAGTTATCGTTTACTACTTAAAGCTACAGTGCCTGTAATTGTGGACTTCAGTTATCGTTTACTACTTAAAGCTACAGTGCCTGTAATTGTGGACTTCAGTTATCGTTTACTACTTAAAGCTACAGTGCCTGTAATTGTGGACTTAAGTTATCGTTTACTAATTAAAGCTACAGTTCCTGTAAATTGGACTTAACGTCACAATACCTTTTACTTTTTATAATAAATATTCAAACTATAAGAAATCTGCAGTTGTGTTCCTTCATAACAAATGTTTAGACGTGACAGAATAATCCAGCCCTTGTAATGGGTCCAGCAGATTTCGATTCTACGATAACTACACTGAATCAAAGAGTTGATACACTAGCCCAAGGTGTGCAAGACCTGCAAGTTACTAATGAAAGAATTCTCACTTATGTCAGAGATTTACAAACTCATACTCCTCATACTATTCTGCACTCGGCTAGCGATCCTGCTGTATGTAACCCTGAAAAGTTCTCTGGAGATCGTTCTAAATACAGGGAGTTCCTTAACTCTTGCAAACTATTAATTGCTTTGAAACCTAGATCTTATCCTACAGAAAGAACTAAGGTTTGTTCGGTTATTTCCTTTCTAAGAGGTGAACCTATGTCATGGGCCCATTCCTTTCTGGAAAACGATGACCCCATCTTAGACTCACTGGATGAATTTTTTGAAGCCATGTCTCTTCTCTATGAAGATCCTAACAAACAAGCAACAGCTGATTTAACAATCAGAACTCTACAGCAAAGACATAGACCCGTTGAAGATTACATTGCTGAATTTAAAAGATGGGCAGTGGAAACGCAATGGAATGACATCACATTGCGCAACCAATTTCGAATTGGTTTATCTGAAGCTGTAAAAGATGAACTATCTAGAACAGAACTCCCTACTACTTTGAACGCTCTCATTCATCTATCAATCAGCATTGACAGAAGATTAAGAGAAAGAAAGGCCGAAAAAGCCCTCTTACATTCTAAAGACCGAAAACCTTTCACTCCCTCAAAAGTTCCTGAAAAGACTTCCTTACCAAGCGAACCTATGGAAATAGGGGTAATAAGAAGTCCTCTCACTCCTGAAGAGAAGAACCGAAGACGTCAATTAAACCTATGCATGTATTGTGCTTCTCAAGATCATTTGGTTCCTGATTGTCCCTTATTGAAACGGACAAAGGCCGGTAGGCAAGCCTATGCCTCTGCTATCTTAAGTGCACTCCCTTCTACACCAACCACTCAGTTCACTCCTATATCTCTCATACTACAGTGAGATAAGGTGAGAATTATGACTGAAGCTATCATCGATTCTGGTGCAAATGGAGTATTCATCGATTCAACCTTTGTAACAAAGAATAAAATTCCTTGTGTTCGAAAAAACACTTCTGTTCCTATTAGAGTGATTGACGTCTCCCTTATCTCCTCGGGACCGATTCTTCATGAAACCATCCCTCTAAAGGTAACCACCAATCATATTCATACTGAATTTCTAGTATTTGATGTTATTCCATCACCTCTCTATCCCGTTATAATAGGGATCAACTGGTTAAGGAACCACAACCCTCAAATTTCTTGGTCTCCCTTTTCTCTCACCTTTAACTCCCATTATTGTAAAGAAACATGTTTACAACAAATTCCCATTCTTCAGATCTCCAAAGAACCAACTATACCTTCTTGTTATTCAGACTTTTCAGACGTATTCAGTAAAAAAGAAGCTGAAACGCTCCCACCTCATCGTTCCTACAATTGTCCGATAGACCTCATACCTGGTGCCCCAGTACCTTTTGGACACATCTACCCTCTCTCTGAGGCTGAATTGCAAATTCTCAAAGAATATCTGGATGAAAACCTACGGAAAGGGTTCATTAGACCCTCTAGTTCACCTGCTGCCTCAAGTATGTTTTTTGTGAGAAACAAAGACCAGACTATACGTCCTATCATTGATTACAGAGCTTTAAACAAAATAACAGTTAAAAATCGTTATCCTCTTCCCCTCATCAATGAACTGGTTGAACGATTAAAAACTGCTACCATCTACACTAAGCTTGACCTTCGCGGGGCATATAACCTCATCAGGATAAAGGCTAATGATGAATGGAAAACTGCTTTCCGAACAAGATATGGCCTCTTCGAATATCTGGTGATGCCTTTTGGCCTCTGCAACGCCCCTGCAACATTTCAACATTTCATAAATGATATCTTTAGAGACCTATTGGACGTCTGTGTTATCATTTATTTAGATGATATTCTCATATACTCCAACACTCCTGATGAACATAGAAAACATGTCAGATGGGTGTTATCCAGACTCAGAACTCACAAACTATTCGCTAAACCCGAAAAATTTATTTTTCACGTCAATGAAATAACCTTCTTAGGTTATGTTATTTCCCCTCATTCAATAAGTATGGATAATTCAAAAGTCGATTGTATCATCAACTGGCCTGTTCCCTCTACAGTAAAAGAATTGCAGCGATTTCTAGGGTTCGCCAACTTCTACAGAAAATTTATTAAAAACTACTCTGAGATAGCTCACCCACTCAATCAACTTAACAGTAAAAAACATCCCTTCAATTGGAACGAGAAGGCTCAAACTGCCTTCAATGAATTAAAGAGAAAGTTTATAACAGCTCCTGTTCTTCAACTTCCAAATCCTTCATATCTTTATGTCCTTGAAACGGATGCTTCGGAAATTGCAATTGGAGCTGTCCTTTCTCAACATAAAACTCCTCAGGAACCTCTTCATCCAGTCGCCTTCTTCTCACGATCATTATCTCCTGCCGAAAAGAATTATCCTATAGGGGAAAAAGAATTATTAAGTATCAAAGTGGCTTTAGAAACCTGGAGACACCTTCTTGAAGGTGCTCAGACCCCTTTAATCGTATATACTGACCATAAAAATCTCGAATATCTTCACTCCAATAAAACACTGTCTGCTCGTCAAGTAAGATGGAATCTTTTTTTTTCCCGGTTCAATTTCCAAATCGTCTTTAGACCTGGGTCTAGAAACAAAAAAGCAGATGCCCTTTCCAGGATCCATAAAGACACTATAATTGAACCTCCTCCGCCTACAGTCATTGGAATCTTATCTTCTCTTATTGATGACATTAAAGATCTCAGTGAAGATGCTCTTGAACTTCCTAAATCAATTAAATTATCCAAGAAAAACGGTCTCTACTATTTTAAAGACCGGATTTATGTACCTCCCTCTTTCAGAATTAAAGTACTTGAATTTATTCATGATTCTCCTCTGGCAGGTCATCCAGGTATAAAAAAGACCCTTGAATTGTCTAAAAGATACTATTGGTGGCCTCGTCAAGACCAAACTATTGAATCTTATGTAAAATCTTGTTCTATATGTCAAAGATCCAAACATGTCCATCATCAACCATTCGGTCAATTGTTGAATTTACCGATTCCTGAACGACCTTGGCAATCCATTTCTATGGACTTCTTGGTGGAACTACCTCCTTCTCACCATCATACCACCATTTTAGTGGTAGTAGACCGCTTCACGAAAATGTCTCATTTTATTCCTTTAAAGAAGTTACCCTCATCCTCTGAACTTTCAAAAATATTCCTTGACAACATAGTTAAACTTCATGGACTGCCAGACGAAATCATTTCAGACCGAGGAACTCAGTTTACCTCCAAATTCTGGAATGCATTATGTGCTACTCTTCATATCCAACGTAAACTATCATCTGCATATCATCCTCAAACAGATGGACAAACTGAAAGAGTCAACCAATGCTTAGAGCAATATCTACGATGTTATTGTTCTCACTTACAAGACGATTGGATAACATGGTTACCCATGGCAGAATTCACATACAATAACTCTTTTCATACCAGCAGCAAAATGACTCCATTTTTATCCAATTATGGATTTCATCCCTCCTCATTTCCTGCTCAGACAGTTTCTTCATCGAACCTCTCCGACTCGAATCAAATCTCCCATATGTCCTCTTTATTCAAAAAATTGCATGAAAATCTAGAATTGGCCTCCTCCAATCAAAAGAAGTTTTTTGATACAAAAAGACAACCTTCACCCTCTTATGAAATCGGTGATCTTGTCTGGCTTTCCTCAAAGAACATCTCTACAAACCGGCCATCAAAGAAGTTAAGTTCCCTTTTTCTTGGTCCTTTTCCAATAATATCGGTTATCAACCGTAATGTTGTTAAATTGAAACTTCCACCTACTTTAAAACTACATCCTGTTTTTCATGTGTCCTTGCTAAAACCTCATCATCCTGACCCTTTCCATAGAAATGTCACTACTTCTCCTGATCCCATATTGGTCCAGGGTGAAGAAGAATACGAAATTCAAAGTATACTGGATTCAAGGATCCATCGTGGCTCTTTACAATACCTCATCAGATGGAAAGGATATGGAATTGATGAAGATACATGGGAAAACTCCTCTGTCGTTCATGCTGACAAATTGATTTCCAAATTTCACAAGCGTTACCCTTCTAAACCAAGTCAATAGCACCCAGAGGTTGCTCATTAAGGAGAGGGTACTGTCATGCCCTAACTATGGTATCCTCTTACTTCCTGGTTCCACGGAGCCTAGCCACACCCCTTTATGACACGGTCTCCTTATTTAATCCGACCGCACCAGCTGATCGACGCTGGATTATTGAACTACGTTCCGTACTCACGAACCGGCTACAACATCGTTGTGAAAGCCCTCTGTTACCGGACCGGACTGGAAGACACTTCAAGTTCCCTTCACCTCTCCTCATCCACGACTAAAGCTGAACTCTCTTCACTCATGATAACCGCCTCTGAGGAGATCTCGGGAACCAGTGTTCTATGTGCCGGAAGCTAAGTAAAACCTCTGTGATAAGCGTTACATCTAAAGCCGTTATATCCTGTCTCCAAAGTCCTTCGATAAAACAAACCAGTTACAGCTAACTTCAACTCATACTCTATATAAGTTATCTGCATCTGTCTTGCTTCAGTTAAATGCTATGGAACAGCTATTGTAACCTCTTATCACTTCATTCATTAATACTACTAAGAGACTCTTTCTGATTCAGTGTCTGCTAATTACTACCGTTTACTACTTAAAGTTACAGTGCCTGTAATTGTGGACTTCAGTTATTGTTTACTACTTAAAGCTACAGTGCCTGTAATTGTGGACTTCAGTTATCGTTTACTACTTAAAGCTACAGTGCCTGTAATTGTGGACTTCAGTTATCGTTTACTACTTAAAGCTACAGTGCCTGTAATTGTGGACTTCAGTTATCGTTTACTACTTAAAGCTACAGTGCCTGTAATTGTGGACTTCAGTTATCGTTTACTACTTAAAGCTACAGTGCCTGTAATTGTGGACTTCAGTTATCGTTTACTAATTAAAGCTACAGTTCCTGTAAATTGGACTTAACGTCACAATACCTTTTACTTTTTATAATAAATATTCAAACTATAAGAAATCTGCAGTTGTGTTCCTTCATAACAAATGTTTAGACGTGACACCTATATTCATCAATCAGAGGGCAGGTCAACCAAATGTGTAGAAACCTGCAGCTTCTTCAGCCTTCTAACACATGTCCATGGCACTTAGGAACTTGCAATGTAAAAATTGTGAATTTTCTACCACAGATCAAGAGCTATATTTACTGATTGGACATATGAGTGCACATGCCTGAAATCTTCCTCACTATGCATCATGAAGTGAGAAATGCCACCTGGTTGATCGCTGAGCAGCATCTGGTACAATGAGGATATGCCTCTGTTCAGGCAACAGTACCTGTTGAAAATTGTAAATTGCTAGTGCTGAGCTTGACAAATTTCAGGTGCCAGGTCGCCATGGCAACTAGAAATTTTGCCCTGGCGCCTGGGATTTGCCAGCTATTTAGTTAATGTGGCTGCCAGAGCTTTGAAGGCAGCCATCTTGGGGTATAATGGAGCTGGCTGCCCTTTGGAGCATGGAAGCAGCCGACCGAGGCAGCATGGAGCCGACCGCCTGCAATGATGCCGGAAGCCAGAATATGATGTCACTCCTGACAAAGAGGAACTACAGGCAGAGTACTACTCCCTCGTACGCAGGAAGAGTGCACGCAGGAAAGAGTGCATGCAGTGAAAGACCCACTCAGCTCTCCCAAAGGTAGGGAGGCTGAGTGGGGTTCAAATAAAACAAAAATGTAAGTGTGTGTGAGCCTGTCAGAGAGTGTGTTTGTGCCTGTCAGTGTGTGTGTGTGTGTGTGAGCCTGTCAGAGTAAATGTGTGTGTGAGCCTGTTAAGAGTGTGTGTGTGTGAGCCTGTTAGTGGTTGTGTTTGTGTGTGCCTGTCAGTGTGTTTGTACCTGTCAGAGTGTATGTGTGTGTGAGCCTGTCAGAGTGAGTGTGTGTGAGCCTGTAATAGTGAGTGTGTGTGAGCCTGTCAGTGTGTATGTTTGTGACTGCCAGAGTGTTTCTGTGTTCGCGGGTTTAGGTACCTGCCCCCACTCAGCCGCCCAAAGGTAGGGAAGCTGAGTGGAGTTTAATTTAAAAAAAAAAAATGTAAGTGTGTGTGAGCCTGTCAGAGTGTGTGTGTGAGCCTGTCAGATAGAATGAGTGTGTGTGAGCCAGTCAGAGTGTGTGCGTGTGTGCGTTTAGGTACCTGCCCCCTCAGTTCGCATGAGGAAGGTGTTTTTACGCACCTTTTTTCCCCACACGGTGCCAGCTTCACCACGGCTGGTTCCACCTCCATGGCTGAGATTAGTAATTGGAAAGATTTTTGTGCATGCGCAGCAAATGTGCAAATCCGCATCTCCTCATAGAGATGCAAATAAATCTCTATGAGAAACATTCAGCGCCTCCCAGGGCCGGACTGGCCCACCGGGATACCGGGAAATTTCCCGGTGGCCCGTCGGCACCTGGGGCCGGGGAGACATTTCGGTGACCTGCAGCCGCAGGGAGAACTTGAATGGCGGCCGCTGGGGAAGCTCTTCTGGCAGCCACTGGGGGAGAAGGCTGTTCTGTCTCTGCTCCCCCACCCTCGCGCGCTAGAAAGAGACCGGAATATGACGTCTGCTCCCCCAGCGCTCCCCCAGCGCTCGCCAGAAGAGCTTCCCCTGTGGCCGCCATTCAAGTTCTCCCTGCGGCCGCCAGCACACCTATCAGTCTGCCCACCCACACAGGTAGCAACAAGTATGTATGTCAGTGGGAGTGTGTGTGTGTGTCTGTGTCATGCTGTGTCTGTCTGTCATGGTGTGTGTATGTGTGTGTCATGGTGTGTGTATGTCTGTGTCATGGTGTGTGTGTCTGTGTCACGGTGTGTCTGTATCATGGTGTGTGTGTGTCTGTCTGTGTCATGGTGTGTGTCTGCCTGTCTGTCATGCTGTGTGTGTGTCATGCTGTGTGTGTCTGTCTGTCCTGGTGTGTGTCTGTCTGTCTGTTATGTTGTGTGTGTGTCTGTCATGCTGTGTGTGTGTCTGTCTGTGTCATGGTGTGTTTCTGTCTGTGTCATGCTGTGTGGGTGTGTGTCTGTCTGTGTCATGGTGTGTGTGTGTGTCTGTGTCATGGCATGTGTGTGTGTGTCTGTCTGTGTCATGGTGTGTTTGTCTGTGTCATGTGTGTGTCAGTGTCACAGTGTGTCTGTATCATGGTGTGTGTCTGTCTGTCTGTGTCATGGTGTGTGTGTGTCATGCTGTGTGTGTCTGTCTGTCATGGTGTGTGTGTGTGTCTGTCTGTGTCATGGTGTGTGTGTGTGTCTGTCTGTGTCATGGTGTGTGTGTGTCTGTCTGTCTGTGTCATCCTGTGTGTGTGTGTCACAGGTAGCAACAAGTATGTATGTCAGTGGGAGTGTGTGTGTGTGTGTGTGTGTGTGTGTGTCATGCTGTGTCTGTCTGTCATGGTGTGTGTGTGTGTCTGTCATGCTGTGTGTGTGTCTGTCTGTGTCATGGTGTGTGTCTGTCTGTGTCATGCTGTGTGGGTGTGTGTCTGTCTGTGTCATGGTGTGTGTGTGTGTCTGTGTCATGGCATGTGTGTGTGTCTGTCTGTGTCATGGTGTGTTTGTCTGTGTCATGTGTGTGTCAGTGTCACAGTGTGTGTATCATGGTGTGTGTCTGTCTGTCTGTGTCATGGTGTGTGTGTCATGCTGTGTGTGTCTGTCTGTCATGGTGTGTGTGTGTGTGTCTGTCTGTGTCATGGTGTGTGTGTGTGTCTGTCTGTGTCATGGTGTGTGTCTGTCTGTCTGTGTCATCCTGTGTGTGTGTGTCACAGGTAGCAACAAGTATGTATGTCAGTGGGAGTGTGTGTGTGTGTGTGTCATGCTGTGTCTGTCTGTCATGGTGTGTGTCTGTCTGTGCCATGGTGTGTGTGTCTGTCTGTGTCATGGTGTGTGTGTGTGTGTCTTTCTGTCTGTGTCCTGGTGTGTGTGTGTGTCTGGCTGTGTCATGGTGTGTGTCTGTATCATGGTGTGTGTGTGTCTGTCTGTCTGTCTCATGGTGTGTGTGTGTCTGTCATGCTGTGTGCATGTGTGTCTGTGTCGTGTGTGTGTGTGTGTGTCATGGTGTGTCTGTATCATGGTGTGTGTGTCTGCCTGTCTCATGGTGTGTGTGTGTGTGTGTGTGTGTCTGTCTGTCTGTGTCATGATGTGTGTGTGTCTGTCTGTCATTGTGTGTGTGTCTGCCTGTCATGGTGTGTGTGTGTGTGTATGTCTGTGTCATGGTGTGTGTGTGTCTGTGTCATGGTGTGTGTGTGTGTGTGTGTGTCTGTCTATGTCATGGTGTGTGTCTGTCATGGTGTGTGTGGCTGTGTCTGTATCATGGTGTGTGTGTGGCTGTCATGCTGTGTGTATGTTTGTCATTGTGTGTGTGTGTCTGTCTGTCTGTGTCATGGTGTGTGTGTGTCTGTCTGTGTCATGGTGTGTGTGTATCTGTATGTCTGTGTAATGCATTGTGTGTGTCTTTTTCATGGTGTGTGTCTGCCTGTGTCATGGTGTGTGTCTGTCTGTGTCATGCTGTGTGTGTCTGTCATTGTGGGTGTATGTCTGTGTCATGGTGTGTGTGTGTGTGTCTGTCTGTCTGTGTCATGGTGTATATGTGTGTGTCTGTCTGTCTGTCATGGTGTGTGTGTGTGTCTGTCTGTCTGTGTCATGGTGTGTCTGTGTCATGGTGTGTATGTGTGTATGTCTGTGTCACGGTGTGTCTGTATCATGGTGTGTGTGTGTTTTACTCACCTTTTTTTTTTTTTCAAAGTCGTGCTGGTCTCCCCTCGACTGGCCCTGCCTCTATGACTGAGATCATCAAGCTTGATGATCTCAACCAATCGACACTGACACAGGAAGCGCCTCTAGTGACCGTCTGAGTGTCACTTTTCTCTGAATAGTCAGTATTTACATTCAAAAGCCTGCAGGGACAGGCTATAGACACCAGAACCACTACATTAAGCTGTGTGTGTGTGTGCGCCTGCTAGTGAGTGAGCTTGCTTGCATGTGTGTGTGTGCCTGCTAGTGAGTGAGCTTGTGTTTTTATGTCAATGAGCTTATGTATATTGGTAAAATTGTTTGTCTATGAGGCTGTGTATCAATGAGCTTGTGTGTGTCAGTGAGATTGTCTATGTCTGCATGTGAGTATGCTTACTGTATAATTTAATGTTTTACTCTGAAAGGACCAATATTTTATATTAGAAAAAGCAATATATATATATATATATATATATATATATATATATATATATATATATATATATATATTACTCAATCATTTGGGGTGGCAAGACATAGCCTATTACATATTACATGTCACAATATATGGCACAATGACTTATGGGGCTGGCATATATATTTTTTTCCAGGGCTGCTTTGTATCACCAGTCCGGCCCTGGCGCCTCCATGCAGAGCTTGACACTGAACGTGGGTGCTGCACATGGTGCAGCAGTGACCCAGGACTCTCTAGGACTGAAAAGGCAGTGTTTATATGGAAAAGCTTACAGTGACATCAAGCTGTAGTGGTTCTAGTGACTATAGTGTCCCTTTAAGAATTGCATTTTCTCGTTGAAAATGACTGCCTCCTATCTTTTTTTCCCTGGCTCCTAGATTCCAAACAAATTTGTCAAGCCCGGGGCTAGTGTATGGGATTTTTTGGGGGAAATTAGTTCTAATAGTCTCTTATTTTGAACTAAGAATAATCTAAATATTTTTATTGCGGTTGAAGTGCATTGTTGGTGGTTATATCTCCTTAAGAAATATGATTGCCCTTGCATAAAAACAACATGTACCAGGTTGAAAAGTCATTGTAATTTTGGGTTCTGTGGCAATGGCAATAATGGCTCTGCTCCTTATTTCTGACTATTGTGCCATACAGGTATAGTTTGTGAAGTTTTATTTTGTTGGTTATTGCTTCTGTTTAACAGGGTATATTGTGCATTTGCATTGTATGAAGTGAGTTTTGGCATTTATTACGTCATTGTCTTTGATGTGATGTGTATTGTTCTTTTTTTCTATAGATATTGTACCTGGGAGCTTGACTGTTTTGGGTAATTGAGCACCCTTGTTCATTATGTCTGAAAGTGTGTCTCAATTGGAAAGAATTATTTCTTGTACCATCTAGTCCAGGCTTCCCCAAACTCTGGCACTCCAGATGTTGCTGAATACAACTCGAATGATTCTATGAATTAAATAGATAAGCTGAGAATCATGGGGGTTGTAGTTAAGCAACATCTGGAGGGCCGGAGTTTGGGGAAGCCTGATCTAGTCCATTAGACATACGAGGCTATTGTAACACAGTTAGAGGTAAAGAAAGCATTCAGGATAATTAACAGTGTGGTTTTATTACAAACTAAGCACCCTTAGTAAAATGTTTATCTTCTCTATTGCAACTCAATCAAGCCATTAAATATCAGGGTATAGCCATGAAGTTAAGTCTACTATAATAGTGTTTAGGAGTGGTGCAAAATTGCCTTAGTAGAGCTGAGAGAGATCAACGGTCACTCAGATCCCATAGTACTTGATGTATGTTGATCACATCATCAGAATATGAAGTTGGTCCTAAAGGTATCTTTGTTCTCTTGTGGTTTGTAACACATTTTGACTTGTGCATATTAAGTTTTAGATTATCAAGAATATCATATTCTCTGAACTTGGCCATGTGGTTTGAAATAGAGAGACACTTTTGTTAACCAAAAAAAAAAAAATATGTCATTCTCGGAAGTAGATAGTCCTTCAACCAAGACATATTTCTTGGAAATAATTTTAGATTTTAATATAGTAATGTTTGTAGTTAGGACTTACTCACTCTCCTACCATGATCTCACTCTTGTGAAGCTCGCATGACTTTATAATGTTCATCAGAGTGTTGGAGTTGATTAATGGGGAGAGGAAAAATGCATTTACTATTGTTATCTCAATCTGTTCATCAAAACACCTGCCTATAGCTAGCTTCCCTACTGAGTTTTAGGTCACTTAGACTTTGGCAGAGGAATACTTTCAATTAATACATTCAACTAGTAATACTACAAAAACATCCCAAAATGGAAATGCCGATAAATGTTTTTTTCTTGTAACAGATACAGCAAGCTATCCTAAATTATTTTTTCAACTGTGAGGTATTGTTGATAGATGCTCATAGAATATGTGTTTATATTAGAGAGCTTTAGTTGGTCCATCAGTAAAATAAAAGTGAATAGATATGTACATTTTGATTATGCTTTTTGAACCGTTGTTTGCCCATTCTTGTTTTGAAAACATTAGGACTTCTTATCTAATAACTAGCTAAAGTGATAACATGCAAACTGTTTATTGATCTGTTATTTTCAATCCTCAATCAGTTATTTAATACTTGGCACTGCAGTAACAGCAAGACTTCAAATCAATTTTATGTTGCTTGCCTAGTTTCTCCATAAATTAAGCATTTTATTTCCTATTCTGCTTTAAGCATTGTATTTCTGTTATAAATATGTCAAAACATCTTTACTGCTATTTCTTATTGATATATAATTTTTATAGGTGTTTTTCTTCAAACCATCTTCCATTCACCTTCACAGAAATAAACATTAGACATGTTGAAGATGTAAAAATAAATTGGCACAGGATTGGTAAAAATATTCTGCTACTAATTTCTACTAATGTTATTTTTACCGCGAAATTCCGATGTTAACGATTAATTATTATTTAAAAAAGAGATGACAACAAGGTTTAGTGCATTTACAAAACCGCAAACAAAAGCAATATAATGTTGCATTTTGTGTGTCCAGGACTTTAACATGCCTATTCACATGTCAGAATAACATCTCACTATCAGACCAAAGCAATGAATTAGCATTTCCTAATAACTATTTAGAATTAGACCTCAAAGTCTGAACAGCACTATTAACACACCAATTCCCAAAGTCTGACGGTTTCTCCAATTATAGAAAATAAGGGAATTGGGGGCACATAAGGAATGGTGTTTCCGCAGAGACTAAAATTTATGCAAACACATAATAAGGAAGAGAGCACACATAAAAATGCAGTTTTACATTTTAGAAGGCTACTTAACCCCTTAAGGACACATGACATGTGTGACATGTCATGATTCCCTTTTAATCCAGAAGTTTGGTCCTTAAGGGGTTAAAATCACCTATCTCAGCAAAGAAATATGGGAATTTAGTTCCACCACATGGCCATATTGTATTAAGACCACCACTACTTCACAGTACACCAATATTGGTGGGCTCTTCACTAATTTCAGTGTGGGAGACATCTGTTGTAAGAGCATTGTGAATCAATATATATGATAATAAAAATTAGTGTGATAAAAAATACAATACAAAAAAATGCAGTTTCAAAACTAAAATAAAAATGCGATTGTACTTTGATGTATATTCTCATAAGGCATATTATATACATGCTATTTATCAAATAAAAATTATAATTAAAGTAACATTACTATCCAAAACCTCCTCAAATATTTACTTTCTTGTGGTCACCTCCAAAGGGGTCTAAAGCTGTAGGGGGGCGGGGGTGCCCATCTGCCCCTGGTCTGGACTTACAGAACAGGCATTTTGGTGCTGCCGGTTTTTCCAATCAATATCATGTTAAGTTTGTACACCAACTGGTTCAACATCTTAGAAACATATTTAGCAAGACCAAAATTGCTAGTAATTTCTTTTTTTTTTTAAGTTCAAAGCTACAGCAGTGACATTACTGACACCAGGAATATTCCTTTCTCAAAGGGCAAGTTTTAGCTCTTTATTCCTGTTTAATTCAGAGACAAAGCTATAGGAGAACCTCTTCCAAATTGTCAGGCATCCCAGCAATACATGTATAGAACTTAAACATACATCGTTCAGCAGTCAAATACCAAAGTGCAAAAAAATCAGCCCATTTAAAAACACTGGAAATGTTATTAGATTTGGGCACTATAGCCTCAGTGTAATATTTTTGTATAAGAATAAACATAATTCAATATTTTTAGATATCCTCTTAATTAAAAATGTGTATATATATATATATATATATATATATATATATATATATATATATATATATATATATATATATATATATATATATATATTTGAAGGCTTGGCCTGTAGTTGTGGGAGGGGCTTGGATTCCCTTTAAAAGGGCTGCCAATCCACTCCCACCTTACCGTTACTGGTCTGGCGAGTCTGAAACGTTTACTTCCGGTTCAGACCGCCATCTTGGATTTTTCTTACCTGTTTCCTCGTGGTCTCCTGGTCCGGTGCTCTCCTGGGTGGTCCGGTGCTCCCCTGGCTCTCCTTCCCGCCGCCGGCGTCCGCACAGCTCGTTCGTTACTTGCCGCCGCAAAAACTGTAAGTTAGGCCCGCCGTAAAGCAACCGCTGCAAACTTCTCGGCTTTACACGGCGAAGCCCCGTTCATTTCAATCCGCGTTCGGTACTTTTTCGTTTAAATACAGCACGCCGCTTGTAAATTCCCTTAGCCACTCGCAAATGTTCATATCACGAACGCTAGCATTCGGTTATACACATAACAATTTCTTTTCGGTTCAAATTACAATTAAATGTATCTATTCGTATGTATCTATACTCCATCTAGTTCATGCAACTACTCACGAAATAAGCACGAATTTCAACCAGTACTCCAGGGGAATTTCGCCCCTACTGGTCACAAACGATATTACAGTCACTCATAAATTCTACTATAAATGTATATAATGTTCAAACCTAGATTGGTGTCCTGATTTCCCTGACCTTTTCCCACAGGTTTTTCTTACCAGGGATTCGGAATAGGATTTGTGAATTCTGACAACTGTATCAATTATATTTACTTTCTAGGTTGGTTGGAATTTAATTATGATTAATGTAAAGGCCAACAATACCTATGAAATTAGTTAAGTGTGTAATTTACTCTTCTAGGTTATCATTCATTGGACGGTAGCTTTTACAAGCAAGGAAGCTGTCACTTTCTCTCGGTTAAATCCCCTCTGCAGAGTGTCGGGTAGGTTCTGGTTTTAGGGCCCACGATCTGGCCAAACCACTACCTTATATTCAGAAATTTATATATCATCCTATACCCACAGGTCAACTACTCGATGCAATCACAGTCACTGTTTACCTCTTCATTGACAGCTTGGCCTGACTCACATATCAGGTACTACGCCAGAACCCATTACTTTCTATGCTTTAAGGGGTACTGGTCCTAGGTTATGTGGCCCAATTAGGTAAATTCTTCTGGTCTTAATCCATAGGCTAGTGGTCCCGCGTGGCCAACATCCCCATCCTCATACTCGGAGGTTCTACGCCCCTCGGGCCAAATCATAGCTAGCCGCCTCGCAACAATGCAAAGAGAGGGCCTCACCTGTCACTCCCATTCTTTCTTATGCTTTAATTGACACCGAGAGGCCAACACCCTGCCACAACGTTCGGTGGCCTCAAAACGTCCCCTCGGGCCCACGCATAGATAGTGCCTCTCAAGCCGCTTGGCAACTAGCAGGGACTCATCTGTCACCTCAAAAGCATAATTGTTTCGCCGCTTGGTATTTAGCTAGCCCACCAGTACCCACCCAAAAAACTCATTACATACGACTGATTATACCATTTTATAATTTCAGTTATGTCACTAACTCCTGATATCCCTGAGGAACTTTCACTACCTAGCACACCCGCTAGGCCTGCTACCCCTGGTCCTGGTACAGATGTGAATTGCCTTGCATCCCTTAGATCATGGACAATACCACGTCTCACAACAAAACTCAGAAGACGCTGCATCCCTTTCACAGCTACGGCTAGGAAGGAGAAGTTGTTCAGACTACTGAACACTACCACCGACAACTCCGAGGCAGGGGAAGGCCCTAGTGGGACTCAATTACCAGCTTTTCATGCCACGATGACTTCCCTAATGGCATCCATTGGCACAATAAGTGACAGGCTGGATAAATTGGAGGCCGGTGGTGCTAGTCAGTCCACTACCAATACGACGGTCACCAGTCATCCTCTCACTAGTGCCATGCCCGGTAATACCTTGGAATCTACGGCAATTATAGATTCTATTGATCCCTCGCATATGGTCCCATCTCACCTTAAAAAGGACATTCTGGAGGGCAAGGACGTTAATCTGGTGTCATTGCTCATTGCCTCCCAGGATGTCCTAGAGAACAGGACCTTTGCATATGGGGATATTTCGGTAGTACTAAGGGCTAGAGACCCCCGGCTGAACAAAAAATTGACCATCCCTGAATTCGTACTGGGGTTTGGGATTTATAGAGCTGTATACTGCTCTGTTTACCCCAGGAAAAGAGCAGAGTTGGATGCATACATGCACAGGATGGTGGTACTGCTTTTTACGATTACCGCCGTTCCTTCTCTGCAAAGGTGGCTGCGGCCCTGGCTCAGTTCAATTTAAGCATAAATTGGAATAAATTGGACACAGAGCTATTCTGCAGGCACTTTGCAGGCCTCAGACCCCCAACTTGTGCAGTGTGCGCATCAGCAACACATAGCACTAATTTCTGCCCGAATATTCGGCTGAGGTTGAACAAAACCAACCAGCTGCTAACCTCCAAAGACCTACTAGAGGTTTAAAAGACAAACTGGGCAGGGGTATTGTCTTTTTAGGCAAATCCCAAGTGTGTAATAACTTTAATGCAGGCAATTGTGGTTTTAGCTCTTGCAGATTGATGCATGTATGTTCACACTGTTTTAGGGCCCATTCCAAGACAATGTGCCCAAATAAAGCATTCCCTAAACCATATCTCACATGCGTGAACCTCAGCTTATTCACCACTTTGCTACATCTACACCCGTCACGACATTTCAGTGACTATCTCATAACAGGACTGACTGAGGGATTTCACACATACATTTACCTACAGGCACACTGGAATGTGACAACTATCCACACTAGATGACCCACAGCTGGTACACAAACTCATCATGACCGAGGTGAACCAAGGGTTCAGAGCACTCAGAAATCTTTCAAGGTAAATTTCATCTGTTGCTTTATTGAGCAATTACAAATTCATTTGTTGCTTTCTTGAGCAATTACAAATTCACACAACGTTCCAATCGACGTTTCAGTCTGTAAAATACTTTTTTCAAGATAATTGTGTATGTGAGATGGATACCTTATATACAAAAAATGCAGTTATCCTATTTGGAGGTGAACAGGTGAAATGTAACAACGGATCAGTTGTTGTAACAACATCATTAATGACATCACTCTGATCCGTTACATTTCACCTGTTCACCTCCAAATAGGATCACTGCATTTTTTGTATATAAGGTGTGTGTGTATATATATATATATATATATATATATATATATATATATGTGTGTGTGTGTGTATATATATATATATATATATATATATACACTGCTAAAAAAAATAAAGGGAACACTTAAACAACACAATGTAACTCCAAGTCAATCACACTTATGCGAAATCAAACTGTCCACTTAGGAAGCAACACTGAGTGACAATCAATTTCACATGCTGTTGTGCAAATGGGATAGACAACAGGTAGAAATTATAGGCAATTAGCAAGACACCCCCAATAAAGGAGTGGTTCTGCAGGTGGTGACCACAAACCACTTTAGTTCCTATGCTTCTTGGCTGATGTTTTGGTCACTTTTGAATGCTAGCGGTGCTTTCACTCTGGTGGTAGCATGAGACAGAGTCTACAACCCACACAAGTGGCTCAGGTAGTGCAGCTCATCCAGGATGGCACATCAATGCGAGCTGTGGCAAGAAGGTTTGATGTGTCTGTCAGCGTAGTGTCCAGAGCATGGAGGCGCTACCAGGAGACAGGCCAGTACATCAGGAGACGTGGAGGAGGCCGTATGAGGGCAACAACCCAGCAGCAGGACCGCTACCTCCACCTTTGTGCAAGGAGGAACAGGAGGAGCACTGCCAGAGCCCTGCAAAATGACCTCCAGCAGGCCACAAATGTGCATGTGTCTGCTCAAAGGGTCAGAAACAGACTCCATGAGGGTGGTATGAGGGCCCGACATCGACAGGTGGGGGTTGTGCTTACAGTCCCACACCGTGCAGGACGTTTGGCATTTGCCAGAGAACACCAAGATTGGCAAATTTGCCAGCATGACCGGTTTGGCAGTGGGTCAGTAATGGTGTAGGGTGGCATTTCTTTGGGGGCCCGCACAGCCCTCCATGTGCTCGCCAGAGGTAGCCTGACCCCTTAGGTACCAAGATGAGATCCTCAGACCCCTTGTGAGACCATATGCGGGTGCGGTTGGCCTTGGGTTCCCTACTAATGCAAGACAATGCTAGACCTCATGTGGCTGGAGTGTGTCAGCAGTTCCTGCAAGATGAAGGCATTGATGCTATGGACTGGCCCCCCCGTTCCCCAGACCTGAATCCAATTGAGCACATCTGGGGCATCATGTCTTGCTCCATCCACCAACGTCACGTTGCACCCCAGACTGTCCAGGAGTTGGCAGATGCTTTAGTCCAGGTCTGGGAGGAGATCCCTCAGAAGGCCATCTGCCACCTCATCAGGAGCATGTACACGCATTGTAGGGAGGTCATACAGGAACGTGGAGGCCACACACACTACTGTGCCTCATTTTGACTTGTTTTAAGGACATTACATCAAAGTTGGATCAGCCTGTGGTGTATTTTTTTAACTTTAAGTTTGAGTGTGATTGCAAATCCAGACCTCCATGGGTTGAAAAATTTGATTTCCATTTTAAAATTTTTGTGTGATTTTGTTGTCAGCACATTCAACTATGTAAAGAACAAAATATTTCAGAAGAATATTTAATTCATTCAGATCTCGGATGTGTTATTTTTGTGTTCCCTTTATTTTTTTTAGCGGGGTATATATTAGTATTAAAAGACATTTAGACAGTGTATGTGTATGCATGTGTATGTATGTGTAAGTGTATATAACATATATAAATGATCTAAGTATATACTACTTTATTTTACACTGTTTTAATACTTTCTTTTAATTTATTTCAGACAGCAGGGGGACTGCATGTCATTTCAGGCACTCCCCCTGCTGGCACTGCTATTGATGGCTATTCCGTCCATGTGAACATGAGGTCCTCGCAAGGACCTCACGATCACATGGCCCAGGAGGGCTGGATCGGCAGCAGGGGGACTCCCTGGGATTTCAGATAAGTTCCCCCCATCGCAGGTAAGTCCCCTGGTCGGCGTTGACATGCTATGTTGCCAGCCGGTGTTTAGAGCCGGGTCCCCAAGGACGCCATAGCACAACCGCTGTCCTTAAGGGGTTAAAGACTAAAGGATTTGTTTGTTGTTGTTGGCTTAAAGAAGCTCCTGATGCTTACCTTTCCTGGCGATTAGGGGGGACTGCCTGACAACCCAGGCAGTCCCACTGAAGCCAATCTGGCCCTTCCGGACCATGTGATTGTGATGACAGCGTGCTTACATAGCCGCATTGGCAGTCTAAAGCACTGCCAGGGTTGTTCCCCAAGCTGTAAAAAAAAAGCTGAAAAAGCAAGCATTTAATTGATATAAAGCATTGACTTATATATATGATTTCATTGTTAGTGTATTTTGATCTCAATATATATATATATATATATATATATCAAAATATCCTTAGTTGCCAGTTGTTAAAATATATATAATTTTAACAACTGGCAACAAAGGCCCAGCAAACCAATCTGTGTAAAAACTGAAAAGGGGAAAGCCCTATATTTGATCCTGTTACTTTCCAAAACACCATAAAACTTGTACATGGGAATTACTGTTGTATTCATGATGATCTAAATTCTAAGCCAATCCAACGCTTTAGGAAAGCAAGGGAAAGCATTGGGAGATTATTGCGCATGGGTTTAAAAACGTTGTGCCAGTCAGCATCTCCTCATTAAGATGCATTGAATCAATACATCTCTATGAGGAACATTTAACTCCTGCATGAATGCCACTGATCCACAAAGCACCTCTAGTGGCCGACTGAGTGCCTGCCAATAGAGGTGTTCCTAGTCAGCAATGTAAACACTGCCTTTTATCTGTGTTTACATTAAAAAGCCTGTAGTGGGTCTGATGACTATTACATTAAGCTAAATTAACCGTTGTAAACAGAACAGTTTTACTTTAGCAGCATTAATATGTGTCACGGTGAATATATAGCATCCCCATAGTAACATTACTAGCAAAACATTTCTTCCACAAGCCATTTCTTTACCACCTTCTCCTTACACATACAACATAGACTACAGAAAATATAGATAAATATAGACATTTTTGTTCGGCTTTTAAAACAAATTGCATTTTGACCTATGAAAATCACAGGAAAGAGTAACATATCATTAGCTACTTAATCTTTCCTTTTTCAAAGGCATATGTATTCAGTTCTCAAGCAAATACCATTCATTTGTGTTATTCACCTGAACAATCATTCAGGTTTGACATTTTTGGATATTAATTAATACAAAGGGGTTTGTTTGAAACCGTCTATTATTGAGCTCAAAAAGTTGTATTTCCTATTGGTTTAGAGAAGTTCAAATTAAATACAGTACTTCAAGCAAACTCTTACCCTTTTCACATTGCGGTTCAATGCTGGCTAAAGAAAAATATACTGGCATTTAAAAGTATGCACATAAACAGTAATATTTATTTTATATATGACTGAATGTCAAATGAATTCAAATTTCGCCACCATGTGTAAAGGTTATTTTAAATAATTTTCACTTACTATTCAATTACATTGCTGAAGTAAAATTTTGAAAAATTGTGTTTTTAATTTTATACACTGCTCAAAAAATACTTCTTTACCTAGTTGAATGTGCTCACAACAAAATCACACAAAAAATAAAAAATGGAAATCACATTTTTCAACCCATGGAGGTCTGGAGTTGGAGTAACACTCAAACTTAAAGTGGAAAAACACACAACAGGCTGATCCAACTTTGATGTAATGTCCTTAAAACAAGTCAAAATGAGGCTCAGTAGTGTTTGTGGCCTCCACATGCCTGTATGACCTCCCTACAATGCCTGTGCATGCTCCTCATGAGGTGGCGGATGGTCTCCTGAGGGATCTCCTCCCAGACCTGGACTAAAGCATCTGTCAACTCTTGGACAGTCTGGGGTGCAACGTGACGTTGGTGGATGGAACGAGATATAATGCCCTATATGTGCTCAATTGGATTCAGGTCTGGGGAACGGGCGGGCCAGTCCATAGCATCAATGCCTACGTCTTGCAGGAACTGCTGACACACTCCAGCCACATGAGATCTAGCTTTGTCTTGCATTTGGAGGAACCCTGGGCCAACCGCACCAGCATATGGTCTCACAAGGGGTCTGAGGATCTCATCTCGGTACCTAATGGCAGTCAGGCTACCTCTGGCGAGCACATGGAGGGCTGTGCGGGCCCCCCCAAAGAAATGCCACCCCACACCATTACTGACCCACTGCCAAACGGTCATGCTGGAGGATGTTGCAGGCAGCAGACCGTTCTCCATGGCGTCTCCAGAATCTGTCTGTCACATGTGCTCAGTGTGAACCTGCTTTCATCTGTGAAGAGCACAGGGCGCCAGTGGCGAATTTGCCAATCTTAGTGTTCTCTGGCAAATGCCAAATGTTCTGCACGGTGTTGGGCTGTAAGCACAACTCCCACCTGTGGACGTCGGGCCCTCATACCACCCTCATGGAGTCTGTTTCTGACCGTTTGAGCAGACACATGCACATTTGTGGCCTGTTGGAGGTCATTTTGCAGGGCTCTGGCAGTGCTCCTCCTGTTCCTCCTTGCTCAAAGGTGGAGATAGCAGTCCTGCTGCTGGGTTGTTGCCCTCATACGGTCTCCTCCACGTCTCCTGATGTACTGGCCTGTCTCCTGGTAGTGCCTCCATGCTCTGGACACTACGCTGACAGACACATCAAACCTTCTTGCCACAGCTCGCGTTGATGTGCCATCCTGGATGAGCTGCACTACCTGAGCCACTTGTGTGGGTTGTAGACTCCGTCTCATGCTACCACTAGAGTGAAAGCACCACCAGCATTCAAAAGTGACCAATACATCAGCCAGGAAGCATAAGAACTGAGAAGTGATCTGTTATGGAAGCCCCTCTGTCTGCCACAAGAGCAATACTTTTATACATTTTGGTTACTGTTGCCACTACTATGGATAATATTTTGTTATCACTGTTTGGATACTTCCCTATTCTCAGATACACGAATGAACAGTGCTACCCATTCGTATATATGAACAGCAGACCACCCAGCCCTTGTCGTGTGTCTCCACTTAACCTCAGTCACCTTTCAAACCACCAAAAGACCTAACGAACGATCGACCACCATAACGGCGGAGTGTGCCAACAATTGACAAACCCCAGGAGCTGCGGTTTGTGGTTAACCGCAGCCCGATTAATCGGAATCCAGGTGGCCTTGTTCGTATATTCCAATTAGACGAACAAGGACCGTACTAATTATACGAAAGAACTGTCGAACGACGAGCACCCGTACCCGGCGTGTGTTCTCAATTAAGTGATGCTTTCTGTGGTTAACTGCAAGCTAAGTACCTAACCCCAGGTTGTCGCCGTTCGCATACCGAACACGAGGTGGCGGCCATCTTGTTGCCAGCGAGGGTTCAGCGGTACTTGGTAGTAAAATCTCTGGAACTGTAATCGGCAATGGAACTGCACGAATCCCGCTAAGAGGCCGATTGTCCCATCCGTTCGGCCCAAGATTGTACGAACAGACTTATATATCAGAACTCTGGCACATCGTTCTTGAGATTTGAGTGCGATTCATACATCTTGTGTGCTCAGATCTGAGCTATCCGTCGAATGGTCGCATGAACTATTTTTGTATTACAATTTTAAAGTTATATATTTTATGTTATTCTCTTATGGGTGTAAAATGTGGTATTTCCATGTGCTTGGAGATAGATAGGTCATTGTAACCGTTAAGGCCAATTATCTCCAACCTAGGCGGGGACATTTTCAAATGTTGCACTGTGTTTCCATTGGATAAACTATATCATTGTCCTGTGTACCATCAGGTCCAGAAGGGACTGTCCCTTGGTCTGAAAGTTGCATAAATTGTCCAGCCTGAGTGCCATTAAATTCAGTTCGTGTTACCCTCAAATCGCAGCCTCGACTCATTTTGTAGGGAACAGTGTATCCTAGCTGTGCCATAGCTAGTGGGATTATTCTACACTTTCAGGAGAATCTTGTGGATGCTGATAGGAGCGACGTTCTACCTCTCCAACATCAGGAACCAAGATATCCAAGCGGTCCAACCTCCAGCTAGCCCAGAGGTAACCGTACCATTTGGTGGCAGCGGCGGGATCGTCCTGGAATTCCTAGGAGAGGCATGGAGCGGAGAACGCTTATGATAAGTTAAAACGTACCACCCTAAAGGATTTATTGGAAAGTCGAGGTGGGAACGCGAGCAATCAACCTAGAAGGGAGCTAATTGTGGAATTGACCGAAATGGATCAAAGCTTCACCATGGCAGATGCTCCGACTAAAGCTGGTGATGAAAAGACCAGGATAGTTCGTCAGGGATTCGCTTTCTTCGGGCCAAATCCTTCTATAGAACTGGTACTGCAAACGCTAGCCCAAGTGGAGACCGAGATGCAAGTAGCCAGAGCTGAGCGACAGGCAGACCGAGAGCACGAGCTCAACCTGCTCAGAGCACAGCAAGCTCCCGTAGCAACTGCCACCCTCTCCTCGGCAGAACTGAAAGGGAGGCGAAAGACCCCCTTTTTGGCTTTCAAACCCTTTGTGGAAAGCGAGATGGGCATAGACAAGTTTTTAATGAACTTCGAGTGACAATGTGCACTGCACCAGATCCCCAGCGAGGAATGGCCTGCTATATTGTCTGGAGCTTTGGAAGAATTCCAGACCCTAACCACCGAGGAGGCAGCACAATATACAGTAGTCAAGGACATTCTGCTAAGAAGGTACGCTGTAACGGCAGATACATACTGTCGGCAATTCCGTGACACTCAAAACAAAAAACGAATGACACACATGCCGAATGGGCACACATAATATGGCGAGCTTCCACCCACTGGATTAAGGGATGTCAGGCAGTCACCGCAGCAGAAGTCCTTGAACTGTTTTTATTAGAACATTTGTACGAAGGACTCGATCAAAAAATATTGCTCTTGTGGTCTATAGTCACCACCTGCAGAACCACTCCTTTATTGGGGGTGTCTTGCTAATTGCCTATAATTTCCACCTGTTGTCTATCCCATTTGCACAACAGCATGTGAAATTGATTGTCACTCAGTGTTGCTTCCTAAGTGGACAGTTTGATTTCACAGAAGTGTGATTGACTTGGAGTTACATTGTGTTGTTTAAGTGTTCCCTTTATTTTTTTGAGCAGTGTACAACATGATCGAGACCTAGGAATTTCAGCTTTTCTTTAGTCTGCACACAGCAGAATGTTAGTTTTCTTATTTGTAATACTTGCATGTATATCTTAGAGACAGTTGTCACCATAAGAGAAAGCACTCTGCTCCCTTCATACAATTTTTAGACAATTTTCAGCTAGAAATCAATAGAAAAGTAAATGTGAACACTTTTTTGAAAATTACTCTGCAAGGTTCCCATTGCTTTTGGAGCCAGAAGCAAATCTAGAACAGTTATTTGCTAAACACAAAATTGTGTCCCGATGATCGATATCCTGTGAAAATGGCCAAATTCTTGCTGGAGTGGCATTTAACTAAAGCTAATTCCTTTTGCAATTTGGTCAAGTAGACTGAATTGGAAATAATCTGCCGGGTCCATTCGGTGTCTGATTTAAAACCAGTGCTTTTAACATCCAAAACCAATTCAAATTTTGGGATCTGGGATATGTAAACCATGTGGATCATTTATAAAGAAAGAAAAAGAAAACAAACACAACAATGGAAAAGGAAAGACATCAAGGCACAAAACTTCAAACACTATGCTAAACATGATAAACTATGAAGCAATATTTCCTTTAGTGATTTATTCAATTTAATTTTAGCTCTATTTAATAACTCACATCGTGTGTATTTGCTCAGGAAGGTATGACCTGATTCCGGTACTTTCACCTCAAAACATTTCATGGAATCTGAGACAACGTGAGATTAATTCTCTATGTCTTTGATCTCTAACAGGTAAGTACTAGGGATGTGCATTGGAAAAATATTCGGTTCGGTTCAGCATTCTGAAATTCGGCACTTCGTTTCGACACTTCGGAACTTCGGCACTTCGGGACAGTGTAGGGTTAGAGGTAGGGTTAGGGTTATGTTAGGGTTGGTTTAGGGTTAGGGGTTGGTTTAGGGGTAGGGTTAGGATAACCCTACCCTAACCCTACTCCAACCACTAACCCTACCCCAACGCCTAAACCTAACCCTACCTCTACCCCAACCACTAACCCTACCCCAACTCCTAGCCCCAACCCTCTCCTGTTTTGCCACTTTTCTGAAATTCGAAGCACTTCGGCACTTCCAAAATTCTGCACTTTGGCAATTTGGTTCGGTTTGGCATTCTGGAATTCGGTTAGGCATTCCAAAACTCGGCAATTCGGCACTCCGGACATTCAGAAGCATCCGAATTTCCGAAATGTGTCCAAATTTGCATTCGGAACGAAACTAATTGCACATGTCTATTAAGTACATATATTTGGGAATTTGAGATCTCCACCCGCTAACATCTAGCTTTTTCAATGCATATAACACTCATATTTGGATACAAATTTGATTTAAGCATTCAGTAGATTGGTGGGATAAGAGCTCAGTAAAGCACATTCTGGTGTGAATGGTAGAATATTCTGCAATTTGTCTCATATAAAGTGAAACACTGCTCCTCACAGTATAACTATATGTGAACATCTCCACCAGATATGTATGTATTCTGCAACCTCTCAAGCACTTACGTAATCTTGTAGGTGTTAAATGCCATCTAAAGAAGATTTTCTTTAACATCTCAGTAGGGTAAACACATCTAATAAGTCCTACATTGTTGAAAAAATGAAAACCCATTTTTCATCAGAAAACATAACACCCAATTCTATTTCCCTTTCTTACTTATAGAATGGGGATCTAGGATGAAGGTAGCATTGAATTGAGGTCTTACATATAGAAATCACACTTTTGGCTTTTGGCAGGTTTTTCACCAACAACTCAAGGGAATCTAATTGAGTTCCCTGCAACATTTCCCTCAGTTAGGATAGTTACTAAGTGCAATATTTGAAGAAATCCCTGGTTGGCAACCCATATTTAGAAATTCAGTTAGAAAAAAGTGTCAGTAAATGGATGTTGAACTAAATGGGCTAAACAGAGAATTTGTATGGCCAACTATAAATATTCAGTTCATTTTTCCAGAGCTGCAGCTTCAGTTTTGTGGCCACTCTGGAGGTTTGTTGCAGTGGGATTTGAAGAGCCAATCAGTGGTAAAGCTTTATAAACAGTAAGGTGGACAGAAGGTGTATCTTCCCACCAAGTTGGTCCAAAGCATGTGTGTGATACAGACTGAAACGTTGATTTTTATTTTGAGCTAATAAAAGCTAAGTTTTATTCATTCGACTTGGAAGTCCCTGGAGTGCTATCTTGTACTTTTGGCTACACATACATACTGATATGCATACATACAGACATACGCATATTAAAATATGCACACGCACACTTATTAAAATACCCACACATTCAAATACACGCACACTTATCAAAATATGCACACATTCAAATACACGCACACTTATTAAAATATGCACACTTATTAAAATATTGATATACACACACACTTATTAAAATACGCACACATTGATACACACACACACACTTATTAAAATATGCACACATTTATATACACACACACTTACTAAAATATGCACATACAGATAGATATATACATACAGACATACTGACATACACACACACACACACATACATGCATACTGACATACATACACACATACATACTGATAGATATATACATACATACTGACATACACACATACATACATACATGACATATATACATACTGACATACACATACATATAGACACATACATACTGACATACACAGACATACATGCATACTGACATACACACACACATACAGATAGACACATACATTCAGACATGCTGACATACACACACAGACATACATGCAAACTGACATACATACACGCATACATACTGATAGATATATACATACATACACACATACATACTGACACACACACACATATATACATACTGACATATCTACATACTGACATACACACACATACAAATAGACACATACAGACATACCCACATACATACTGACACACACACAGACATATTTACTTACTGACACACACACACATACAGATAGACATACACAGATACATACTGATAGATATATACAGACATACATACTGACAAACAGACATACATACATGCAGACACATACATACACACACACACCTCATTTATCAGCCACCCTCCTCTTCCTTACCTTTAAGTTGCAGGAGGGTGACTGGGGATGATGGGAGCGGATGCCTCTCCTCTCCTCGGCTGTCTCTCTCTCCCCACACGGAGTAAGCTGGGAGGAAGTGACCGGCCGTCACTTCCTCCCAGCAGCACTTGTGGTGCAGCCACACTTTTTTTTAAAGGGGCCCGGCCGCGCTATTACAGTGCTGACCGGGCCCCTGAAGATATAGGGCTCATCGGGTGGCCCTAAATGCTTTGGCCACCTGATGGGCCCTAGTGCAGATGCACCTGCGGCAGTTTTGCCGCTCCACGTGGGGCCCGCGCGGCCGGGCCCCCCCAGGGCCGCCGGGCCTCTGACAACCGTCATGGTTGTCACCCCCTGATGGCGGCCTTGCTTTTGTTTTCCTTTAGGCAAATTAAAGGAACATTCTGGTCAGCATAACAACTTCATCTAAATGAAAATGCTACGATGCCAGGAAGCCCCTGGGTGCTCTGTTTCCTTTAAGGAATGGTTTAACTCTAAAGGCTTCCTCCAGCTCCAGATCTCGTTTTCGCTTAGTGGTATTCAGCTTCTGAAACGGAGTGTCAGGAAGTGCAGATTGACGTCAGACATGGGTGCTGCAGATTGGCTAGAGTGGTCAGTCGACGCTCTAAGACAATCGCTAGTTCCTGGTTCATAAATGTTTTAACTTTTTTATGAATGGGGAGCTACTGATTGGCTTAGAGTGCCAGCTGACTGCTCTAGCCAATCAGCGACACCCCTACTCAGTGGCACTTTGTGCTTCCTGACACTCAGTAAATAAAAGTGAACACATTAACACTGATTTTTTTTTTTTTACTCTGATGATGCGGTGTCCAGAATAAAGTGGAGGGTCCACTTCAATTGTCCTTCCGGCTCCAATATCCTTTCCTTCTCCTTCATTTGGCACAGTCTTCGTTTTATTCTGACACTGTCTTCTCTCCTCCCTGGCTCCTTCTGCTTCTTTATCTTTCTGCTTATTTTGCGCCCTTCTGCTCCTTTCTCTTTCTGATCCCTTTCTGCTCCTTGCAGACCCTTTCGTTTCCTTCTCCTACTTTACCTTTGCACTCCTTCTGCCCCTTCCAGCTCCTTGCTACCCTTTTCTGCTTCTTCTCCTACTCTACTGTGCTCCTTCTGATTCTTTCTGCTCCCTTACCATTGTGCTTCTTCTGTCCCTTCATGCTCCTTGCTGCCCCTTCCTTCTCCTTGCAGACCCTTCCTTCTCCTTGCAGACCCTTCCTCCTCCTTGCGGACCCTTTCTGCTTCTTGCTGACCCTTCCTGCTCCTTGCTTACCCTTCCTGCTCCTTGCTTACCCTTCCTGCTCCTTATCCTATTTTACCGTTGTGCTCCTTCTGCCCCTTGCAGCTCATTGATGACCCTTTCTGCTCCTTGATGTCCCTTCCTGCTCATTTCTGTTCCTTCTCCTTTCTGTTCCTTCTCCTACTTTGCCTTTGTGCTCCTTATGTCCCTTCCTGCTCCTTCCTGCCATTTCCAGCTCCTTGCTGACCCTTTCTGCTCCTTGCTGTCCCTTCATGCTCCTTGCTGCCCCGTTCTGCACCTTCTCCTCCTTTACCGTTGTGCTCCTTCTTCCCCTTTCTGCTCCTTGCTGACCCTTTCTGCTCCTTGCTGCCTTTTCTGCTCCTTGCTGTCCCTTCCTGTTTCTTTCTGCTGCTTCTCATACTTTACCTTTGTGCTCATTTTGATTCTTTCTGTTCCTTTACCGTTGTGCTCCTTCTGTCCCTTTCTGCTCTTTGCAGACCCTTTCTGCCCTTCCAGCTCCTTGCTGCCCCTTTCTGCTCCTTCTTCTTCTTTACCTTTGTGCTCCTTCTGATTCTTTCTGATCCTTTACCTTTGTGCTTCTTCTATCCCCTCCTGCTCCTTGCTGCCCCTTTTTGCTCCTTGCTGACCCTTCATGCTCATTTATATTCCTTTCTGCCCCATTCTCCAACTTTACCTTTGCGCTCTTTGCTGCCCCTTCCAGCTCCTTACTCCCCCTTTTTGCTCCTTCACCTACTTTTCCTTTGTGCTCCTTCTGATTCTTTCTGCTCCTTTACCTGTGTGCTCCTTCTGTCCATTTCTGCTCTTTGCAGACCCTTCCTTCTCCTTGCAGACCCTTCATGCTCCTTGCTGTCCCTTCCTGCTCCATGCAGATCCTTGCTGCCCCTTCCTGCTCCTTGCAGACCCTTCCTGCTAATGTCTGCTCCTTCTCCTACTTTACCTTTGTGCTCCTTCTGTCCCTTCCTGCTCCTTGCTGCACTTTCCAGCTCCTTGCTGACCCTTTCTGCTTCTTTCTGTTCCTTTCTGCTCCTTCTACTTTACGTTTGTGCTGTGTTACCTTCCAGCTCCTTGCTGCTCCTTCCTGCTTCTTGCTTATCCTTCCTTCTCCTTGCTGACCCTCTGTGCTCCTTGCAGACCCTTCCTGCTCCTTGCAGACCCTCCCTGATCCTTGCTGCCCCTTCCTGCTTCTTGCTGCCCCTTCCTGCTCATTTCTGTTCCTTTGTGCTCCTTCTCCTACTTTACCTTTGTACTCCTTGCTGTCCCTTCCAGCTCCTTGCTGCCCAGTTCTGCTCCTTAATGTCCATTCCTGCTCATTTCTGTTCCTTTGTCTTTCTGCTCCTTCTCTTACTTTACCTTCCTGCTCCTTGCTGATCCTTCCTGTAGGCTGTTTCCCCCATCCCTCATTTACCTGATCTGTAGGTGGATCCTCCCATCTCTAACTTACCTGATCTATAGGCTGTCTCTCCCATCCCTCACTTACCTGATCTATAGGCTGTCCCTCCCCCAATCCCTCACTTACCTGATCTACAGGCTGTCCCTCCCCCGATCCCTCACTTACCTGATCTATAGGGTGTCTCTCCCCCATCCCTCAATTACCTTAGCTATAGGCTGTCTCTCCCCTCCCCCATCCCTCACTTACCTGATCTGTAGGCTTCACCCATCTCTTACTTACCTGATCTGTAGGCTGCCCCCCACCATCCCTCACTTACCTGATCTTAGGCTGTCTCTGCAGTCTTGGAGTTGCTGGCTGCACTCCCCTGCAGATCCAGTCAGGAGAGAGAAGCAGGGATAAGATGTAGCTTCCTATCCCTTTCTCTCTCCATACACATCTCACCTATTGTCCGGTGCCGGTATTGTACTGTATTTTCAATCTCACATGAAAAATAGCAGAACAAGCTGAAAAATCCAGAGTGGGGGGTGGGGGTAAGGGCCCCCCCTGTGGACACCCATGGATACCTCTGTATCACTATCAGTTCATTTAATCAGCATGGTATGGAATAAGTATAACAATTATTGTATTAACATTATTTTAATAGAGACACATCTTCCCAAGCATGATGTTTCAAATGCTTTCCATCTAAAGAGATCTTTTTGGCTTGGTTCTAGACCTGAAGGAGGTTGCAGGAGGGAATATCTGAATATGACTGACATCCCACATGCTGGCATGTCTGATTATACAGGTGATACTCGAAAAATTAGAATATCGTGCAAAAGTTCATTTATTTCAGTAATGTAACGTAAAAGGGGAAACTAATATATGAGATAGACGCATAACATGCAAAGCAAGATTGTTCAAGCAGTGATTTGTCATAAGTGCGAAGATTATGGCTTACAGCTCATGAATCCACAATCTCTGTAAACTAGAATATTACATGCAATCAATAAAACAAGGACTGTGCATAGAACAATATCGGACCTCTGAAAAGTATAAGCATGCATATGGACTCAGTACTTGGTTTGGGCCCCTTTTGCAGCAATTACTGCCTCAATGTGGCGTGGCATGGAAGCTATCAGCCTGTGGCACTCCCCCCCACATTGTCACCCTCACCTCCCCCCCCCACATTGTCACCCCCACCTCCCACATTGTCACCCTCACCTCCCCCCACACTGTCACCCTCACCCCCCCCCAGAATTATGCATCTAAAACTGCCCTGATATACCAAAATGTTTCCTCTCAATCTGCCATGATATGCCAGGTTTATGCATCTAAAACTGGTTGCCATAATGTGCCAAGTTTATGCATCTAAAACTGATTGCCATGAGTCAAGTTTATGCATCTTAAGCTGAATGCCATGGTGTGCCAATTGTATCCATCTAAAACGGATTGCCATGGTGTGCCAATTGTATGCCTCTAAAACTGCTATGGTGTGCCACTTTTATGCATCTAAAACTGATTTCCATAGTGTGCCAAGTGAATGCCCCTAAAGCTGATTGCCATGATGTGCCTAGTTTATGCTTGTAAACCTGATTGCCACGGTGTGCCAATTCTATGTATCTAAAGCCGATTGCCATGATGTGGCAATTTTATGCATCTAAAAAGGATTGCCGTGGCGTGCCAATGGTATGCATCTAAAGCTGATTGCCACGGTGTGCCAATTGTATGCATCTAAAGCGGATTGCCAAGATGTGACAATTTTATGCATCTAAAACTGATTGCAATGGTGTGCCTAGTTTATGCTTCTAAAGCTGATTGCCATGGTGTGCCATCTTTATGCATCTAAAGCGGGTTGCAATGGTGTGCCAATTTTATGCATCTAAAGCGGGTTGTCCTGGTGTGCCAATTGTATGCATCTAAAGCTGATTGCCATGATGTGGCAAGTTTATTCTTCTAAAGCTGATTGCCATGATGTGCCATTTCTTTGCATCAAAAACTGATTGCCATGGTGTGCCTAGTTTATGCTTCTAAAGCGGATTGTCATTGTGTGCCAATTGAATGCTTTTAAAGCTGATTTCCATTATGTGCCAGTTTTATGCCTCTAAAGCTGCCATATGCCAATTTTATGCATCTAAAGCCGATTGCCATGATGTGGCAATTTTATGCATCTAAAAAGGATTGCCGTGGCGTGCCAATGGTATGCCTCTAAAGCTGATTGTCATGGTGTGCCAATTGTATGCTTTTAAAGATGAATTCCATGTTGTGCCAATTGTATGCCTCTATAACTGATTGCCATGATGTGCCAGTTTTATGCCTTTAAAGCTGTCATGATGTGCCAAGTGTATTCATTTTTAAAATATGCATTAAAAGCAGGTGGGTCTCAAAAAATTACCGTTTTCAAAAGTGGGTCTCTGCCCATAAAAGTTTGGGAAGCCCTGTAATAGAGAATAAAATATTCTGTATACACTGTTCGTTTACAGAGCATAACATATTTAATAAAAGTTGTTTTGCATTTCAAAGCAAAGCATTTTTTCAGCTTTAAAATATGAATAGTGTGGGGGTTGATGGCCCTCTGATTTTAATATTTTTATGTAACGCTAGTAACATTACATTGCAGTACAGTTTATACTGCAAGACATTTGAAAACCTGGCCTGGAAATACTATGCGTATAGGGTAACCATTCACCAGATGTGAATACATTGTGGGGATACATTGGCCAGGTCCTCCCGATTTAACTCAAAGCCAAAGTTTGTGATAGTCTTAAAATGGGTTAATTGAAATACCTTTTGACAGCTGTTACCATACGGAGGTAGTTGTATTTTATTGAGATGCCAAAATCCTACGTTCTAATGACTAAATATGACACAAAAAGCACAAAGCAATTTACTGTCCAGGGACAGTCCCGGCAACTTGCTGGGCCATGTGCTTTTATTATTTTCCCTCAGACTGTAACAGCCTGTTACAGTCCTAAGGAGTTCAGGAGGGAGATGCTGGGAGCTATAGAGAGGTGCTGGGGGTTGGAGCGGCTGCATTGAGGCTACTGGGGGTCGGAGGGAGCACTGACAGATTCCCTTCTGATTTCCCAGCAGCTTCCCTGGCACACACTCTTCTGCTCGGCCATGCGGACGCAGCCCCTCCCCACCCCCATGATGTAAGCTCCACCCATGTATGCAAGTTCCACCTCCTGTCATCAAGCTCCACCCTCACGTTAAGCAGGAGACCTTGCTGCGGAAAATGGCTACCTGACCTCCGAGCAACAGTGTGTATTCTGTGTGTGTGTGTATTCAGCAGTCTGTATGTGTGTGTGTGTATTCAGTGTTGTGTGTGTATGCACTCTGTGTGTGTTTGTGTGTGTGTGTCCATATTCAGCAGCCTGTTTGCATTCAGCAGTCTGTCTGTGTGTACTCAGCAGTCTGTGTATGCATGTATTTAGTAGTCGGTTTTTGTGCGTGTATTTAGCAGTCGGTGTGTGTGTGTGTGCATGTGTGTGTGTGTATTCAGCAGTCTGTGTGTATGTATGTATTGCATTTGTTGGAGGTGCCAATAAATATAAGCTTAAGTTTATCGATAATTGTGTGTGTATCCAGCGGTCTGTGTGTGTTTATTTAGCAGTCTGCAAGTATTCATCAGTCTGTGTGTGTATGCAGAAGCCCGTGTGCATTCAGCAGTCTGTGTGTGTGTATGTGTATTCAGCAGTTTTTGTATGTGTGTGTATTCAGTGTACTGTGTGTATGCACTCTGTATATATGTGTGTGTGTGTATTCAGCAGCCTGTTTGCATTCAGCAGTCTGTGCGTACTCAGCAGACTGCTGAGTACAGACTCATCAGTCTACTGCCAAAAGAAGCGTGAGGTCCAAAGCATAATGATTAATGAAAGTAATGGCCGAGGCCAAAGCCAAAATAGTCACTTTACAGATGTTCTCCAAGGATGTATTTGCTGCAGCTACCCAAGAATCTGACACTGCTCTAGTAGAATTGGGATGAATTATTTCAGGAATACGAAGATTCTGTGTATCAAAAGCTCGAGCAATAGCTTGTGTAATGATGAAACGTTGCAATAGAGGCAGCTTGGCCCTTATGTGATCCAGAAGGTAGGATACAAAGTTGCAAATTTTATCTGCAGTCCTTTAATCTGTCCAAATAAATGAATAAACATTTTAAGACATCCAAGGTGTAGCAGTCTTGCTCTTCATGAGAGAAGGGTGGAGGAAAACATGTAGGAAGGACCACATCTTCATTGAAATTGAATCTATTAACTTAGCATGGAAATAAGGTCTAGGACAAAGGACAAGTCTTCTGGAAAGAAAATAAAGGTTCTTAAGAGGAATAGGCCTGCATTTCTGATACACATCTGCCAGACATGATATCAATCAGAAAAACCTATTTCAGAGTCAAAAAACAGAATAAGGCTCTGAGGACCAAAAGAAGAAGCTATAGAGGAGAAACTGATAGGAGGTATTTGTTTCTTAACAGTTGTAAGGAACCTTGAGATCATGGGAAATTGAAGCCCGTGTACAGCTCATCAAAGTCAGAATGGCAGGCACCTGGATCCTCAAAGAACTAAGATGGGCCCTGAGCTGCTAAAGTTTTCTGCTCAATCACCATGCAGTCAAATACATAGTTCCTGGAGCCTGAAATATTACTGGACTTTGCACCAGTAGATTCTGAGGAACCGGTCAACTTTCAAGGAAGGGTAACTGACAGTCTTCGCACAGAGCTTGTAAGGGAGAAGTTCTTGTCTTCCCTCCAACACTGATTTGATTGAAGCTCTCCCTCCTCCCTATCCCCACTTTTTGCCAACTCAAAGTCAACTCTGAGCTGCTTAAATCCTCCAATCAAAGGCCCAGTGCTGGATCAAGGTAAGTAAAACTTCCTTTATTTTTTGGTTAGGAGTGGGGGAACCAATAGAATAATGCCAATAGAGCATTATTATTATTTTACACAAAAAAAGGGTTGGAGAAACAATTTAAATATTTCTTATGTAACAGCTTCACAAACTACTGTCTGACTAAAATAAAACACGGGAATTCTTGCTGCTAAATAACAACCTTGATCCTGTATTAGTCTTGGCTATGCATGTTTCTGATAGGAAAACTAACTGCAACAGGTGATGTCTTGAAAAACATCCAGTTGGCAAGGTTTGTAATCATGTTGTTTTCTGGTCCTTGAAATATACAAAGACTTATTTTTATCCTAGTACAAAAGAGCAAAAGATTAATTTGCTGTGCAGGTATCAAAGTGTGTTTGAATATTCCTAATAATTCTGAAGAATGATGGGGGGCTAATTCTTTAACCCTTAAGGACACAGATTTAGAAGCTTGTCTTGCACTTAAGGACACAGGCAATTTCTGCTGTTTGTGTTCAACCCCATTTGGCATCTTTCTCATTTATAGTTAATGAAACTACATATGTGTTATTGTATACAACACACATTACTGTGTCTTGAAGGACAAAAATGGCTTTAATTTGATGTGACATATGCATATATAAATTCTCTTTTATTATTAAAAAATGAAAGAAGCAAACAAGCAAGTTTTTTTTCACAGTTTTGGCAATTATAACATGAATAATAAGTGCAGCTTAAAAAAAGTAATTCAGAATAGGATTTCAGTTTATTTATTTTAGAGTAAAATATAATTTCAATTTGAAGTGATTTTAGAAATTGGTATACCTGTAAAAAATAGAACATACCACCAATTATGTGTACAGCTACATATTCTGAGTAAAACAATACCCCCACTGTTCGCCTTTGCCACTATCCTGTGAAGTTAACTGCCATATAAGAGACCCGACCGATTTTGATAGATGAATTTGATGGGTCATTTTGGTGCATTATGGCAGTTTGACTGTTGAAATTAGCCCACAAGGCACACAAATTGTGAAAGTAGACACTTCAGGATATCTCATATAATGTATATTGTGCCTTAATTTTTTTCACCAGTTTATGTCAAACATTGTGGTAACTTTTTTTTTTGCATTTTTCACATATGCATCACATTTTTGCCGGATATTGTTCAAAGCTGCTATGTGCTACTGTGATCAAACCCCCCAATTTATGCTTAGCAAACTCTTCTCCATAAAATAATGCCAACAATGTATGACTTTTTTACAATCTTGTGAAGTTACAGTGCCATATAAGAGACCATTTCAGTTTTTACAGTAAAAATTTTGATAGATGAATTTAATGAGTTTAAGTCTCATTTTGGGGCATTGGAGCAGTTTGACAGTTAAAATTACCCCATAAATGCAACCATTTGTAAAAGTAGACACTGCAGGGTATGTTATATAGTATATTTTGTGCACTCTATACAACCATTTTAGCACCAATTTCTTTAAAATGTTATGGTATTATTTTATTTTTGCATTTGTTTTCACACATATTGCATTTTAGTGATTTATTTTCAAAACTTGATATATGCTACTGTAATAAAACATAAAATTACTAAATTATGCTCAGCTATATTTCCTGAGTAAAGAATGCAGACTTTCACTACTGCATGCAGCTCACCAACAGTCTGGGGTGACTAAAAATGGCCCCGGCTGACCGAGGGGAGCCTCAGGTATCGATTGACACCTGGATTTATTGGTGTGAGCAGGGATTTAAACTCACTCACACTGAAATCTATATAGAGATATTTAATTGTCTATTGGCTACATGCCAACCTGACTTCAAGCACTACACCTAGCTCATCAAAAAGCCTGGGGTTCCCTGGAAAGATTTTAAGTGTCCTTGTCCTTAAGTGAAGAACAAGCATGATGAAAGATTTCCATTATTCATCCTTAACCCCTTAAGGACACATGACATGTGTGACATGTCATGATTCCCTTTTATTTCAGAAGTTTGGTCCTTAAGGGGTTAAAGTGGTTAAACAAGAAAAGAAAAGTTATGCAACAGTGATAACCATGGGTAACACCAATAAAAGTACTGACTTAATCACCACAAAATTAAACATTTACATATGACAAGTAATGATTTAGTGGTTTTTTTTTCCTTCTCTATCTCAATAAATTGGCATTTATATGACACCGCTTGGTACAACTGTCTAAGAAATAAGACTAATGTGCTTTAAACATGATCACTCCTAATGCAATCTTAAAAATACATAAATATAGTCACGAGAACCTCTACAGCTTAATGTCTGATGTCTATAGCTTGTCCCTGCAGGCTGAGCACTCTAAATAATGCCTTTCTATGAACACCTCTAGTGGCAGTTACTCAGGCAACCACTAGAAGTGCTTCTTATCTCAGTCTCTATGGCTCTGCATAAGGACGCTGAACAATACCTACAGAGATGCATTGATTCAATGCATGTCTATGAGGAGATGCTGATTGCTGCACATGCACAATAGCCTCCCAATGCTTTGGATTAGCTGAGATAATCAAGATTGATTATCCCTGTCATAGAGTCAGGTAGGACCAGTGCTGCATGGGATTTTTTTTTTAAGTTTAAATACATTTTACTGCAATCTAAAGGGGGGCCTAGGACCCAAACAGTTAGTTTAACACTATAGTGTCAAAAATACATGTTTATATTCCTGACACTCTAGTGTTGCTTTAAGGGAAACAGTCACTTTTAATAATTTAAACCCTTAGCCACTTTGTGAGGATCTGAGGCTGCATGGGCCCTCAGAGGGAACCATGCAAATGTCAAACTGTTCATAAATAGAACACCATACTGGGTGATGGCGCCAGAGGAGACCTGGCACCGTAACCACTACAACAGGTTGAAGTGATGATGGTACTAATTTAATGATAACGCACATAGAAAATGCATATTCATTTTACTAGCCCATATCTTTTTTCATTTTGTAAATTTGCAAGTTTAGAATAGCTCATGCAGACTGTATGAAAACAGTTCATCTTGTCAGTATCTGTAAGATCAAAGTCATCTCAGTAAACTATTTGGTAGTGAAATTAGGATAAATTAATTTCACTATTCAGCAGGTGGACAAAGAAAAGAAGAGCGAAGGATACTGTTTTGCAGAGCAGTCACAAGACTGAGCCTTACTAGAAGCCTATAAAACACGGTAGCTACAAAAAATCTTATAACCACATAATTGCATCAGAAATAATACTGATACATTTATTAAGAAATAAACACAACTGCAGATTAAAAACTTAGCATATAGATTGTCAGACAGTACATTTATCACATGCTGGAATTGTAAATGATCCTAATGTACACTTCTAAGCTTCCATCTTTGGATAGAATAGTCAATTTTAAAAATCCAAAACAATGAAAGTCTTTGAATTAGTCAACTACGCACCATAAGTGCATGTTGTTTTGAGTACCCAATGCCCACTCATGTCTAAGATTTGTAAAAAATCATTGCTGCTGTAAGACAATCCACAAGGGTTGTTAATCAGACGGTCAGTAGGAAACGTAACCTATGACTATAACATAGCACCATTGCATTTAAATATATCTTTGAATTATATTATATTATTAAAAAAAAAAAAAAACAGGTGGAAAGCCCAAAAGGTAGATCCTCAGATGTTGTAGATTTACCACTCCCATGATACTTTGCATGCCTTTACAATGACAAAGCATCATGGAAGTTGTAATTTAAAACATATGGGGAACTACCTATTGGACACCCCTGGTATAAAGCAATGAAAATCAGATATAATTTGTGTTAAAGGAACACACTAACATTAGGAATAAAACATGTATTCTTAACATCAGAATGTGCTCCTAACTATATAGATGCCCCCCACCCTCAAAGTAAAAAACAAAACAAAAAAAAAAATACCTTATTCCCCTGGCGTGACCGCTGCACCTCCCTTGGCTGAGATCATCATTACTTATGATCACAGCCAATCCAATGCTTCTCCATAGGGACACTTTTGAAGGCTAGTTTGCATGTTTGCCATTCTCCGTGCTGTACAAATCAGCATGTCATTATTAAGGTAGTATCTGTTTGTGGGCTGTTTACAGGCAATACTGCACTATGTTCTATCACTGTTTCTAGGTACACCAACAGGATACCTAAACCATCTACTTAATATACATTATTAAGGTACATTGGCTCAATGCATCTCTATGGGGCGTGTTCAACATCTTCATGCAGATAGTGAAAATGTGAAACAGCAGTCCTGCAAAGATTACAGGACCTCGCTGTTTTAGAGGTAGCCTTAGGCACTAATGTAAACATTGGCTTTCTCAGAAAAAGCATTGTTTACAATTGCAGGGACAGTCTCTAAGCACCAGAGCCACTATATAAACCCTGTGGTTTTACTGGCTGGTACAGATTTTTCCTTGATATACAGTAGTTAACATGGGTGACTGGAAGGGGACTTTGGGCTCCTCCTTTTTATTTTACTCTTATCCATTGAGCCTTGTTTGTTACTACACTTATTTTAACACATTGCATTTGTTAGATTTACATTCTCAGACATCAAGCTTCCATCCTTGTATTACTGCACTTTACTTCCTAGTAGGGAACAAGTCTAGTGTCCCCCCCATACTCACTACTATTGTCCCCCATCAAGTGTCCCCCCATCCTTCACTACTAGTGCCCCCCATCCCTCACTACTATTGTCCCCCCATCAAGTGTTTCGCCATCCAACACTACTAGTGTCCCCCATTCCTCACTACTAGTGTCCACCCATCCCTCACTACTATTGCCCCCCTATCAAGTGCCCCCCATTCCTCACTACTAGAGTCCCCCCATTCTAGTGTCTCCTCACCCCTCACTACTAGTGTCTTCGCCCATTCCTCACTACTAGAATCCCCCCATCCCTCACTACTATTGTTCCCCATCAAGTGTCCCCCCATCCCTCACTACTAGTGTCCCCCCATCCCTCACTACTATTGTCCCCTTATCTAGTGTCCGCCCATCCCTCACTACAAGTGTCCCCCAACCCTCAATACTATTGTCCCCCATCAAGTGCCCCCCCCATTACTCACTACTAGAGTCCCTGCCTATAGCTCACTACTAGTGCATTCCACTCACTTACCTGATCTGTAGGCTGATTGCAGGCTGGGAGCTGCTGGCTCTGCTTGCTCTGTGCTGTGCTGCTCCCCACCAGACTCAGAGTATAGAGAGAGGCCGAGAGATGAAGTTCCTGTCCCTGCCTCTCTCCACACACAGTGGCCGGCGGCTGTATTGCGTCTAATTTTAATCACAGAAAAAAATACCGGCATTTGTATTGCCGGTATTATTGCATTACCGGCACCGACCTGGAAGCCTGAAATACCGGCTGTACAACACCTACATGGTCTCCATGCTCCGCATGGAGGTACTGAAAGTTCCCTATATAGATACATTGATTCAACGCATCTCTTTGAGGAGATACTGATTGGCACAGCACATTGTTTTCCAGGCATGCACAAGAGCCCCCCAAAAGCTTTCCTGTTGGAAAGCATTGGATTGGCTGAGATCATCAAACTTGATGATCACAGTCATGGAGGCCGAGTCAACCGCAGCAAGGTGTCAGGAATGCATGCTTGTTTTCCTGACCATATAGTAATCCTTTTATGAAGAGTTTTGTGAAATGTGGGTCTTGGTCACATATGCTATATATTTCATTAATAGCAAAAGATTCCTTAACTCTTCAACCCATACATTTGTTCTATAGAAATGTTTTAGCAAGGTGTGACAAAAAATGTTCATACAGCTTTACAAAATTGATGGTTTCACATTTACAATGTTCCCTCGGCTAATCAAGATCCCACTTTCTAAACACCCATAACTGTTACTTCAAAGCAATTCACCAGATGACCAAACCACTCCAGCTTCAATTTAATTTACTTTTTACACTGACTCACTTGTAAATTTAATAGATCTCCATGGGCAGGCAGAGGTAGCCTGGCATCTGGCCATAACCTTGTTTCAGTGGAGAAGAAGATTTTATGAAATCTTAAATGAGTCTCTGGAAAATGACATCAATCTTATTATCATGAAACCCTTTAAAATAAGCAGTGAAAGTGTACTCTGACAGTAAATGAAAATAATGCAACTTAACCCCTTAAGGACACATGATTCCATTTTATTCCAGAAGTTTGGTCCTTAAGGGGTTAAAGAAATCCTTATTAAAAGTGAGTAATAAAATTAGCTTGTTATGACCATGATGTAAAAACCCTGTTGGGCATTGTTGAATCAGTTTGGTACAAGAAGGAAACGTTCTAAAATGTCAAAACATAATTAAATTGTAGCAAAATGATTGAAACTTCTAAATTTACTTTAAATTCTTCAAATACTGGAAATTGTTGACTTTTCCTACTTTTGCACAATATTTACCCTTGCCAGTGATGAGAAGTTCAAACACAATTTTGGGTTCTCTCAAATGAACAAATAAAACATATGTACTAATAATTGTGTCAGTCTTGCAATGGTTTTGCAAATTTGGTAAAACTGACATTTTACGACTTGTTTCTTATTTTGCCAGTAAATTTCTCCTGTAAAACCAGTCTACTGCTATTAACATTGATTCCTATGGATACCATTTGTTCTGGCGGGAGCCTATTAACAACTCAGGTATAACATAGTATAATAGAACAACTTCTATGTCTTTGCCATGGTTACAACTGTACAGTATATAAAGTGTGTCATGCCCAGTAGGAATGATTAATTGCTTCTTGTAAACATATTGTCAATTAATGTGGTATATATTCAGTTTCATTGTCAAAATATGGTTAACTCATCTGATGTGTATATAATGGATGCATAGGATAGTTACCCAACAGAGGTGGTATGATTGATTACAGCACGGTAAGGGATACTTTGGCTGTTTTTAACAGACTGATTTTAAAACTTATGAGGTGAACTGTGACTGGAAAACAGTCGATTACATATTGTTGGTGTCTGGAAAATACCTGAAATAGCCATGTTTACTTTTCTGTTTGTAAATCAAATAGTATTGTGTGAAGTTGTCATGTGAGTTAAGAGACAACACAAATGTGTGTATATTGTGAGTTTAATGAAGGGACAGTCACTTAAAGTAAGGAAGTAATCTTAGATGCTATTTTTGGTTTTGGGTAATTATGAATGAAATATATGTCCTGTTTCTTTATTAACCCCTTAAGTCCGGAGGACGTAATATTACGTCCTGCAGGAACCGGCTCTAAACGCCGGCGGGCGTAATATTACGTCCTCGCCATAATGGCCGCCCACGTGGCCGGCGCTAATCGCCCGCTGCAGATCGCGGTCGGGGGGGATGCCTGGCCCCCCAGGCAACCCCCCCTGTGGCCGGTGACCGCGATCTGCAGTCTCTGATCGCAGTGACAGGCTGTCACTGCGGCCAGTATTAAGCATGTGTCAGCCGATTTCAAATCGGCTGACACATGCGGCCGGCGGCTTTCCCCTTCTGCAGGGGACTTACCTGGCCCCCCAGGCAGTCCCCCTGGGGTCAGTGACCGCGATCTGCGAAGTCTGATCGCAGTGACAGGCTGTCACTGCGATCTCAAAGCACTCTGATCGCAGTGACAGCCTGTCACTGCGATCAGTGTTACATGTGTCAGCCTATTGGCTGACACATGTAACTGGCACAGTGATCCCCCTGCAGATTGGAAGGGGGGAGTGCTTGTACCACCCAGGCACTCCCCCCTGTGGTCAATTACCCAATCTGCAGGAGGTGATCACAGTGACAGGCAGTCACTGTGATCACTGATCCTGTGTGTCAGCCAGTGATGTGAAATCACTGGCTGACACTGTCTCTGACCCCTGTCCTGTAAAAAAAATAAAATATTAGTTCAAAAAATAAATTAAAAAAATTACAGTTACAAATAAAATATACTTAGATCATATATATTATATATATATGATCTAAGTATATATATATACACACACACACACACACACACACACACACACACACACACACACACATTTACACATACACGACGTGTATTTAAATATTAATAAATATATATATATATATATATATTAATATCAAATTACACGTAGACTGATACTGATTAAATATATATATAATTATTGTTATATATATATTTATATATAATATAAAAAATATATATGTAAATACGTAAAAAAATAAAATAAAAAAAATATTTAAAAATAAATAATTAAAAAATATATAGATGTGTTATTTCGTTCTAACTGTATTGTGATATTAATATATATATTTATATCAAAATACACGTAGAACAAAATAATATATATATATCATAATATATATATATCTATATACATAAATATATACGTATATATCACTATATATATACCTATATATAAATAAAAATATTAAAAAAAATTATATATATATATATATACGTATATATACACATATGTATATATATACATATATTAATTCTACACATATATTTATGTAATAATTTTACATAATTAGGTATCCTAATTAATTACAATTAGCGGGACCTGCCTGACAACCCATGCCGAAAGTATAGGGAATTTAATTTGCTAGCACTATATTTAACCCTATAACTTTCCAAGACACCATAAAACCTGTACATGGGGGGTACTGTTTTACTCGGGAGACTTTGCTGAACACAGATATTAGTGTTTCAAAACAGTAAAATGTATTACAACGATGATATCGCCAGTAAAAGTGACGTTTTCTGCATTTTTCACGCACAAACAGCACTTACACGGACGATATTTTTGCTGCAATACCTCTTACTGTTTTGAAATACAAATATTTGTGTTGAGCGAAGTCTCCCGAGTACAACAGTACCCCACATGTACAGGTTTTATGGTGTTTTAAAAAGTTACAGCGTCAAATATAAGGCTTGTGTTTCATTTTTTTCACATTAAAATTCGCCAGATTGCTTACGTTGCCTTTGTGACCCTATGGTAGCCCAAGAATGAAAATTACCCCTATGATGGCATACCATTTGCAATAGTAGACAACCCAAGGTATTGCAAATGGGGTTTGTCCAGACTTTTTTAGTAGCCACTTAGTCACAAACACTGGCCAAAATTTGCGTTTTTTGCATTTTTCACACACAAACAAATACTAACACTAACTTTGGCCAGTGTTTGTGACCAAATGGCTACTAAAAAAGACTGAACATACCCCATTTGCAATACCTTGGGTTGTCTACTATTGCAAATGGTATGCCATTATGGGTGTAAATTTAATTCCTGGGCTACTATACAGTCTCAAAGGCAACGTAACCAATCTGGCGAATTTCAATTTCAAATGTAACGTGCTATATTTGACCCTGTAACTTCCCAAAACACCATAAAACCTGTACATAGGGGGTACTGTTTTACACGTGAGACATCGCTGAATACAAATATGTGTATTGTATTGCAGTAAAAGCAAACAGTATTTTGACATCCACAGTTAAAATGTCACATAGAACAAAAAAAAATTAAAAAATTTTTTTTTTTCTCCCATTTTTTTATAAATTTTTTATATTAAATTATGTTCAATACCTAAATATTTGATGTTAAATGAAAGCCCTGTTTCCCCTGAATAAAATGATATATAATAAGGGGGGTGCATTTAATATGAAAGAGGTGAATTACGGTTGGACAGACATATAGCGTAAATGCCAGGTTTTGTTTACGTTTTGTTCTGTTCACAACTTGTACATTTGGCTGCGGTGTTAAGGGGTTAAGTTCTGCCGTTGTGTGATATAACAATCGCATTACCAAAGAGACTTATGGAATAGTACTGTGATTTTGTAGGCATTGTTGGTGACAGCTTTTATACAAGTGGGTGGTGTTCAAAGGGATCATTTATCATTATTTTCGATCAAACAAAACCAAATAGTGATTTTTAACCCTTTCACCAAATGAAGATGTCTGCCTGTGATTGGTGTGGTTTGCATACTGCACATGTGAAATTAACCTGTGATTTGCCTTTGGTCTCTATTTAATATTTTAGATATGCTTTATATTTTTGGATAAACACAAACAAATTAGAAATTATTAAAAAAATATATATTTTTAAATATTTTTTATACACTCCACTGCACAAATAAAAAAAAACATATAACAATCACTTTTTAGTAGATATACCCTCAATGAAAATGTGCATGCATTTGATTATGCTTTTAATTTGGGTATATCTAAAAACAGCTGCAGATCTCTTGTCTAAAGCCTTCTGCAAGCCCTCCTCTTCTAACCAAGCCCACATTTTCTGTGGCTGTCCAATCACAGACTTCACAACGCAGTTGAATGAGAAGATGGTAATTTCTATTGAAATCTTTACTTTTTTGTAAGCGGACACACTCTTCACGCATAAAGCATTTCAGTAAGCTAAAGTGCTTTAGGGGTCTGGAGAGCCCCTTTAAGTATCTTACATATTGCATTGTGTGTTATGGGAATACTAGAGATTCTATTGTACAGCCAAGAGAAAAATGTGCTTATCACAATATTTGGTCCAAGGAATAATGCTCAAAAAATCAGTACAATTATATTGGCTCTGTGTGTGGTAAGTGAGAATATGCCCACATGTTCCCTGACAATACAAAAAAAATATATATATATAATAATTATAATACTACTGTTTAAATAAACCAATGTTTCTTAACCCCTTAAGGACACATGACATGTGTGACATGTCATGATTCCCTTTTATTCCAGAAGTTTGGTCCTTAAGGGGTTAAAGACATATTTTGTGCAACCAAGTCATACAACAATTCTAGTTAAAATGCTTTGTACTGTTGCTTAGTTTAATTGACATCTCAGACCATTAGTTTTGCTAGAAGTCTATGATAGTTAAACATTCATCTTGACATAAATTACTTCTACAGTAACAGGAGATTTATTTCCAGGAATGGGTTCAGTCTCTATTTGTCACCCATAATAGGGCCAGGGAGAGAATAGTGCATTGATTTATAGGCATTTTAAAAAAAAATGGCTTGATGGAATGGTTAATACATAGAGTCAGGGAAAATCGAGGATCACCCAGCGTGTTTTCTCTAAAGGATTGCTGTCAGGCTTTTAAATGTTCAGTCAGCCTGGGTATTAATTGAAATTGAAGGCTGACTAGTGTTATTCTAACGATAAAACTGTACAAACCACTTGTTATACTGCTGATGTATTATTCTATGCATGAATGAAAATTAATAAAATAATAAACAACAATTAATTACTGATAAATGATATGTAGCTTTTTCTGCTGCCTTTCATTTTTATGTATACAGCTACAGCTACAATAAAATAAGACTAGGGAGGAAGTCATATGTCTTTTTTGCAGCATTGTTTTTATTGGAAAGTTTCTCCAACAAGAGAAAAAAATAGAAATATAACTAAGGAAAAATAACCACAAAACCACATGCAGTTATTATTTAACAGTTTGCCCCATTACCAGGGAACCAGGACGAGGAACTCCTGGCAGTATAACCACTATAGTGGGCTGTAATGGTTATGATGCTTGGAGGAACCCTTTAGCAATTGTAAACTCATTAGCAGTCCTCAGTCCTATCTCCCGCCTGATGTATGCATATTATTGTTTTGGAGGGAAAATAGTATTTGTTTGCATTTTCATAGTTGCCAACATTTGAAAAAAAATTACAGGGACAGTTTGCAGCACAGCTATCAATTATTACCTTGAAAATTTACCACAGCCACTGCCGCAAAGCTCCACCCACTATGTCCAACCTACATAATAAATCTCCGCCTAGTTATAGTGCAGATTACAGGGTCTACTCAATAAAGAGAGAATTCAACTGAATTGAGATGGGAATTTTACACTTCAGGCCAAACTATCCGAGTTGGAAAATTCTCCCATTCAGCTACACTATTTTGACCTCAAGTTTGAAATTCCCATCACAATTCCCTGCAATTCTCTCTTTACGGAGTAGACCTTTATAACACCAAGTTCCCACCAACAGTACCATGCATCCTTAGTATGCAATAGATACATTCGCAGCACAGAATCTATATCAGGCAGGTACATTGTTTATCACTTTCATGTGAGTTGGGTATCAGTGGTGACACTGTCAGTACAAATATAGAAAGACTTTGTGCAGATGTGCTTCAGTTAGAGAGTTGTGTCTATACCATAGAACATACATTAGTTCACAAAAATAATTATATTGGGAAGTGAATATAGTAAAAAAAAAAAAAGCTGAAAATAGGAAATAGGAAAGATATACAGAAGGAGAATCTTGCATATACTTATTAATTTGGACAGGGGCAGATATACAAAGACTATCAAACATTTGATTTGATCCCTAACATACAATATGGAATTAAAGAGAGAAACTGGAGCAAAGGGAAAACATATGCACCTATTCCATTAGCACCTTTTCATGTCCACAATTCAACATGCTGAATTTCTCATATTGAGGCTTCAGTCGCAACTCCACTGCTTCTGATTCTTCTAGTTCCAGGAGTCTGTGGGTATTAAACAGAGAGCAGCACTATACTGGGACCACTGACTGTCCCGGCTTATTATACACACAGACCTGTATTATACAGAGAGCAGTACTATACAGGGAGCACTGACTGTCCCAGGTTTGTACTAGGATATTATGCACACAGACCTGTATTATCGATAAATTATCAATAAAATTAAGCTTATATTTATTGGTACCTCCAACAAATGAAATACATACACACAGACTGCTGAATACAGCCACAGACTGCTGAACACATTCACATACAGACTGCTGAATACACCCACACACAGAATGCTAAATAAACTCACACACAGACTGCTGACTACACACACAGACTGCTGAGTACAGGCTGTGGGCCTGCCGCCAATAGTTCCTCGCCACTACCTCCGACCAAATTAAGCAGACATCCGGGAACAGGATCAATATCTGGGACAAGTCCCTTTTGACCATCTCAAACAAGCCTCCGACTCGATTGCAGGGTCTGAAACCGAGACACAACAGACCCTGCAATCGAGCGGGTGTATCTTGAAAGACCCCTACCTCGGACTCCAGCTCGTGCCATTCCACCAATACTTTCGAGTATCTGGCCCAAGTGGAACTAGACACCGACCCGCAAACCAGGTCCATCAGCCTGCCGAACCCAGGGACCACAGCTCCACTGGACTAGGGCAACCCCCTCATATTTGTGAGGCACAGCTGCTCGGAACTCCGCCCACTGTAAACGAGAGAGAGCATCCACAATCACTTTGTGAACCCCTGGAACATGCAGTGCCCTACACGACACATTAAGGCACAGGCACCGTAGCAGTAAGCGCCGGCGGAGAAGAGGCAGAGAGCTGGTCAATCGCCTGCACAGCCCCTAGGTTGTCACAATGAAAAACAACCCGCCGGTCCCGCAAGTCCAAACCCCATAACTCCAATGCCACCACTATGGGGAAAAGCTCAAGGAAGGCAAGATTTCTTGTCAGGCCAGAGGCGCACCATGCCTCCATCCAAGTGTCAGTGCACCAGTGCGACCCTAATAATGCCCCAAAGCTGACGGAACCAGCAGCGTCCGTATAGAGATGAAGATCCGAACCTGACACCTCTGGCGCCTGCCAATACGACCTCCCATTATACTCAGCCAGGAAAGTATCCCAGACGTCCAGGTCGTCCCGCAACTTCCGCGTGAGCAGAATAAAATGCAGAGGTCTCGCCACCCCAGCGGTCATGGCTGACAACCCGCCCCATGGGCATGACACAACATGCGAAGTTCAGCTTCCCCAACAGAGATTGCAGATCGCACAGCTGTATCATCCGCAAGCCCCAAGCCACCACCATGTCCCAGCGCAGCTCGTCCACTTTATCCTGACGCAAACGGCACTTCATGGCTACTGAATCTATCTCGATACCCAAGAAGCTAAGGCAAGTCATTGGTCCCACCGTCTTATGCGCTAGGGGGACCCCGAAGCGCCCAGACACCCTTTCCACTGTGTTGAGCAAGATCCTACAAGCCTGGGAATGTGCTGGGCCCACACACAGAAAGTCGTCAAGATAGTGCAGCAGCAAATCAATACCCGAATCCTGCCGCACCACCCGCTCCAGGAAAGTGCTGAAGCATTCAATGTAAAAACAGGATATGGAACCATTTGAAAGAAAAGAACACAGTCTGTCCACACGTGTATGCATACATACACCAATATCAAAGCAACAGTTGAAAAAGAATAATAATAACTTTATTGAGTAACACAAAAACTGAACTATGTACAAAAAAGAGGGGGAAGGGAGAGACAGAAATATGTCTGATGCGAAAGCACCTGGGTGGTTAAAATATATATATATAGAAATAGAACTATATATATATATACAGAAGGTTTCTTAAATGATAGAAACCGCTAGCTGGGGCACTCCAAAAGAGGCAAGGGCTACTCTTGTAAGGGGTACCCACACACTATGCATGAGGGCTACGTGCAAACTATGATGGCCGAGCACACAAGAGTGTTTAAACCGGTGGTGCACTCAAGGTGCCTGACCTGAAATCACACCTCTAGATCTCCTCAATACCGTGAGAGGTTTGCCGAGTGATACAGTAATAGTACCGTGTGACTAGGCAGGGTAAGCGGCTATATGCAGGACCACTATGATGAAAGGAATATAGCTCCTCGGTACAATAGGTTCTTGCCGAGAGAGAGAAAGTAAATCACCTCTATCAGAGTAATGCATACATCAATAAGTGGAACCTGGCTGCAGATACCCTTTGAGTCTCCTAGGTTTCAGTGATTCTAACGGAGTGAGACAGTGGTAGTTACACAGGATTGCTTGTAAAAATAGTAGTAACTGAAATATACGTTAGAGCGATATAGCTCCGGTTTTCCCCAATATTCTCCTCGGAGCAATAAAATTCTTGCCGAGAGAGAAAGGAGAAAAATAATATACAGGTTGGCTGAGCGATTGACACGGTGCCTGTGAGCTCAGTAACTGCGGTTGTCCCCACGGTTCTCCTCGGAACAGTAAAGTTTCTTGCCGAGAGAGAGAGGGGGGATAGAGTGTAAGGGTAGGCTGAGCGGATAACAAAGTAATATGTCTGTGAACTACAGGGGATACATTGTACCAGTCCTACAGAATGTAACACTCCGTGCAGTGGGACTAGTCAGTAAATATCAGTCTTTAAACTAATTCCCGATTGCTGCCAACCTGATGAGGATCACTCCGTGGGGAAGAGTGTGTCCGTTTATACACCTCCACTCGACACCATACTACTTTAGTCATATAATGAGCCCAGAATAATGTGGAATAAGGGCTAGGGTATCGTATGTATGGTAGTGAATGGTGTAATAAGGGGCCAAAATCCCTCCTCGTCATGTAGTGAAGTGTAAAAATCAGTAGTGGAGGAAAAGGAAAGGTACCTTCTTGGGTACCCGGTATAGTAAAGAGGAGAAACAGGAGGACACAGATAAAGTGTGTCCTAAGTCTTTAGCAATCGTGCCCATGTAGTGCTCAACAGTACTGTATGTTATGCCTTGGTCGGCAACAGAATACTTTGAGTGAGTGCTAGCTAGAATGGGATCGGGTATTGGTTTATCCGATCAAGATAGGTGTTTAAATAACACAAGCCCAGCTTTTGTAGTAGTGGGGCGAAAGGTCTGGACACCCAAAAGCAGGTGTCAGACGGTAACGTTTAGGTAGGATCTCTCCAGCGTCTTGCCCGACGCGCGTTTCACCTGGGAGAATGCCAGGCTCGTTGTGGTTGTGGTTGGGTGTTGTGTTGTGGGGACCTGTAATGTGTTTTACCCACAGGTCATGTGCCTCCAGTACCCCTTTTCGTGCTCCAAATTATGTGTTAGCCATTCTTTTGTGTCGTGTCGTTACAGTGGCGTCCGTTTGTTTCCCCAATTTGTCGATCACATAAGATTTAAGCTGGAGGTAGGAGAATACAGCCGTAGTGGGTAGGTTGTACTTGTCCTGTATGTCAGGGAATGGTAGTATTTGATCCCTGTCTATAACTTGGTATATGTGGTGTATACCTCCCTTCACCCATGTTTCCCATGGGAATGTAGGGATCTCCAGTCCAATAGTTTGCATTGGAGTGGCCAAGGGTAGTTTCGGTGTTGACACTAACTCGTGTTTAATTTTACTCCATACTCGTAGTAGGGTTTGGGTAGTGGGTAGGAGAGCGTCCAGCGCCCGGTTATTGTCTGTCTGTTTCCACATTAGTGATCGGAGATCACTTTGTGGGGCTTTGCTGACCTCAATCGTCACCCACTGTGGGACGTTTGTAAGCCAGTTAATTTGGGTGATGTTGTGTAAGTAGGCAGCCCTGTAGTATGCTGTTAGGTTGGATAGGCCTAACCTCCCATTTTTAACTGATTGTTGTAACGTCCCTGCTGCTACTCTTGCCTTTTTCCCCTCCCATATGAAGGAGTTGATAGTGTGTTGCATGTTTTTCAGGAATTGTTTTGGTATGGGTATTTGGAGCGTACGGAAAACATATTGTATCTTAGGTATGAGCAACATTTTGACTGCTGCAATGCGGCCCAGCCACGACAGGTACCTTCCCCTCCATGTTTGCAGGGTGTCTGAGAATTCTTTAAGCATTCAGGCATAATTGTGTCGAAACAAGTGGGCTGGGTTTTTGGGTAGTTTGATGCCCAGGAATGTCAGGCGGTCATGTCTCCAGTCTAGGGGGGATGCCCTCTCCAGTCTGAGATTTTCACCTAATTTTATTCCCAGAGCTTGGGTTTTTGTGACGTTTAATTTGTAATAGGACACTGCTCCGTACTCTTGGATTCTTGCCATCAACTTTGGTAAAGAGATTATGGGGTGTGTCAGCTTTACTAGAATATCATCCGCGAACAAGTTAAGCTTGTATTCGTCATCGCCAAGGTGTATGCCTTGTATGTCTGGATCAACCCTGATGACTGCTGCCAGGATATAAAGTAACGGTGATAGGGGGCACCCCTGTCGCGAGCCTTTGGTGATGTGTATTTGTTTGGATACGAACCCAGAGTTTATTACTCTGGCTGTGGGATGCGCGAAAAGTACTCGGACGGCATTTATGAAGGTTGGGGGGGAAGTTATATTTACCAGGCACTGCCTGCAGAAAAGGCCAGTTGAGTCAAAAGCCTTTTCGGCGTCCAATGAGAGAAGAACTATATAGTAAGGCTATATAGTAAGTCAAGTACCTTCCGGGTGTTGTCTGACCCTTGTCTGCCTTTTGTAAAGCCCACCTGGTCATCGTGGATTAGTGTTGGGAGTATGTTGGCTATTCTGTTGGCTTGTACCTGTGCGTATAGTTTAATGTCCGTATTAAGAAGTGAGATTGGTCTGAAATTTTGGCTACGTGTGGGTGGTTTCCCTGGTTTGGGCAGCGTAACTATGTGTGCACCCAGCATCGCTTCTGGTGCGTCAGCTTTGAGAGTAATTGCATTGAATAAGTTCGCCAGGTGCGGGGCTAGAGTGTTTGCAAATTTTTTGTAATAATTGTTGGGGAACCCGTCTGGGCCTGGGGCTTTCCCGCTCGGGAGGCGGGAGATGGCCTGGAGCACCTCGTCTTCTGTGATAGTGGCTTGCAGTGTATCTATTTGTTCCTCAGTCAGTGACGGTAGGGGGACCCCTTCTAGGTGTTTCTCTATACTGGCCTTAGTTGGTTGGCATGTGTTAGCGTCGTTCCCAAGATTGTATAAGGATGAATAGTAATCCGCAAAGACATCCCCTATGTCCTTGGGCGTTACCTTCTTTTCCCCTGCTTGGTTTTGGATGAATGGGATCTTAGTGTTCGCATTCCTGTGTGACAGTCTCCTAGCTAATAATTTGCTTGCCCTGTTCCCCTGTACGTAGTGTGTGGCCCTAAGTTTTCTAAGGTGGTACCCTGTTTTTGCCAGGTCATGTTCTTTAATTTCTCCTAACTTCTCCTGAATTTGTCTTTTTAGCTCTAGAGTTGAGGCCATTTGGTTTTGCTTGTTGAGCATATACAGTGTTTTTAGCCATCGTTTTGTTTTTGTTTGGGACTCTTGTTTTAGTGCGCTTGCTTTGCCTATGGGGAATCCCCTAATAACCGGCGTGTGTGCCTGCCATAAGGTCTCCGGTGTTATTCCCGGTGTCTGATTGTTAGCAAAGTAACGGTGCATGTCAGTGGTGAGGTTTTCACAAAATTGAGAGTCATGCAAAAGGGTCTCGTTCAGTCTGTACGGACTTCTGTGTTTGTAGTCATATGCATCTTGCAGTTCAAGAGTAATTGGGGCGTGGTCAGACCATGTAATGGTACCTATCGAGCATGCTGTTAGTTGGTTGAGAAATGTACCCTTTATATAGAACCCGTCTATCCGAGAGTAAGTGTTGTGGACCTGGGAGAAAAATGTATAATCCCTTTCCTCCATGACCTATATGCATCATATAGGTCATGTTCGCTAAGTAGGCGGACTAAGGGTTTGCATTCTCATGTGAGGGTTGTGTTTCTGGGCGTGTTTGGTCGTACTGTCGAGTCTCGTTTGGGGTCTAGTATGTGGTTCAAGTCCCCACATATGATCGTGACACCCCTCTGAACTTGCGTGTGGCACGTTATGATTTTGTGCAGGAAGTTTCTTTGATTGACGTTTGGTGCGTAAATGTTGACAATCATGTGTTCTAAGTTGTTGATCTCACACGTCAAATTGATGTACCTCCCCTGTGTGTCTATGGCTTTGTACAGGAGCTTAAAGGATACGTCTTTGCTGATCAGTATAGATACAACTTTAGTTTTAGATGTGGCCGTGCTATGGTACTGGACTGGGTACTGTGCTTGTGCTAGGTTGGACGCCTGTTTAAAGTGCGTTTCCTGTAAACATACTATGTCTGGGCGTGTTTTGCGCAGATCTCTGGTTAGGCAGTATCTCTTTACCGGGGTGTTCAACCCCTTAACATTGTGGCTGTATATTTTCATATTCTAATGGATAGTTTATACGGGTACTGGGTATTTCCGTAATTGTGTGTGTCATCATGGTGGTATGCGATCTCCCCAAGGGGTCCATGTGTTTGCTGCCCCCGTAGTCCCTAAAGCGGGGCGCTGCTGTGCCTGGGGTAGGGGTTGGGAGGGTAGGGGGAAGGACTAAGGTGTTAGCGATACAAACATCATACATAACATTCGAATATAACAAAACAACATATACAATAACAAACATTTGAGTATACATTTCCCACTGAAGGGTATTGCACTACCGTGATAGTGCAAGGTGTGAGCGCGGTTACAATATTGACTTCTAGGGTTCAGGGCGGTTGGTTGCACACATAGTGCCCGAATCATTCCATTGATATTCTCATGCGTGTTATGCTGAGTGTGCTGTGTATTTACCGGCTATTGCTGTGGCGTGAGGTTACTGGCGTGTGTCTACGCCTTTGTGGTTTTTTTTTTTTTTTTTTTGGGGGGGGGGGGGGGGTTTGTGCATATGTGGAAGTTTGTGTCTGGGAGTGTTTGTGGTCTATGTGCTCGTCAAACCTTTGTGGCTCATTTGCGTGTGTTGTGTTTGTGGTCCTGAGTGTACATAATGAGACATATAGTGTTTAGAATACTTGCGCCTCGATGTCTGCTAGGCGTCAGTTGCTGCCAGGGTGGGATTGGCAGATGGAAAAGTGTCTCTGTGCTAGTTCATTTTTTGGACTTTTTCCATTCTGGAGGCATTCTTAGCGCTGTGGTCATATTTTTCCTCTCCGGATTTGGCATAACTTTCCAGCTGCGCAGCAGTTTGCGGCCTTCCTCCAGTGTGATTGGAAATCCCCATCTGTACTGTATGTTGTTATAGCGGATGGTGTCCGTTGTTTCCCTGAATTCCTTTTGTTTCTGCAATGTGGCTGCGGAGAGGTCTGTGAACATTTTAATGTTCTTGTACTTCTGTGGAAGCTCTCTGCCTGCTCTTGTTGCTTGGAATAGTGCTTCCTTAGCATGGAAGCAGTGTAAATGTGTTAGTACATCTCTGGGGGTATCTTGTGGTAGGGACGCCGTTTTTTGCACCCTGTTATGTCTATCCAGCAGCAGAATTTCAGCTGGTATGTCTGGTGCCAGTGCCTTAAAGTACCCTATTAGGTACTCATGTAGGTCCTGTTTCCTCACCTCCTCCTGGATGCCTCTGATGCGGAGGTTTTGGCGTAGTGAGCGGTCCTCTAGGTCCATGACCTTCCTCTGTGTGAGGTCAAGTTGCTGCTGCAGATCTTTCACTTGTTCCGCCATTTCGTTGTACACTGTGGCTTGTTCCTCCATGCGGTTTTCCATGTGTGCTGTCCTGTCCCCCAGCTCCTGCATCTCTCTTGCAGGGTTTCCAGGATCTTGCTGGACATGTTGTCTAGGCACTTCTGCAAGAAGTCCTGGGTCACCGGTAAGTTTTGCGCCCCTGGGGAGGTTTGTAGTGGCAGCGTGTCATTACCTCCGTTACCATCTTGTTCCTGGTCAGTTAGGCCCAGAGATTTTGGCGTCGATGCCCGGGTCGTGAAGAAGCCGGCGCGGTAGTTTTTATCCGCTTGCTTCTTGGCCTTTTGTGATGCCATGTCAGGAGGGTTTAGGTTGGTAAGTTTGGGAGCCGGTACTGCTTATGTTACTCTATGTCGGGCTATCGGTGTGCGGAGCTCAGCACAGTGCGACCATCCACTTTGCTTATATTCATCCAGTTTTTACCATTGCTTTCAATCTACAGCGATACATTGTGTGTATTGCCATCGCATACAGTTCCTTATACTGCACTGCTACATTATTGGATATTTGTTTCACGGGCCTACTCACCACTGCCGGCCATGAGGTGGGGACACCGGGCGGCATCCCACTCACCACCCGGATCGATCGCCGGGATGACAGCCTGCCACTGGACCCAAACCTGAGAAGGTGCAGGCTGCGCGTCACATGGATCCCGAGCGCGGGCCTATTGTTGCCTCGGGCCTGGGCTACGACTTCTATACTGGGCCCGAGGAGATGAGCTGGGGCTGACCCGCACTTGCACAGCCACCCAGGGAGCCACACCGCTGGGAGGGGAGACCGCACCGCCAGACGTGGCTGGAGTAGGCGAGCAAATTGCCTGCAGAGCTGCCGGCCACCGTCCACTGCTGCACCAGCCCTGAGGGTTGACAGGATGGAGTCAATATCCATAGCCATAGGCCAAAATTACCAACAGGCCCAGAAACAGGAGGTCAGGTTTGATCTGTCATCACCCACTTCCTAACATACCACACTCCCACACATAACAAATAACCAATCATGCTTCATCCATTCCCACACTCATACATGTGCCCTTGTCCTCTAAGCTGCGCACTCTCCCTTGGGCCTTATCCTAGATGTCACTGCAAATACAGTGGGACCTCGGTTTACAAACACCTCGGTTAACATAATTTTCGGTTTAAAAATGAAAATCCATTGAAAATAATGCCTTGGTTTACAAAAATTTGTTGCAATACAAAGCAATTTTCCGCAGGATGCATTGCACCTGGGAGGTTTATAGCACCGCCCCCTGCATTAGTCCACTCATTAGTCCACCTAAAACATCTGGTTTTAATTTGCGTTTCTTACCCACCCTTGCAAGATGTTGAATTACTGAGCACACTTGTAATCTCTATGAAGCTGTTTATAGTAAGTTTGCACAGCAAACGCCTTTTGTAAAATTAAAATATTCAGCTTTTTCTTTTTTTGTGAACTATGTTTTGTTAGTTAATATAATGTATTTATGTATGTTAAGTGTTAAGGGTTTCAGATCTGTGTGTGCGTACTTTCCTTTAACATATGAAGTTGAATTAAAGGAACACTCTAATCAACTCCATGGGCAATTCTTATAATTTTGCGGGAGGGTATTGAGGAGTGAGAAATGTTTGAAAATCAACGCATATGCAAATTTAGCACCAAATTATTGCAAATAGAGCCAGTGGTGGTAAACAGCATGGGTTCCGAAGCAATAACAAAAGGGACCACAACAAGCACGGCATATGCAAGAATGGAGGACACTACAATCCCACATTTTCTTTCCAAAGGTAGCAAACCCCCAACAACTACAAAAGGCTGTGAGTGCTGGGAGCAGCTTAGTCCAGTGCTTGCAGCCAAGGTTGGTTGTGGAAATGAGTGGCAACAGAGGGCCTAGCATGGAGAACAACCACTTGAAAATGGTTTGACCAAAAATAATGGGATGGTACTTCTTGCATCTTACCATTATAAACAGATTTAGTGGTTATGATGGTTAGAGTGCCCCTTTAAGGTTCTTGTCAAAATATATACAGCTAAAATCCACTTTCTCAAGATTATTTAGCTGCCAGCTTTCAAGCATTGGAAAATGTTTTTTGTTATTTATTTTTATATTCTTCTCGTAGCCCTCAAACAGAATTATTGTAATAACTGTCACTTTTTGGCTTATGATTTCTGACTTTAAGCAGCATTTGTCTACTTTAAAGAATAAATGATTTTTACAGCTTCATAAAACTATTATTTAAAATAAATATATATATTTTTTAAATTTCCTAGTTGGGGCAACATTATTTTTCTCAGTAAGCCCAGAAAAAATAAATAAATAAGTGCCGTAGCAGTGTGAAATGATTGAAGATGGCATGTTTAGCTGATATGAGGGCATCTGACTTCAAGAGCCAAAACAGGCTGGGAGGGGGCTGCCAACAGCCATATAGAAATGCACCCAAAGCATGAAATAAAAACACAGAGATGAATGTTAAATATATAAAACTATCTAATTACCTACATTTTTTTAGTAACAATTCCTTAGAGATAACTTCTCTAAATTTGAATCTTTTGGAAGCGAATAAAACCTCATGTTTTATGTATGTAATAAACAGGGCTCAAAATATGAAGTCCTTTGCTACTAGCCAAGCCTCAAAGCTAACCCACTACTGCAAACCTTCTCACCTCCTTCTACTGTGTGATCTGTGGGGATGGGCAGGACATCAGCAACTCCCACAATGTGACCTTTTATTTATAAAAAATATTCAAAATAAAGGGACCAATACATTATTAGCACATATCTTTTTTTTGTGTCACTGCAGTAGCTTAGAGAAACTGACTTTTAATCTCTCACCTTTAAATTTGTCTGGGTGGTATGCAGACGGTTTGTTGCAGTAGGTGAAGTGCCCCCTGTACGTTGGTGATTTGGTCGATGGATGATAGCAGACAGTAGATTTCTATCTCTACTGAGGTTTGATCTGCCGGGGTGCAGCTCTGTTAACGTCTCAGATGATGGCCGCAGATATAGAGATATCAGCTATGCAGCCACTGTTTTTAAACTGCTGTTTTTTTTACAGCAGTGAGGACATTAAGAGCACTGCTGGTAAATGATATAGCGCTAAATTGACTTGATCCAATGGCGAATGGAGATATATACCGTATATACTCAAATATAAGCCGACCCGAATATAAGCCGAGGCCCCTAATTTTATCCCAAAAAACTGGGAAAATTTATTGACTCGAGTATAAGACTAGGGTGGGAAATGCAGCAGCTACTGGTAAATTTCTAAATAAAATTAGATCCTAAAAAAAATATATTAATTGAATATTTATTTACAGTGTGTGTATAATGAATGCAGTGTGTGCGTATGTGTGTGTGTATGAGTGCAGCGTGTGTGTATGAGTGCAGCGTGTGTGTATGAGTGCAGTGTGTGCATGAATGCAGTGTGTGTGTGCATGAATGCAGTGTGTGTGTGTGTATGAATGCAGTGTGTGAATGCAGTGTGTGCAGGGCCGGTGCAAGGATATTTGCCGCCGTAGGCAAAAAAAATGTTGCCGCCCCCTCCCCCCCATATGTCCTGACTTCCCCTCCTCCTCCCTCAGTGGTCCTTACCTCCCCACCCCCGTGTTCCTTCACCCCCCCCCCCCCAGTGGTCCTGACTCACCCCTCCCCTAGTGGTCCTTACCATCCCCTCCCCTAGTGGTCCTTACTTCCCCCTCCCCTCCCATAGTGGTCCTTATCCCACCCCCTCCCTCTCATAGTGGTCCTTATCCCCCTTCTCCCTCCCATAGTGTTCCTTATCCCCCCCATCCCTCCCATAGTGGTCCATATACCCCCCCTCCCTCCATTAGTGGTCCTTATCCCACCCCCTCCCTCCCATAGTGGTCCTTATACCCCCCCTCCCTCCCATAGTGGTCCTTATCCCCCCCTCCCTCCCATAGTGGTCCTTATACCCCCCTCCCTCCCATAGTGGTCCTTATCCCCCCCTCCCTCCCATAGTGGTCCTTATACCCCCCCTCCCTCCCATAGCGGTCCTTATCCCCCCCTCCCTCCCATAGTGGTCCTTATACCCCCTCCCTCCCATAGCGGTCCTTATACCCCCCTCCCTCCCATAGTGGTCCTTATACCCCCCCCTCCCATAGTGGTCCTTATACCCCCCTCCCTCCCATAGTGGTCCTTATACCCCCCCCCCCTACCATAGTGGTCCTTATACCCCTTTTTTTTAGTTATTATTATTTTTTTTTTATTATTATTAATTTTGTATTATTATTTCGTATTTTATTTATATTTTTTTTTCGTCCCCCCTCCCTGCTTGATATATGGCAGGGAGGGGGGCTCTCCTTCCCTGGTGGTCCAGTGGCAGTTCAGTGGGGGGAGAGGGGGGCTGGCAGAGCTGTACTTACCTGTCCTGCAGCTCCTGTCAGCTCTCTCCTCCTCTGCGCCGTCCGTTCTGCTCTTCTGTCAGCTTACACTGTAAGTCTCTCGCGAGACTTACACTGGGAGCTGACCGAGGTGCTGACCGGACGGCGCAGAGGAGGAGAGAGCTGACAGGAGCTGCAGAACAGGTAAGTACAGCTCTGCCAGCCCCCCTCTCCCCCCAGTCTGTATTATGGCAATGCAAATTGCCATAATACAGACCTTGACTCGAGTATAAGCCGAGTTGGGGTTTTTCAGCCCAAAAAATGGGCTGAAAAACTCGGCTTATACTCGAGTATATACGGTATATTGGTGTGTGTGTTTTTTATAGATAGATAGCTATAGATTTATTGTAGCAAAATTAAACTACTTATGAGTTTATAGATTGGATGCTGCATTAATTGGATGTGGACATTTGTGAACAAGGGAACAGCATACATAAATGACATGTTTAATTAAAATGTTTGTTTCCCTTGATATCTACACGTTGACTAACAGCTTTCCAATTATTTATGTCAGCAAGCTATTCAATATTGACAAAAACACATGGACATTTTCACTGAGGAAGGAGTACTATCCCCAAAATGTTGCTCATTGATGCCCTGCAATTAATTGGAATTTCAATGTGAATCCATTTTGTTCCCGTGTGTCAAGTGTTTCTGTCTCAAATATGTCACTCACAATTTTAAATACATTCTATTATCATACAGTCCAATTATGTGCAAAATAAAGCATTGTATAATTAAATAATATAAATATGTTGAAAAAGCCTTGTGCCGTGATGCCATAACTCATCCAATTTTGGGCCCCCAGGCGCTCCATCACAGTTTATTAAAAAAAAAAAAAAACTCCCTAGAGTTCCCCCTTACACATCAACGGGGCTGCATGTCTAGAATTGTGCATGCCTAGATTCACAAGTGCCTTTAGCTTACTTGAATGGAATTACACACATTGAAGCATGTGGAAGTTTCTCATATTTAATTCAGTGGGGTAGCACAGAGTATGCCCATGTATAATTTTATTTAGCGATAAGTTTTTTGTTGGCAAACAAGAGGATAGCTTGGTTGACTAATGTATGCAATTTAAAGGACCACTTAAGTCACCCAGGCCACTTCATCTCAGTGAAGTGGCCTGGGTGCAGTGATCTTGTCATTTTAACCATTCAAGGTAAAAAACACTGCCATTTTGTAGAAATGGCAATGTTTACCTTGAAAGCTTAAACACACATCCAGTGGAAAGTATTTATTCAATGCAATTGTTGTGCATGCCAATCAGGTCACCAAAGCTCCTCTATGAGGTGCAACGGGTTGGTTATGCCTCCTTGATAATATCGTAGTAGGTGGAGAGGTAAACAGTGCCAAGGGAGCTTCAGTGTTGGAAAAAAGTTGGGTAAAACCTTAATTTTATTGTTTTTATTGCACACACTGGGGGAGGCCACTATAACTAGGGTCAGGGACACTAAAGTATTGGTAATATAGAAAAAGATTAAAAGAGTAAACCTTGCATGGAAAGTATTCCAAATAAGGGTTGGTCAGTGTGGGTGGTACCAATTCGACCCAGGGCATAACCCTTAAAATTATATATGAATCAAAAGTAAGGGTAATCTCTATTGAGAGATCCATAATATGGTATATGAACAAAAAAAAAAACTGTTTGGAATATACTAAACAGTAAAAATGTGTGAGGAAATAGATACAATTTAGCAACAGATTATCCATGTGGCTGTCTAGTTAGTGACACGTTAGGCTTTATTTCTCTTTGCCAAAATTGAACACTTGAACAGCAGTTTTATCTGTTGGCTAACTGAGGATAATCATTATGTAGGGGAACTAAAATAATAAGGAAAGCCGAATCCCCAGTAGAATCTCTCTCTATAGTGGGTGCCTCCAATCTCTAATTTACTTACCTGCTCATTTACATTTTTTTCAGCTCCACTAATATTCTCGGAAAACTAAATACTGAGAAGTACCATAATAGTGGTAAAAAAAATTACAATACATATTTGGGATATTGACAATACACAAAGAGTTATGATGATTTAATTAAATGACATTATAAGCGTCTATTCACTTTATGCATTTAACCAAGTGTTTAAAATCTTATTTATTTTTTTCAGATCTTCGTTTTTAAGCTTTCTGGTCTCACTCATCATTTGCATGCACAGGTTCAATGTTTACACACATAAAATCTGCTAAACTGTTTTGTGTGTCATCCAATTAACACCCATTAATAGTTGTTATAAGGCTTAATTACCTTCTGTTATCTTTGTTTCCTACCATTGTGAAACACAATTGTCCCATGGAGTTGTATGTGGCCTTTAATGTCTGACCTTATTACACAGATAAGTACCTCTATGGTATTTGTACACCTACCAGAATAATTTATTGCAAAAAGAATAAGTGATCACATAGCTTGTAAAATAGAACAGATTTTATTTTTGTAAAGGAGCAGTTATCTCTTTTTTGTATTCAAGAATAAAAATGTATTTCTAATATCAACTAAGTGTCAAGTTCTGAATTTATTTAGACCCTTGCCACTTACATTCTGTTAAGCCTAATGAGCCTAGTTATTACTCATGTAACTACATCACTCCTTAGCTGTATAGTTTGTGATTTACTTTTTTTTCAAATCAAAACCTTTGTCACACTCTATCTATGCCTACACTAAGACTCTGAATGAAACATAAGGTGCCAAACCTGTTGAGGTGTAATGTTTGTAAGAAATGAAATGTAGTACCCCTTTTTGCAATGATTTTCTACCAGTGGTCAAGTTACACTGGTGTACCTAGGTTTGAAAAAAATGGGGGAAGGCGGTGGCATTTTTAATGATAAATAATATGTTGGCAACATGTTGTTCATATATTTAAATATCCAATAATATTTCCAAAACCTATATAACATGAAGACTTATATGATTAGAATTTATGTAAAGTTTCAAATCATTGCAATTCATGTACCCAGTAGACAAGCAAATCCTGGAGTACAATTCAAACAGTTATTTACTAAAATGAGAATTCTAAGTGAATTTCAAATTGATGGTAAAAATAGCCAAACTGCCTATTCTTTCATGTAATTCTTCCATGTCAGCTGCTTTGGCCTTATATTTAAAATTCACATTTAATTTCCACTTTAGTAAATAACTCTGTACGAAAATACATAGCTTGCTATTCTCAAATAAAAAGCAAACTAAATAAAAAGCATGTATTTCTGTCTCTAGGGGAGTTGCAGGTAAAAAAAGGTTTCAGTTAATTTTCCTTGTGGGTTTCTGTCTTGTTAGAGAGACATAGCACACCATAATGGATCTGATCGGGGTCACTGCCTGGCAGCAAACGAGACAGTCCCCCTGCAGCTAATACCGCTTATTTGAGTCACGTGATTACCATGACACTGCAATCACATGATTGGGATCTGCATGATTGTCGATTTGTCTGCAGAGGGACTGCCTGGATTGTCAAGATTATGTTTGTAAAATGCAACACTAACTTTGACCAGGGTTTGTGACTAAGTGGCTACTAATAAAGACTAGTCATATCCCATTTTGAATACCATGCAATGTCTACTTTTGCAAATGGTATGCAATGATGGGGTTAATTTCATTCCTAGGCTGCTATAAGATCTCAAAGGCAACATAAGTCCAGCAAACCGATCGGGCAAATTTCAATGTGTAAAAACAGAAATGGGCAAGCTCTTTATTTGACCCTGTAACTTTCCGAAACACAATAAAACCTGTACATGTGGTACTGCTGTGCTTGAGAGACATCACAGCATACAAATATGTGTGTTGTATTGTAGTAAAAACTAGCAGTATGATGATATTCACAGCTAAAATGCCATGCACAACAGAAAATAACATTTCTTAATTGTTCGCACTTTTTTAGATATTATTCATCTTAAATTGTGTTCCATGTATAAATATGTGATATGATATAATAATTGTGTGTTCACTTAATATAAAACAGGTAAATTATTGTTGAACAAAAGGCCTCTGAATTCTGAAAATCCAACTATATATATGGAAAGCCAGAGAAAAAGGAAAAAAGCCAAAAGCGATTCACCTCAGAAGTGGAGCGTTTAGTATATGGATTGGACACCTACCCTATGAATGGGTCTTATTTAAACGGTAACACTTATGTTACATCCAATTCAGATACATGTGTACATGAAAAACACAAAAAAAGACAAGCAATAGTGTAAATCTGTATAGTTGTTTTGTCACGAAATAGGTTTAAGAATTGATAATACAGATATTATAGGTGGCACTTTAAGGAAATACAAGGTGCAGCTAAATTACCAAAGTATATTGTCACCACATATACTTTAACGATCCGGCGGAAACCGGAAGTGACGTTACGGACTGAATGCAATCTTTTATATATACCTGTGACGGTAGTAATCAGTATCACCGTCTAGTATTCCTTTTCCCAATAGCAGAATAACTCCAATAATTCCACAGGAACAAATATCGCTGATATCGCCAAATATTCTGCGCATGAGCCAAAGCTTAATGCTGGAACAAGACTGATTTTCTGGCACACAGAGCACACAATTTATACAATACAAAACTCCTCCTCTGGGCCAGGCTAGATAATTGGGTTTGAGCAGCATGCTAAACTCAATTATCTACTGGCCAGAAAATTTACAGTTTTACAATTTTTTAAAACAATACTTTCCATATTATATATATAAATTATATACATCCCTGGGTAGCTGATGGTCTGGGGAGCAACATACTTAAATTTCACGAAAATCAGTTTGGTAGTTTTCGTGTTGCGTTGTGTGGAAGATTGACCGGCTCACCGCATGTTGGTATCCGATTTAGAGTTCCATGAAATTGGGGCTAAGAGCCGGTCTCCGTTCATGTCAATTTACACGAAAACTACCAGGGTTAGAATGTAGAGAGTTCGTGGAAAGTGCTCCCCTCATTCGGTACTTTAAATTTCCCGAACGCCGTTCATGTCAAGTTTGTGGAAATAAGTCAGACGGGACTTCCATGGGGGACCGGGTCATGCGGAGGGCCATACCGAAAATAGTTCCAGACGCTCAATGACTAAGTCCCGCTGACCGGCCGTTTGGGAGTTTAAGATGGCCGCCATTAATTGTTCTCGCCACGTGTTCGGGTCCCGTAATGGCGGCCACCCAGGAGCACTCAATTAACTTGCGGTTTCACAAGATTATACGTTCTAATTGCTACCCAGGGTGGTCCCTTGTGGACTGTGTATGCTTTAAGCCATTGTGTGGGGTGTAGCACAATTCCGATTTCCCTTTGCCATACGTCTTTGTAGGGTTCAAGGGGTGTTGGTTGTATATGTAGGAGCGCCTGATAGCATTTGGACAGGGGTTTCGTGGTTGGGGTATTTGATAGGCATGCATTTTCAAATTTCGAAGTTGGTTCTGTTGTTGCCGTGTTGGGGTCTACGTGCATATTGCTTGTTAGTAGTGATTTTAGTTGGGAGGTATGGGAACAGCAATTTTGTGGGTAAATCAAACTGTTCTTGGAGGCATGGAAAGGTTTGGAGGCTTCCTTCTTTGTTTAAGTGGAGGACATGGGTGATGCCTCTATCCGACCATGGCTTATAGTTAAAGGTAGGGATACATAGACTGATAGATTGTAGTGGTTGGGATGGTTAGCTAATTTACTCCTGACCTCATCCCATGTTTCTATGAGCAACCGAGTAGTTGGGAGTCCTGGAAATGGTTTGGGTCGTCTGGCTTTTTCAATCCAGAAGATTGGGTGTATCTGGTCCATCTGGAGCCAGAAGGCTTCTATCTTTATCCACTGTGGATTATAGTGTGTATCATGAGCAGTTAACATGGTACTTAATAGAGCTGCTTTGTAATAGGTTTGTAAATTCGGGATGCTTAACCCTCCGTTTGTAACTGGTCTGTGTAGAATTTTGGCTGCCACTCTGCACTTTTTATGTTGCCATATAAATTTCATGAATAACGATGCTACCGATTTTATATATGTGTTCGGGAGGGGGATCTGCAACTTCCTGAATAGATATAGCAATTTTGGAAGTATTGACATTTTAAGGGCCGCTATGCGTCCCAGCCATGAGAGAAATTTCCCTTCCCATGTTTTCAATGTGTGTTCGAATTCCGTAAAAATTTTGGCATAATTCACCTGGAATAGTCCCGCGTTTTTTTTTTTTTTGTTAATTTGACTCCTAGGTAGGTTAGGCTCGATCTCCAATCTAGAGGAAATGCTTCTTTTAGTCTGTCCCGTTCCTCTCTCCCTACACCTAGCGTCAATGCTTGCGTTTTCGTGACATTTAGTTTGCAGTAGGAGTGAAGGCCGAAGAGGTTAATTTGATGCATGAGGTTGGGCATGGATTTGAGCGGCTGCGTGAGGGTGAGTAAGATATCATCCCCTAAAATGTTTAATTTGTATTCCCTGACACCTAATGGAATCCCATGTATGTTTGGGTCGGATCTAATTTTGGAGGCCAGGGGTTCCAAGGCTAGGACATAAAGCAGGGGGGAGAGGGGGCAGCCCTGTCTAGAGCCGTTAGTAACATATATTGTGCGTAAGGGGAATCCTGCATAGAGGATCTGTGCTGTGGGAGTGCTGTAGAGCGCTTCCACCGCCGCTATGAATCTCATAGGGAAGCCGAATTTACAGAGTACTCTGTTAAGGAACACCCAGTTTAATCTGTCGAAGGCCTTCTCCACGTCTAAGGACTCAAAAAGGCCTCCTTTACATAGTTTATGAGTACTATGCATATGATCCATAACTTTGCGGGTGTTGTCAGATCCCTGCCTTCCCCCTACAAACCCCACCTGGTCGTCATGGATGAGCTCTGGAAGTATGTTTTTGAGTCTGTTGGCTTGGAGTTTGGCAAACTGTTTAGCATCAGTGTTGAGCAGGGAAATGGGGCGAAAGTTTGGGCACGCGGTTGGAGGTTTTCCTGGTTTGGGGAGGGTGGTGATGTGTGCCTGTAAGAGTTCCGTAGGTAGTGAGTGTTTGTCTATTGCAGTGTTGAACAATATTGTAAGTGTGGGCGATAGGACATCTGCATAGAGGTGGTAGTATTTATTGGCAAATGTGTCCAGACCTTATTTACGGGGAGAGTTTTTATTGTATCCCTGACCTCTTGTTGGGTGATAGGAGCTGATAATGCGTCTCTTTGGGCTTGCGTAAGCGTCGGGAGGGGGCATCGCTTAGATAGTTGTCTATCGCCGATGGTGTTGTGGTGGCTGTGAGTGGGTCTCGACTCGGTTATAGAGAGATTCATAGTATGTTGCGAATTCGTCACTTATTGCTTTCGGGGCAACCACCCTACCTCCTTGGGGTGTTTGTAGATATGCAATTTTGGAGATTGCTTGTCTGTCTCGGACTCTTTGTGCAAGAATTTTGCTTGCTCTATTTCCCTGGAAATAGTTTGTGGCTTTGAGTTTACGTAATAAGTAGCCTACTTTGGTGCGTGCTAAAGCTTGTATCTTATCTTGCACTTCAGCAATTTGGTGTTTCAATTCCGGGAAGGGGTGTGTTCGGTTCTGTTTGTTTAGATCATGCAGTTGTTTATACTAGATGATCTGTTGGGCGTGGGATGTTTGTTTTAGGAAGTGGGCTCTTTGTATAAGTTCCCCGCGTATGACCGGTTTATGGGCAACCAAGTGGTTTCAACTTGTATCTCGGGTGAGGTATTGTCTTGAAAGTAGTTTGTGAGTGTGTTTTCAAGGTGTTGCACACATGTTTGGTCATGCAGCAATGTTTCGTTTAGGCGCCAAGGGCTTCTCTTATGACTATCAAATTTATCCTTTAGTTCTAAGGTGGTGGGTGCGTGGTCTGACAAAGTAATTGACGCAATTGAGCAGGTGAGCGCCTGCGTCAGATGCTTCCCAGTTGTAAGAAAGCAATCTATGCGAGTGTAGGAGTTGTGCACTGCTGAGAAGAACGTAAAGTCCCTTTCCGTGGGGTGGAGGACTCTCCATATGTCGTAAAGATTGTGTTCATCTAATAGTTTATGATATGTTTTGCATTGCCTTTTGATCTGGGAGCGGTTTTGTGTGTTTGGACCCCTAGATGAGTCAAGGTTAGGGTCTAGGATGTGGTTGAAATCCCCACAAATTATCACCATTCCTTTCTGAATCGGTTCTATTTTAGCCAGGATTTTGTGTAGGAAATTGCGTTGTTCTGAGTTAGGTGCATATACATTTGCCAATGTGTATGTGATATCGTTAATTGTGCAACTTAGCTAGATATAACAGCCTTCCTCATCTATGATTAGATCATGTTGTGTGAATGCTATTCGGTTGCTTATTAACACAGAGACCCTTTCGTCTTGGATTTGGCAGTTGCATGATAATCAAGGGGTTTTAGGGTAGGTGGTTTGGTAAAATGTGTCTCCTGTAGGCACACCATATCTGGCCCCCTGACGTTGTGGCTATTTAGTTTCAGAGGTGCAGGGTTATGTCGGTGTGCTTTTTAAAAGTGCTGAGAGTGTGAGTTATGAACTTCCTAAAGGTGTGTCTGTTCGGCCATTGGCTGTGTTGTTTCTCAGTGTGCATGTGAGGTGGTTTGGTGTGGCGGATACTTGCTGTGACAGCGTCTTGAATCCGTGGATAGCTCCCTTGATCGGCATCCGAGGCGGGACATAGCTTCCCAGTGTGTAGTCTTGGCAACGCAAGTTCTTGAAGTTCCTCATAATGTTTCTCCTCCGGGGGAATAGGATATACTGGGTAGGGGGAAGAATACAGGAGGGTTAGAGCAAGGAAAAAGAAAAACAATGCGGGCTGAGCCCAAAGCCCGGAAAGGGCTGAGTACCTTTAAAGGGTATCATGCGGGTTAGCAACATCAATATCAGGTGGGAAATCTTTGATGATTAGCCCTATAACAATTGCAAACATATTTGTAACATAGCAAACTTTCAATAGAGATTATTATTTTGGTTAGAGTTCAAAGAAAGTACAAGTTTACAGATTTTAAAGGGTGTGATGGTAGTGAGTAATGTTGGCATCATGGACCTTCCACTTTGCCCTTTGGCTGTTTTTGGTAGGCAAGACAGGCCTGTTAACTACTATTTGGTTGTGTTGCCCAGCCACCCCGCCACTTAGACGGTGCTGTGATAAAGCCTGTTTTGGCGAAACACGTTGTGTTTTTTTATAAGAATCCAATAAAAGTATTTTGCACACTTACTTTTATTTGTTGCTGTTTTATCCTGGCTGATTTTTTATAATTTTAAAGATCCAGTACTACAAAAGAAATCCCTGGTGGGGATTATTCCACCTATGCCTGGTTCATAGAGCAGTGTGGCTGCTCTGAACACTGTAAGTAAGTTTCATTTTATCTTTTACTGCTGTTTTTTATACGGTAAACACTATGGGCCCTCTCTTGTGATTTTATTTCATAAGACTGGCACTGCAAGCATATCTGGAATGCTGTAAGAAGTCTTGAGGATACACCTCCTACATGTGGGGAGTATTAAATACCACTGTGTGCTGTTTTACCTAGAGCTGGGCATAGCTCTTTAAAGTGTGAGTTGGCACTTCACTACTTCTATGTTGTTCGTGATCCAGCTTTCCTAAAACGGTTTTGCACTATTGGTCTCTATTTTTGCTTTTGTATTTCATATTCACCACTGAGGATTAAAAGCAAGAACTGAAGAATATACACTCCAGGTCTTCGCTGTACTTTAAGAGACTCTTTATATTATTTTTGTTTATTATCTCTCATTGTCCTACTTAGCGCACCCTGTATTTGTTGTATCTTGTTCTCTCCATTCTTTGAAGGGTTTGAGGGTTACCCTTCTCCTCAGGTGTGCAGCTCTATTCTCCCCTGTGATCAGTACTGTAGTGCTGTTCCTCTCCTATTTTTTTTTTTTTTTTTTACTGCTGTGCATGTAGTGTCTGATTAGGGTGGTTAGATAATGTTTATCCCTTCCATTGTGAGGCAAATACTTAGCAAGGAGACAGGTATAAACTAATGATAATAATGAACTGTTTTGTTTTTTTTTTTTGCGTAGTTTTGTCTCCTACTTTCTGATAGTGTAGATGTGATGTGCGTGTGGGGGTATCGGGTGTGTGTGGCATGTAGTATTCAAATACCCAACATGAACGTTCGCAATCAGGAAGCATCGCTTATCAGTCCTGAATCATTATCACCCGTGTCTGGAAACAGGTAGTTGGTGTTTGTTTTACTTCTTCGCCTTCTTCCACTCTTGTTCTATTCGTTGCGGTGAGGTGGCTCTCCCGGCTCGCTTGTGGACCTGGAGATCCCATTGTCGAAGGGTTTTCAGTCCTTCCTCCGGGGATAGTATGTGAGTGAAAGTCCCATTTCGTTGTATGATCAGGAGTACTGGGTGTCCCCATCTATAAGTGGGTTCTTGTTAGGTGTCTGTGGTCTCTTTAAACTCCCTTCTTCTCTGCAGAGTAGCCGCTGATAGATCTGCGAATATTTGCAGCTTGTCGTATCGTGGAGTTAGATTAACACGGTTTCTTGCTGCTTTCATAATAGCCTCCTTCACATGATAGTAGTGAAGGTGGGTCAGCGTGTCTCTTGCTGCGTCCACTTGTAGGAATTTAGGCCTGGCTACGCGGTGGGCCCGGTCTAATAGGATCATATCTGTCAGCATGTCAGGTAGGAGGCATTTGAAGAACCCGGTTAGAAATTCGGGTATGTCAGTGTCAGGATTACAGAATGATCCAGCACGTAGAATTGTATAACACAGAAGACTGATGGGTAACGTATATCGGACCTTAGAATGGCCAGACTAACGTACCAAAGAATAGTCAGGAATAGCCGAGGTCAAGGGAAACAGAAAGAGACACAACAATAAGGAGAAGCCAGGAGTCAGGGATGCCAGAAAACAGGTTAGTCAAAAACAATGCCAAAGTCAAATAACCAGAATTACCAGAATCAATAACACGCTCTCGGACAACCACAAGGGAAACCACGACAGCGCACGGAGCAGGATGAGAACTGGGCCTAAATACCCCTCCTCTAGATCTGATAGGTTGTAAGCGGCCTTTGACCCCAAAGCAGTTACCAGGTTCCCATTTGCATAATTGCTGCTGAGCACTAACCGTTCTGTGGATTTGGTTGCTGCTTGTCACAACTTTTCATGTGTGGACAGTAAATGTCATTAAGCACATTTTTATTAGCGGATGAATATTTGACAGTCAGTCTGTAATACTGATTTCGGCAGATTCTGCTGTCTTGATCTGTCCTCTAGGTCGGAGATCTTGAATTGTGCCGAGGTGAGCTGTTTTTCTAGGGCCTGGACGTGGTCTGCTTGGTCATTATGAGCATCAGCGTATCATGCAGTGTTCCACGTGGGCCGTCCTTTCTCCTAGCTCTTGTATGTCTTTACTTAGCGTGGCTACTGAGAATGTTATTTTAGCCAGCAGCTTTTGTGATATTTCCTCCAGGTAGGCTCCCAAGATTTCTTGGGTGACGGGGAGATTGCCAGGGTCTGGTGAGTTTTGCAGGGGGAGAGTATCGTCCCCGCCACCATCTTGGTCTGCCTCGTGTAGGCCTGGGGTTTTGTTTTGCGCTGATTGTGCCGTGAAAAATCCGGATTTGTCACCTCGGTCAGGCTGTTTTTTACCCTTTTGTTGAGCCATGTTATGAGGTGAGTGGAGAGCAATATTGGGCGATTTTGCTTTGTTTAGTCGCTTGTAGGGCTAATCTTGGAGCGGAGCGCTAGTTTAGTGCGACCATCCGCTTTGGCTCCCTGGCCACGCCCCCGTTTATGATCATTTTTAGATTTTCCTTCCTGTTAAATATGTTTTCAAATGTTTATGGTTCCTTTTTAGCAGCTATTAGGTTTTGCAAATGTATCACCTACACTTTGGAAAGTGACATTGAAGAAGATTTAACTTCAGTCAGACAGGGGTCATAATAATTTGAGGGTATTCAGCTTTCATGCAAATTAGAATGTAATTATCTGCATTGTTTAACTTGATTTCTAATGTTGCTACATAGCTTTGGCTGCAATCCCTGTTCTCGTTTTTCAAAGTGTATTCATACTTAGAGGTGATCCTGGAAAATGTGCAGATATTCTGCCATCTCTGCCTCTGTAATGCGATGTCAACTTGTAGAAGGAGAAAGAATTAACCCTAAAGGGCTGTGGAGCACATCAGGGAATTTCACATACTCTATCTGGCTTGATTTGAAACAAATAGTGTTGGAAAGAGTGTTTTTGATCTGAACAGTATTGGATTGTACTATTAAATTACTTTGTTGGCATTTGTTTGTTAGTGCTTCAGGCCTCAGTAAAATCTGTCTGCTTAAACAACAGAGCTTTTACTTAAGACACAAGGTCAGATCTGGTTTTCCAGGGCCCAACTGAAGCTTCAATACTGGTTGTAGACACATTTTGCTGCAAAGGAAAGATGGAATTTGATTTGAAATTATCTTTAAATTGCATCACAGAAAATGGATTACACTTTAGATAATCTGACATGCTAAACTCCAAGCCTTGGGAACTAAAGACAAAATTGGGTTGCAATTAGCACTTTGCATATACCTTACTGATACACATGTTACCTGTGTGATTCTGTTTTCAAAATAGAAATTCTAAAATTCTGGCAGAAGTGGGGCCCTTAAGGACATAGTTTGTAACTATAATGCTGTGCCTGTTTCACAGCAACAGTATTTGTTGTCAACACTTTTTAGTTTTAAACCAGCCTGCCCCGAGGGACTAGGCAAGGGGTAGGCAACCTACGGCACGTGTGCCATGCACGGCACTCGCGTAGTCTTTGCATGGCACTCAAGCCTGCTAGTGCCAAACATGCTCTGGCCTATCAGGAGTCCCAGGGAAACTTCAGATATCTGCTAATACAAAAAGGTGGTAAAGTGCAATCCTAAATTTATGCATTGCAGGACATAGAGGAAGTGATCTCAGATAACTTCATTCCAGCACTTGTGAATGGGAATCCACACTGGAGTAGAGCATATGCTGAATATTAGAAAGAAATATATGCAACATTCAGTATCAGCCCATTTTAAACAATATCACAAATCAGACATGAGTCTCTTGAATTTTAAAGCAATATGCAAAATAAGAAAAAAATGGTGATTTGGAGACCACAATAAACAATTAGGAATGGCAGAAATGAAATGGATATATAATCTGAACACGCTACAACCCGATGGTTTAAATGCCAAGTTCAAATTATGCAATTTCCTAGGCTAAATATTCATCACTTTATATTCACCATGCTCTCCCTTTAAGAACGTTACGGTAGTTTAAGATATAGATAGGAAATGTTGTGAGGAGATCGCTAGCATCTACTCTAGCCTTCTATAAAATAAGACTCCGCTTCTATGAATAACCACCTATGTTATATTAATAAAACTAAATAGCAAATTCAATTTTGGGGATTCTCTATATATTATCTTTATAGGGTTGGGGTCCCTTTAAGAAATGTGGTGATTTTAAATATAAGGAAACACTGAAGGTATCTTTTGTGGATACATATCTCTTTTATTTTTTATTTATTTTTATTTATTTATTTTTTTCACAAATCCTACTTTGTTCTTATTTGTTCACATTGTTTTTACAGTAGAAAACAGTAAAAGATTATTTTTTTTCAGCAATAGAAGATCATTTTTTTTAATATAGAAATATTATTAGAACACCAATATATGTATTTGAGTGCTTCTAGTAACTTATATATAACTAACTATCTTTTATATATTTTCTTTCCTTGACTCCCTGCTTTCTGTCTAGTACTGAATTGCAGAATATGATTTGTAATTAAATGACAGTTAGGTTTGAAAAATATCTGAGCGGGATTAACTATGGAAACATATGTTAAACATGTATGTGTTTAAAAATATATGATGAAAATAGAAAGGTGAATCATTCCTAGTTGCAATTGCAACATTGTTTTAACATATACATGTAATTTGTAACCAAAAATATTAGACACAATGTTTATTTATGATGTAAAACTGAAAGGCAATGAAAAGATTTAGCCGCTATATAAGAGGAGAATGCCAGTCAGTCCGCATCCATTGAAAAAGCAGCTGAAGCAGAGAAACGCGTTTGGAGAGGACCAGACTCCCATCACTAATAACCAGCATCCAGTACGTGCCTAACCTTGATTTGTAGCAACAACACGCTGCTTACTTGTGATGCTGAGAGATCGATCTAAGGTCTGCACTTCATATGCATTCAATGTATTAGATATTCATCATAGACGAAGATACAGATTGTCTTTGTTTATATTTTATATATTTTTGGAATTTCTTCTATTTTATTAGAAATGACTCAAATAAAGTAATTTTTGAGCAACATATCTCTGCTTGGAATAAGTAGGATACCACTGATATCTATATATATATATTTTTTTTCTTTTTATCTCTTTTCATATATTGGACTTTCATTCTGGAGTAAAACCACCCAGGTAGATTACCTGTACTAAGGAATTTACAAAGATTCATTACTGGACTTTGACTAATATTTTATAATAAGTCTGGTTTATTTATTTTTATGTTTTTTTTGTTTTTTGTTTTTTTTGTTTTTTTTAAACATCAGAAAGGTATTTATCCCATAAATTTGCGCCATTGTCTCTTAATAAAATTATAAATATGAAGTCATCATATGTTGTTATATATAATTGAATTTCTATAAAAAAAACAAAAAACATTTTACTTTATTTTATTGGACGTAAGACCGGCTATAGGGTATCAATATCTAAGCTATTGTACCATCGTAATCTATATCAGCCAGTATTTTGAGATCTTGCTTCCTCTATAGTCATGCCTTATAAAACTTAACATATAATACATACAAGACAAACTACTCATTCAAAAACACCAACACCAAAGCTATTAGAGAATATCTGATGAAAGTTTCTAACTTTAAGGACCAGTTTTTATTAGTATGCTCTACATTATTGGTTAATGGATGTCTCGGTTACCCAGGGTTCCCATATCTCGGTGTGTATATTTGTCATGTTAAGATTTCTATATACCTGTTTCTCCATTAATTGCTGGTATCCTATTTGAAATTCCACCTCTCTCCATGAGGGGATATTTACTGTTTTCCAATATCTGGCGATGCAAATTTTTAACTGCCATTAATATATGAATAATTAAATATTTTAAATGTTTACTTTTAGTAGGGATATTCATATGTAATAAAAATAATTGTGGAGAGTTCATTGTCCATTGTTTTTTTTTTTTTTTTATATTCTTGATTTTTGTAGATGTCGCTTGCTTTAACGAGTTAAGAATATAACAATCCCACCAAATATGTTTCAGAGTTCCCTCATATCTAAGACATGTCCAGCAAACTGAGTCTATAGGGGGATGGAATCTTGCAACTCTCGCTGGGACCATATACCACCTATGAACCAATTTAATCTGTAGTTCATATAAACTTATACAATGTATCGCTTTTTTAAGCAAATCAAATTATTCCTTCCATTGATCCAATGAAAACTCACTTCCAATATAATTTTCCCTCTTCAGTATAGATTTCATTTTGTCCTTATTATACCTGCTATAAAGAACCTTATTTATTTTTTAGACCATATTATTCTTATCTTCTATCTTAAGGATTTTATTCACAACTAAGGTGTTATATATTGGGTTAGATGGAATAAAATGCTTCATTCTAATATATGTGAATTGTTCTTTATTAAGACCTTTTGTTTCTATAAGAATTTGTTGAAACTATTTTATTTGCAAATCCAACTTTAATATATCGGCTAATTTTACCAAACCATTTTCCTTCCACTTTTTAATATTAATATCCTCAGTATAGATTTGCAATATTTCAATTGGTGAATTTATAGTTGTTCAATAATCTCTATTTTTTTCTTCAGCATTTGCCTATTAGAAGCAATATCCAAAATGTCTTATTTTTAATTTATAAAATGTTGAAGGATCAATTGAGTATAACAATTTAATGTCAGAAATATTACTCGAAATTTGTTCTTGGTCTATCCACAATTTGTCCTTAAAGTTATAGTTATTTCATTCTAGGATATGAGAAAGCATGATTGCGTCATGGACTTGATACACATCTGGGAATGATATTCCGCCATCTATAAACTTTCTAGTTATATACTTCAACGCTATTCTTGATTTTTTTTTTTTTTTTTAAGAGATATTGCGAGAATATTTTTTGGTATTATTTTAATAAATTTTTTGGAACTTTGATGGGAATAGTTCTCATTATGTATTTGAGTTTAGGTAGTAAATAGTGTCTAACCGCATTTGATTTCCCAATCCATGATACGTATAAGTTGTTCCATTTAAGTAACGTATCTTTTATATCTTTCAATAATGGGTAATAGTTGATTTTGATTATTTGATTCCAGTCAAAACTTGTTTTAACTCCCAAATATTTTATACTCTCACTCGACCAATTAAATTGGAATTTAGATTTTAAAGATAGAAGTTGTTGTTCACCTAGGTTGGTGTATATTGCCTGTGTTTTATTTATGTTGATCTTATAATTAGAAATAAGTCTATACTTTCAATTAATTCCAGAAATACATATAGTGACTCCTCACATTCGGTAAATGTTAGAATTATATCGTCCGCATATAGTAGGACCTTGACTTGATGGGCGGCCATAGGAATCCCTTTAATTTTTCCCTCTAGTCTGATAGCTGAGGCAAGTGGTTCTATACTTAAGGCATATAGCAATGGCACCAAGGGACATCCCTGGCCTGTCCCATTATTTACGTCAAACCAGTCAGATGAGATGCCCCTGACCATGACCCTGGCTGTTGGATTCCTATATAGAGACCAAAATGAATTGTATATAAAATCTTGGAAACCAAATGCTTTAACCCCTTAAGGACCAAACTTCTGGAATAAAAGGGAATCATGACATGTCACACATGTCCTGTGTCCTTAAGGGGTTAAGGACCCTCGACAGGAACAGCCAGTTTACCCTGTCGAAGGCCTTCTCTGCATCCAAAGCCACAATTATTCTTATTATTCTCTATTACTTGAATTATATTTAAAAGCCTGCGTACATTATGGGCTCCTTTTCTACCCATTATAAATCCAGCTTGATCTGGGTGAATTAAAGACAGAACATTTTTTTTTTTTAATTCTATCAGCCAATATCCTTGAAAAGATCTTTATATCAATGTTTAATAATGATATAGGTCTGTAATTCGATACAAAATGCGGATCTTTCTCTGGTTTTAGAATAGGTATAATCATTGTTTGTAGCATTTCCTTAGGGAGATATTTCTGGTCCCTCACTTCATTATAGACTTTAAACAAAAGAGAAGAGATAGGAGTGAGGATTGTTTTGTAAAAGGCATCAGTGAGACCATCTGGTCCAGGGACTTTCCCTTTACGGAGTGTTTTTATAGAAAAGAAAAAAAAAGTAAGCTAAGAGTAAGCAGCTAGAACACACTTAATGGGAATAATCACAAAAGTTCCCACACAGAAAGTGAATACAAACAACAAAGTGGTGTGCAGCGCAGGATAAGTAATACCCCAAGTGAGATACAGTGCATACACAGTGAGGATATATATAACCAATATAAAGATGGTACAAATATATAACCTAAATATCAGCAGGGTCAGATGGTAATGAGCCCAGATGTTTGAAGAGATCAATGGCACAAAACCTATAAATAGGTAAAAAGGAACAAACTCATAGTGTAACACTGTAAAGTGATATAAGTGTTTATGAGGTATCTGTATGGTTCAACTCACATTTGTGAGAGCCTGTTTAAGGAAAAACTGGCTCAGGTAGTAACACTTGTAAAGAAATCTGGAGTATATTCCAATTGTATCCAGCTTGCTCCTTAAAATAAGAGGTACAGAGAAGGCACACCAATTAGAAAGCAATTTTTAAAATTTATTACAAAGTATATATAAAATCTTACATGAAAGTTGTAATAATGCCGTTCTCAGGTAAGTACTAAAGGCACAACGCGTTTCGACGAACTCACTCGTCTACCTGAGGAAGACAAGTGATTTTGTTGAAACGTGTTGTGCCTTTAGTACTTACCTGAGAACGGCATTATTACAACTTTCATGTAAGATTTTATACAAGCTGGATACAATAGGAATATACTCCAGATTTCTTTACAAGTGTTACTACCTGAGCCAGTATTTCCTTAGAGTTCCTTTTTTGATTTTCTCAATTTCATTGAAAACAGATTTGAAAAATTTACTGGAATAGATATTTGGTGCATATAAGTTTACCAATGTAAATAAATATTTCTTCATTTAATTTACAAATCACAATCAAACTTCTACCTTGAGTATCTTTTTTTTTTCTAAAATAAGTTTGAATTTAATATGTGCTGAAATTACTATTGCAACTCCTCTCTTTTTTTTTTTGTTATAATCTGATGTGAAGATTAGTGGAAATTTGGTAAATTTCCAATAGTTGGTATTCTGATTCTGCCAATGTGTCTCCTGCGCAAAACCGACATCTATTTTATTTTTTTCTAATTGTATCATATAGATATCCTCTCTTTTGAGGGGTATTTAAACCCTGGTCATTGATGGATAAAACCCTAACCATAATCATAGATCATAGCTGGTCCTTTTTGATCTATACTACTAATTTTGAAAATCTCCCACCCGTTCCTTCTCCACTTGGCTTTGATACACACATTCATACAAACCAATGAGCCTGAATCCCTAAAAGGAAAACAGGATCGCAATCTTACAATAATCCGTGAACCGTATTCCACTGGATTATGCATTGTCTAGCTACTCCAAAATTGAGTTACTATCTAGAACACAGTTGCTGACATAGATGTGTGAAAGGGAGAGGAAAGAAGGAAAGAAAAGAACCCCCCCCCCTTTTTTTTTTTTTTTTTTTTTAAACCCCTTAAGGACACATGACATGTGTGACATGTCATGATTCCCTTTTATTCCAGAAGTTTGGTCCTTAAGGGGTTAAATTGCTCTATATTGGTCACTTAACCATTCACCCTCATTAGCATTTATACATTCATTATTCATTATTCTATCTATACATTCCCCCATTCACCGTGATCCATGCCCTTCTCTATAATCTTATTAGTGTTTATCATCTATACTGTGTTTATATTTCTGTTGCATCATCCTATCTTCTGAATAAACCCTAATTCATAATATATGTGATAAAAAAAGATTAATTCATCTCTAGAATTATGAGGTATAGAATAAAGAGTGAATTTAATTTATCTATTATTTTCATCAAGTGATATGTGTATTAAGTCTGAGTTCAATATATACTGTGGCCCTGATTGAATGGGCTCATTGTTGGTTCAGATATCTTTAAGGCTACTCCCCTTTTATTACATGCTTTCGATATTGATATATATCTATCTATTATAGATGCAAAGAAATCCAGAACCCCCCCCCCCCCTTTTTTATTTTTTTTATAATTGCTCTATGTTGGTCACTTAACCATTTACCCTCATTATCATTTTAAGAGTTCTATCTATACATTCCCCCATTAACCGTGGTCCATGCCCTTCTCTATAATCTTACTGGTGTTTATCATCAGTATTGTATTTATATTTCTGTTGCATCATCCTATCTTCTAAGTAGACCCTAATTCAATATATATGTGGAATTTTTTTTTTTTTAAATTAATTTATCTTTATGAGGTATAGAATAAAGAGTGAATTTAAATTATCTATTATTTATGTCAAGTGATGTGTGTTAAATCTGAGTTCAATAAATACTGTGACCCTGATTCAATGGGATAATTATTGGTTCAGATATCTTTAAGCCAACTCCCCTTTTTTTTTTATTAATTCTCCCTCTACGTGCTTTCCATATTGATATATATCTACCGTATATACTCGAGTATAAGCCGACCCGAATATAAGCTGAGGCCCCTAATTTTACCCCAAAAAACTGGGAAAACGTATTGACTCGAGTATAAGACTAGGGTGGGAAATGCAGCAGCTACTGGTAAATTTCTAAATAAAATTTGATCCTAAAAAAATTATATTAATTGAATATTTATTTACAGTGTGTGTATATAATGAATGCAGTGTGTGTGTATGAGTGCAGTGTGTGTGTGTGTGTGTGTATATGAGTGCAGTGTGTGTGTGTATAATGAATGCAGTGTGTGTGTGTGATGCAGAGCCTTGGTGGGGGGTGGGCATTTATTTTATTTTTTTTAATTATTATTTTAATATTATTTTTTTGTTATATTATTAATATATTTTTTTAATTTTATTATTATTTTTTAAATATTATTATTATTTTTTTTTATATTATTTACCATTACACAACAAAGATAGGGGGTGGGAGGTTGCAATGTGTTTTGGAAGCCCTGTGTATTGTGTCTGTGTGTCTGATACAGTCAGTGCTGTGAAATGATTGTATATTAATAGTTGTATGTGTAGTACTCAGTGTGGTGTCTGTCTTCTATGAGAACACAATGCAGTCCTCCCCTCTGCTTTCCTTATCTTGGAGTGTTCCTCCTCTCACAGTCATACAAGGTGAAAGGAGCAATGCATTCAGCCAGAGCTGGGCCCAGTGCAGGGTGTCAGTGGGGTCAGTGCAAGGTGTCACTGGGGTCTGCGCAGGGTATTACTGGGGTCAGCTCATGGTGTCACTGGGGTCAATGCAGGGTATTACTGGGGTCAGTGCAGGGTGTTGCTGGGGTCAGTGCAAGGTATCCCCCTTCCCTGCTTGTTAGCTGGCCAGGGAGGGGGGCTCTCACTCCCTGGTGGTTCAGTGGTGTGCACTGTGTAGGAGGGGGGCTGGCAGAGGGGTTACTTACCTCTCCTGCAGCTCCTGTCAGCTCCCTCCTCCTCTGCGCCGGTCCGGTCAGCTTCTCTGTCAGCTCCCAGTGTAAGTCTCGCGGCCGCACTATGACCTCGCAAGACTTACACTGTGAGCTGACAGGGGAGCTGCACGTACCGGCATGGAAAAAAATGTATATCTTTCTTTACTGATTCCCTCTCTTCTTCTCTTTCCCCTTTCCATTTCTTTTCCATATTTTTAATTGCGGCATTCCAATTTAAATTAGTCCCAGTTTCCCCACATCCCCTAGTGGGTCTGAGATGATTGTGGTTTTCCCTTTATGAAGGAGAATTAATTTTGTGGGGAAACCCCATCTATACTGTATATTATTTTTTCGTAGTTTTACTGTTATATCTTGGAATTTTTTTCCTAGATATATGTGTAGCTGCTGATAAGTCAGGATATATAGATAGTCCTGAAATTTTTTCCTCCTGGGGTCTCTGGTATCTAATTTTCTGTAACAGCTTATCTTTAGTGAGGCAGTTCATAAATCGAAATATGACGTCCCCAGGTTCAGAGGGGTTAATACCTATTGGTTTTCGTAACCTGTGCCATCTTTCAAAAGGGTGTACTCCTTCATGATGTTTATCGAGAAATTGACTGATACATTCTTTTTGTAAATCTTTATTTTATTAGTGCATAGGAAGAACAAACACGTTTGCACTGCCACGACAGCTGGTGCAGAAAAATATGTAAACATATTATAACATTGGTATGGCATCGAAAACATAGCAATTTGTTTTGTTTTAAGAGTTAAATTACGTAACAAGTTGAGTGTTGAACATGCTTATATAGTTCGAGCTACTGCTAGTTTACACGTTTTTAAATCAAGAGATAATCTAGTAGTTCTTTTTAGTAGTATGTGACATGTAGTTTAAACAAAGCTTTGTGTAGACAAGCGTATGGAACATGCTTTGAAACTTTTATATTATATGCAGTGCTCCTACCTCTAACATTCAACATTGCGTTTCTATTAACAGTACAAGTTGAGCCTCTGTGAGCAAGCCAAAATTTGCAGACATATTTTATGTATGAGTGGAAGTCGTGAATGGTAGGCATGCTAGTTGAGCATATATGTTAAGTGTGAGGTGGCAGATGTAGACCAGAGAATGCATATACCGTATATACTCTAGTATAAGCCGAGTTTTTCAGCACATTTTTTGTGCTGAAAAACCGGAACTCGGCTTATACTCGAGTCATAGTCTGTATTATGGCAATTTGCATTGCCATAATACAGACTGGGGGAGAGGGGGGCTGGCAGAGCTGTAACTTACCTTTCCTGCAGCTCCTGTCAGCTCCCTCCTCCTCCGCGCCGTCCGTTCAGCACCTCGGTCAGCTCCCACTGTAAGTCTCGCGAGAGCCGCGGCTCTCGCAAGACTTACAGTGTGAGCTTACAGAGGGAGCTGCACAGACGGCGCGGAGGAGGAGAGAGCTGACAGGAGCTGCAGGAAAGGTAAGTTACAGCTCTGCCAGCCCCCCTCTCCCCCCACTGAACTGCCAATGACACTGGACCACCAGGGAAGGAGCCCCCCTCCCTGGCCAGCTAGCAAGCAGGGAAGGGGGACGAAAATAATAATACAAATATTATTATTAATAATAATAATGAAAAAATAATAAAAAAAAATAATAATAATTAAAAAAAATTATATAACCAAAAAAAATTTGTATTAAAATAATAAAAAAAATAATAAAAATGCCCACCCCCACCAAGGCTCTGCACACAGCATCACACACACAAGCACACTGCACTCATACACACACACAAGCACACTGCACTCATACACACACACACTGCATCACACACACACAGCACTGCACTCATACACACACACTGCACTCATACACACACACTGCACTCACACTGCACTCACACTGCACTCATATACACACACTGCATTCATACACACACACTGCACTCATACACACACACACACTGCACTCATACACACACACTGCACTCACACTGCACTCATATACACACACTGCATTCATACACAGCATTCATACACACACACACACTGCACTCATATACACACACTGCATTCATATACACACACTGCATTCATACACACACACCGCACTCATACACACACACCGCACTCATACACACACACCACACTCATACACACTGCACTCATATATACACACTGCATTCATACACACACTGCAAATAAATATTCAATTAATATAATTTTTTTAGGATCTAATTTTATTTAGAGATTTACCAGTAGCTGCTGCATTTCCCACCCTAGTCTTATACTCGAGTCAATATGTTTTCCCAGTTTTTTGGGGTAAAATTAGGGGCCTCGGCTTATATTCGGGTCGGCTTATACTCGAGTATATACGGTAATTAGGCCAAACAATAAAGAATAAAGGAAAAACAAAACATTACTTAGCACCCCAAGCCTGCCCATCTCCAGTGCCTGATTAGTTAAAGGGCAGTTGGTAATTACATGGCATTGTCACCCCTGCTGATTAAGGGTAGATCAGATTAAGGGTAGATCAGGTTAAGGGTAGAGTAATAATCTCCAGTTTTCTCCAGTATCTCTAGTACAATATAAATTATTTAGTAAAGTACTTAGCTTTAATCCGTTTGTTTCAGGATTATTTGAAGATTCAAAAATCCTTCTTGATTGCTCCAGTAAGGTCTTACCTTAAAGCCGTTGTTACCAGACCCTTTGCTTCGACAGAGGCACAGATGCTGTTCAGCTCCTACCTTAAATTTGGTGTTGCAAAGCAATCTCCGTTGATCAATACCTCACGCCGTTTGTAAAAATTGATGGCGGATTCCTCGCATTGAAACGCCACTATCCTCTAGTTCACGCCCCCCTCGCGCCACATCCACGCTCACGCAACCCCTTACTTCCGCGTCGACGATCTACGTCATGCCCGCCTATTTTTTTATTTTTATCTCTATATTTTGATTGAAATCCAGACTATAAATATAGTACAATTTTTTTTGACCAGTCATTTTATTATTAGTAACACGTTTTAAAAATAAGGGTAACCCAGAGCGTTTTCCTTTAAATAATATGAACAGCCCACACACAATCCGCACAAACTCAACACCACTGACAATCCACATACATGCCCAAAATGCCACATGCAGCCTCTCACATGCAATAACCCAAACAGCCCCACACATACACACACTATTTGACAACCATCCACACACACAATTCTACAAGCAGCCCCCATACACAACCCACATACATAGGTATCATACATGATAGCACAAACTACTCATGCACAGCAAATTCTGATGCCAATCATTGATTATGGGGATATAGTATAAGCAGATGCACCACAAATCCACCTTAATAAACTCAATACATTGTATAACGCGTTCTGCCGACTTGTGCTACAATGTAATTACAGGACCCACTATTGTGACATGCTAAGAGAACTAAACTGGTCAGGGGCGGACTGAGAACCCTCAGGGCCCCCGGGCAAAATAAATCAAGGGCCCCCTTACAGGCCCCACCCATACTCCGCAGCAAGCGCCACCCATGTCCCGCCTCCATGCACCGCCTCCAGCCACACCCTACACAATCTTTAGACACAAGGAACAAAAGTGCAATAAGCCTTCAAGGCCCCAGTAGAGACTACAATTGAGGGCTAATTGGCCATGGAGGGGGGGAGCATTCTAGCAGAGGCTATCTCAGTGTCCTTTAGAGAGTGTGTTAGAAAGAATTTCCTCCAGGTCCCATTAGAGACTACAATGGAATCCCTGGAATCCCTGGTGGTCACAGTGTTGAGAGTGAACTCTAGCCCGTAGCTCCAGGGTTAGAGTTTACTCTCGCAAGAGCCGTAACGTTGCCGTGGTAACCGTGGCAACGATCTGTGCTCGCGCAAGAAGGACCCAGAGGAGCTGAAGGCTGAGCTCCTGGGTCCTCTCTTCCTCCCTCCCCTGCCCGCACGGTGCCTGCGGACAGGGGAGGGGGCAATTGCCCTCCTCTTACTCCCCCCTCCCCCTCTTCATACCCCCCTTCTTACTCCCCCCCTCACTCTCTTCTTACCCCCCTTCTTACTCTCCCCCTCTCCCTCTTCTTCCTCCCCCTTCTTACTCTTCCCCTCTTCTTACTCCCACCTCTTCTTACTCTTCCCCTCTTCTTACTCCCACCTCTTCTTACTCTTCCCCTCTTCTTACTCCCCCCTCCCCCTCTTCTTACTCCCCCCTCCCCCTCTTCTTACCCCTTCCTCTCTTCTTACCCCTTCCTCTCTTCTTACCCCTTCCTCTCTTCTTACCCCTTCCTCTCTTCTTACTCCCCCCCTCTCTTCTTACTCCCCCCTCCTCTCTTCTTACTCCCCCCTCCTCTCTTCTTACTCCCCCCTCCTCTCTTCTTACTCCACCCTCCTCTCTTCTTACTCCACCCTCCTCTCTTCTTACTCCCCCCTCCTCTCTTCTTACTCCCCCCCTCCTCTCTTCTTACTCCCCCCCTCCTCTCTTCTTACTCCCCCCTCCTCTCTTCTTACCCCCTCCCTCCTCTCTTCTTACCCCCCTCCCTCTCTCTTCTTACCCCCCTACCTCTCTCTTCTTATCCCCCTACCTCTCTCTTCTTACCCCCTCCCTTTCTCTTCTTACCCCCCTCTTTCTTCTTACCCCTACCCTCCCTCTTTCTTCTTACCCCTACCCTCCCTCTTTCTTCTTACCCCCTCCCTCTTTCTTCTTACCCCCTCCCTCTTTCTTCTTACCCCCTCCCTTTCTCTTCTTACCCCCTCCCTTTCTCTTCTTACCCCCTCTTTCTTCTTACCCCCCTCCCTCCTTCTTCTTACCCCCAGCCCTCTCTGTTCTTACCCCCTCTTTGTTCTTACCCCCTCCCTCCCTCTTTGTTCTTACCCCCTCCCTCCCTCTTTGTTCTTACCCCCCTCCCTCCCTCTTTGTTCTTACCACCCCCCTCCCTCCCTCTTTGTTCTTACCCCCCTCTTTGTTCTTACCAATCCCCCCTCCCTCCCTCCCTCTTTGTTCTTACCCCCCTCTTTGTTCTTACCCCCCCTCTTTGTTCTTACCCCCCTCTTTGTTCTTACCCCCCCTCTTTGTTCTTACACCCCCCTCTTTGTTCTTACACCCCCCTCTTTGTTCTTACCCCCCCTCTTTGTTCTTACCCCCCCCTCTTTGTTCTTACCCCCCCTCTTTGTTCTTACCCCCCCCTCTTTGTTCTTACCCCCCCTCTTTGTTCTTACCCCCCCTCTTTGTTCTTACCCCCCCTCTTTGTTCTTACCCCCCCCTCTTTGTTCTTACCCCCCCTCTTTGTTCTTACCCCCCCTCTTTGTTCTTACCCCCCCTCTCTTTGTTCTTACCCCCCCCCCTCTTTGTTCTTACCCCCCCCCCTCTTTGTTCTTACCCCCTCCCCTGTAGCGTGGCCGAGCTGCACTCCGGTCCGCGGTGCACTGAGTGTGCACCTTCCTGTCAGTCCGGCCGGGTACAGGAAACAGAAACTCCTGTTCTGCGCGTAACAGGAGTTTGTTTCCTGTACCCGGCCGGACTGACAGGAAGGTGCACACTCAGTGTGCACCTTCCTATCACTCCGGCCGGGCACCGCGGACCGGAGTGCAGCTCGGCCACGCTACAGGGGAGGGGAGGGGAGAAGCTGCAGCCGCCTGAGGCTCTTAAGAGAGCGCTCAGGCGGCTGCAGCATTTAAAGGGGCCCGACCGGTCAGTCCGCCCCTGAAACTGGTTGTTGCTGGAATGCAGACGCACCCTTCATCTTTCCAGCCTTGTGTTTAAGAGCTTTTCTGGGAAACTCCCTCCCTACCTGAGCAGAATGCTCTCCTCGGCTGTTCCCACCTCCTATAACCTCCAATGCAGTACCAGCACTTTATTTAGCCTACCTCAATACAAAAAGAAAGCAGCCCGATCCTCCTTTTCCTACAGAGCACCGCTATTATGGAACAACCTCCTGCCCACTTTCAAATCTTCCCCAAGTCCAAAGTCCTTTAAGAGATCCCTCTCTACATACCTCAAAACAGAATGCACGTGTCATGGTTGATTATATATTTCCTACCTGTTCTATGTTAAATTTTGTATATGTTGTGTATTAATATTGTTTTTGTATTTTATTGTACCATACTGTATCAATGCAATGTTTTGTGGACCCAGAACATACTTGAAAACGAGAGAAATCTCAATGTATCTTTCCTGGTAAAATATTTTATAAATAAATAACATATACAATATAATAGCTCATATACGCACAAATGCAACGATACAAAGCAACTATAGTATAAATAGCACAAGCAGAATACGGCAACATACACACCTCAATAAAAACATTTTAAAAATAGACTGGCATGCTTCGGAACATCGCATTCCTATTTCGGCACAGTGCTGCTAAAAGGTTGCCTACCCCTGGCCTAGGCTCATGGATCCCCATCTGTTTCAGTGGTCAGGGCTTATAGTAACACTGGTGATCCCTGACTTAGTCCAACTGCTGGCTCTCTCAAAGGGTTAATTAGGCATTTGACTGGTGTGCAGGCCTAAATTGGATATGTGCCACTCAACAGGCCTGCAGAGAGGTCTCACACACTTAATTCCAATAACACAATGAGCCCCCATTTATAGCTTCCATCACCCAGAGGCAGGCCTCCAAAAATGCACACTCAACTCACACAGAAATGCAGCCCCTAACACAACTCCCATGCACACACTCCTCAAGTAACTAGTATAGGGAATGTAAAAGAGGAATATAGACATTGGTGACAAGAAAGAGTATTAAAGAGTTAGGATTAAAAAAAAAAAGAATGATGGGGAGGGGAAGAGAGACATAAAAATTGCCGATGGACTGCAAAACAGATGCAAGTGCAACAAGACACAGGGATAAAAAAAAAAAAGCTGGAAAAAAAGAGACTTTGAGAAAAAAACAATGACTTCAAAAAAAATAGAGAGGCAAAAGAGTTGGGTGAAAAAAAAGGCAAAAGGGAGATGTTGGCTACACAAGGAGTGTGGGAAACTAGATTTTTGCCTAGGGTGATAAAGCCCTGCTTTATCCACGTTAGGGATCAACAGATATAATTTTTCAAGAACCTTTACAGATTATCAGTATCTTTTTGGTCCAATTAACTGGTACCAATATTCAGTTAACGTTTAGAAAAAGCAACACATTTTCTATACAAACCTGCCATTAACTGAACATGTCTATTGTTTAATACATTTGCTGTTGTTTTTTTGTGTGAAAAGGCTGGGAACGTAACATTTAGAACTCAGTTCTCTTTGACTCTGCATCCTTACACTACTAAGGATCTCATCTATGATGTCATATCCCAGCATCCTCCATTCTAACGTCTAATATAGTACAAGAGATCAGAAACACAGAGTTAATAGTGTTAATATGCTCATATTTCACTGTCACTCACAGTGTGTTGGGGATAAAAATTATTACATTAGAATAGAGAAAAATATATTTTTTTGTGAGCATGAGTGTAGCTTTCTTTTGGGAAGCTGCACTCATTAGGGTTTATGCTTTACACACAATTCATAACAGTCATTACACCCTATTTACTACAATTTTCCTTGTTAGGGCCCTAAAGAGCAGTTTAGTAAGAGCAGAGTAATGTGAGCTGCAGACCATGTAATGGAAGGCTCACAAGCTCCCAGAGCGTTACCACGGCACTGCTCTGATTGGAGCACGCGAGAATGTGGTCTGCAGCTCACACCTGGCGGAGCTGCAGACCACTAGACCACCAGGAAAAGTAGCACTAAAAAAGGTATGTGAGTGTGGGGAGGCTCGTGACAGCCTTCCCACAGCCTGTCACCCCCACAGCCTGCCTCCCCCACTGTCACCCCCATAGCCTGCCTCCTGACACCCCCCACACTGTAACGGTCACCTTCACATCCTGTCTCCCACACAGCCTGCTTCCCCCACTGTCACCCTCGCAACCTGCCCCACACCATGTCACCCAAAAAACTGATCAGCCCTCTACACAGACACTGCACACACTGCATCCTCTACACACACTCTGCATCCACTAAACACACTACATCCGATGCACACACCAACCATACTCTGAATTCACTACACTTCACCCAATAGACAGACCCTGCACACACTACATGCACTACACAGACACCGCATCCACTATACACACTACACACACTAACCATACTCTGCATCCACTACACCAACACTGCATCCACTACACAGACACTGCACCTATTACACATACACTACATCCACTACACAAATACAGATACTGCATCCTGTACACACTCTGCATCCAATGCACACACTATATGTCCGCTATATACATGCACACACTGCATCTCCTACCATGGACGTCCGCAGGAATTTTTCATCCATGTTTGACATCCATGTTTGTCCCCTTTTAGACAGTGTCATGAAGGGGAGGGGCATAGTCATTATCACATAAAGCCAGGGTAAATTGCGTTTTCACAACTATGGTGTCAGGTATACATGTATGTATTCCTGACACTATAGTGTTCCTTTAATCAAATTAAAGGAACATTATGGTCACCATAACAACTTCATCTAAATGAAATGCTATGATGCCAGGAGGCCCCTGGGTGCTCTCTTTCCTTTAAGGGGTTAAACCTCTCTCAAATGGTTTAACCTCAAAGACTTCTTCCAGCTCCAAATCTCCAGGTCGCTCAGTGGTATTTGGCTTCTGAAATGGAGTGTCAGGAAGTGCAGATTGACGTCACGCATGGTTGCCACTGATTGGCTAGAGTCAGCTGACGCTCTAAGTCAATCGCTAGTTCCCGCTCTAGCCAATCAGCGACACCCCTACCCAACGGCACTCTGTGCTTCCTGACACTCACTAAATAAAAGACACATTAACACATTTGTTTTTACCTGGGAAGATGAGAAGGTCCAAAGTTTTACTGCCAGGCACAGGTGTCCAGAATAAAGTGGAGGATTCACTTCACTTGTCCTTCTTGCTCAAATCTCCTTTTCTTCTTCTTCATTTGACACAGTCCTTTTTTCTTCTGGCATTGTCTTCTCTCCTCCTTGGCTTCTTTTGCTCCTTTACCTTTCTGCTACTTTATGCTTATTTTGCGCCCATCTGCCCCTTTCTTTTTCTGATCCCTTTCTGCTCCTTGCAGACCCATTCTGCTCCTTCTCCTACTTTACCGTTGTGCTCCTTCTGCCCCTCCCAGCTCCTTGCTTCCCCTTTTCTGCTCCTTGCTGTCCCTTCCTGCTCATTTCTGTTCCTTTTTCTTCTCCTACTTTACCTTCCTGCTCCTTGCTGCCCTTTCTGCTCCTTGCTGTTCCTTTCTGCTCCTTCTGCGTTACCTTTGTGCTCTGATTCTTTCTCCTACTTTACCTTTGTGCTCCTCCTGCCCCTTCCAGCTCCTTGCTGTCCCTTTCTGCTCCTTGTTGTCCCTTCCTGCTCATTTCTGTTCCTTCTCCTTCCTGCTCCTTCTCCTAATTTACCTTCCTGCTCCTTGCTGCCCTTTCTGCTTCTTGCTGTTCCTTTCTGCTCCTTCTGCGTTACCTTTGTGCTCTTTCTGATTCTTTCTGCTAATTTACCTTCCTGCTCCTTCTGTCCCTTTCTGTTCATTTCTATTCCTTTCTGCTCCTTTTTCTACTTTACCTTTGCACTCCTTCTGCCCCTTCCAGCTCCTTTCTACTCCTTGCTGCCCTTTCCAATGCCTTGCCGCCCCTTCCTACTTCTTGCTGCCCCTTCCTGCTTCTTGCTTCCCATTCCTGCTTATTTCTGCCCCTTCCTGCTCATTTCTGTTCCTTTCTGCTCATTTCTGTCCCTTCTACTTTCTGCTCCTTCTCCTACTTTACCTTCCTGCTTCTTGCTGACTCGTCCTGTATGCTGCCCCCCATTCCTCACTTACCTGATCTGTAGGCTGCCCCCCATCCCTCACTTACCTGATCTGCAGGCTGTCTCTGCAGTCTGGAAGTTGCTGGCTGCACTGTGTGCTGCTCCCCTGCGGATTCAGTCAGGAGAAAGAAGCAGGGATGTAGTTTTGTATCCCTGACTCTCTCCACACACAGCGCCAGTATTGCAGTGTATTATCAATCTCTAAATAAAAATACCAACACAAACTGCAATTGCCCCCTCTTGCCACCCCCTGTGGACGCCCATGTCTGTTACACATACACTGCATTTACTACACACACTGCATAACATAATGGATGTGCGTGAGATTTGGGGGGAGGGGGGCAGGGGCAGCATTTAATTTATGTTATCATTATGATTTCCTGAATTCATGGAACTCTTTTGGGCAGGTGCATCGTGTGCAGTCGGTCTAAACTATACCCCGGTGGCGTTTTGGCTGCGTTCGTGGGATCTGAGTGCTGTGCTTTTGAGATATGTTGGGCACTCAGATTCAAGCTACCCAGGGATATAGTTCTCGAGGTGGTACCTTATTGTTAAATGCGGTGTTTTGGAGTGTTTATTAATGTACATGTCCTGGACCTGTGAGGTAATGTAATTATGTTGTATACTTTATCACTGTCCCTCTCCAGTGGGGAATGCCCCTGGAATGTGTTACAGTAAACCCCTTGCATGGGGACACACATAAGAGGTCGTGTGTGGCTGCCATTAAACAGTTGACTCCCTGAACTGTGTATCGTCCGGTTACTGGGGGAATTGGGATTTATCTGCTGAAAAACGCTCTGGTTCATGGTTTTTGTTCTGCCAGTGAAGATATTGGGATTACATCTCTACTACATGTGTGTGTGTATATATATATATATATATATATATATATATATATATATATATATAAAAAAAATATTATGGGGTATTGACTGTAGATTGATGTGGGAAAAAATAATTAAAGGGTTACTCCACCACCATAACTACTTCTGCTTTTTGTGCAGCATTTGTGCTTTTGCCATGGGCTAGTTTTGTGCCGGGGAATTCTGTTCCGTGCTGCCTCATATCAATTCTGTGCAAAAATTAAGTATTTGGTGACAGACATAATAAGCTATGCTGCCTGCAAGTGAAAGTATGTATTTATCCCTCCCTCCCAGTCCACCCCTACTACCTCTTTCTCATCCCTTTACCAGCTCAGAGCAGGCACATTTTTTAAAAAGCAATAATAAGCTACAAGTGCTGTGTTACACTCTCCTCCTCCACATCCCAATAAAATGCAGGCCATTTTCTTTGCTAGTATGCATGTCGATTAGGGAATAAAGTTAATTCCTATCTTTCTATCTATTTCTATTTTGTAAAGTTAAAGGAGTTTTAATATGCTTTTTTTTCATATCCCCTACATTTAGCCAGTATGTTTTTGTGAGGTCTCAAAAAACTAAATTAATGAAAAACTAAATTAAATGTAGGCACATCTATTCTTGAATCAAGTTCTTGAGTTGGTTCTCTGCCAATCATTATTGAACATAGTGAGAGAGGAAAGTGTTGATTTTCCTCCTCATTAAGTGTTCTTGCATAGCAAGACCACTTAATGTTATCTCACATATATTATCATTATTATTATTATTATAGCCAAATTTACCACCCTAACTCCACCCACAGTTTTTACACTACATAGACAGAAATATACGGAAACGTGCGGATTGTTCCCGATTGGATTGCTATTACTTTGTGGAACGTTCCGCCGAATGGTTCACGGAATATAGTCGTTCTTGTGGCGAAATTGGTCCCATAGGAATGAATGGCAACATATTCAAAAATAGAGTGGGAGCTGGCAAAAGCTTAAAAATCAGGACATGATTTCTAAACTGCCACCACCATTTTCAAGCCCACCTACACAAATCTTATATCAAAATGTTCTGCTGTCCCTGCTGCCACTAAAAATGTCCATGGCTAAGCCATAGTCCTGATAGTTCTCACAATATGATCATTTGTTTGGAACTCACGCCGTCCATTGACATTCATTGAAACTCCACTCTACAAAGCTCAAATTTGAAGGGCAATTTCTAAACTGCAACTGTGCCTTCAATTTTAATACTTCAGAAACATACTATGCATCAATATGTAGGTATAATATAAAGCTCTTTGCTGTAGGATATATAGTTTTTTAAAATACGACCGTTTGAAGATGGCAACCGCCAAAATACTCTGACCTGTGCCAGGCTGGAGCAGCAAGTGATGTCATAGACAGTTCCTTTTCTACCTGCTAATGTTTTTATAAATGTATGTTTTAATGTAACTGTGAAGCACTTTGGACAACAACGTTGCAATTAAATGTGCTATATAAATAAATAATAACAGTTACTCCGCCCACTCCAGTTGTAGACTACTGGTGGAGGCAAGAACACCACACAATTTCCCCAGAAATTGTAGCTTTTCTAGTTTGCATTACATGCCTTGGCTATGCCTTGATTGTGAATTAAGTCACTTACTAAATCTTTAATATGCAATAAAAAAAAATATGAAGCATCATTTATTTAATTTAATGCTGTAATTTCCAGAGAAAACCCTTTAAGGACACAGCAGAAGTAAGAAGCCAATATGATTCAAGGTTTGCTGGGCAGTACATTTTGAAATACTGTTAATAATGTGATATATTTCAAACATGATTGATGGTTTGTTAATATGATAGCTGACCATCTGCCCGTAGCAATATGTAAGGCATTCTTTTTTTTCATTTGAAATCTTAAATCGTTCTTTGCTCTTGTCTCTTACTTAGATTGGTTCATGCAGATGACGATTGCTCCCTGCTGACTCCAAGTCAATCATTACCTGGTACCGCAAGTCCAGGAGGCTTCCACACCACACCACAGGCAACCTGCCGATATGACCTGGATGAGGTTGATACCTGCTGGTTGGAGCTTGTTAACATGGAGTTCAAAGAAATGGGTAAATAAAGAAGAATATTTTATATTCTGCTCGGACTATACCGACAAGCTCCCCTCTAGATATTAACCATTTTATTGTCAGAGTATTTGAAACAAGTTAATTATGACAATCTAGTTTTTGAGCGATATACAAAACAGTGGATTAATGAATGCAGGGGTGGTCATTTGTATTTTAAGTAGTACATAATATCCGTATTTAAAATAGCTAGATCATCTGAAAAAAAATTAACCTTACTTTGTTCACCAAGTCTGAAAGTACAATTAAGATTTTATTTCAAATTGTGCAATATTTTTAATAGAATATCATCCTACCTGCTATGAAAGTCGTCATGCTATAAGCTTTTGGGTCCTTATCCAATCCACCTCTCATTTCATATTGTCTGCATGAGTTGGTGATTTGAATGTATAAAAAATAAAAAACTAATTAGCATAAATTCAGTTGCTGGAATATGTTTTTCAGTTATTATTATTATTATTATTATTATTATTATTATTATTATTGCCATTTATATAGCGCCAACAGATTCCGTAGCGCTTTACAATATTTTGAGAGGGGGGGATGCAACAATAAATAAGACAATTACAAGAAAACTTACAGGAATAATAGGTTGAAGATGACCCTGCTCAAATGAGCTTACAGTCTATAGGAGGTGGGGTATTAGAAACATTAGGATAGGAAATATCAAGTAGGAGTGAAGCAGAGCTGGAGGAGAGAGCAAAGCACTATCCCATAGGAGAGCAAGAGACAGGTATGTAAGGGAGAGATTACTCTGGGAGGCCATACGCTTTCCTGAAGAGATGGGATTTAAGGCCCTTCTTAAATGATTGAAGACTAGGGGAGAGTCTGATGGCAGTAGGCAAGTTATTCCATAGGAGAGGAGCCGCCCGTGAGAAGTCCTGCAAGCGTGAGTTGGCCGTACGGGTGCGAGCAGCGGTCAGGAGGTGGTCGCGGGCAGAGCGGAGGGTACGAGGAGGGGCATACCTCTGGATCAGTGAAGAGATATAAGAGGGGTTGGAATTGTTCAGTGTTTTAAATGTATGGGTTAGCACTTTGAATTGACTCCTATAGGATACAGGGAGCCAATGTAAGGACTGGCAGAGGGGCGAGGTGTGAGAGGACCGACTGGATAGGAAAATCAGTCTAGCTGCAGCATTCATTACAGACTGTAGTGGGGCAGTACGGCTTTTGGGGAGACCAATCAGGAGAGGGTTACAGTAATCCATGCGGGAAATTACTAGAGCATGGACAAGCTCCTTGGTAGCATCTTGCGTAAGAAAGGGGCGGATGCGGGCTATGTTTTTGAGTTGGAACCTACAGGACTTGGCAACAAACTGGATGTGAGACTCAAAGGTGAGACCAGAGTCAAATATGACGCCAAGACAGCGCGCTTGTAGGGATGGACTTATGTGGATATCACTGACTTGAAGGGAGAGTGAGAGAGGAGGATCAGTATTAGGAGGAGGAAAGACAAGGAGTTCAGTTTTAGAGAGGTTAAGTTTGAGAAAGCGTGACGACATCCAGTCAGAGATGGAAGAGAGGCAAGCAGTGACACGTTGCAGGACGGCCGGGGAGAGGTCCGGTGAGGAGAGGTATATCTGAGTGTCATCAGCGTACAGGTGGTAGTTGAATCCAAAAGAGGCAATAAGTTTTCCAAGAGAGGCAGTATAAAGAGAAAATAGAAGGGGACCAAGGACAGAGCCTTGGGGAACTCCAACCGAGACAGGGCGAGGGGAGGAGGTATCCTTGGAAAAGGAGACACTAAATGAGCGTTGGGAGAGATAGGAGGAAAACCAAGAGAGGACAGAGTCACAGAGACCGAGTGATTGAAGAGTTTGAAGGAGGAGAGAATGATCAACTGTGTCAAAGGCAGCAGAGAGGTCAAGGAGAATTAATATGGAGTAGTGACCTTTGGATTTAGCGGAGATTAGGTCATTAGTCACTTTGATAAGAGCGGTCTCAGTAGAGTGGAGAGGGCGGAAGCCAGACTGAAGAGGGTCAAGGAGAGAGTTGGAATTAAGGAAGTGAGACACACGGGTAAAGACAAGTCTTTCCAAAAGCTTTGATGAGTAAGGGAGCAGGGATATGGGACGATAGTTCGAGGGGGAGGACGGGTCAAGAGATGTTTTTTTCAGGATAGGTATTACAGTGGCATGTTTAAGGTCAGCAGGAACAGTGCCAGAAGAGAGAGAGCAGTTAAAGATGTGTGTTAGGATAGGCACAAGACAAGGGGAGAGAGATCTGATGAGGTGAGATGGGACAGGATCAAGTGGGCAAGTGGTGGGGCGAGAGGAATGGAGAAGTGCAGCCACCTCTTGTTCAGTAGCTGGGGAGAAAGTCTGAAGGGTAGGGAAAGCATGATTTATGTGTGGTTGAGAAAGAGAACGGCAAGGAGGGGAGAATTGTTTCCTTAGCTGTTCAATCTTGTCAGTAAAGTAATATGCAAAGCTATCAGCTGTAAGGTTAGTTTGGGGGGTGGCCACAGCAGGGCGGAGAAGGGAATTAAAAGTGTCAAAGAGACGTCTGGGATTGCGGGAGCATGAACTAATGAGAGAGGAAAAGTAGGACTGTTTGGCGAGGGCAAGGGCTGCGCTGTACGAAAGCAACATGAATCTATAATGAAGATAGTCTGCCTGGGTGCGGGACTTCCTCCAGGAGCGTTCAGCACAGCGGGAGCAACTCTGCAGATAGCGTGTTGATTTATTATGCCAAGGTTGGGGTCGTGTTCTCCTCGTGGTGCATGTTTGGAGTGGGGCTGCAGTGTTCAAGGCAGATGTGAGGGTAGTGTTATATGTGGAGATGGCCAGTGAGGGACAGGAGAGGGAAGGGATGGATAGCAGTTGTGAATCAATGTCAGCCGACAGCTGCTGGAGGTCAATAGAGTTAAGGTTCCTCCTGAGCTGAGGGGGGTTAGGCTGAGGTTGTTGGGTGAGGGGGTAATTGAGAGCAAACGATAAGAGGTGGTGATCAGAGAGAGGAAATGGAGTATTGCAGATAATAGATAATGTACATGAATAGGAGAAAATAAGGTCGAGGGTATTGCCAGCTACATGAGTGGGAGAATTAGCCCACTGCAATAGTCCAAGGGAGGAAGTAATTGAAAGTAGTTTAGAGGCTGCTGGGGTTAAAGGTGGGTTAATGGGAATATTGAAGTCTCCAAGAATTAGGAATGGAATGTTGGAAGAGAGGAAGTAGGGTAACCAGGCAGCAAAGTGGTCAAGGAAGAGGAGAGGGGAACCAGGGGGACGATAGATGACGGCAATGTTAGCAGAGAAGGGTTTGAAAAGGCGAATTGAATGAATTTCGAATGATGGGAAAGAGAGGGAAGGGGGGGTGGGCAGGGTTTTAAAGGAGCAGTGGGGTGAGAGAAGAAAACCTACACCGCCACCTTTAATCTCCGCTTGTCTTGGATTGTGGGTAAAGTGAAGACCACCAAAGGACAGTGAGGCAGGGGTAGCAGTATCCGAGGGAGAGAGCCATGTTTCTGTTAGTGCAAGTAGGTTTAGGGAGTGTGAGATAAATAGGTCATGGATGGAAGTAGATTTAAAGGTGCTGCACACAGAGCGTGCATTCCAGAGGGCAGCTTTAAAAGAGGAATTATAGTGAGAATTACATGGAATGGGTATTAGGTTGTAGTGGTTTCTGGTGTTTGAACCAGGTGGCTGAGTAGTGGAGGGACCAGGGTTTGGAGAGACATCACCTGCTGCTAGGAGTAGTAGGATGGAAAGGAAGAGAAGGTGCGAGTAAGATTTAAATGTTGGGGATGAGAGCTTGTATTTAAGGGATTTAGGAGGGGTGTGTGGAGAAAGGCTGGATAAATATGAGTAAAGTGCATGTGATGAATACAGAGATGAGGGGAGCAGGGAGGGAGCAATGAAGATGGTGTTAGCAGGAACAGGTAAGTGAAATGATAGAGAGATTTTAATGATGAGGGAAGTGAGAGAGAAAGTGAAAAATAGAAGTGAGAACATTAGTAGGAGAGTAGGTGCTGTGTTTTTAAGAGCTGTGGTTAGGAGGGTTAAGGGTTAAAGAGGTATTGTGTGAGTATAGCTTTTTTGGGTGTGGAGGGCTTGGTGGACATAATTGGTTTAACAGGAAAGCTAGGTAATTTGAGCTATCTATAAATGTAATGATTACCATGGGGGGTTTGGGGTGTGGGGTAGGGTGGGTGGGTGGGACGTGATCATCCAGAAATGCTACCTCTGCTTATGGCAAGTCCTGCAGGGTTGTGTGGTGTGAGTCCTGGGTGTAGCTGGTTCTGCAATTTTATGAGGCCCAGGCTCTGCTTATGGCAAGTCCTGCAGGGTTGTGTGGTGTTCAAGAGAGAAATGTAAGCAAACAAAATAAAACATCTTAATCTGCTAAAGCTGGCATTGTATGGAAACAATGTTTTTTTAAAAATTTTGTAGTGATAAAGAGGTATAGTTGGAAAAAATAACTTTTTTATAATATCTATTTAAAGGTAAACAATTGAGTGCCTTGTAATTGTAATGTTTGCACTGCTTAAACTATCATTTTATTTGAAAACAGTGATCGTTTGATCCACTTACAAAAACAATTGAATAGATTTAAAGCTAGCAATGTGCACACAGAAAACAGAATTGAGGACCTCAAATCCACTGTAGCTGGCCAAGCAAGGGTTTCCCTAAGGAAAAAAATATGAAGTTCACAGCCTTATATACTGTACCTTGAGGATTACTCAAGAAGTCTGAGACAAGTTTTTAAAAATTACTAAAAACAATGGTTATCTATATGCAACTCTCCAAAAATGTCTAGTTTATACTGCAGCAGCTGGATAAAGAAAGTTTCATGTAACCTAGTTATTAACGTGGAAGGTTATTATTCTTTTTTTTTTTTATCTATGTTCATAGTAGGCAAAAAAACAAATAGTAAAATTAGTTCACATTAACATTAAGCTATTGTGAACATTCTAAAGTATCCACAATAGCATGATAATTTCAAAACTGTCTACACTAAATCCGTTGGTATATCTGCACATTTAAAGCATAAACCAGTGTTTCTCAACCTTCTATGGAGAAGTACCCCTGCAGGACTAAAAAAAAAAAAATTCCATTGATTTAAATTCCAAATGAAACGTATACACTGATTTAATAAAAAACAAAGAAAAAGTTACCTGCACTCTCTCCTAAATCCCTATGTATATTTAAACAAGTGGAGGTTATTTAGTTACTCCAATGGCCATTGGAGGGAATGCCCGTCTGCCCCGTCAAGGCAAACCCCCTCAGGCGGGTCCTACACTGACCTTGCACCTTGCTTCCTTGAGCTTCTGGCAAAGATATCTCTAATGAGACAGAGAGGGGTATTTTTTATATGCACACCTATTAAAAAAAAAAAAGGAAAATACCCCTCTCTAATAGGTGTGCATATAAAAAATACCCCTCTCTGTGTCATTAGAGATATCTTTGCCAGAATACAGTGTCCATGAGGGCTTTAGCTGGGATGGAGAGTAAGAAAGCTATAATCTCAGTGCTCTTCTAGCACTGCTCCCTGTGGTGATGCCAGGAAAAGGGTTATGACGTCATTTCGGCCTCAGCAGTACTAAACAGTATGCGAGGGAGCCATGAAGATGACAGCAGGCATACTAGATCCCAGAGAAAGGACAACTGCAGCTCTCCCAAAAGTAGGGAGGCTGGGTGGTTTTTCAATCAGAGGTTGAGCAACTATGACAAACTATCTAAGAGAGGTGTTTCCCCCCTAAAGTAGGTCACCATTGTATCATACAGAGAGTGGAAGGAATGCATGTCTCTCAAATAGAGAGGCTACAACTAAAAAATGTGACAGTCACTATGAAAATGTATTGAATATTGTATCCAGTTTGTCCTAAAATATCACTGACTGAGTAATGGCTATTTACTGAGGAGTTTCATAGATATTTTGTTATAAAACTGTGTATTACACTTTCCGTGAGCAATTACGGAGCTTCTAAAATTTGTAGTCAGCAGTGGTACACATATTTCTGTGAAATGTCAGTGCGTCCCAATGTCAGTAGCAAAATATATGCTAGTATTATCTGTTACATGGTATCTCAGATTCCATGTAAAATCAAAGCTAACAAATATTGCTTGTACAAAATTACATGTTTTTAATGAGTTTGGGCTTGAGCTATCACATGTCTTTATTTTATAGCAGCAGCTCTGTCTGTATATCATGATATTCAGGGTTTTCATAAATGGTGAGGGTTACAAAATACAATCTCTACCACAAATGTAATGAAGAAATTTAATAATAAATCCAAATCATGTTTTGCTTAAAATAGTAATACCCACTTTAAGTCATATCATACATTTCCAATAGAATAGATATATCAAATGTAAGCTTCTTTGAGTCTGTGGGTGAGATCTTTCCTCACCTGTGTTTTTATTTTTTGTTTTTTTAAACAATAATCTTTTCACACTGTAATGTTGTAGGGAGAGCAATGTCTTCGCCGGTCTTGAAGACTCCACTTAGATTATATGCAAGTCACAGTCAGGGCATGTTCCCCAAAACAAATACAAAAAAAACAATCTAAGTAACATAATCTCTATAGCCTTGCTTATGTTGCTAGTAGTTTCTTGATGTCAAACATATAACTGATGATTTGACATATATTAAAATGAACTCTCAAAGGACCATAATCAGTAAAATGAGCTGTAGAGGTTATGGTGCCAGGAGTGCCCTAGTGCCATCCAACATTTAAGAGTCAAACCATTTTTTAAAGGTTTGACACTTACCTAGGTCCGCTGGGTGCTCTTGGCCAGTCCCTCTTCAAACATATTACTAAAGTAGAAGTCATCTTTCCACATAATTCCGTCCATTTTCTGAATTCGTTTGCAGAGAGTGTCAACTAGCAATTTCTTAAGACCTAATTATAACAAACTGATATATCTATTAAGAATTTTTAATTTATGTTTAAACAGTATATGTGAAGACGTACAGATAGCCAAAAACTTCTTTCCTCTGTCTGAAATATGTTAAAGGAACACTATAGGGTCAGGAACACAAACATGTATTCCTGACCCTATAGTTTTAAAACCACCATTTAGGTGGCTTGCATCCCCCTTGCCCCCATAGAAAGAGTTAAAAACACACCATATTACCAGCTCTCCACGGGTCTGCAAGTGTTGGCCGCGGCCCTGATACGCCTCTTTGGCTGACAATCAGAATTTGTTATATCAGCCAATCCAATGCTTTCCCATCGCCCCGCGCGGCGACCTTGCTTACCTTATCGCAGCGAGCGGCGTCATCTGCTCCCTGTCTCCAGACTGGCAGTGTGGCTGATGCTGCATGCTCCAGAGCAGCTTCCTTATATGTGTGCTGCATCCGGTCATGTGACCCGGCACACAGTTATGACTTTAGAGACCACCTAGGCTATTCCACTTATGAGGCGTTTTCACCTCCCATTTTTAAGTTTGTTAAGTACATGAGAGACAATAAAATACATCATTACTGTGATATATATCAATATGTTAAATGAAACATGTTGTGATTGGTACTAACCTTTATAAAATGTGGCATGGATAATAAATAAAAAAAGTCGAGATGAGGAGAGGGGGGATGATTGTGAGAAGAGGGTGCTTGTGAGAGGGAGGGGGTGATGAGGAGAGGGGGTGATGAGGAGAGGGGGTGATGAGGAGAGGGGGTGATGAGGAGAGGGAGGGGGGGTGATGAGGAGAGGGAGGGGGGGTGATGAGGAGAGGGAGGGGGGGGTGATGAGGAGAGGGAGGGGGGGTGATGAGGAGAGGGAGGGGGGGTGATGAGGAGAGGGAGGGGGGGTGATGAGGAGAGGGAGGGGGGGTGATGAGGAGAGGGAGGGGGATGATGAGGAGAGGGGGGGTGACTAAAAAAAATTACCTTAAATCCCTGGTGGTCCAGTGGGGGCTACCTGGTGGCCCTCATTTCCGGTCTGCAGCTCAGCAGACAGTCTGATTGGGCAGTGCACGCAAGATCCATGGTCTGCAGCTCTGCACATTGTGGAGCTGCAGACCGCCAGTCTCGGCGATCGCGGCAGGAGGGGCATTGCAGTCTGCCCCGGGCACTCCCCTAGTAAGTGGCACCCGGGGCGGACCGCCCCCCCTCCCCCCCCCTTAGTACACCACTGGTCATATATGCGTAGAATTTCTCCTTATTTCCGGTTCAGTGTTTTAGTGTTCACTGTTTTTAGAATAGTGTAATTTTAATTTTGCTAACAGTTTGAATGTAGGCCCCTCTTGATCTTGAGGCCCTAGGCTGAATCCTAGTTAGCCTATAGGAAAATCCGTCCCTGTCTAAAGTATTGCAGCTACTCTTGACACAGGAAATATTATACAGATAGAAAGAAGACTAAAGTATACTAAATATTTAGTATCATTCCAATATTTATTTGTATATTTCAAACAATCACCAGTAATTAAACTAGAGTAATTTATTGCACCCTAGAAAAGGCATCATGGGGTCGTAACATTCTAAACCATGTATCTTTCTATCTATCCATTGTTTATATTGATACACAAATAAAGTGAGAAAATGTAGGCTTTCTATATTTGTACATTGGAATACTTTTTAAAAGCCTTGCCTAGAATAACTCACTTAGCAGAGGCAGCACCCATGTGAATTGTATGATTGATGTTTATATAATTAACATTTCATTCCTAGCTTAGCTAATTGCAGGTATATTAATTATATCTATTTACACTTGTGGAATTAATGTGACTCAAAGTCTTCATCATCAATGATTGAGTAGGAATCATTTTTTTTAAACTCATGGGGTTCCTTATTTGATGAAAATCATTGATAAATATTTACATTATATTACATGTGAACCCCTTCAGTTTCCCCTATTTCCGTAATATATACCAGGATTGCTAAACTGTAGGTTTGTAGATTGTTACATAGATTTTATTATGGATCTACAAAACCCAAGCGGTCATAAACAGCAGTCATTAACACGATATGCTGTGGGCATTTTATTAGATTGAGTGGGGAAAAAAACTAAACTACAAATATTTAGATGGTTGTTATTTTATTATGTACATCAGTTCTGGGATAAATTGACTTTTTCAGTAAGAGCAAATGTAAACATATTAATGAGAAACCCTTTCACTACAGGACTTGTGTACACTGGGTATGCACTGACCTGGATACAAATGCAGAAAGAAAAGTCCTGCGCTCAACTCCCATCACTACTGGGCGGCTGCAATGACTACAGTACACATCAGCCCCAATACATAGTAAAAACCAAAGAAAAACATGTTACTTGCGCTCTATCCTTTATCCCTATGTATTTTTAAAACAAATGGAGGTCTTTTAGTTACCTCCAATGGCCATGAGAGGATTGAGCCCACCTGCCACATCAAGGCAGACCCCCCTAGGTGGGTCCTAACTCTAACCATTCACCTTGCTTCCTTGAGCCTCTGGCAAAAATCTCTAATGAGACAGAAAGGGGTATTTTTTATATACACCCCTATACATTATTAACCCGTAATGGGGAACACATGGGATGGGCGGCTGCATTGTAACAAGGCTGAGTAATACAAAAATTGGATACAAATGCAGAAAGAAAAGTCCTGCGCTCAACTCCCATCACTACAATGCAGCCGCCCATCCCATGTGTTCCCTATTACGGGTTAATAATGTATAGGGGTGTATATAAAAAATACCCCTTTCTGTCTCATTAGAGATTTTTGCCAGAGGCTCAAGGAAGCAAGGTGAATGGTTAGAGTTAGGACCCACCTAGGGGGGTCTGCCTTGATGTGGCAGGTGGGCTCAATCCTCTCATGGCCATTGGAGGTAACTAAAAGACCTCCATTTGTTTTAAAAATACATAGGGATAAAGGATAGAGCGCAAGTAACATGTTTTTCTTTGGTTTTTACCATGTATTGGGGCTGATGTGTACTGTAGTCATTGCAGCCGCCCAGTAGTGATGGGAGTTGAGCGCAGGACTTTTCTTTCTGCATTTGTATCCAATTGTTGTATTACTCAGCCTTGTAACAATGCAGCCGCCCATCCCATGTGTTCCCTATTACGGGTTAATAATGTATAGGGGTGTATATAAAAAATACCCCTTTCTGTCTCATTAGAGATTTTTGCCAGAGGCTCAAGGAAGCAAGGTGAATGGTTAGAGTTAGCACCCATCTAGGGGGGTCTGCCTTGATGTGGCAGGTGGGCTCAATCCTCTCATGGCCATTGGAGGTAACTAAAAGACCTCCATTTGTTTTAAAAATACATAGGGATAAAGGATAGAGCGCAAGTAACATGTTTTTCTTTGGTTTTTACTATGCACTGACCTGGAGTCCATTCAGAGGAGTCATTACTGAGCTGGTGGTGCAGATCTGCAACATAGTCCACCAGATCACCATTGCCCCCCTCTATAACCAAAAGACAATCAGGGGAGAATAGGAGAAATAAATCAATAAATAAATGTTATATGTGTGTGGGGAGGCTGGACACAGAAACACAACCTCCCCACACACAGTAAGACCCACACTGATCCTGCCACAATTACCACCTCCAACTTATCCGTCACATTCACCCCCTTACCCTTTCACACTCACTCCACTAACAATGTCACCCACCCACCCTCTCAACCTTGCCACAGTAACCCCCTTCAAACTCAGACATGCAAACACAGACACAGTCAGTCAAACATACACACAAGCAGATAAAACTGTAGACCTACAATGTGTCTGTGCGTCACTGTGTTTGTGTGAATCAGAGTGTGTATATGTGTGTGTTTATCATTGTATATATTCTTGTGTATCAGTATGTATATATGTGCTCAAAGGAACACTCCAAGCATTATAATCACTACAGCTTGCTAAGGGACAGATGGGGTGAAATCATTGAATATATCACATTACATTACTACTAATAAAGCATTTAAACATATCTCCCCCCCCCTCACCCCCTCCAAAAAAAAAAATAGAATAAATCAATACCTACCTATCTCGATGCAAAAAGGTAGTGAAATATTTTAATCAATGTTGACCAATCATATAAGCTGCTAGAACGCAAGAATAAGGAAAGCTAATTATTACTTTATTATTTTTGGCATTTATATAGTGCCAGCATATTCTGCAGCACTTTACAATATTATAGGAGTGGGAAATTTAGTAAAGTACAAAATGTTACAGGAACAGTAGGTTGTTGAGGACCCTGCTCAAATGAGCTTACAGTCTAGAGGAGGTGGGGTATAAAACACAATAGGATCGGAGATATCAATCAAACAAGGTGTGAGTGAAGCAGAGTTGGAGGAGAGAGTTGGAGAGCAAGGGACAGGTATGTGAGGTAGAGGTTTCTTTGGGAGGTCATAAGCTTTCCTGAAGACCAAGAAAGGGCATACCTACCAATCCGTGAAGAAATGCAACAGGGGCTAGAGTTGCTCAGTGGTTTATAGGTATGTAAAGAGAATCAACACAGTAAAAGAGGAGACTATATTTAAAAGAAGAAAAACTTCAAAGACAACAAGAGGACATAGTCTTAAATTAGAGGGGTAAAGGTTTAAAAATAATATTAGGAAGTATTAGTTTACTGAGAGGGTAGTGGATGCATGGAATAGCCTTCCAGCTGAAGTGGTAGAGGTTAACAGAGTGAAGTAGTTTAAGCATGCTTGAGATAGGCATAAGGCTATCCTGGCTATAAGATAAGGCCAGGGACTAATGAAAGTATTTAGAAAATTGGCCAGACTAGATGGGCCAAATGGTTCTTATCTGCCGTCACATTCTATGTTTCTAGTACCAGTCACATTTTATGTTTCTAGTACTTTGTGTTAGTATTTTGAATTGATTATATAGGATACAGGAAGCCAATGGCAGAGGGGTGAGGTATGAGAGGAGCGACTGGAGAGGAATATTAGTCTGGCGGCAGAATTCATTACAGACTGTAGCAGGGCAGTACGGCTTCTGGGAAGACCAATCAGGAGAGAATTACAATATAATATGACAATAGTCAATGCGAGAGATTACTAGAGCATGAACAAGCTCCTTAGCAGCATCTTGCGTTAGAAAAGGGAGGACGCAGGCATTTTTTTTAACTGGAATCGACAGGATTTGGCAACAGACTGCACATTAGGCTCAAAGGTGAGGCTCTGTAACATTTAATTTCCTCTTTCAGATCACCACCTCTTATCATTTGCTCTTGCGAGCACCCTCAGCTTATTTCCCCTCAACTCAGGAGGAACCTGAATTAGTTCTACCTCCAGCAGATCTCAGCTGATATTCATTCTCAACTCTCCTCCATCCCCACCTTCACTGCCCATTTCCTTATATAACAGTACCCTCATCACTGCCCTGGATGCTACAGCTCCGCTCCAAACATACAACTTGAGGAGGACATGCCTCCAACCATGGCAAGTTGACACGCTACCTGCAGAGATGATCCTGTTCTGCTGAACGCTGCTGGAGGAAGACTCTCATCCTGTCAGACTTTCTCCATTCTAAATTAATCTTACTTTCATACTGCGCAACCCAGTCATACTTTTCCTCACTCAATAGTTCATGCTCCCGCAATTCCAGACGTCTATTTGTTTCCTTTAACTCTCTTCTTCGCCCTGCTGTGGCCTAACCTTACAGCCGATAGCTTTGTGTGCTAGTTTACAAACATGATTGAACAACTAAGGAAAGAGTTCTCCTAACCGTGCCCCTCTCTCTCTCAACCACACCTAGATCATGTCTTTCCTACCCCTCAGACTTTATTCCCAGCTACTGAACAAGAGGTGGTTGCGCTTCTCCTTTCCTCTCGTCCTATCACTTGCTCGCTGGATCCTGTCCCGTCACATCTTATCAGATCTCTCTTCTCTTGTATTCTGCCTTCCTTAGCACATATATTCAACTGCTCTTTTTTTCTGGTGTCATCCCTGCTGCCCTTAAAAAATACATCTTTTGAACTGTCCTCCTCTTTTAACTATGGTCCCAAATCCCTGCTCCCTTTTTCCTCAAAGCTTCTGGTAAGACTTGACTTTACCCATCTGGCTTGTTTCCTCAATTCCAACTCTCTCCTTAACCCTCTTTAGTTTGGTTTCTGCTCCCTCCACTCTACTGAGACTGCTCTTATTAAAGTTACTAACGACCTTAAATCCAAAGACTACTCCTCCATATTAATTCTTCTTGACCTCTCTGCTGCCTTTGACACTGTTGATTATCTTCTCCTTCTCCAACCTCTTCAATCACTCTGTTACACCATCCTCTCGTGATTTTCCTTCTGTTTCTCCCAACGTTCATTCAGTGTCTTCGTTTCCAGCGATACCTGCTCCCTTTTGTCCTGTCTCAGTTGGACTTCCCCAAAGCACTGTTCTTGGTTCTCTTGTCTTTTCTCTTTATACTTCCTCTCTTGGCAAACGAAATTACCTTATTTGGATTCCGCTACCACCTCTATGCCGATGATACCCAGATATAAGGGGGAATAAGGAGAATACAGAGGGGGGATAAGGAGAATACAGAGAAGGGGGGGAATAAGGAGAATACAGAGAAGGGGGTGAGTAAGGAGAATACAGAGAAGGGGGTGAGTAAGGAGAACATGTGGGGGAAAATAAGGAGAACCCTGGGATGGGGGGAGTAAGGAGAACACAGGGAGGGGGGGGAGTAAGGAGAACACGGGGGGAGTAAGGAAAACACAGGGAAAGGAGGGGTGAGTAAGGAGAACACGAGGGGGTGAGGAGAACAAGGTGATGGTGGGGGGGGGGGGGGGAGAAGAGAGACCACTAAGGGCAGGGGAGAGTTCTAAGGGATGGAAGGGAGAGCTCTTTCACACACACACATAATGCATCGCTATACATACACAGAAACACACAATGCATCCCTACACACACATGCAAACACACACTGCTTATCTTGCATAAACAGAAACACACCTTGCATCCCTTATGAATACAAACACAGATTCACACAATGCATCCCTTACACACAACCAGAAACACACAATATATCCCTTATACACAAACACACACTGCTTTCTATCCCTTACACAAAAACACACTGCTTCCACTACACATAAACACACTGCATCACCTACATAAACTGGTATCCCTATACACTATATTCCAAAATTCACACACATTAGATCCTCTACAATAACACATCCCCTAAACACTCCATTCCCTGTGAGCGAACTCATGGTTGAAACATATAGGTGGACTTATGGATGGGCCTTATGGGCATACTCACAGCTGTGTAAAGGACCCCAAAAAATGGAGCTGCTTCCCGTTCTCCCAGAACATTGAATTTTGTGACCACAGTTACAAACAGCCTCCAGAGATCCTGTTCTACACCAGACCAGTGGAGCCAGACTGCAGCCAGAGCCCATCACCATCCTCATCTGGTTGTAAGTAGGCAATCTAGTATATTATTAGTGACACTAATCTCTAATTTACCTCACATTAAAGGGACACTATAGTCCCCAGAACCACTGCAGCTTAATGAAGTGGTTCAGGTGTCTATAGCCTGTCCCTGCAGGCTTTTTAATGTAAACACACACTGTGTGCAGCACTTGCATTAGTTCATATGGCAGATCATATGGGTGGGGCATTGTGATGTTACAATTGGGGGGGGTGTAAAACATTTTTCTTTTGCCTTGGGTGGCAAAAATCCTTGCACCGGCTCTGAGTGTGAGTGTGTCTGTTAGTGAGTGTGTATGTTGTCTGTCAGTAAGTGTGTATGTCTGTTAGCTAGTGTATGTGTGTCTGTCAGTGAATGTGTGTGTCTGACACTGAGTGTATATGTATCTGTTAGTGAGTGTGTATGTGTATTTAGAAGGCGGGGGGGGGAGGGGGAGGGCTGAGTTTTGTAATGCCTAGGGCAGCACAAAACCAGGATACACCACTGGGCACATCCACAAATTTTACACGGGCAAAGTCTCTGTTGTATCACAATCCTTGAACTCATTTAAGTGAAACGTTGAGACAGCTATTATGTGCCAAGATATATGCATAGTCTACAATGTCCATACGAATCTACAGGATTCCATGAGGTAAGCACCTTTGGAAATTCAGAGTCAGCAAAGGACCACTCTACATACATAAAATGTTCAACTTGTTGAAATGCTTTATGTGTATGGAGTATCCCATTTCAATACCAGTTTCTTAAAGTGCCTATTTCTATGAGTAATCTGCATTTTTATTTATCAGTTACAGTGGTACTGTCACACTGAATTTACCTTTATCCTATTGTTTCCTCTTCTCTTTCTCTCTCAGAATTTGTTCTTCTTTTCTTTATTTCTGATCTGATTTTGTAGTGAATAGAAAGGTAAGGTGCCACTTTAAGAAACACTTCCCTAGCCATCACTAACACTGAGCTAATAGAATTCCCTGCTCTTGTGCGTTTGTCTATGTTCGGGAAAATGTCCCTGAACACAGACATGCGCACCAGAGCAGGGAATCCCTCTAATCTGTGTTGGGGGAAATTTGCCTTAACATAGATTAGAGGGATTCCCTGCTCTGGTGCGTTCATCTATCCGTAGGAACGGAACCCAGTCGATAAGTACCTGTACCCTTAAAGCATAAATAAATGCATGCATCTGTTTGTTAGAGGTATATCAACTACACTACAAAAACACTTTTTGGTTGTTTTTTTTGTTTATTGTACTGTGAAGTGTTGTTTTTCTTAATTAAGCTTTTATGTTGCTCCTATTGGACAAACAAGAACAGGGGCCTGAAGTCAGCTCTTTCCATTTATACCTGTATAGTCTGGGCACATGGTTAAAGGGCATTTTCATAAGCTTGTAACTATATTATACCTGATGTAATGGTGATGACGTAAATAGAAATGTAAAAAAAGTAAAGGTATTTTCTCAAATGACAGTAAACATGGTGAGTAAAATGTAGAAACAAAAATGTATTTATAAATGTAAACATTCTAGATATTTAGATTCTTCTGAAACTAGAAACAAAAATGTAGCACTACAACATTCTTTAAAAAAATGTATCATAACATTTTCTTAATCATTATTTTTTTTTTAACTGTTTTTTCTTATGATGAGAACAATTAGCAACGATGTTGTATTCTTGCGTTAGTCCAAGAACACAATGTGCAGGTGATATGGTATGAGCCATGGTAAATGGAAATATATACCATATATATACAGGACCGGATTAAGAGCTGATTGGGCCTGGTGCTGACCATTATGATGGGCCTAATTACAGAATCTTATTGACCGAAAACACAAATATAACTATAACTATACGAAAACACAAATCCTATGCTAATCTCTCACTTTCATCTTTTAAGTAAATCCATATCCCCTAACCGCAGTGAAGCCGTGAAGCAGAATGTTGGGTGTCTGGTGACGCAAAGCATGGAACCAGAACTGCCCTAAGGGGTTAACATGCCAAAAAAGGGGGACTGCCTGCCCAAGGAATAAGAAGGTCAGCCTGGCCTGATTGCATGTCAAGCTGCCTGCCAATCAGGCTAACCAACTAAAGGCATACTATGTAGACAGCACCCTGAGCGTGGTATAAATGCTTCTAATTATGCTCTCACACCACATTTTCTAACGAGTGTCCCCTAGCACTCACTTGTCTGCTCCTCTCCTTACTTTCTTACTAGCAGGCAGAATCTCCTGCTATATAGTCTGGGACAGAGAAAGGGTGTATGCAGTGAGTGTAGAAGAATGGAAACATGCCACAGTGTTAGAGAGACTGAAGCAGCAAAAGTATTTGCATAGTGCGGAGTCAGCTTTACCTTAACTAATTTCATTGTCAGACAGTCTACATAAGTTTTGTTTCCCGACATCCCTCTTAAAGGATCACTATAGTGTCAGGAAAACAAACCCGTTTCCTGACACTATAGTGCCCTGAGGGTGCCCCCACCCTCAGGGTCCCCCTCCCGTGGCGCTGAAGGGGTTAAAACCCCTTCAGCAGCTTACCTTTATCCAGCGCCGGGCTCCTTCGGCGCTGGTGACCTCTCCTCCCCATCCGACGTCAGCTCCCTAGTGGAGCGAAACGCGCATTCAAAGAGTCCATAGGAAAGCATTTCTCAATGCTTTCCTATGGACGCTCTGCGCTATGGATGCGAAATTTGCATCCAGTGTCGCAGATGCGCCTCTAGTGGCTAGCCGGAAGACAGCCACTAGAGGCTGGATTAACCCCAAATGTAAACATAGCAGTTTCTCTGAGACTACTATGTTTGCATCTGAAGTGTTAAAACCTGAGGGACCTGGCACCCAGACCACTTCATTAAGCTGAAGTGGTCTGGGTGACTATAGTGTCCCTTTAAGTTTCCATACTTAAGCAAGAGCATGTGAAGAGTAGTAAAAATAAAAAGTGTTTTTTTTTGTTGTTTAATTTTTAAATTAATGCACCTATTCCATGGGACTGGAGCTACAGCTCCTTCAGCCCCTATGTTAATCCGGCCCTGTATATATACAATATACATGCATGTGCCTGCGCTGTATTTTTGTTCGCAAACAGCTTGGTTGTAAAGGAGTTAAAGAAGGAAACCAAGGGTGAACTTCCTCCAGATTTGTACGGCTATCTTCTTCTCATATGATAATGTCATTAATGAAGATGTTTGATTGTTCATTAATGATACAAACATTTATATTGTGAGCATGTGTTAAGGCAGTGGTTCTCAAAGCAGTCCTCAAGACCCACCAACAGTCCAGGTTTTATCCCCATTGGAATAAAACAGGGAAATACATAAATCCTGGACTGTTGGTGGTCCATGAGGACTGGTTTGAGAACCACTGTGCTGTCCCCTTAATAAATGGGCTTTAAAGCCGTTGCGGCGGCATAGAACGCTGTACCGGCTTTGAGCCCCTGGGAGGTCCGCAGTACTGACCTCCATCGTGATCTGTTTCAGAAGGACTGCCTGACAGCCCAGACAGCTCTCCCTTGGCAAATCACACCCTCTGGGGCCATGTGAACACTCTCTAAGCCAGGAGAAGCGACACTCCTAGGAGTTAGGTCCAATGCAATGTCCCAAGTATCATGGAGAAAAAGGGGGACACATATGCCCCCGAGGGAGGTCAGTCTTTGAGAAGGTGTCCACTGCCTCGCTGAGGGGTCCTGAAGCCAATTAAAGAACTCCGTCCGGCGGTTTGTCCTGGATGCGAACAGATCCGAGTGAAAGGGGGCCTTGGAGTGAGTCCAGTAGTCAAAACACAAGAGGGTGAAGTTGCCCATCGCTGGCGTCTCTCCAATGTTGGGAGAAACAGTCCGCTACTTACTTGTTCTGTCCCGGGAGAGATTCTGCCACAGGTGACAAATTCTTGTCCAGACAGTATTGATAGAGATCCTTTGTGAGATCCGACAGCAGTTTGGAGTGACAAACCTCCCAACCTGTTTATTTAGTGGACAGCCGGGATGTTGTCCATGCGGAGAAGCAGTGAGCAGCAATTATTCCCCTTGGTGAAGCTGCGAATGTCGAACGATCCTGCAATTAGTTCCAGACAGTTGGTGTGAAGAGCTCTCTCCTCCAGGTGTCCAGAGTCCTCCTGTAGCCCAGGAATAAGAATTACTCTTATGATGGAATATCATTTTAAAAAGTAGACAACCCAAGGTATTGCATGTGGGGTATGTCCAGTCTTTTTTATTAGAGGCTTAGTCACAAACACTTTCCAAAGTTAGCATTCCTATTTGTTTTTTGCATTTTTCACTCAAAAACAACTAGGACGGTAACTTTAGCCAGTGTTTGTGACTAAGCCTCTACTAAAAAAGACTGGACATGCCCAATATTGAATACCCTGGGTTCTTTTGCAAATTATATGCCATAATGGGGGTAATTCTTATTAATGGGCTACAATACGGTCTCAAAGGCAACATTACAAATCTGGCAAATTTCAATGTGTATAAACGGAATAATGGAACGTGCTATATTTGACCCTGTATCTTTCCAAAACATAATAAAACCTGTTCATGGGGGGGGGGGGGGGGGTACTGTTGTACTCGTGAGACATCGCTGAATACAAATATTTGTATTATATCACAGTAAAAGCCAACAGTATTATGGCATTCACAGTAAAAATGTAAAGCAAAACTAAAAAAAATGGGGAGGGGGTGGCGGTGAATCTTAGTTTCTCACACTTTTTTAGATTTTGTTTATAATAAATTGTTATATATATGAATAGTTGATGTGAAATTAAATCCTTGTTTCCCCTGAACAAAATTATATTTAATAATTTAATAATCATACTTAATATGAAAGAGGTGAATTATGATTGAACAGACATATAGCGCAACTTACAGGTTTTGTTACATTTTGTTTTGATCAGAATTTGTACAATTGACTCCGTCCTTAAGGGGTTAAAATATAGAAACGTATAATGTGATGGCAGATAAGAAAAATTTGGCCCATCTAGTCTGCCCAATAATACGTTTGACTTTGAAACACAAATTAATGGGTCAGTGATGTATACTCAGTTACTGTGTTGTAAGTGTATGGATTGAAGGTAGTGCAGACTTCCAATGAGCTTATATACAGTATTATGAACAAAGTGATGCCCTTTATAAATCTGGAGAATTTTATTTTTGTGTGTGTTGACAATTGAATTCCACAGCAGCACATTAACATAGAGAGAAAACACCAAAGAAAAAAAACATAGGCATCTATAAAAGACTCCTCCCAAGCCACCATTTCCTCTTTCATGCTGCGACAACAAAAGTATACAACAAATGCCAAACAACTAAAGCATGGAAAAAACATAACAAAGAATGCCATCCGGATGAAAACCTTGAAGAATGAATGTGAACTTGATCTTCATCCGGCGAAACAGTTGAATCTTTGAACTGAAGTCGAAACATTAGTCGAAAAACACTTATTAGTGAACGAAATGTACTGAGAAAACATAAATCCCATGATCCGAAACTGAAAATATAACAGGCCCGAGACACATTATCAACGACCGGTAATACAATATACCCAACACCTCCCCCAACCCCAGAACTCATCTCGACTACAAGTCTGGCCAGGCGACCAGACAAAAAAACCAATCAACACAATCCATCCAAACAAAGGGGGGTGGGGTGGAAACAAAAACTGGGAGGGAAATATTCGCCTCCTGTCATTAATAAAATTAAGATTATAGTTACACTAAAACTAGTATAATCTACAATTTTATAGCATGACAGGAGGCTTCATATTTGCAGTTTTAACGCTCCGACAGCAAGACCAAAGAAGCATGATCCGATGGTCTAAAATAGGATTGACGAAAAGTATCCTCACGGGACCAGTCCGCCGAACGCAAAATGTCATGAAGGGAAGCCACTGCCATGAAAGCTCCGGAAGCTGCGGCGCCCCTAACCGAATGCGCCCCGAAGGTCGCATTCACCCCCGCCAGACTCAAGAGCCATCGTATCCATCGAGCCAGGGTAGGGGACAAGACCGGCTTGTGGGGCCTGACATACGAGATCAACAACTGCCCCGAATGAGAAGGACGAAATGGAGTGGTAACCGCTACATATCGAGCCAGTGCCTTCGCTACACATAGTTTAGGTGCATCCCTAAAGTAAGGATACGACACAGTCGTCGAATCTGACTTGGTACGCCTAACCACCTTGAAGGAGACCCCTTCTGGCGAGAACGTGAAGGCGTTGACATCAAAGGCCCGAACATCCGAAACCCGTCTAAACGAGACCAGACACAACAAAAGGGCAAATTTCGCCGAGAGCTGGCGAAGTGAAAGGTCCTGGTTATCCGGCCATTCCCGAAGGAATGCTAAAACTAAACGGACATCCCAGAGGGAAGAGTACTTGGGCGCCGGAGGACGCGCCAGCCTCATCCCGCGCAGAAGTCTGCAAACTAGCGGGTCTTGCCCGATGGGAAAACCTCTAAGCGGGACATGCGCCGCCGATATAGCCGACCTAGTAACGTTAACCGAGCGGTAGGACCGACCCAGGTCAAACAGGTGGGACAAGAAGTACGCTAGTTACAGGGCTTGTAACGGGATCAATATCCCGTTCCAAGCACCAGCGACACCAGGAACTCCATGCTGAAAGATAACACCGCCTCGACATTCCAGGCACCCCTGAAAGAGTCCAGGCCACCAAGAGCAGTTGGCCATCCCTCACCAGGGGATGAGGATTGCCCCGGGAGTCCGAGAGGAGCATGCAATGAGACGGAAGGAGAAGGGGCACGCGATAGGATAGATCCAGGAGCTCCAGAAACCATGCCTGACCCCGCCACAGCGGAGTCAACAGCACCAAGGACACACGCTGACGTCGAACATGAAGCAACACCCTGGGAATCATAGCGAACGGAGTAAACGCATATGCTCCCTGTGACGGCCACACCTGGAGGAAAGCGTCCACCGCTGTGCACTACGGGTCTGGGAGCCAACTGAAGTACCTCGGAGTCTGGTGATTCGTCCTGGAGGCGAAAAGATCCACGTTGAACGGACTCCTCTGCCGTTCGAGGTCGAGGAAGACGTTCCGAAGGAGCTTCCAGTCGCTGGCATCCCTCCGATGGCTGGAGAACCAGTCCGCCGTCAGGTTCGACACCCCTGGAAGATATTCCGCTTGCAAGGTGATGTTGCGTTGGAAACAGAAACTGTAAATCTCCTTCGTCAACTCCGATAGTGCTTGAGACAGAGCGCCTCCCAGCCGGTTGATGTATTGCACCACTGAGATATTGTCCATCCGAAGGAGTACGCAGCAGTCCGACAGGTGATTCGCCAGGCTCTGAATCTCAAACGAACCCGCAATCAGCTCCAGGGAATTGATGTGGGAATCAGATTCCTTGTCCGATCACGGGCCCCCCGTGGACCCCATCGCGCACGAGGCACCCCAGCCCCAAAGATTCCAACACGAAATCCGGGGTTGTCCCGAATATCGCCTTTCCGTTCCAAGCGGACATATGCAGGAGCCACCAGCGCAATTCGGTCTTCACGTCCGAGGACAGGGAGATCATCTGATCGTAAGAGGGTCTCTTGTGTAGAAAATGCGCCTTCAGCCGTTGCATGGCCCTGTAATTTAATGGGCCTGGGTAGATCGCCTGTATCGAGGCCGAGAGGAGACCCACCACGCGAGCCAACATCCTTAGGGGAATCCAGATATCTGAGTCTGGAGGGGCCCTCGCAAAAGATCAGCAAGTCGTCCAGATAGATGATGCAGCGTATGCCCTCTGACCTGAATCGGGCGAACACCGGTTTCAAAAGCTTGGTGAAGCACCAAGGAGCCGAGCTGAGGCCGAAGGGAAGGCATGTGAATTGGTACGGAGCGCCTCTCAATACGAATCGGAGGGAACCGCGACAGGCCTCGTCCACCGGGACGGAGAGGTAAGCGTCCTTCATGTCCAGTCTCATGAACCAGTCTCCCGGACGGAGAAGGTCCCGAAGAAGGTGAATGCCCTCCATCTTGAAGTGATTGTAGACCTCGAAGGCGTTCAGTTCTCTCAAGTTGATCACTGGACGGAATTCTCCGGACTTCTTCCTCACTAGGAAAATCGAGCTGAAGAAACCCCCTGAATCCGGGGCCCGTTGGACCGCGCCTTTGGCAAGCAGAGCTCGAACCTCCGCGTCGATCAAGGACTGTTGATCTTTTGCGATGACGGGGATCCTCGGAGGTCCGACCTGTGTAGGGGGAGAGTGGAAGTCTATGACATAACCCCGCACTGTCCGAAGGACCCATACGTCTGAAGACACCTCCCGCCACCTGTCCCTGCAATGAAACAGCCTGCCCGCATGCAATAGAGGAAGATCGAAAGTGGCAGGAGCTGGACTCACCTGTAGGGAATCTTGCCCGTCCTTTGGCACGGTACCCCTGACCTCTATCCGCCCTCTAAGAGTAGGAGGGTCTTGATTGGTATGAAGGGAAGAAGGACGGGCCACGGGATCTATGACGGCTCGAAGACCATCCGCGGCTGGAGACACGACCCCTCTGTCGTCCAGCCCGCCCAAAAACTTGAGATGATTGCGGGCGGAATACCTTCTTGATCGACGACTGCGCTTTGTCCAGGGAGGTAAACAGATCAACATGCTTCTGCAGTTCCTTAATGAAAGGCTCCCCGAAAAGCAGACCTTTAGCCAGGGGACCCAATTCCTTGGAACCCAAGTCTGACAGCTTGGTGTCCATATGGAAGAGTGCCGTCTTCCTGCCTTCCGTGCAAAGGGCCACATTGGCAAGGGCCACATTCCGTGAAGGCTTCATCCGCTAGGGCCAACATCCGGCACAGAGGGCCCAGCATATCCAACTGCTTGTCCTGCGCGGACCGGAGACTACGCTCCACCCCTTTCTTGGGGTCCCGACCCGTACGTGTCAAATACGTGGCCACCAAGGGGTCAAAATCTGGGGTAACTGCCACCTTTTCCGGCAGAATCGGTCTGGGACATTCCGACCGTAGCTTCTTGCGGGCCTCACTTTCCAGGGGTCTACGGACCCAGTAGTGCACGAATTGTGCCAAGTGGTCGGGCAATGACCATTCCGAGGATCTGGGGTGACTGATAGACCGAAGGTCAAACAGAGGCTCTCCAGTAGCGTCCAGAAAGGTATCGTCCCCCAGCGTTGTCGCAGGGGTCTCAGTCGGTGGCGCGTCCTCTTCTTCCCAGCGCCAACCGGGACCCTCCTCACGGTCCTCACCCCAATCATCTTCCCCGTCTGAGGGAGACTGGTCTGCCCGCCATTCATCCAGCACGGCCATGGTAGGGGGGGTAAGGAGGCCTCCTCCCCTGCGCCCGATAGGCGGCGGCGTCTGGCCGGCGAGGTAGACAACCTCGAACCACGTCGCTTCGCCGGAGCCTTGCCCTTCCGGAAGCATGTTTCAGTGCCTTAACCCTTCCTATCGCGCGTTTGCCTGCTCTCGCTCCTGAGAGTCTGACTCATCCGAGTCTTCTGCCAAACGGGGGGGTTCCTCTCGCACCCCTGTCTGTATGTGGTTGCGGGAGGGCCCTAGCCAGGGCTTTCTCCACAGATGCGGACACGGCCGCATTAATTAAAGCCTGCAAATTCTGCTCTTGTGCAGAGGCGTCCATAATGACTGAGTCGATGATACGAGATACCTAAGGAGATAGAGAACAGGTATCAATAGCAGGCAGAACCTCTAGTGATGGCAGAGGCAAGTAATAATGCATGCAGGCCCAACAAACCGCAATGTAGGGTATGGAACCACCAGGCCAATAGCATGCAAAGTATGGCACAGACAAGGCAGGCCAATCATGGGGCACAGACAAAGCAGGCCAATCAAGGGGCACAGAGGCCCGTATAAGGGTGCGGGCGGCACAGACCCAGAGGTATATAGCAGGCAGAAAGTAGATCCTTATAGGCATGCAGTAGAAACTTGACTGTTAGGGAGCAGGTAGAGATGAAGATCCAGAGCAGTCCTAGTACAATAAACGGATAACGACGCCAGGCAGGGCCACATGCAGGAGGCATGCAGTGTCATGAAGAACACAGGAAAAAAAACAGAACATGCAATATAATGTTCAGACATAATGTTCAAACATGCAGGGTAAGCAGCAAGGAATAGAAGTAAAACCCAAATGTTATGAGCACTAGGAGAGGAGAGTGTAATTTAACCTGTGACCCTCAGAAATAGAGTACAACTGAGCAGTAAGGCTCATTGAGCAGGAACACTAGGGAGAACCAAATAAAAAACTGTCCCTGAAGTCCCCCAGGAGAAGGGGGAACAAACAGAAGAAAATTACACTATCCCTTTAACCCAGCAGTGAGATGTGCGGCACACAAAAGGGAAGAGCCGCGCACCCACTGCCCGACCACGCGGTCGTGGGGGAAGGGGAAACCGGGAGCGGAGGCTCCCGCAGCAAAATAGAAAGTCCCTGCTCCGTCCCCAGGACCCAGGAAACAGTCTGCTAGAGAAAACGGGGACGCGAGCGGGGTAACGAGCAGACGGGGATTCCCGCTCAGCAGACGAAGCCGGCGGGCAGGAATCAAAGTCAGCATACGAGGGACCGCAGGAGTCTTACTCCACGGTCCCGCCGGTCTGCACGGGAAGCGGTCGGAAGACCGCTTCTCGGCGACAACCCCTGAAATAAAAAACCCAGAAACAGGGCAAACACACAAAAGAAAAAACAGAGCAACAAAAACTAAAACAGAGCTAACAAAACCCCAAAGAAACTAAAAGGTGGCACCAAACAGAAAAATAAATAAATAGAAATAGCAGTAAAACAGGTTTCAATAAATTTACAAGAAGTAGAAAAAAGACACCACCACCCTAAATAATAGGAGGCAGTGGTACTCTGACCTGTACTGTCTGCGGAGCAGCAAAGAAAGAGGAAATGGTGGCTTGGGAGCAGGGCCGGTGCAAGGATTTTTGCCACCCTAGGCAAAAAAAAATTTGCCGCCCCCCCATATGTCCAGCCCACCATGTGACATCACAATGTCCCGCCCATATGCTCTGCCATATGGGCCAACGCCAGTCTTCACAAAGTGTCTTATCTGAAAAGACAGTGTGTTTACATTAAAAAGCCTACAGGCACAGGCTATAGACACCAGAACCACTACATTATGCTGTAGTGCTTCTGGTGACTATAGTATCCATTTAATGTGAGGTAAATTAGAGATTAGTGCCACTGATAATATATTGGATTGCCTACTTACCACCAGATGAGGACAAGAGGCTGATGATGGGCTCAGTCTGGCTCCACAGGGCTGGTGTAGAAGAGGCTCTCTGGAGACTGTTTTTAACAGTGCTCACAACAATTAACGAACAGGAAGCAGCTCCATTTTTTAGGGCCCCTTACACAGCTCAAGGTCTGGGCCCCCAGGGGGCATACGCCTACAATGCCCACCCATAAATCCACCTACATGGCCCATCCATGAGTTGGGGATGTTTTATGTGTGCAATTTGTGTAAGGGATGTAGTGTGTTTATAGGGGATGTAGTGTGTGTTTGCGTGTAAGGAATGCATTGTATGTTTCTGTGTGTGTGTGTGTGTGTGTGTGTGTAAGGGGTGCAAGGTTTGTTTCTGTGTATGTAATTGAATGCAGTGTGTGTCTGTAAGGGGTGCATTAATTATGTAAGAGAACGTAAGGGATGCATTGTGTGTTTCGGGTGTGTCTGTGTGTGAGTAGGAATGCATTGTAAGTTTCTGTGTGTGGGGGGGGTGCATTGTGTATGTGTGTAGTGTAAAAGAGAGGGTTTGTGTGTAGGATAGAGACTGGGAGGGGAACAGCTCTTTCTTTTTAAAAAAAAAATTCATAGTGCTCTCCTCAATTATTGATTTCCCCTTCCCTTCTGTCCCTCCGTGTTCTCCCCTTCTGTCACTTAGTGCTCTCCCTTGGCCCCCTGTCCCTCTGCAGTCCCCCTTGGTGGTCTTCTCACTCCCCCCTCCCCCTTAGTGGTCCTCCCTCTCCCAAACCCCTTAGTGGTCCTCCCTCTCCCAAACCCCTTAGTAGACCTTCCCCTACTCCCCCCACCCCCTTAGTGGTAATCACCCTCCTCCCCTCTCTTTAGTAGTCCTCCCTCCTTACCCCCCTTTGGTGGTCCTTATCCCCCTCCCTCCCATAGTGGTCCTTATCCCCCCCACTCCCATAGTGGTCCTTATCCCCCCCCTCCCTCCCATAGTGGTCCTTATCCCCCCCTCCCTCCCATAGTGGTCCTTATCCCCCCCTCCCTCCCATAGTGGTCCTTATCCCCCCCTCCCTCCCATAGTGGTCCTTATCCCCCCCTCCCTCCCATAGTGGTCCTTATCCCCCCCTCCCTCCCATAGTGGTCCTTATCCCCCCACTCCCTCCCATAGTGGTCCTTATCCCCCCACTCCCTCCCATAGTGGTCCTTATCCCCCCCACTCCCTCCCATAGTGGTCCTTATCCCCCCCACTCCCTCCCATAGTGGTCCTTATCCCCCCACTCCCTCCCATAGTGGTCCTTATCCCCCCCACTCCCTCCCATAGTGGTCCTTATCCCCCCCACTCCCTCCCATAGTGGTCCTTATCCCCCCCACTCCCTCCCATAGTGGTCCTTATCCCCCCCACTCCCTCCCATAGTGGTCCTTATCCCCCCCACTCCCTCCCATAGTGGTCCTTATCCCCCCCTCCCTCCCATAGTGGTCCTTATCCCCCCTCCCTCCCATAGTGGTCCTTATCCCCCCCATCCCTCCCATAGTGGTCCTTATCCCCCCCATCCCTCCCATAGTGGTCCTTATCCCCCCCATCCCTGCCCTAGTGGTCTTTATACCCCCCCCCTCCCTTAGTGGTCCTTATACCCCCCCTTAGTGGTCCTTATACCCCCCTTATACCCCCCCCCCTTAGTGGTCCTTATACCCCCCCCCCTTAGTGGTCCTTACAACCCCGCCCCCCTTCTTATTGGTCCTTACAACCCCCCCTTCTTAGTGGTCCTTATACCTCCCCCCCTTCTTAGTGGTCCTTACAACCCCCCCCCCCCCTAGTGGTCCTTACCCTCCCCTCCTGCCCATGTAGCGTGGCCGGGCGGCGCGGAACCTCTGTTTCCTGTACCCAGCCGCCGGCGGAATGACCGGAAATGCTCACTCAGTGAGCACTTCCTGTCATTCCGCCGGCGGCCGGGTACAGGAAACAAAGGTTCCTGTCCCGCGTTCTGCGCCGCCCGGCCACGCTACATGGAGAGACCGGCAGGAGGGAGCGCTCTGTGCTTCCCTCCTGCCGGTCACTCAAACCCGGCCGTCCTCCGTGCAGCAGTGCTGCGCCGCCTGGGGCTTGTTAAAGCTCAGGCGGCGCAGCATGAGGAGGCGCAGCGGGGACAAGGATCCGGCGGCTGCCTAGGTCGCCTTACAGGTGGCGCCGGCCCTGCTTGGGAGGAGTATTTTATACATGCCTATGTTTTTTGTCTTTGGTGTTTTCTCTCTATGTTAATGTGCTGCTGTGGAGTTCAAGTAAAGAGAGACTTAAGCAAATATGAAGCCTCCTGTCATGATATAAAATTAACAGTTTATCTTTAAAGGCTTCTGGTACTATTACAATGAAGTAGATGCACAGGCACTTAGAAACTGCGGGATTAGGTAAGAATTTTTAAAGCACATTATTATTGAGTGGTCGCTTCCAGTAAAAAAGGTAATAATTTCAAAGCATGATTTGAAAGGACTGAGAAAATTAGATGTCTTTTAGAAAATACACAGCCGTATCTTTTTATGACGCTCACAATAAAAACTAAAAATAGAATTTAATCAAACAACCTTTACTTCTACACTAGGAAAGGTTTTGGCTGCCATTTAAAGAGGGCTTAGTAGTTTGTCTAAAAAATCCAAGCATCAGACATGCTAGCATGCTAATATCAAATCATCTTAGATTTTAAATAACAAATAACAATAAAGGATCTTGCAAATCATATTCAAGGGCATAGGCATTTGTGCAAGATACAGAACTATTGGTCCAAACATATCAAAATGAACTTTAACCCCTTTAGGACACATGACATGTGTGACATGTCATGATTCCCTTTTATTCCAGAAGTTTGGTCCTTAAGGGGTTAAAGGTACTTACATACAAATAAATACAAATTGTATAAAAAAAAAAAATAATTCAACACATCTGCACACATAATTTATGGATGATAAACCGTCCATTCAGTGGCTCACATGATTCAAAGTTAAAAGGACACTGTCACCCAAATTAACTTCATGAAGTAAATTTGGTGTATAGAGCGTGCCCCTGCAGTCTCACTGCTCAATTTTCTGTCATTTAATAGTTACATTTCTTTGTTTATGCAGCCCATCCACACTTTCCTGCAAGTGACTCACACAGCCTTCCAATCTGTTCCTGTAAAAAGAAATCTAATGTTTCCTTTACTGCACATTCTGTTTAATTTAGAATTTCTTATGTCCTGCTCTGCTAGACCTTGCAGGAGCGTCATGTGTGTGATTAAAGTTCAGTTTACAAAACAAGAAATAAAAACTTCTAACGCAAGGTTGAAAGCAAGGCTGATTGGAAATGAAACCATTTTTTTTCAAGCAGGCTATGTGAGTCACAGCCAGAGGAGGTGTGGCTAAGATTGCATAAACAGAAAAAGTGATTTAACCACTTAACCCCTTAAGGACTGGACTTTTTTTGCGATGTTGTACATTTGCGACCAGGCATCTTTTTGACACTTTTGTGGTGTTTGTGTTTAGCTGTAATTTTCCGCTCTCTCATTTACTGTTCCCATACAAATTATATATTGTTTTTTTCAGGACAAAAGGGGCTTTCTTTACATACCATTATTTATATAATCTCATCTAATTTAATTTAAAAAAAATGAAAAAATATGATGAAAAATTGAAAAAAATACATGTTTTTTGACTTTTATGTGAAAAATCTTTTACTCATCTACAAAAGCGAATGAAAAAAACTGCTAAATAGATTCAAAATGTTGTCCTGAGTTCAAAAATACCCAGTGTTTACATGCTTTTTGCTTTTTTTTGCATGTTATAGGGCTATAAGTACAAGTAGGATATTGCGGTTTCAAAACATACATTTTAAAATGTATCAATAGTGACATTGTAACACTGTTATCTGTCATAAATTGCTAAATAACACCCCACATGTACATATTTTTTTAAAAGTAGACAACCCAGGGTATTCAATATGGGGTATGTCCAGACTTTTTTAGTTGCCACTTAGTCGCAAACACTGGCCAAAGTTAGCGTTCATATTTGTTTGTGTGTGAAAAAAGTAAAAAACTAAATTGAACGCTAATTTTGGGCAGTGTTTGTGACTAAGTGGTTACTAAAAACGGCTGGACTTACCCCATTTGCAATACCTTGGGTTGTCTTCTTTTGCAAATGGTATGCCATCATGGGGTAATTCTCATTCCTGGGCTACCATATGCTCTCAAAGGCAACGTAACCAACCTGACCATTTTCAATGTAAAAATATTTGACCTATATATTTGACCCTGTAACTTTCAAAAACGCTATAAAACCTGTACATGGGGGGTCCTGTTCTACTCAGGAGACTTTGCTAAACACAAATATTAGTGTTTCAAAACTGGAAAATGTATCACAACAATTATATCATCAGTAAAAGTGCTGTTTGTGTGTGAAAAATGCAAAAAAAGTCACTTTCACTGACAATATCATCGCTGTGATATGTTTTACTGTTTTGAATCACTAATATTTGTGTTCAGCGAAGTCTCCCGAGTAAGTCTCCCGAGTAAAACCCCATGTACATGTTTTAGGGTGTCGGAGAACGTTACAGGGTAAAATACAGTGATAGCAAATTAAATTCTCTGGTCTTTCGGCCTGGGTTGGCAGGCAGGTCCCTTAAATTGCAATCAATAAAATAACTTAATTATGTCAAAATATTACCTAAATACGCACGTAGAATTTAAATATATATGCATATTTATATATTTGAAGTCTACGTGTATATTTATATAATTATTTATGTAATTTTGTATATCGACATGAATAGTTCGCATTCTTTTTATTTATTTAAATATACATAGATATATATACAATTTCATTCTAAGTGTATTTTGATATAAATATATTAATATCAAAATACAGTTAGAATAAAATTTCGTAGAGATATATAATTTTTTTTCAATTTTTTATTATTATTTTTAATTTTTTTAATTTAATTTAAATTATTTATTATTCGTATTTTATAATAATATATATATACAATTTATATAGTTATTATATATATTATATATATACGTGTGCAAATTAATTATAAGTGTATTTTTATATTAATATATGTACATATTAATATAAAAATACACTTAGCATGACATTATATATATGATATATAGACATATATTATATAGGTATAATATATGTCTATATATCATATATATACACATATATAATAATAATATATTTTTTTTTTATTAACTATAACTTTAAATTTTTTTATGATTTTACAGCAGCAGGGAGACTGCCTGTCAGCACAGACAGTCCCCCTGCAGGCAGAGTCTAGGACACCTATTGTGACCATGTGGTCGCCCTGTTGGGCGATCACATGGCCCCAGGGGTCCTAAACCGCCATGGGGAGACTGTCTGGGCTGCAGGCAGTCTCCCCACACCGGGAGCACCGCCGATCGCCGCCGGGGGAACGACGGCGATCTGGTAAGTACATTTTAAATTTAGGACGGTTCAGGACCGTCGTCGGTCGGCAACGCAAAAATGCCGATGACGGTCCTGAACCGTCCTGCGTCCTCAAGGGGTTAAAGACAAAGACAGTTGTCCAAGTTCTGAACCAAAACAAACCTATAATCTAACCATAATTTACCTATTTCATATTAAGTGCAACCATACATACTATATATCATTTTGTTTAGCAGAAATAGGGTTTTTAGTTCACATCAAATATTTATATGTGAAACATAACTTAACAACATCTTAAAAAAGTAAGAGAAATTAAGAAATGTTATTTTCCAAGTTCTACATGGAATTTTATCTGTAAATGCCACAATATTAGTTCGTTTTTAAAGCAATAAAATCCACATATTTTTATGCTGTGACGTCCCATGAGCACAACGACATTCCCATGTACAGACTACATGGTAGTTTGGAAAGTTATAGGGTGAAATAAAGAGCTTGCCCATTTCAGTTTTTACATATTAAAAGTTTCCATATTCGTTTTAGGGCCCATGTTGCCTTTGAGACCATATGGCAGGCAAGGAATGAACATTACCCCCATTATAGCATTTTGAACAGTAGACAACTAGGGTATTCAAAACAGGTTATTTCTAATCTTTTTTTTTATTATTATTTTTTTGTATTTTTCACACAAAAACACACTTTCACTAAAGATATCATTTCCGTTATATGTTTGACTGCTCTAAAACACTCATATTTGTGTTCAATGATACCTCACAAATACAATAGAACCCCCATGTACAGTTTTTTTTATGGGGGTTTTAGAAACTTACAGGGTCAACTATATGGCTTGCTCATTAAATTATCTAGAATTTCTGCGTGGGTTGTCAGGCCGGCCCCCAATATATAATCAAGAAAATAATATAATTATATATAGATACACTTAGAATAAAAATTACATGCACACACACACACACATATACATATACATATATATAAATTCAAAGATATTAGATAAATGGGCTGCACTCACGGTCTTTCCAAGTATAGATTATTTATTCCATCATGTTAAAAGCAGATCAATGTTTCGGTCCACACAGGGACATTCCTCAGGATCAAATAACATCATTTGTTATAGCATGTTATTTTATCCTGAGGAAGGTCCCAGTGCGGACCGAAACGTTGATCTGCTTTTAACATGATGGAATAAAATAATCTATACTTGGAAAGACCGTGAGTGCAGCCCATTTATATATTATCTTTGAATATTCATAACCCAGGACTGGCACCCGGCATTCAACATTTATATTTAAGCTTCAGTGCAAGGATTATTCAAATTACTTGTGTGTATATATGTATATACACAAGGACCTTGGCAGTGAGACTAGGCCACGACCCCATGTCCATCTCAGGGCACTCATTTAGGATCGGCGCCGCTTCAGCCGCATCCAGCAAAAACGTCTCGGTACACATCATCAATAAAATTAGGCAGATGGAAATCAGCAGCCTACAGTAAATACATTCCTCAGCCAGAGAAAGGAAAGCTTTCAAAGAATTACTCATGTAAAATTGTAAGCATTAAAGTGTTCTGTTTATATACCTTTTTGCCCTCATTATTTCAGGCCTACCCAGTCGTCAGTTTAGGCACACCACAACCGACTTGCGTTCATAACACACCAATTCACATACGGCTTAATGTCCCCGACTATAAATGTTAAGGCGGAGCCTGTAGTTGTGGGAGGGGTTAACCGGCTTATTTAAACTCTTACCAACCTCTTATCATGGCCGAGATCGAATCAGACTCCCCACCCACCAACACCCTTTAGCTAATACTCCTTAGGTGGGCCCTCATTATTTCAGGCCTACCCGGTCGTCGGTTTAGGCACACCACAACGGACTTGCGTTCATAACACACCAATTAACATACGGCTTAATGTCCCTGACTACAAATATATATTTATCACATGATATAACGTGATATGATAATTTATAGTAAACTGCACTACTAGTAATGCCTTCAGGGTCCTTACAAATACCTATAGGCAAGGTTGTTGAATATTTTTATTTAAATATTTTTGGCACATTAACTGTATGTGAGAAAAATTGCAGATTTGCGTAAAGGACTGTCACGGAGTATAACCCTAACATGCAGAGTTTAGGATAGCAAGGAACAGACAAAAAATATAAACCTCTTATAAGTATTGCTCCAGGGACTGGTTGGCATGCTCAGCAGCACCATTAGTCTGGGGGTGATAGGCAGATGAAAAGGATAACAAAATACCCATCTCTGAGCAGGGGAGGGCTGGCAGCCTTAGGCCTGGGGGGCAAAACCAGTCAAGTGGCCCATTGCGCCACCAAATCAGTTCACCATCCATGCCCACCTTTTCCTGATTTTATAACGGATATTGCTAATCAGTAGCTCTTTGCCATACCCGCTCCTTCACGGCTCTGACTTTCAATGTTGTCAGAGCACAGGCTGAGAATCTGAGCCTGTGCTCTGACTCACTAACTGAGCGCCGGAACCACGAGGGAGAGGATATGATCTGACTGCACCTACTGCTGGTGCGCACCAGTGGACCACCAGCGAATCGTTTAAATTAAATATGCTGGTGTACCCAACTTGTGAGCTGTGTTGGCCGCCGGGTGCCTCTGTTGTCATGGCACCCTGCGTGACCGCACAGCTTGCCCACCCCAACGGCTGGCCCTGCTGACACACACTGACGTTACTACTTAGACATCCCTCAATATTAATACAGACATCAGAGTAAACACCAATAAACTGTGGAAACAGAGCTGATCCCCCCAAATTTATAAAGGTTTGCTTAGAGGATTTATTCAAGATTAAATCATGCCTCCTCCTCTCTCTCCCCCATGCGCTGCTCTGTAGGCTGGGAGGAAGTGAAGAGTAATCACAGTCTCCCAGCACAACGCCACCTGTGGCTGCATGGGGAACAGCTGTTTAATGTAATGCTTGCAGGACGGCTAGCTGCCACAGAACCTCTTTGTTTCCGTCTCTGCAAAGGGCTCCCGGCACTGCTTGTTGTGAGTGTGAGCCACTGTAAATTAGGGGCAGAGGGCACTTGCACTGCGGTCAAGACGGGTCTGGGCAGGAGGAGAGTGCAGTGCAATCAGTGCACTCCCCTCCTGTGGGTCACCAGTACACTGGTGCACCTGCCCAGGATCAGAGCCGGTGCAAGGATTTTTGCCGCCCTAGAAAAAATATAAATATGCCGCCCCCCCATGTGACATCACAATGCCCCACCCATATGATCTGCCATATGAACTAACGCCAGTGCTGCACACAGTGTGTGTTTCCATTAAAAAGCCTGCAGGGACCAGCTATAGACACCAGAACCACTTCATTAAGCTATAGTGTCCCTTTAATGTGAGGTAAATTATAGATTAGTGTTACTAATAATATACTAGATTGCCTACTTACAATTAGATGAGGATGATGATGGGCTGCAGTTTGGCTCCACTGGTCTGGTGTAGAACAGGATCTCTGGAGGCTGTTTGCAACTGTGGTCTCAAAATTCAATGTTCTGGGAGAATTGGAAGCAGCTCCATTTTTTGGGGGCCTCTTACACAGCTCAAGGTCTGGGCCCCAGTTCCTGACGGTGAGTATGCCCATAAGGGCCACTGATAAGTCCACTTATATGTTCAACCCACCCATGAGTTCGCTCACAAGGAGTGGAGTGTGTAGGGGATGTGTTATGTGTTATTGTAGAGGATCTAATATGTGTGCTTATGGTATGTAGTGTATAGGGATACCAGTTTGTGCAGGTGGTGCAGTGTGTATTTGTGTATAAGGGATGTATTATGTGTTTCTGGTTGTGTGTAAGGGATGCATTGTGTGAATCTGTGTTTGTATGCATAAGGGATGCAAGGTGTGTGTCTGTATGTGTGTGCATTGAGTGTAAGAGATGCATTGTGTTTCTGTGTGTATGTAAGAAAAACAGTGTGTGTGTTTGCATGTGTGTGTAAGGGTTTGCATTGTATGTTTCTGTGTATGTGTGCAAATGAGGCACTGTCTTTGTGTGTAAGGGTTGCATTGTGTGTGTGTGTGTGTGTGTGTGTGTGTGTGTAATGGATGCATTGTGTGTTTCTCTGTGTGTAAGGGAAGCATGCTGTGTTTCTGTGTATGTATAGGGATGCATTGTGTGTTTCTGTGTATGTATAGAGATGCATTGTGTGTGTGTGCATGCGCGCAGTGTGAAAGAGCTCCCTGTCTTGCACCCTGTCCTATAGAGCCGTCCCTTCTGTCCCTTAGAGCTCTCCCCTGCCCCTTAGTGGTCTCTCCTCTCCCCCACCCTCCCCTTGCGGTCTCTTCTCACACTCACCCACCCTCCCTGTGCTCTTCTCATCCCCCCTCCACCCTCCCTGTGTTCTTCTCGCTCCTCCCTCTGTGTGTTCTCCTCACCCCCCCTGTGTTCTTCTTACCCCCCTCCTCCCTGTGTTCTTCTTACTTCCCCCTTTGTTCTTCTTACTCCCCCCTTGTTCTTATTACTCCCTCCTTGTTCTTATTACTCCCTCCTTGTTCTTATTACTCCCTCCTTGTTCTTATTACTCCCTCCTTGTTCTTATTACTCCCCCCTTGTTCTTATTACTCCCCCCTTGTTCTTCTTACTCCCCCCTTGTTCTTATTACTCCCCCCTTGTTCTTATTACTCCCCCCTTGTTCTTATTACTCCCTCCTTGTTCTTATTACTCCCTCCTTGTTCTTCTTACTCCCTCCTTGTTCTTCTTACTCCCCCCTTGTTCTTCTTCTTACTCCCCCCTTCTTCTTCTTCTTACTCCCCCCTTCTTCTTCTTCTTACTCCCCCCTTCTTCTTCTTCTTACTCCCCCCTTCTTCTTCTTCTTACTCCCCCCTTCTTCTTCTTCTTACTCCCCCCTTCTTCTTCTTACTCCCCCCTTCTTCTTCTTACTCCCCCCTTCTTCTTCTTCTTACTCCCCCCTTCTTCTTCTTCTTACTCCCCCCTTCTTCTTCTTCTTACTCCCCCCTTCTTCTTCTTCTTACTCCCCCCTTCTTCTTCTTCTTACTCCCCCCTTCTTCTTCTTCTTACTCCCCCCTTCTTCTTCTTCTTACTCCCCCCTTCTTCTTCTTCTTACTCCCCCCTTCTTCTTCTTCTTACTCCCCCCTTCTTCTTCTTCTTACTCCCCCCTTCTTCTTCTTCTTACTCCCCCCTTCTTCTTCTTCTTACTCCCCCCTTCTTCTTCTTCTTACTCCCCCCTTCTTCTTCTTCTTACTCCCCCCTTCTTCTTCTTACTCCCCCCTTCTTCTTCTTACTCCCCCCTTCTTCTTCTTCTTACTCCCCCCTTCTTCTTCTTCTTACTCCCCCCTTCTTCTTCTTCTTACTCCCCCCTTCTTCTTCTTCTTACTCCCCCCTTCTTCTTCTTCTTACTCCCCCCTTCTTCTTCTTCTTACTCCCCCCTTCTTCTTCTTCTTACTCCCCCCTTCTTCTTCTTCTTACTCCCCCCTTCTTCTTCTTCTTACTCCCCCCTTCTTCTTCTTCTTACTCCCCCCTTCTTCTTCTTCTTACTCCCCCCTTCTTCTTCTTCTTACTCCCCCCTTCTTCTTCTTACTCCCCCCTTCTTCTTCTTACTCCCCCCTTCTTCTTCTTACTCCCCCCTTCTTCTTCTTACTCCCCCCTTCTTCTTACTCCCCCCTTCTTCTTCTTACTCCCTTCTTCTTCTTCTTACTCCCCCCTTCTTCTTCTTCTTACTCCCCCCTTCTTCTTCTTCTTACTCCCCCCTTCTTCTTCTTCTTACTCCCCCCTTCTTCTTCTTCTTACTCCCCCCTTCTTCTTCTTCTTACTCCCCCCTTCTTCTTCTTCTTACTCCCCCCTTCTTCTTCTTCTTACTCCCCCCTTCTTCTTCTTCTTACTCCCCCCTTCTTCTTCTTCTTACTCCCCCCTTCTTCTTCTTCTTACTCCCCCCTTCTTCTTCTTCTTACTCCCCCCTTCTTCTTCTTCTTACTCCCCCCTTCTTCTTCTTCTTACTCCCCCCTTCTTCTTCTTCTTACTCCCCCCTTCTTCTTCTTCTTACTCCCCCCTTCTTCTTCTTCTTCTTCTTCTTACTCCCCACCAGGGGCGGACTGACACCTCCAAGGGCCCTCGGGCAGTGGGTGATCAAGGGCCCGCCCTCCTGGACCTGGTACAAGATTTTCTGGTCCCCTGCTATTCTTCTCCCCCTTCTTTCTGGTGCTTTTACACATATATTATGTGTAGGCTGCCCAGCACACAGAATGGATGTGTGAGAGCCACACATCCCTGAGTGCCCCCCAAAATGGCCAGATTTACTTTTAAGGGGTTAATCCAACCAAAACCAGTGTTTTAATAAACACTGTTTTTAGATGGAGTAACCCTTGCTGGCGTGCCTCCCCAGCAATTAAAATAAAGCACATTTAATTACACACTTCCACTAATTTTGCTTAGGACATCACAAGCAGCATCCCCCACATGTACAACCTTAAAACTAGCAACATGTGTTTGGAGTCTACTTGTGGGGTTGCGTGTGTGGGGGAATGTGGTTAGTGATGTGTTCCTGTATGTCAAAGTGTTGTGTTAGATTAATCCTTTCTCTTGTTTTACCTATTGTACAGCGCTGCAGAATATGTTGGCGCTTTATAAGAGATTGTA